>NC_062565.1:42872876-43508265 GCF_022837055.1 Prionailurus viverrinus | reverse complement strand
TTTCTTCTTGAGAGAGTGCAGAATAGCCTGAACGCAGACTTTCTGGCCTAAAGCAGTCTTGAGCACCGGCTCGGGTCTCCATGCAATCCTTGAACGGGTCCCCTTCTAAAGCTCTTTCTAGCTGATCTCACTCCGCTCCTGCACACCCTCCCGTGGCACATGGAGCCCAGCTGTCAGTGGCTGAAGCCACTCAGTGATCCATAAAAAACTTCTGTCGTTTCTTTGGATTTGCTGAGCTTTCTCTTTTCCCTCCGAAAACTGAGAAAGTTACATGAAACTCAGATCTCAATGCCCATAAATAAAGTTTTATTGGGACGCAGCCACGTTCATTTGCGCACAGGTTGTCTATGGCTGCTCGCACGGCGTAACGGGGCCAGTGAGTAGTTGTGACCAGGGATCGTGCGACCCACCAATATTTACCATCTGGCCCTTTGCAGAAAAAGTTTGCTGATCTCTGCACTCTTTGCCCCATCAACCGCACACCCACACCCACACTGAGCCTGGCCAGCCCCTCGTCTTCCTTCAGCTCATCCGAAGGACTGATCGTTCCTGCCTTGTACCCCCTGCCCTTCCCCTTGCATAGCCAATATTTTGCGTACTGAATGCACTCCTAAATGTTTTCTCATTCAAACTAGCCAACTAGCAAACTATGCAACAAACTAGCAAAACTATGAAATGTAAACACTAAAAGGCCATCAGGCAATCATTAAACAATACTCCAAGTGAAAACTGGAATAAGAGACCCACAATGTTCATATTGGTTATCCATAAGTAGTAGAATTATGGATGCATTCGCTACACTTTTGGTTACCTGTGTTAACAGATAAATTCTTAAAATACAGATTTTTCTAAATGTCCTCTATAACGTGCATGTTCTAAATGTTCTGCAACGAATAAATGTTATTTTTAATGGAAATTTCACAAAAATACGGATTCAGTGGCTTTTACACGAAACGCACTGAGTTAAGCACCATGGAGGATGTAAAGAATATACAAGAAATAATCCTTGCCTCAAGGAAGTCTAAAATTGATAGTTTAACAAAAAAAAAAAAAAAAAAGGACATGCATAAAGATGGTGATAATCTGCACATTTTGCCTATTTTGGTTGAGTATTCAAGATAGTAACTATTATTTGCTGAGAAATGTGTTTAAGTGTGTCTGCACAGGTGTCTGTGTCTGTAATGCCCAGTCTCATTCCCTCTGCCTATGGGCACCCACTTACTTACTATAAGACCTTGAGTATGTCTGCACGTTTTCAAAAATGGAGTGTGTGTGGGCACCTGGGTGGCTCAGTCAGTTAAGCGCCTGACTTCAGCCCAGGTCATGATCTCATGGCTCATGAGTTCGACTTCAGCTCAGGTCATGATCTCATGGCTCATGAGTTCGAGCCCCGCATTGGGCTCTGTGCTGACAGCTTGGAGCCTGGAGCCTGCTGCGGCTTCTGTCTTCCTCTCTCCCTGCCCCTCCACCACTTGTACTCTGTCTGTCTCTCGCTCTCAAATATAAATAAACATTAAAGAAATTTTTTTAAAAAAAGGGGGGTTTGTTATGGTTCCAGATTACCTTAAAAAACATGGAGTGTGTGTGTTTTAGTTTACGTTAAAGATATTCTGTCCTAATACCATTCCTTAATTTGTGCATTCTTTTTTAAATGTTTCTATTTCTTTTTTTTTTTTTAATTTTTTTTTCAACGTTTATTTATTTTTGGGACAGAGAGAGACAGAGCATGAATGGGGGAGGGGCAGAGAGAGAGGGAGACACAGAATCGGAAACAGGCTCCAGGCTCTGAGCCATCAGCCCAGAGCCCGACGCGGGGCTCGAACTCGCCGACCGCGAGATCGTGACCTGGCTGAAGCCGGACGCTTAACCGACTGCGCCACCCAGGCGCCCCTAAATGTTTCTATTTCTGAGAGAGGGTGCTAGCTGAGGAGGGGCAGAGAGAGAGGGAGAGAGAGAATCCCAAGCAGGCTCCGCACCGATGCGGGGCTCTATCTCACAAACCGGAAGCTCATGACCCAAACTGAAATCAAGGGTTGGACGTTTAACCAACTGGGCCACCCTGGCACTCTTGTGCATGCTTCCCAAGAGTTATTAAAATTTCCCCAAAAGGTTTTGGGCAATCTTCTGTTAGGTTAATTCCCAGATGTGCTGTGGGTTTAGCTGCTGGTGTGAAGAAGGGCTCATCCTCTATCACCTCTTCTAGTTGGTTGTTGCTGGTGGACCATGCATCTTGACTGTGGCAACCTTGTTGGGGAAGGGGAAAAGTAAGTGAAACAATCGAGGGGCCTCGTGCAGACCGCTGTGCCACCAACTCTGGAGTTCAGGTCTGCAGCTGAGGTGTAAAAGCCTGGGGTGGGGCAGGGCGGGCAGGGGTGGGGAGTCACCTCTTATCTGTATCGCTGATCAGTGTGTGTTTCACGTGTTTTCATAACCGAGACCTCTGCAGGCCTGCTCCTCGTGCACCTGGCATTTCCTGACCCTATACTCACTACCCAACCTCACCACAAAAGCAGGTCTGCCAAGGAACCCTTCCTTTCCTTAAAAATCCTCTGCAGAATCTCACTGAGGTTCTAAGCCTGTGATTTCCACTGTAAACCTGTTGGTGAGAAGCCATGCTGGCAGTCTCCTCTTGCTCTGTAAGTGGCATTGGTGCCCTCCAGGTTTTCTTGGCAGGCGGAACATGGCCTCCAGTATCCCGCAGATCGTATCGGGGGGAATTCATTATTTGAGGGCACACCCACTGGACCAACAGCATCTGGAGGGATCTAGAATGACCCAAGCACCAGAGGGTTCGGGTCTTGGCTGGTCCCGCTTTCATCGCCACCACCTGAGCTAAATCATGTCCTTGGTGGGGGCGCCTGGGTGGCTCGGTCAGTTAAGCATCTGACTCTCGATCTTGGTTCAGGTCGTGATCTCGAGGTGCGTGAGCGTCGGGCTCTGCACTGATAGTACGGAGCGCGCTTGGGATTCTCTCTCTCCTTCTCTCTCTGCCCCTCTCTTTCTTGAGCTGTGTCTCTGTCTCTCAAAATAAATAAATTTTAAAAATCAATCAGTCAGTCAGTCAGTCAGTCAGCCGGTCATGCCATTGGTGTCATAACCCCCTAGTTCTCCGAGAGGTTTGCTGAGCAGGCCATTCTTGGTGGGAGTAAAGCACGCTGGACAATAGGTACCCTTTGTCCACATCCATGAAATGGTGGCAATGAGCTTCTGAGAGGTTTGCCAAAAGACTGTAGATAATCAAACCATCCTTAGCTAATGTTTATGCAAGAGTAAGCAACGCTACCTCTCACAGTGGCCGGGCCCAGCTCTTCCCCCCGCAGGTAGCCTTCTTAAGTACAGTTTTCATCTGGTTCTTTCCATAACTAGACCAGTGTCTCCCAATCACAATCACCTGGGAGCTTTCAACAAATGCCAATATCTAGGCCCCACCCCAGGGAAACCGAATCAGAACTTCCCCATCTGCTATGCCAAGACTATCATGTCGGGTCTCTGAGATCAAGTAGGGCACCTCCGTGTATGAGGGAGAGGTGAGGCAGTGGGGTGGAGAGCTTGTCCTCTGCCCCACCCCTCTCTAACCACATCTAAGCCCAAACCACAAAACCAAGTAAACTGGCAAGTGAGGGTTGATGCAGTGATTGGAAGGAAGGGGGAGTGGTGTGGGGAGGACGGATGAGGAAGAGAGGCCATGTTTTATTGACAGGGTCTTCCTCGAGTTCAAAACTCATAGGCCACGATGGAGGGGATCCTTGAACGCCCGGGAAGGAGAAGGCTGGAGCCCGCCAGAGCCCCCGCTGGAGGACGAGCCCCGGCTCAGTCCAGGCCTTAGCTCCCCTTCCTCCCTGCAGTGTGGGCCACGCTCCTTCATCTTCGCCGCTGCCCCGCCTAGGCTTCTTGGGTGTTCTCCCGGCTCTGGCTGCCGTGTGAGGGAATTCATTTCCTAAAGTGCCACAGCCTCAGCAGGCCGTTTTGGGACCGGGCAGCAGGGCGGGCCCCGTGGCTCAGGAGGATGTGAATCCAACAACTACCTGGAGGTGCTGAAGCCTCATTCTGGGGGCACTCCGGCGGGACAGTTTGCTCACTGGGGGTGTTTCTAAGAAAAGAGGAAATCGGCACCCCAAAGCCTCATCTGGCACTTTTTATCTAAGTCTCAAAGGAACAGAAATAACTTGGGGCGCCGGGGTGGCTCAGTCGGTTAAGCGTCCGACTTCGGCCCAGGTCATGATCTCACAGTTCGTGGGTTCGGGCCCCGTGTCGGGCTCTGTGCTGACGGCTCAGAGCCTGGAGTCTGATTTGGATTCCGTGTCTCCCTCTCTCTCTGCCCCTTCTCTGCTCGTGCTCTGTCTCTCTCAGTCTCTTAAAAATAAATAAATGTTAAAAAAAAGAGAAAGAGAAAAGAAAAGAAACAGAAATAACTTTGCTTCCATCTCTGGTTTCCTCTTAAAATGACCTCTTTTCCTCAGTCCAGGCCCTCTTTGCTTCCTCTCTGTAATAATAAATACCTTTTCCTGAATGCTAACGTGTGCCGAGAGCATTGTGCTAAGTGCTACCTTCTGCGGTGTTCCCTTCATAGATGACGGAACTGGGCCCAGGGAAACTAGGTGGCTTGCCTCAAATCACCTGGCCAGTAGTTGGCAGGAGACAATTTGGACTCAGGACTGTCTGAGACCAAGGCCAGAGCCTGTGGCCACCACACCATACTGAGAGCTTCGTACACTAGAGTTGTCGGCAGTCGGAGCTGGTGCTCAAAGGCCTGACCATCATCCACCAAATTCACCAGAACTCAGAGCCGCTCGGATCTCAGCTCGAATTAGAAGCCTCCACAGGCTTTGGAGTCAAACAATGACTTGACTCTCCAAGCTTCAACTTCCTCATCTGTAAAATAGGACAATAGTGTGTATACTTCATAGGGCTACTGAGGAAATAAAATAATACAGGAGAAACATTTACTACACGTCAGGCAGAGCATAAGAGCTCCCTCACACAGCCATCTTATTATTGATAGTATTAGCATCCGAAGTGTAACCACCAGACATGTACTCACTCATTCAGGGGATATGGACCGGTCACTGAGGTACACGGGTGAACCTAACTAGAACACTGCTCTCAGTTGACTGGTTCCTTTTCTCCTCAGGTAGAAAGTCCACTGTAGAAAGCAAGTTGCCATTGGAAGGCTGCCTGGAAGCTGTCGAATCATCAGAGAATAATGGCAAGTGTCTTCAAGCTGCGACACCTTGAAGCGGCCATTTCTCTTCAAGTACCTTTGAATACTAGAACAGGGCTTAGGACCGCCTGTCCCGTGGACAGGAGAAAATGGGGAGCGAGGGACCAAGCCTCCCTGAGCACTTTCTAGATGTCAGGCACAACGCTCCTTGCTTTCATGCTGGGCAATGTCCCCTCGTGTATAAGATGCTTGTAAGTCACAATGCAGGAAATGTTTTAGGCAGCACCTAACATGCTCTTGGACATCGCAAAGTCACAGCATTAAATAACACTGACTCACCATGGAAGGGAAGCAATAGCCCTGTGGAGACAGACTCCAGTTTTGGACACAAATCACTTTGGTTCCCATTGTGTCTGTCCCCCTGACTGGCTGTGTGCTTAGAGCAAGTGATTTATTCTCTGTCAGCCCCGGGGTCTTCTTCATCCCCCCCACAAGGCTCAGTAGGGTGTCCCAGCAAATCTAATAATGGCTCGTCTGACTTTAGCAAAAACAGAGCAAACCTCAGGCCCAGAGAGTTCCACAGGCAGTGGTAGCTAGTGAGGACTTAACGTTGTTTTCATCGTGGCGTGCGCATGGGTGATCAACTTGTAACTGTGACGCGTGATCCTGGCTTTCCATGTCTGATAGTAACAGAAAGCTCCCTTTTAAAACAAACATTTCAGGAAAACAGAAAACCGACTTCAGTGCGAATATGAGGAGACGACAGGACAGGTAGCAGGTGAATACAGCAAGCATGTTGAGGCGGCATTCCGATGACTGACGTCGGGGAAAGGATGACAGGGCGGCCCCGGTGCCACGGCTTCCGGCCTCCAGTCAGAGACGAGGCTCCGGAAGCCGAAATGCGGTAGAGCCAAGTTCTGAGCCTAGTGCCGCCTCCCCCCAGTGCCACTGCCCTTTCCCAGGGTGTGCCAGCCACACCCGTTCCAGCCACCCATTTTTCAGACCCTGAAGAGACCACCGTGTATCAGCCGCCCTCCTTCGAACAGGTCCTGTGCCATGACTGTCTTTCGTTCCCTGGAGTGACGTCTAGGCTCAGGGAGAAGACCGAGTCCCCCGGCTGAGATCAAGCTGTTTTGTTGAGTCTTCTACAAACTGTTTCTAGGTGTGGCCTACTTTTGTACCGGGCTAACCTCACTCACAGGGTATCTGTTCCAACTACTTCCTTCCTTCGATGGCAATCGTGGCACCTTGCTGCAGCTCCTCATGTTCCAACCACACATCCGAAACAGATGAGCATCTCCTGAAGTGGGAGAGGCCAAAGCCACATGAAGGATTCTGTTTCTACTGTGGCTCTGATGTCTGTTTCTTACATCAGAGAAAGGGGGACTCCAGGCAGACATTGTCGGATAAACAGTATTCGTTAGCACAGCTGTGGCAGCGGGTCCAAGAAGTTGATGAATTAGCGAAGAAGCCCAGGGAACATGGGTTGGGAAGCGATGAGAATCCTCGAGTTTTAGACGGAGAAGCTCCCTAAAACCACACAGCCCCACCATTCTGCTTCGCACGCAAGGGCAGTGAGGCTGAGAAGTGACTTGACCTGCCCAAGGTCACATGCATCCCAGTCAGAGCACTACCGTGTTTCCCTTTGGGCTTCTGACCCCAATTTGACCTTGGGTCTCATTAAAAATTCTTGCCATGTCTTCTTTCTTCAATGGATAATTTAAAATAGAAATAATAATAAATATAACACCTCGTTGTATATGTGTAGCACCTTTCTTCCCATAAATGGTGTTCTTTCAGCTTGCCCACCCATGCTGCACAGAACGGAAGCGTTTCCACTGTGGATTCTGACACTGGTGATTGACTGGAGCCTACTCTCTGGCCCACACACATACCCCTATCAAAGGTACAGCTCAGGGGACAGGGCTCAAGTCCTACAGGGAGATCAGTTATTAGCTACTTCAGGGAAGTGTTTTAAAAAAAAAAAAAAAGCCCTCACACATAATATATATGAAAAATGTGTTTAGAAAGCTAAATTTTTAACTGTTTTTAAAACCAACTATGTTTCTTTTAACCATCTAATTCGTTGATTCTCCACGGAATAACAGGCCCATTCGTGTTTTTAGTAGTAATTTTGTACCCTAATAGCAACAGAAGAGTAGCAATAACAGTAATGACTATCATTTATTAAGCTTCTACACAGAAGTCTATTCAGTATCTTATTTAATCCTCACAAAAATCTTAATGATGGATGTATTACTACTTCACTGATGAAGCAAACTAAAGCTCAGAGCATTTTCTTTCTGACAATAGGGCCGCCTAGGTTTTCAGAGAATTCTTAAGTGCATTGGGTAAAATATAAGAACACTTTTCTAACGTATAACAGGTTTGGCTACAAAGTTAAGCAATTTCTCGGGCCCCAGAAATGACCGGAAAGCCCAAATTCAAGAGTCATTAAGGGCTTAAATCAGCATTTCCCACACACGAGGGACAAGACCTGAAGACCAAGATGAGTAAAAGGTCTAAGCAGGGGCCCGTGATAAAGCCAAGAATAATGAAGGTCCACACTGTCAGTGAGTGAAGTAAAATCACCTACGCTACCGAACAAGAAGGCAAAGATACACGCCCGGCTTGGCCTTAGCTTGGAGTGACGCAGCAAAAGCAAAAGAAAATAATACTTCCTATTTCTAATTTCAGATCTGGACCTTCATGGGTTTGGAGCCTGAATATACACAACCATTATAGCTGAAAGGAAACTCTGAAAATTTGGTTTAAATTGGTTCTATTGTGGTAAAATCATCAGGCACCTGGCAGAAACAAATTCCAACAATCTTGTCTGGAGGAAGGTACGTTCAAATGGGGCCTCAATGAATTCCTACACATTAAGTTACAAGGAAAATCAATTCTTTTTGTTTTTTTTTAACCACTAAGCACACAAGGAAGTCAGCCACCCTGAGTGAGTCAACTGAAACAAGAAACTCTAGAATCAGATCTATAGAGACCACAGACACTAGCACTTATCAAACATAGAATATGAAATTAGAATAATTAATATGTTCAAAAATATTAAAGGTTGAAAGTATAGCAAAGAAAAGAAAGAGACTATCATAACTGGTCAGATTTGAAAAACGACTAGACAGAAATTCTAGAAATGAAAACTACAA
Source organism: Prionailurus viverrinus (assembly GCF_022837055.1). Lineage (NCBI taxonomy): Eukaryota > Metazoa > Chordata > Mammalia > Carnivora > Felidae > Prionailurus > Prionailurus viverrinus. The sequence goes on along the minus strand of NC_062565.1, from coordinate 43,499,940 downwards.
TCAATGAAGTTAGCATTTCAATGATGAAGCTAAAAGAGAAAATAGATGAGCTGGAATACTGCAGAGATTACACACACTTGTAGTAGACAAGGAAACAGCAATGGAAAATGTGAAAATATTTAAGAAAACTGAAAAACAGGATGAGAATATTCCATAGTAAACAATAAAGAAAATGGGAAGAAGCAATGCTAAGAGGAATAACAGCTGAGAATTCTCCAGAATTAATCATAGACACCAGTGCCTGGATTAAGAAGGCCCAGAGAAACCCATGCAGAATGAGTAAAAAGAAAGCCATTCCTAAACATATCATAGTAAAACTGCGGAACAACAAAAACAAAGAGAAGAGCTTAAAAGCAATCAGAGAGAACAAGCAGATGAATTCTCAAGAATAGCAAGGAAAATCAAATGCATTAATATCAACCAACTAGTATCAATTTAACAATCTAGAATGCTAAACAAGGAAAGCTACCTTTCAAAAATGGGGGGGGGGGGCAAAGTAGCAATTTCAAACTATCACAAACTGAGAGAATTTACCACCAGAACATTCGCATTGTAGGGACTTCTAAAGGACATGCGTTTTAGAAAAAAGAAAGTGAGAGGCACCTGCGTGGCTCAGTCCGTCAAGTGTCGAATTCTTGATTCCAGCTCAGGTCATGACCCCAGGGTCATGGGATTGAGCCCCGTAATGGGCTCTGCACTGAATAAATGAATAAATAAAATAATGAATAAATCGATAAAGAATTTTTAAAAAGGAAAAAAATAAAAAGATTTCAGAAGGTAGGTCTGAAATGTAAGAGGATTAGTGACATGTATTTAATTTAAGGTAAATATGAGGTTAAATATAAATGGACATTGATGGTATAAAATAAAATCAAGAGAGATTTGAAAAATCAAGCGTTCTTGGGGCGCCTGGGTGGCGCAGTCGGTTAAGCGTCCGACTTCAGCCAGGTCACGATCTCGCGGTCCGTGAGTTCGAGCCCCGCGTCGGGCTCTGGGCTGATGGCTCAGAGCCTGGAGCCTGTTTCCGATTCTGTGTCTCCCTCTCTCTCTGCCCCTCCCCCGTTCATGCTCTGTCTCTCTCTGTCCCCCCAAAAAAATAAATAAACGTTGAAAAAAAAATTAAAAAAAAAAGAAAAATCAAGTGTTCTTTGGGTTTTAAAAATTCAAGAGGAGATTAAAATCTGGATAACCCCATATAAAATTTGAAGATAATCAGAATTCAAGGATTCTTTGCTTTCTTATTGTTCAGAAAGAGCTCAACTATATTGATAAATTTTCAATTCTATTATGTTAAATAGGCATATCAAAATTTCTAGGGTGACTTCCTAAAGGAAATGGACTACAGGGAAAATACTGAAATTGGGGATGGGGGAATGGAACCACTCGGTTCAAAACAAGGAAGCAAAGGAGAAAAAAAAGCAAAGAAAACTGAAAAATCAGGAGAAATATTACTAGAAAGTACAAAATAAGATATTAGACATGAATCCACATAATTCAGTTATTACAAATAATATAAATGGGCTAACCTCTCCAGTTAAAAGATAGACTATCAAAGTATGGCTTGACCCGGAGGGCGTAGTTGGTCCCAATTGAAGAGGAGGAGAAACAAGGTTTGGAAGGCTATCCCAACAGCATCATGTCCCACAGAACTCTGAAAGTTTAGTGAAAGCATTTTACTTTGATTCAACAGGCCGTGCTAGTGAGAAGCATGGGGCAGGAGTCTGCTGTTTTTCAATCTAAGAGTTCTATTACTATTTGAATGAATTTTTGTTCAGCCTATGCATGGGCTATATTGATAAAAATTTTAAAGAAGGAGCAATCTCAGAAAAAATAACAATCCCCTGGTTAGAAGATAAATAGAAAAATAGACAGAAAGTTATTTTCCTTTATATACTCCTGTATTGTTTGAATTGTTTTTATGATTAAAAACCTCAAAAATAGGCAATGGGGTACTGTGTAATTTTGAGTCAGGAGGGACTTGAGAATAGAATATTATTTGGAGAGTAGACTGCAAGGTGAATTGAGGGATCAGGAGACAAAAACTATAATCAGAGAAGTTTGAACAACTAAAATGATCGCCTGAGCCAGTGTAACAAGTGCAGGATGGAAGAAAAGGGTGAACTTCCAAGGAAAGAAGGGACAGAATTTGTTGACTGTTCTTGTTCCTGCAGGTCCAGGGTAGTAAGGGCAATTGAGTAAGTACTTAAAGATGAAGGAAGAGGCCAAAATTACTTAATGAATGATGATGCCTGTTCTAGTCTGTTCCTGTAGGAGGATTCATTTCTAGCCTGAGCCAGCTTCAGAGAATCTCTGATTTGGAGAGTAAAAGACTCTGGATATTCAGGAGGGTTCTATCCCTCCTTGGTATCTTTCCTCAAAGTGATTTGGCATAGCCAAAGAGGAAACACCACTATGAGCTTCAGAGCCTCAAAAAGCCAATTTGCTTAGAATGCAAAAAATAAACAAAAACCTTCATGTGCATGTTCTCCCAGGACCCTCCCTAATCCCAGCCCACAACATGGGAAGATCTGGAATGACTGCAGAATTTCAAGTAAATTGCTGGAAGGGAGAGGACAGCATATCCACCACACCACAGGCCCTTGCACGGGGCTGGCAGGTATAGCCTCTGTTCCCCAGACTAGCTTGTTCCTGGAGCTGCATTATCCAGTGGTTAGGTATGAGATCTGAAGCCCCAGATGGCAAGGAATCAAGTACCTGGAAAAGTAGGCACCTTTCTCAGCAATTTTGGTGCCTCCACATGGTTTCCAAATTGTCCGTTTCCCAGGCCTTCTAGAACTCAAACTGTGTGACCTGAACACATTACCTCACCTCTCTGGGCTCTAGCTTCCTCACGTATAAAATGGCGATAGCCACAACAGGCTTCTGAAGAGTTGTTAGCGGGGCTGGATGAGATGATGATACAGACAATGACTTGGCACAGTGCACTAACTTAATACTTGTTTTTAAAAATTAATTTTTAAACAGAAGATACAGGGAGGGGAAGGAAGGGAGAGAGGGAAGGAGATAGGACTAACCATAATAATATAAGGCAGGTGCCCTCTCCCGGGGCTGAGGCAGCAGCGCTGGTCCAGGAGGGTGTTGCTATGGCAACCCTCACCAACATTTTAGATGGGATTCTGAACCTTGAGGCCATTTGTACGTTAACCCAAATCCCTTCTGAATAGCTGACATTGCTCTAGAGGTTCATCGCCTGCTTTCTGCTAGCATTTCCTAAATTCTGAGTCCTGAGATACGCCCCAAGGGCCAGTGGGGTGCTGAAAGAAATGTGGTCTTCACTGGCTTTGCTGGTTACAGGTACAGAGGGACATCCTGGTGCCATATCCAGCTTCCATCACAAGGCCTGTCTGCTCCAGTGGCCTTACCCTACGCCCACCCTGGCTCCCATCACTGGTAAGTGACGTGGTTTTAGACGACATTGTACATGGAGTCAAGACATGGAAGGAGTTATTTATTTTCCCTGACGACTGTTTGTTCTCTGGATAAACTACAATGCTATTTTATTTTATTAATGCCAATAGTGGGTTGCGTTTTCTCACGATTAAGCTTCGCCCCCACCCAGCCCCCCATTTTAGAGTTGGGCTATAAATAGGAGTTCCTTTGTTCCGCGTCTCCTCTGGGCAGTAATTGGAAACATAAACTGGGAGACACCCTCATGTCTTTCCATGTCTCTTGGTTGTTTCTCTACCAGCAGACAGTCGCACAAACAAACAGCTGCTTTGTTTGTGTTTTCTCTGCAGCCACAATTTCTTGCACTAAATGTTTATGCATCTCAGCATCTCAGGACCAAGATGGATGGTATGTTAATATCCGTTTGAACATGTGCACTTCATGTGCCTGGTTAATTGGAGTAATTAGTAGTCTTTTCATTGCAAGGCCGTTGCTGAAATTAAAACAGGGCGGTTATTTCTTTTAATGGACTAACTGAAGAATTTTTATTTTGCAAGTGAATTAGGACTCACAGACATGAAATTCTGCTCTGCAACAGACAAACATTCTAAGGACATGGGGGTCTTTGGGGACAGTCCTCAGTCTCATTTTGACCCTCTGTATTTCCATCTATCAATGGTTACAGGGCACAGGGTGATAGAATTTATCACCCAAATCACAACGCTTTTGACAATGAAACAGGGCCCCGTTACTGATTTCATCGGGACCAAGAGTATGGTCACCCAACCTCATGTATGCTCGGCCCCTTACATGCGACATTCACTGTTTGCTTCTATCTGCTCCTCACCCTCAACCACCAGGGAGGGATCATTCCCAGTGAAAAGATCAGGTAACTGAGGCTGAAAAGCTAAGTGACTTGCCCCAGGCCCGCCAGGCAGTGAATAGAGCCATGCTCAACCCCAGCTCTTCTCCAGAACTGTATTATTCAACCACCACACTGACCCACATTCCTCCGGCCAGCCAGAGAGGGCCACAGAAATGAGTGGTGGCATGTGAGCGTGTGTGGCAGAACCGGAAGGTTAGAGGGGACCTGAAGGGTAGCCGGGGGGAGACAGCATTAAGGAGCAGGCAGGACATCCCGGCCACGAAGGCTCGGAGGCCACGGCTTGGGCTTCTGAAGGAGGCTGACCTTCTGGAGGGGCTACAAAGAAGGCTGCTCTGATGTCGTGGCCCTGCTTCCTGCCCCTCAGGCGTGGCTGTGGCTCAAACAAGCTCCAGCGCTCCTGTGTGGCCCAGGGAGCTCTAATGATAAAGGCAACGGCTGTTGTGACTCTATTTTCCGGAAGACAATTTCTGACAAATTCCCGGGCTGACGGGCTGGCCACGATGCAGCATGGTCTATGGGCTGTCACAGTGACTCTGTGTGTCACCCTCATCCGTGACTCATCTACCAGGCAGCACGGAGTGTCTCCTTCCTACCTGCTGTTTCTCTCCACCTCCCAACACTCCTTCTCCCCCCAGCTCAAGGTACTCTGCTCTTCTTAACTCATTCCCTCTGATATTTGCATTTCCATCTTTACAATTTGGCGTCCCTGTGAAGTTTCCCTTTGTACATTTCCCTGTTCCTGTGTTCCCAATATTCAGGTATCATCACTCAATAACCATTCGACAGCAGTAATGCCTCTCATATGGAAAGAATTGGTTTTTTATTGATGGCAAATGTTGTGATGAACTTTCATGCCCACTTGGAGCCAGAGGGGCTTTTTATTGGGTGAACGGCACTAAGATGTGGTTCCAAGAAATGTCTTTGGAGTGTGGACTGAGATGTACTTTTGGGAACAGGTCTTATGGACGGTGCAGGGGGAGAAGGCAGGGAGCCTTTGCCTTTATCAAAATCTCATCAATCAAGTTGTGTAATAGCAACATTATTAATAACCCTACAGTTTCATTACAGCTGGTATTTTTCTAAGCACTTCTCTAGAACCCTAAAATGAAGGCAAGGCAGATGTTATTATTTCCGGGTTGCAAGGTAAGCAACATTGTAACAGGACTTACTGGCCCCACGAGCAAGGAGTCAGTTGAGAAACAGGTAGGTGTCCTAGGAGGATACTTTTAGCAGGTGTGAAAAGCTGTCCTTGGGCATCATAGATGCTCTCAGAAGATCAAGAGTCCTTCCCAGGCTAAATTCTTCCCAAATCCTCTTTGCTAGGCCAAATACAAGAGCATGGCCACCACATCCAGGTACGGTGTTCATCTCAAAGTCACCTGAAAGGCAGTTAAGCATCCTGATATCTAACCCAGATGCGGTTGAAACCATGGGTTATTTATGCCACGAGGATATGATGTGGCAGATGGAATGTGAATGCCACGTATTAACTAGTCTGGAGACTAGAGCCAGTCTCCATTGGACCTAATGAGAGAAGAGCCAACTTTGGAATATGGAGGTGGTGATGCTAGGGTATCCCATCCACGTTAGAACACAACCCACCCCCGGACTGCTCAGAAGCCAGCCTTGGCACTGACCTTGATAAAAATAAGAGAATTAGGGGACCAGATAGGAACTTGGAAAACACGTGGGGCTACCACCACCGCCATTTTATTAATATGGAAGCTGAAGCCTCAAGACTGCGAAGGGGCTTACCCTAGCTAGCAAGGTTAGCCAGGACAGAGTGGTGCTATGAACCCAGGACCCAGACAAGAAGGTGGCTCTTCACTCAGCCACCCACATCAAATCAGGGGCTTTTCTAGCTCACCCCGCCTGACTTTCCCTCTTCCTCCTTAACCCGTTGACTCCCCCTTATTATTTGTCTGCAGCTGGTGCTCCGGGACTCACCGGTCTATCTGAGTTAAGAAGAAGACATCTTTCCACACATTTGGTTGCTGCATGCCCTCACCACCCTCATGCCTCTATCCTTTACTATGAGGGAGCAAAGGTCCCTGAGCAGCAGGCTGCACCAGCTGTACAGACGATGTTGTAGCTCCGTGGGGAGGTCACATGCTCAATATCCAGCCTGCACTCCCCAAGGGGTGCACTATGAGATGTGTCCCGATCGCTCGGCTTCAAGCCTGTCCTGGTCCCAGACACAATAGGTTACCTAGGACTGGGTTGGAAGGGAAGGTGTTTTTCTGTTTCTAGGCCACTGGCTTCCATTACTCATGGATGTCCCTCGCCACGTTCACAGCCTCCTTGCTTGTGCTACTAAGTGGCTCATGGTGCAACATTTGGGATCTTGAGAGCTCAGATCTTTTGTCCTCTGTGACCTAACGCTCCCTGGCTCATGTTTCAAGGGATGTTTTCCTGCTCCCCCTTTTTGTCTTTTTTGTCTGTCTTGAGTTCTTCATCTGCTCTTTCTGTTTTGCTTGGCTTGTGAAATGTCATATTTCATTCTAAGCCAACATGCAGCTCCTATATCAATTCGACTTCAGTCACAGAATATCAAAGAGAGGGCGTAGGCCATGATTAGCTTCTATAGGCTCTAAGATTGTAGGAAATTCCATCCAGCGAATCTGCAGCTAATTACCCACGCTATAGGCAGTGCTCTTAATTGATATTTCACTTGGCAAACAGAGCAACTTAAAGGGACTTTTCTTTCCCCCAGCTTCTCAGAAATCAACAATCTAATTCTACCACCACCACCATTCGATTAAGGAGGAAGCCAGAGCCACCCACTGTGGTGGGGCAGTGTGACTATGAAGGCCCTGGTTTCAGGACTGTTACGGTCTCTCAGCTACTAGGCCAGCCACCTCGTCCTCTGTCCTTGGAGCATCTGTCACATGGGTCTTCCTCAACCTACCTTTTTCAGTCTGGATCCTCCCAGGTTCTCCCGATGAGGATAGCTTACAGGTTGCTGTCTCCTACACCCACGGCCAATGCTCTTTACACAGGAGGGATCAAGAATTAAGTACCTATTAGGGACCTGGGGTGGTGCAGTCAGTTAAGCATCCAACTTCAGCTCAGGTCATGATCTGACGGTTCGTGGGTTCAAGCCCCACTTCGGGCTCAGTGTTGACAGCTCAGAGCCTGGAGCCTGCTTGGGATTCTGTGTCTCCCCCTCTCTCTCTCTGCCCTTCCCCCACTCGCACGCTGTCTCTGTCTCTCTCGCTCTCGAAAATAAGTAAACATTAAAAAAAATTTAAGGGGTGCCTGGGTGGCTCAGCTGGTTAAGCGTCCAACTCTTGGTTTTGGCTCAGGTCACGGTCTCACAGTTCATGAGTTTGAGCCCTGCGTCTGTGAGCCCTGAGCACTGTCAGTGCAGAGGCTGCTGGGGATTCTCTCTCTCCCTCTCTTTGCCCCTCCCCCACCTGTTCTCTCTGTCTATAAATAAATAAATGAATAAATAAGAATTAAGTACCTTTTCTGTGGCAGACACCACGTTAGGCACTTTGTATGTATCCTCACACACCGTATACATCAGGCAGTAATGTATCTTCACCGCGATCTTACGCAGGAGCTATGAACACTGAGCTCAAAGAGGGTAATGATTAGCCAAGGTCAATGAAAGATTCAAATCATGTTCACCTAATTTCAACAGCTGTGTGCTGTCTACTAAGTTTTCTCAGGGAAATGATTTCTGCAAGCGGCCCTTACCGAGCACAAGAACTTTCGCCATAAGCCAGGTTTTCTCCCTTACCACTGCATTGAGCTAATTCTTTTTCATCATACTGCTGAAGCTTACAATCGGGGCCCTCCCTTCGGGAACACAGACCCAGGGACCATTTACAATGGCAACCAGCACATGTGTTTCCATAAACGGATATAGCTTGTGGTGGAATTATCAAACCCCAAACAAGCCCTCAACTCCAGCAAAATAGCCCCAAAGCACAAACTGTTCCCGGGAATGGCCTAGAAAGAGCATTTGTGGTTTCTACCTACACTCAGAAACTATGAGGGGACCAGGAACTCCAGAGATCCCCTAAAGGAAAGGTCCCCGGGCACTTGCAGAGGTGGAAAGGAAATGTGTGCTGCAGACAGCCCTCACCAGCTCGTGAGAGCCTGTGTGCATCAGTTCCCAACCGTGATTTTAGTGACGCCATACTGGTAGCTTGGACTTGACCATGGCGAGACGGCTTATACCCTATCTGAAACAGTATCCCCACCTACCCATTTTTCTCTACCTCCTTTGGTTTTGTTGTTGTTGTTGTTTGTTTACATAAACCTCTCATCACAACTGAACTTCATGTTAGTTATTTTATTATAGGTTTGGTGTTTATCGGCCTTTGCTATGATCTCCAGTGGATGGGACATATTTTAAACTATATTCTAAAATGAGTGGAAAATGAATTGCTTTTCATAGGTTAATCTGACATACCTCATGCGTGACCAGGTATCATCGGTTACCTTTCTATTTATATGTATCTTCCATCGCATCTAGTTCTGGAAAGTTGCTTTTGTTTAAATTGATTCTCTTCTAGTTACTACATAGCCAAGTGACAGTAGACATAGCCATTCTCATTATAAACTAATTTAAAAAGGTAATTTTCCAATTAACAAATATACACCAGTGTAAACTGTGCTCTCACGGTAAAATAATTAGAGAAGTTGCCGACAAGTTTGGAAAGAAAACAAAGGTATTTGTTAGTGGCAAGACCTAATGAAAAACCTGACGGTCTAAACAAGAAAAACTGACAAGCACTATTCTCCCCACAAGAACACGGGTAAATTACTTCTGACTTAATAATTTTGCCTAAGGATAATTTCAGGCGTCATATACACAAATCCTCCCTCTGGAAAGCACACAATGAGAAAACCTGTGTTGAAATTTTGGCTTTACCATCTAGTGTTTACAGAACCTTGGCCAAGTTGCTTGACCTTTCTGAACCTTTGTTGCTTTACCTGTAACATCATTATCTGCCATGCTTTGCAAGGCTATTGCATTAAATAACATCATGAATGTGAACGCAGTTGGAAAGCGGTGAAGTACTACAAAGCTATGGTCTATTATTTGACCTTTGAGAGAGATTGGGACAAAATAAACACCTCGATGAATACCACTGCAAGTATTAATAAAACTAGCAATAGTACAAGCTACAAAAATATGGTTCTTCCTCGAGTTAGTCTCTAAGGCAGCACTGTCCACTGCGATACAAACATTCTACACCTTTGCCCTCTAATACAGAAGCCATTAGCCACCTGCAGCTTTTCAAATGTGGCTCTTCAAATTGAGCCCTTCAAATGTGGCTAGCATGACTGGAGAACTGTATTTTAAATGTTTTTCATTTCATTAATTTCATTTAGTTTCATTTAAACAGTCATATGTGGCTGGAGGCTCCTGTATTGGACAGCGCAGCTCCAAGGCATTTCTTCAACTATGTTTTGGAGAAAACTCCCTCTTGGCCCTCGTCGTGAAGGGATTTGGTTTTGCAAGCATCAAGAAGCCTGGTGATAGAAATCTTGTGGTTTCGTGCAAAGGAGAAAGTGTGGAATGGAGTGAAGCCTGGAGGACATGGAGAGAAGGGGATGGCCTCCTTGCCCTGTGGCCATGTTGATTTTGAAGAAGCCAATGGGACCTGCCCTTTTAGGATCCCAGTGTCCCTTCTTATCTGCTGTGTGACCTTAGAAAAGATATTTCGCTTCTCTGAGCCTCAGTCTTTTAACCATAACGCCTGCTTCATAAGATTACTGTGAGGGTTAAATGAAATAGGTTAATGATCCAAAGTGCCAGCCCAGAGCAAGCCGTGAACTCTCAACTTTTCCCCGTCATGCCGGGAGCACAAGCAAATGGGGGTAGCACATTGCTTCGTGTTTGTTGCCTCAGGCCACACTACTGCTCGGCTGCCTAGCCATGCGTGGGACATCACTGGAGCTACGTTCGGCCTCAAGCAGCCCGGGCTGGCACACACCCAGCCTCCCTCCCTCCATTCAGGCCTCCTGAATGCCCTGACCTCACCCAGCACTTTGCTCTGAAGATCTCCGAGGCCTTCAAAGACTCCTCTTTGGATTCAATACAAACGATGTTCCTTCTGGGTATGTACACAGGTGGGGGGGCAGGCTGGAGGGTGCGGCCCAACTACCTCTCAAAGTGGAGCCACAACTCCCTCTGCTCAGCTCCTCAGATTTCCCTGCACTGGCCTTTCCTCTGCAGCTGATGGAAAAAAATGCAGTCTGGCTCATCCCCACACAGGCCCTTGGGTGAAGTTGAAGACCTTAGTGCCTGCCGGGGCAGGCCCACTCCAGCTAAAAAGCAGGTGCTGTGGTCCCACATTTCAGGTGTGGCAAATGAAAATTCAGCAAATGTCGAAGTCTCACCTCTTAGATTGCCTCTCTCTTCTAGAAGCAGCACCAAAATCCTTCAGATGCTGGGCTCTCGGCATTCGGAAAGCAAGATCACCGGATGTGACAGTTTAACAACATGGCTGCCAAGTCTTTGACGTTTCTCCCTTCAGAGGTAGGGCCCCCTCCTTGAATCTGGGTGGGCTCGTGACCACTTTGACCGATAGAGTATGGCGAAAGTGACACCATGTGACCTCTGAGGCTATGTCACCAGAGGCCTTGCAGCCCCCACCAGGGTGGCTGGGACACTTGTCCTCAGAGCCCAAGCAGCCATGTTAGAAGCCTAACTACGCAGAGGCCACGGTGCTGGAGAGCCATGCAGAGGCCCTCCTGGAGGGAGGCAGTCCCAGCGAAGACCATCCTTTGCCCAGCCCATCCAGGCACCCGACATGTAAGCAAAGACGCCCCCAGCCTTTGCAGTCTTTCAGCCGAGGCCACAAACATTTACAGTGGAGACAAGTCATTCCTGCTGTGCCTTCTCCAGACAATCTGAGAGCATAATAAAGTGTTCTTCTCTTGCACCACTAAGTTTGGGGGCGACTTGTTGCTCAGTAACAGATGATGGGGCCCCAGCACAGTGTCTCACAGAACTCCAAGCCTCCTGAGTCCCAGCTTCTCTGGGAAACTGAATCCCACAGACTGAAATGCCCTATCAGAGGACCTGCATGGTTGGAGCTGTTGATCATTGATGAAGGGGAGACAATGCTGGACAGGCATAAAAATTGTCTGCGGTAGAACCCCTGGGGGAGGGGAGGCAGGCAGGGAGGAGCACACTTTATTTTTCACTTTATTGTCATTGTGAACTCTGATCTTTGAAAATCACTCTTTTTTTTTTTTAAGTGAAAAAGAAATTGATAGAGGAGCAAGGACTTGCTAGTGTGATTTCAGTGGATGTCTTTATTCAACCAAGTTCGCATTGAATTTGCATGTGGTGGGGTTTTTTTTTTTTTGGTTTATAAAAAAAATTTTTTTTTTAATGTTTGTTTATTTTTGAGAGAGAGAGAGACAAAGTGCGAGCAGGGGAGGGACAGAGAGAGAGGCAGACACAGAATCTGAAGCAGGATCCAGGCTCTGAGCCATCTGCACAGGGCCCGATGCCGGGCCCAAACCCACGAACTGTGAGATCGTGACCTGGGCCGAAGTTGGGCGCTTATCGAGCTGAGTCACCCAGGCTCCCCTGCATGTGGGGGTTTTTTGTTCTTGTGTTTTCATGCTTTGCTAGCATTTTCTTTTCTGATCAGCCCCATGTTCTTCAGGGTCACATAGAGCACTCTACCCCAGAAAAAAGGCAAAAGGCAGCCATTTTTAGTCACAGTGTGGCGGTGATGAAAAGCGCTCTAGGTCCTTAGAGGGACTCAGCCGTCCGTGGGACAGAAGGAAGAGCCCTGAGCCAAGAGGAGGACATAGGGATTCATGAACATGTTGCTTCAACACACTATTTTAATATTTCCAGGCCTCGGTTTGGTCGTTCACAAATTGGTTTCAATGATGTCTAAGGTCTGTCTTCTAACATTTTGGAGAGAAAGAAGTTAATATTTATTAAGTGCTTACCGTGTGGCAAGCAGTATGCTAGGCCTTCTATTTATTTTATTTAATCCTCAAAAGAATTTTTTTTCCTAAGAACCGGCATCCCCGGTTGGTACATGAAGAAACCAAGGCCCCGTGACATGGAGGTTTCAGGAGCTGGGAGGCGGAGGGGTAGGATTCCAAAATCAACATGGCTACCCCTCCAGAAAAGGCTCACTCGCCTCTCTGCCCCCACAGTGTTTCCCACACCTTGTGCCCAGAGGCTGAGCGTCTGGTTCTTCAGTCTCTAATCCTCCACTGTTAGGAGGGAGGGTCCTCACTGCATTCCTTTGTACTGTCATCAGCTCCTTAAAGTGGCAAGAAACAATAGCGCCTTTCTCTGCTTTCCTGGAAGGGTGGCTCTTGGACCCTGCGGAGTCTGAGGGCAACCAGGGCAGCCCTCCCAGCCCGACTGCCCCCAGGTGCCCTGGGCAAGTCTAGAGGAATCCTGCCACCCAGCTCTCCCGTGCAGATCTCGAAACTGTTGAGTAGTGTGAGCTCCCATTTTCCCCTTAACAAGAGTCCCGCAACTCCTCAGCTCTGGCTTATGGGACATATACTCCACTCACCACGGGACTCAAGCAAGCGTATAACGACCCCTTCTACAAAATATGAGGGACTCAGCTTTCGCTGCCAGGCATGCACTTCTCCATGACCAGGATGCCTCTTACACTTGTGTTTTGATGAAGAGGGTTCTGCCTGTGTGGAGATGCCTCGTGCCCCAAATCTCTTCTCACACGTCTGTTATTGATGCCTGGAATCACCACCCAGGGTTGACCAGGTCTCGCTACAAATGGCACCTCGAGGGGTCATCCAGGACTGTGATATCCAAGAGGAACGATTGCAGAGCAGATAAGGTCACAAGCTTCAAAGCCAGACAGGCTGGATGTCAACTCTACATGGTAGTTTGAAGATAACTGTAAATCCTTTGTCCTTTCTCCTGTTAAGAGTTGGGGGTCCGTTTCCTCTCCCCTTTGGCTCTGGGCTGGCCCCTGTGACTGGCTTTGGCCAACAGAACACAACGGAAGCGACTCTGCCCATCTCCTCTGTCAAGGGCGACCTCCAACGACGTGCAACTTCCGCTTTTGTGCCTCTTAGAAGCCTGTGCTGGGGAAGGATTCGGACGATTCAGCAGAACCACCCCGCTGAGCCCTGCCTGCATTCCTGACCCACGGACTCGTGAGCAGTCAAATGGCTGTTGTCTAAACCACTACGTTGTGGTGGAGGGTGTTAGGCAGAAACAGAGAACTGAAAGAGTGTGAGAATTAGAGCATGCCTTCTTGGTGCAGACTACAGATGCTGGGACGAATGGTAAGGAAGTCCTCATCAGGGAGGGGGCCCTGGGGCTTGTCAGAGGCTACAGAATTGCATGAGTGAAAGGGTAGGGTGCGAGCGGAGAAAATTCTACGAGATCCAGCTACTCCACAGGCCTCTGGAAAAATGCTGTGAACGCTGACAGGACTTCTCAATTATTTTCACTACTGCCACCTGACTACAGAGAGCAAACCCAAAGTTTGGCCCAGGGTACCCTCCTACAAGTGGAAGATTTCTCCAAAGTCTTGTTTCATCTCTACAACTCCTGTGAATTTTGTGTTATATTCCATAATTTATTCATCTGCATTTTAACATTAAAAAGCGGTAGAACTGGGGTGCCTGGGTGGCTCAGTCAGTCCAGTGTGTGACTCCCGATTTCGGCTCAGGTCACGATCTCACGGTTCATGAGTTCCAGCCCCATGCTGGGCTCTGTGCTGGTGGTGCAGAGCCTTCCTGGGATTCTCTCCCTCCCTCTCTGCCTCTCCCCTGCTCCTGCTCTCTCTCTCTCTCTCTCTCAAAATAAATAATTTTTTTAAAAAATGGCTGAAGTTACTTACCAGTTAAGTAGCCTAACTTCCCCCTACCAGAACCTCTTTACGGAAACTAGACACTCCAGGAAGAGGGGTCAAGATGAGACCCGAGACTCTGTGTAGCCCCAGAACACACGTGCACCCTGAGGGGACATCAACCTCACCCACCTGCTGAGGTCGAAGACTTGGGACTTTTCTTTCAGGATCTAGTCACTTGCTTCAGCAGCCAAATCTGGCCCCTGGGTCCCGCTCTCCTATCCCATTCTCCGCTGTAAGCTGTCGCTAGAGTCACAGGGCACTCGACTCGGGACAGACCCTGCAAACTCCTTCCAGACACATATGGAAAACTTAAGTCACCTGAGACTCCAGTCCTATCTCTGATGCACACTCCAGGTCGGCCTCCCCCAGTGGAAAGCAACCTGAGGCAATTCCCGGCCTTCCCCAGCATACTCGAACGCTTCCCAAACGTCCTTTTTTTCTCAGACAGACAATTCACACACACACACACACACACACGCACACATCTACAGCCTGTGTAGATACGTTGACACTTGGAAGCAAAATAGAGGAAAGCTTTTATTATTGTTTGCCATTTGAAAATGATTATCCAGCAGGATGATGTGTATTGAAGGAGACAGCTGGCAGTTAGCATCCCGGGGAGAGCTCCCTTTCTAGACCTGGGTGAGCCTCCACCACCTCCCGGCTTCCCGAGTGGGGACTGCCTGGTGCCAGACTTGGACGCCTACCAACACAAATTAAAGGAATAAAATGCCTCCTAGACCCAGGCAGGCCAGCGTTGGGGGAAGCAGGGTGAGAATGCCGAGAATTTTAAAGGGATCATCACCTCAGCAGGAGACCGAAAGTCAGCCTCAGAAAGTGCAGCAAGTCTCTGGTTCTGGGGTACCAGGGGCTTCCAGATGCTGTCTCTCCCCTTCCCCACCGGACCCCCGGCCCAGGCCTCCACCCCTCCCCACTAGAAACACTCCCTTCCCAGCCCCTTTTGGAAACACAGCCCCTAAAATGACACTCGGTGGGAACCCCGAGCTAACCGACTTGCACTCACACGTGAACCTGGAGGTGGGGGTAGAGAACAACCACTTAATGGGTACAAGGTTTGCGTCTGGGGTGATGAAATGTAGCAGCTGTACCACAATGACAGTGCACGAGATGCCACTGGACTGTTCACTGCAACATGGTGAGTTTTCTGTTACGTGAATTTCACCTCGATTTAAAGAAGAAGAAGGAGAAAAGACTTCCCGAGAAAAGAGTAAACCCTTCTAGAGCCCTATCGACCAGCGCACCTTTGACCGCGGACCTCATCTGCTAGTGGGAGGCTGCGTTCCAGCTCCTCGCAGGACAAGGACTTCGGATGGTCCAAGGACAAAGGGAAAGTAAGATCGGCAAGCCTGCCCAGTAGGCTAAAATTAACCGGTCTTCCATAATCTGGATTTGGCAAGTGACGGAACCTCTCCTACGTTCCTCCTCTGTGAGCTCAAACGTACATGTCTTAGGAGACTCCTGAGTGGAGCCTATAAAAATGACTGTAACACTCAGGCCAAACCTGGGGAGCCATATATTTGAATCTTATAACTTTATATCTTTCTCAGCCACCAGCTGGCAGTCTCCAGCAAGTCCCTACATCAGGCAATGCAGGATTTTCTTAATATACGATTTTAATCTTCAACAGCCCTTGCCAATTCGAAATAAAGAGAAGAGAGAATTCTGGGATCGTGTGCCCTACAAGTTTAAAAGGAAAACGAAAGAAGTCCCATCTCGTACTTCAACAAGTTGATTTGATACTCGGAAAAGGACCCTTTGGGCCAAAATATATTTTTGCTTTGTGTGTCTAAATAAATAACCCCCCTCTTTTTTTTTTTTTTAATAGAAAGCACATCACTGGTGTCTAAAACCAAACGTGGTTTTGATTGAACCAGACTTACATTTATATCTGAAGCTCATTTGCTAACAATAGAACTGGCTTTCCCATTTGCCAACATCAATGTTGACCTGTTTTCACCTAAATTTTATAGATGTCAGAAAAAGAAACTGTTCACTACTCAGTGGCATACCCTGGCCTTTTTCAGCCACACTTGCCTGCATTTTTGCAGCTCCCTTAAATTCCCCTTGTCACAAAAGCTAACAATAAGGTCAAGTATTTCAGTGAGAAATATTGAATTATTATCCAACTTTGTCAAACGGCCAAGAGCCTACGAAAGCTAACCACGAACTGGAGGAGAGAGAGGCTTAACCTCGGGCCTCCCGGCCCTGCCTCCATTGCACGGGGAAGGATTTTTGGCACTGGGGGGCACCGGGAAGGTTGGGGCGAAGGGGGGAGGGGGGAAGGGGGGGAATGGGGTCTGGACAGCTCACAATCACGTCCAAGCTCCCGTCCCTCTGGGGTGTTTCGTTGCACTCGTTTGCTGCTGCAAAGAGCCAGCTTTGATTTTTCTTGGAGAGGGCTCCAGGCCCCCTAACATCTCAGCCGTGCCAACACCACGAGGCTGCTGACCTCTCCTGATCCCCTGGCCATATCCCTGCCCATCAAGGCTAATTTCTATGACAACATAAACTCCTCCGTGTAGCCAATAAACTCAAACCCGATGGAACCTGATGTGGCCAGGAAGGAGGATGACAAACTGGCAAGATGTCAGGGCTGGAAATAGAACTCGCTTCACCAGCCAGGAGCTTGGGAGGGGTAGCGATGGATTTATGCGTGTGTGCGTGTGTTTTATTCGTCCTAATAACCCTAATAAAGATTCCATTAATCAATAAACTGTCTCTTGCAGAGACAGAAATAAACACACGGCCCCCAAAGTGAGCTTCGGGCAGAACCAGAACACTTCCTCATTTGACCCCAACCTATGGTGGTTGAGGGCGGGAATAACCCTGTTACCCTGTTACCTCAAACAGACAGGGTCTGTCTGGGCAAGGTACTTGGTCATGAGAGAGAGAGAGAGAGAAAGAGAGAGAGAAGGAGAGAGAAATAAGGATTGGCTTTTAGCTGAGCAAGGAAGGCAGCAGTGCCCCCCCCCACCCCAGGATGAGATGTGAGGGATGTCAAAAAAGCATCCCCAGGAAGGTTCCTCTGCTCGGAGCAGGGTATGTGGCTTTGGAAGCAAGGTTTTAGCGGTTCCAGAAAACCTCTCTTGAAATGCAAATACACTGACTGCTCAAAGGTGAGGGTCAGGGCAAGTTCATTTATAAAAGGGGAGGCCCATGGTGCAGGGTTAGTTGGTATGGGCTTGGGGAGAGACACAGTCCAAGGCGGGCCTCCAGTGGAGAGGTCTGGAGGTGTGGGGAGAGAAGACCCCCAAGATTTTGCTTTCAAGTTTGACTTAGGGTCGGTCACAGGCATGGCTCTCACTCAGTTCTTGGAGGATGAGGCCATCCAGAGCATAAATTTGTCCCACCCAGTTATACTCATCACCCTTCCCTGTTGACTGCCAAAGGGCCCATGTGCCAATGTGGCCCTCACTGTCTCATCAAGACTCCAGTGAACACAGACACAGTGGTAGATGTTGAGCAAGCAATTGGATAGAGTGTATCTGAGAGTTTGATATTTTATGCTGTCACTTCTCATATTCTTTATGTTGACACCCTCTTTTATTAGACATTAAGATCTCACATTTTCCTTCCTGATACATATATGGATGGCGTAGGCATTTCTTTTAGTTTTTAATTATCCTAATGTCGAATATGATTTTGTGAAGTGTGACTCATGTCCCACAGAGGCTCCGACATAGCTTACCAGACCGCACCCTTCTAACCTCTTGGAGTCCCTCTTCCTCGTCTCGTCAGTGGGCGTGTGATTTCGTGTGCTGAGGAACACCACAGAGCCCAGAGCCACTGTCTCGCTCTTTGTCTTTCTGGAGAGCCATACATGGGATCTCTGTTGGGGCGAGGGGTCTGCCTACTCCCAGGGCCTGCGCTTTAGGGTGGATGTGGGGCTGGGGCTGGCTCAGCCGCAGACCCAGAATGGCAAGGAATTGCTCAGTCTTCCAGCTCCAGCTCAAGTGTCATCTTCTTGCCTTGGCCAGGAGTTGCTGCCTCCTTGGGTTGGGGGGCGAGGGGGGAGCCCTTGGTTCACGTCTCTGCGATGGCACCGATGCCCTGTATCGTCACTTACGAGATTATTTTTCTGTCTCTCTGAGCAGATGGTAAGCTTCTAGAGGGTAAGGATGTGTCTCATCCATTTTCAGTTCCGTCATTTCTAGTACTTATTGAATGAATAAAAATGCGGCCCCTCCCTGACGGTCAGATGCCAGTCGGGGATGGTGAAGCAAAGCAATAACTCTCCCAAAATATTCTGTCTAGCAAGGGATAAGGTGAAGGAAGCTGAAAAGTCTCCCTCTCCCAGCCCCCATCTCCTTCTGCCCCAGACATGGCTTAGCGCTCGTGGGATAACCACCTGGCACGATAAGGTTATGTCTATCATTAAACAGGGGTCGGATGATGAACTACGTTCTAAGTTTTATCCGATAACACGACGCTGATACCAGTGTGTTCCATCACTGCCCCATGGGAACGGGTTGCCTTCTGCATCTCTCAACTTGAAGAGACACTCGTTATAGGTAACTAAGTGCATAAAAGGTAAAACTGGGATGAAAATTCTATTTTCAAGATTAGCTGTTCTCTTTTCATTTGCTTAGGTGGCTCAGATAGTGTGTGTGTTAAAGACGTCAAGATTGCACGGCCTCAGCTCTAGAGCCAGCCCACAAAATGGCAACTAGAAAGGCCTTGACTACAACAAGGCCATAACATCCCCCCTTTGCAGTGAGGGCAAGGGGGCCACCTGTCCACTAAGGGACAATCCACCTGAAGTGTGTCGCCAACAGATGGGTCATCTTTGTCCATGAAGGAACGGCACTGACGCTCTTAGACTAAATGTCTCGGTCACTAAGTCAGGCCTGAGAAACCATTGATGGGTTTCTCTGACGAAGCAGTACCCAACAGGTCTTTTGCAATAAGGTTAGCTGGAGCATGGTGTGGGATCAGTATGCTGGAAACCAATTTACACGAGTACACGAAGTTTTTAAGAGAATCAGCTTGCATGAGTTTATATCAAAAGTTTATATCAAAAATCATAAACACTAGCAAAGTAATGAAGGGTAAGTGCTTCATGAAAGGATAATACGGAAGATGCTATTATAAGGGAAGGAAGTGTCTCTTGCAGAGAACGAGGATGGGAACCACTTGGAAGTAGATGTCCAACTCTTGACTTCCCCTCATCTATTTACAGGGCGACCCTGCGTAAGTGGTTTGACCTCTCTGGGATTCCATTTCTTCACCCTCTACAAAATGGCCATCTTTGCCAATTCTGTGAGGAACAATGGACCTCATTCTCTCTCTTAATGCTAGGCAGACTCTAGCTGCACCTCTTAAAACTGCTCATAATTTCCCCACTCTAAAAACCACTCCAAATCTATAGGTAAGAGTTACAACGTGGTCCCTTAACATACCATCTAGCAGGTAATATATTATTGTCCACTATTAAGGAGAAGGTCAAGAGAGGTTAAGTGGCTCATTCAAGGTCACACATTAAGTTAGTAGGGGTTAAGGATCTGGAACCCAGATCTTTTTGCCACTCTCTGCTTCCCCCTGGCAAAACACCACTCAACCCCTTAATGCACAGTTGGCTGCATGGCTGTTACAACAGGGAAGAGAAAATGGAAGAGCGGCCCCTCCCCCTTGGACTATATGAAAATCACCCACTTTTTAAACACCAAGCCTCCCATATATTGTGGTGGAAATGAAAGGCCTGTATGACTAAATATAGATGCCGAGGACCTTACAAATACTTGAGTATTTTAGAAAATGAGAAATGGGAAATGAAATTGGCTATAAGCAGAAATCAAAACTATCTAAATTCTCTCCAGAAACTGATGGCTAACTTTTTAATCTCTGTTGTTGGCAATCTGAAGCATTCATGGATTTGCTTAAATAAAGAACGGCATGACCGACATCTCTTAGTGGGATGCATTCAGTTAAACCGAGATGCCTTCCCGTATGCTTTTTAGTGGTGGTGAGCCTCCCAGCATATTGTTTTCTGCCTACAGTAGGTGTCCAGTCAATATCTGCAAAAAGAAGGCAGAGTGGGTGACAGGGAGAGAGCTCATTT
The DNA here is from genome assembly GCF_022837055.1 of Prionailurus viverrinus. NCBI lineage: Eukaryota > Metazoa > Chordata > Mammalia > Carnivora > Felidae > Prionailurus > Prionailurus viverrinus. The sequence goes on along the minus strand of NC_062565.1, from coordinate 43,479,734 downwards.
CTGTTCTCTGGGATTTCAGTTAAGTGGGATATTAATTCCATATCAAGTGGATTTAAGGAAATAGTCTGTTAAATGCTTTAAGAGAATTGGAGAGAAGCCCTACCTATTCGGTTAAAGAGATTTGAATGATCTAGGGCACGAAATGCGGACGCCCCATTCCCAGGCTCCTCCAGGCTGTGTACAAGTGTGCAAAACTTGGCACACACCAGTGTCCCATCCCAGGCGGCAGCTGGGTTTCCTCAAGCCTTGGGCCTCTGATCAACTGTCCCCACTACACAGCATTGTCTTTTAGGGATGCCAGTTCAGAAACTGGGGCCCTGGGTGCTGCCCCTTCGTCAGGTGGTGAGGAGGACCCCAAAGCCACTCCCAGAAAGGTAAGAGTTGAAGCTGTCAGAGATTTCTTGGCTTGGGCCTTTCTCCTGTTAGGTGAAGCCAATGCTGCAACATTAAGTTCAATAATGCCTTTTATCGGTAGGCAGCATTCACATGCAACTCAATACACCTAAATGGAAAATCTTAAAAGAGATTACAGATGAAGCACCGTGGTCCGGGTAGGGCCAACATTTCTGTTCTGAATGTATCGATCGATGTCTTTTATATTTATGGTTTATGTGATGTAATGTCTCTGAGTTCCTTCAGGGAAGGAGCCCGTGGTAAGCCCATTGCCAAACTTGGCCGTGTGGCTCGGTAGAAAAAGTTTATAAAATAGATAGAAAGATATTCCTTTTTTTTTTAACCATCAAAATAATAGTTTCTAAAAAGTTGTTCCACTTGGTGCTCCAGCTCTATTGTGATTCAAACTATTTGAAAATTTTATTTACACTTTTTAAAACAATCACCCTAATTACTATGAGTAATAATAGGTACCGTCTATTTTCTGTCCATTCTGTGCAAGGCACTTTGCAAGGCTTGCTCCTATCTCATTAGCTCATTTAGTTCTCATTATGCAGATGATAAAGGAGGGTGTGTCTAAAGGAACATGGTCTTTGGAATCTGGCAGATTGAGGCTTGAGTCTTAATAGCTGTGTAACCTTGGGCAAGTCTGATCTTCAGTTTCCTCACCAGAAAAGCAGAGATAGAAACAGTACTAACTTCTTCACAGGCTGCTGGAAAGATTGACGTAAGACACGTGAAATACCGAGCAAAACACCAGGCTCGTAGTCCAACGTGCAGTGAAAGTTAAATATTGTGTTCTCATTATTACTTGATCATGCCACCAGTACCAAATATGACTTGTCTCCAAAAGGAAATTAAAACAATGAATGGCCTTCGGTGCCATCGTAGGGGGGAAGGAGGTAAATCATCTTCCGTCTCCATTCCTTTCTCCCCAGGACGTTCATCCCAGGGAGACCTGGGCCAAGTGAGCCCTGGGGACAGCTATGGAAGACGAAAATCACGAGGAATGGGTAGCTGGCATGCCCTTGTGCATCACAGGGGTGGGCTCAGGAGGACGATGCCAAGAGGAAGGGTGACAAAGGGGACTTTCTGGAACTACGATGAGCTTCTGCACCTGCTCCCCGCATCCCTTCCCTCTCTCTCCCTTACCCTCCTGCAGGCCTGGGAGCAAAGCCCCAAGGGGCTCTGTGCTCCCCCTGCTCTTGGGGAAGCCAAGAGCCGGCATCCTGTGGAGACCTGAGCAGCAGCAGGGGGCAGCCTGGTCACTGTCTGCTTTGGCCAGCGGGGGGGCCCCCCCAGAGCCCCCACAGCGCCTCTGGCTCTGGCAGCTCCCTGGGAAAGAAGAAAGCAGCATCTTACATGTGTGGCATATTCTAAAACAAAATAATAACCGGGAGATTTTATAGACTCTGACAGGGGGAAGAAGGGAGTGAAAAAAGATGGAACAAAGATGCCATTTTAAAGTTATTGGCTCCTGTTCAGGATTTTACTATTTTCTATGGCAAGGAGCAAGTAAAAAATTCCTCCTATTGATGAGTATTTTTCTACAGTCATTGAAAGCCAAAGGGCTCGGGGCTTCCGACTTCCCCCTTGGGGAACCTGTGAGCCAGTGCCCTGGCTAACTTAGGGGAGGGGTGGCTGGCCAAGGCGGGAGGCTCACAGGCCCCCAGCAAGCGGCTCCGATGGGGAACGGGTGCAAGGGCACACACTGTGTTTTCAGTCCGGATTCTGTGATCTTTCTGCCAAACAGGGGTTTACAAAGCAAAAACCTCCAGAGAATTCTCATACTTTCTGGCTTATTCTCCTGGTGTTCATCTTAACAGGAATCAGCTGTTTGCCTTCTCACTTATACAGCACGTTGCCGAAGAGAATTTAGCATCTGGTCTGGCTATTATTAAAAACAAGAACATCCTGCTCTGTTGGGAGAACAGCACCACTGGCAATAAAAGGACAGAGATCATTTGCATTCAGGATTCCAGAGATGTATTTCAGTTCAATATCTGCTCTCCCTCCTCCCCCGGCGGCTCTCATTTCAAAATTTCCTGATGCATCCATCATTTGCATCGTGGTCTCCTTTTTTCCCAACCAGAGACACAGAGCGGACTTTTTCCTTCCACTGGGAGGCAGGGATCACTGGAGTTGTTCAAACACCGATCCGCTCCTGCCGTGTGATAAAATTGAACTACCAGAGGAATTTTTTTCTTTTTTTACAACTGCGGAAATGAAAAAGTAAACAAGACTAGGAAGGCATTGGTATTTAGGCTCCAGCTTTTTGTTGTTGTTTTCGCCTTTTTCTTTTTTTAAGCATCGGGCTGGGAGCCTGAAGGAACCATATAATATGAAAAACCCTGGGAGGTTTTATTAGCCAATAAAAAAAAAAAAAAACTGAGTTCCTATTAACCACTTAACTCCTTGAGAAAGTTCCGCACTTGCCTCCCTCCCGAGATCCTTCGCTCCCTTCCCTCCCATATGCCCACGAGGAGGGGGAAGTGGGCCCATCCACCCTGCCCTACAAAACCTGAGCGCACAGTCTATGTTCCAGAAATTGTGGTGGAGGGTTAGACTCAATGATAATCTCTGTACTTCTCATCTGTGAAACCACTAATAAGATCTTGATAAGGAGTCAAACTTTCTGTGCCCCCAAACCCGCACACAAAAAGGCTCTTCAAGCACAAGGCTAAAAAGGAGAAAGGTCACTGGGACGTTCAAGATTTAAATATGAAATGACTGTAGGGGAAGACAGAGTGGGGCTAAGGTCTTACCGAAAGACCATAATGATGCCACCCAAGGCTCCTCTCTTTGGGGGGCAGGAAAACGAAGAGGAACTCAGAAACAGAAAGTGAAACTCGCCTGAGCTGTTGCCCGGTCAGAGGTGGACGGAGTTAGAAAAAAAAAAAAATCAATAAATAAATGACCTAATTTGGGAAGGAAATGATGTCAAAGGAGATGTAAATCCTAAAACCGTTATATTAATTCTCCCACGGTTATGCGTGTCCCGTGGTTTTGCCGTTTGCTTTTTTTGCTTATTTTTAAGGAAGAAATTCACACATTTACACCAGTCCATCACCCAGCTGGAAGTTCCTGGTACTCTGGTCTCTCAAAGCCCCCCAAAGCTCTGCCCCCATATCCTGGACTTCCTAATTCCACCAAGACTACTGTGTCTTGCTTCCATTTTCCACCTCCCAGCTAACACTGGAACTTTGGGTGCTCCGGGACAGATGTCTAAGGCCTCGGGAGTACAGGCCACATGACGCCTGGTTGTAATTTTGTGTTCTGGTCTCACCGAACATTGTGCAGGCAAGACTACACCTTGAGGGGCCTGTGTGGAAGAACTTTTGCTTGTCCCCCCAGACTCCCACCTCCTTTCCGCCCCCCCTTTAGCATTTTGCTCTATGGTCTTGATTTCTTTCTAAGGATGACTGGTGGAGGGTAATTCTTCCCTTTCTATTATTAACTATGGAATGGGACAGAATGACCTGGGGGGAAGAAAAAAAGGCCACCAAGGGGATGGATGCCTGGGTGTCTCAGTCGTTTGAGCACCCGACTTCTGCTCAGGTCATGATCTTGCGGTCTTTGAGTTCAAGCCCCACGTCAGGCTCTGTGGTGAGAGCTCAGAGCCTGGAGCCTGCTTCGGATTCTGTGTCTCCCTCTCTCTCTGCCCCTCCCCTGCTCGCACTCCGTCTCTGTCTCTTTCTTTCTCAAAAATAAACATTAAAAAAAAAAAAACAATAGTTGCCTCTTTACCACTCGTGGAATGAAGGTAGTACTCTTTTGTAGGATTTGCGAGGAAAACAAACACCCGAGACAAATAAATGCCATGTCAAAGAGCACGTGTGTGTGTGTCTATGTGTGCATGTGTGTGTGTGTGTGTGTGTGTGGGAGAGAGAGAGAGAGGGAGAGAGAGAGAGAGAGAGAGAGAGAGAGAGAGAGAGAGAGAGCTTCAGTGTTCCCCTGCTCAGGCACCCCTTTCCATCCCTCCACCTCCCTTTTCCCTCCCTTTAGACACACACACACACACACACACACACACACACACACACACATACACACACACCCCTTAGGGTAGTTCCCTTGGCATCACCAGCAGATTCTTTTCTTTGTTAAATTCCTTACTAATTTCATAGCTTTTTAAAAACTTCACTTCCAAGGCCTCCCAATCGAATACCCACTACCGGGAAGTCATCACAGAGAGACTTCTCAGGGTGCACAGGAATGGAGGGAGGTTGGGGAGAGCTTCCCTTGCCTTTGCTCAGAGCTCGTAGTTTAGAGCTCGTGATTTATCCAAGTGTTGGTTCCTACCTGGCTTTCCTTGACACCTTCTCCAGGCCTGAGGTGAGAGCCAACAAAGGAAGAGCGGGGGTGGGTGAAGGAACTGGGGTAAGCCAGTGTGCCCAGCCCTCGTGTGCAGACCGGCTGTCTCACCACCTGCACATTCCCTGCACCAACCCCCAACAGCTCTGGCATGAAGGCGTCCCTCCCGGCCCCTTCGGGAGTTTGCCTGAGAGCTCCCGGAGAGCTGGCCCGTGCTCACTAAAACCGTGGCAGTCAGTTGAGCTGTCCCCGGGAAAACGTAGAGACTTCACAGGACCATCATCTCATAAGCCTCCTCTTCCTCCCTGTGGAGATGCCCCTAAACCATGGTTTCCTAGAACTGGTCTCTAAAAATGATTCCCAAATAATTGGGACGGGAAAGCCAGCTGACTGGATTGTCCAGTTTGCCTGATAGTCACGGTAGGGTTGTTTGCTTAAATCAGTCAGGCCAGCGCCTCCATCTCGGCTGTGGCTTTTGGCTGTGTCATTATTGTTAACCACCCGTTTTCCAGAAGGAAAGAGAAGTCAGGAAAGAGAAGATCTGTAGGCCCAGCTCTCACTCACCGATCGTGAACGAGGCCTTCCCCTTCTTCCTCCCTTGCCTTTTCAGACTGTTTTCAAATCCCATAAATATAAACATGTGGCTCTTCAACCGCATCTGTAGATAATAACTTCAGGGGGCTTCCTGTTTACATGGCAATACCCATTTCCCAGCCAAAAAAGGCTCAGCAACAGAGAGCTGAGGTGTTTATTGGGCCAGTGTCGGCTGGGATTGAGTTAACAGGAAACACCCACTCTCAAAGCAATGTCTGATGATTAAATATTTGGGGGGCAGGGGGCACAAGGGGTCAGACGCACTGGAGAAACGTCTTTCCTTCCTCCGCCTGTCATTTCCAGTGAGAAACAGAAGCAGCCATGACAAACATGGCCAAGCAGTCCAGGCCTAACAAAGTCCCACAGCTGTGCTATTCCCTGGCTGCACAGCCCGGAACGTGAGGAGGAGGGAAGAAGTGCAGACGGGAAAGCCAGGAGCCCCCCTCACGACACAGCCAAACCTCAGGGTGCCATCAGGTGAAGGGATGGAAAGGCTTGATACACATCCATCTCTGGGAAGCCCCGCCGTCTTCTGCCTGGCTAGCCTGTTTTAATGAGCAATGTATTCTCACACCAGTTCTGTCAAGAAAGCCCGACCTAAGAATTTAAAGATAGCCTCTAGCCCACTGGTTCTCAATGGGGGGTTACGTTTTCCTCCCAGGGAACATTCTGGAGACGTTTTTCATTGTCATGACTGGGGCAGTGCTCTTGGCATCTAGTGGGTAGAAGCCAGAGATGCTAAATATCCTACAATGCACAGGACAGCCCCCCTACACACACACACACACACACACACACACACACACACACACCCCAAGGAATTATCCAGCCTGAAATGTCAATAGTGCCAAAATCTGGCCCAATGCTTCTCCATAAACCAAAAAACTGAGACCCAGAGGAATAAAGCGATTTGCCCTAAACCATGCTGCTGGACAAAGCCAGAGACAGTGCGAAAGCCATTGTGCCCACCTGTCATGCAAGGCCTTTTAAAACGACACAGATGTCTAATTTAAAAGGATAACTAAGTATACAGCTTCAAAGAGTTGCAAACAAGTTCCCCAGCCTAGGTGTCACCGGAGTGCTTTCAGGATGTCTCCTAGTCTTAGAAATTAGCTGTTTCCAAGATTTCTCAGAAAACAATGTCAAACAGGTAAGAATGAGCAGATCTCAAAGGAGGCCTCTCTACCTCTTAGCATCATGTGGGCCACCGGCCAGGGCCTGACCATCTCTGCAGAACTGTGGTAAGCTAAGGCGGACAGACAGCACAGGACATAAAGCCACCACTCTACCCCAGGCCCTCAACCTTATCGAAGGGGAGGGACTTACCAAAAACAGACTATGGCCCATAAAAAAACAAAAACAAAAAAACTCCAAACTATAGTTATGCTCGCTAGTAGAATTTTTCTGAGGCTAGAGCTCTCCAGGCCAAGGCCCATTTTTACTTACCCTTGAGGTTTGATTGACTTTCTGTTTTAAGAACCCAAGAGAGACGTGGGAAGGAAAACAGACTACCGGCTATGGCCAGGCTGCTGGAGATCTGACCACAGCCAAGGGTTCACTTGTGGGCCCTTGTTCATGTGCCCAGAGATTAGACCCACAGGACCATCGAGACAGCTGTCTTTGTATCTGGACTGGCCCCGCAGATAGAAGAAGGGGCTTTACCGAAGGATGGGGTGAGCGCTCCTTCCTTCAGACACAGGCTGATAGGGAAGTGAGTTAGTTCACTGCTAGATCCTTCACCCACGCCCCTGTAGGAGTAGGACAAAAGAAGAAGGTAGCGCTCACGGAGATTTTTCAACCTCTCACCAGTAACATAGACCTCTGTTCTCATCCGGCCCTGGCAAGTCCCACGGCCAAAAAGTGCCCAGGTGTAGGCAGGAGTAGGCGTTAGACTAGAGAATGGAGCCGCGGCCGAGAAAAGACCCAATGTACACACATAACAAAACCAAAAAAGCCATTTTATTGAAAATTAAATTCAAACTTCAAATTAATATTACAATCATGAGAAAAAAAAATGCCAAATAGTTCCATTTACAGTTGCAACATACAATACAAATAGTCCCTTTGAAGTTGAAAGTAAACTCATCCACAATCATGGCCTGTGGGACAAACCAGAATTTGTACAATATGTGCAGGGAAAGCAGATCTTGGGCAACAGCAATTGGAAAAAAATAAAAATGAGAAGCTTGTATTTACACAAAATGCTACAAACATTTTTGTTCCACAGAAATCTAAGAATGGTAAAGCATATCCAAAAAGAAAAAATGGAATTTTATTCAGAATACCTAAGAAATTACTGTAACTTATGGTTTTGGCTGATATATTTCAAAGTACTGCATAAAAAGCAAACAGTTATTTGTAAACATGAAGTAAACAAACATCTAAAAAATTCTCACACAGAAAATATTTTTTAAATGCATTCCTTTTTTAAGAACAACAAATTCAAGGTTTGGAAGAGTCGCTTTTATTTTATTGGTTATTGTTCTTTCGAATATCCTAGAAATAACTCCTGTTCTCGCTCATGCTCTGTGTTTCCATGCATTAACCTAGACTCTGAGTCCGTTCCTTTCCTGGGAATGGAGGGAACTCTAAGCCAGCGCACACATCTCGTCCCCTCTGAGTTTGCAACGGATGGTCCCTGACGGTGTGGATTTCTCAGCTTCCTTTGAAAAAGCCCCGGTGGGGCGAGACTGTCTACAGAGTAACCCATAGCTCATCTGTTGCGTCTCTCTCGGTTCCAGGCTGGAGGTCACTTCCCTCATCCAAAACCAACGCTGTGGTACTTGTTCGGGGGCCCTGGCAGAGGTTACAATTTGTGAGACAACTCAAACAGATCAGCGTGTCTGTGTGGGCCACGCTGTGAACTCCAGCAACGTTGGCGCTACCAAGAACCATGCTCCTTTAACCTGAAGGAAATACAGAGCGTTGGCTACTACATGGCTTCACGGTAGGAGCAGTAGTAAGGCTTTGCTTTGGTCTTCGAATCACAGATCATACACATGACCCAGTGCAAATTAAGGGTTCAGTTAAAAAAAAAAAAAAAAAAAAGGAAACGAAAAAGAAAACTTTAACCCCCAGGCTTTGACAAAGGGCAGAATTTGATCTAAGAAATGTGACTTACCCCTTTGGAGTGGTTGGAGGGAGGGGACAAGTGCTTGAATTTTTCCCAAGGAAAAAAAAACAAAAACAAAAACAAAAACAAAAAAAAAACTTTTAAAGTGTTTCTGGGTTGCTGCCTGCAGCCACTCTAATAACATTTCAACACAAAAGCATCCCTAAAGTCACTTAGTATGTGTACTGTAAACTTAAAAAAGCCCTTTTAACATTAAAAAATAATGTACAAATATAGTACCTTTTTTTTTTTTATTAAATAGGGTACAGCTGGCACCGGCGGTAACATTTTTAGGTCAATTAATTAAAATTGAAATGTGTAACCAGACACTGGCTTTTTTAAGTGCTGCTGAAACACACACACATATTTTACACTTACAAATAAATGGACAGTGTCGTGCTTCAAGCTACCACACACAAACAATAAATAGTATCAGCTACTACTGCCATCTTAGTTAAGAGAAAAGTGGCTTATTTATCTAAGCATACTTGGTATACAACCTTTAGAAGGCAAAGAGTTTCGTTTTGCTTTGTTTTGTTTTGCCCTCGGTTTTGGTTGGGAGGAGTCGGGGCGATTGCAAGGGAGGCGCCCAGCGAGAAGCACGGGGCCCCCCACGCTGCCCTGCGAGGCCTGGCGGCCAGTGAAGCGGGCTTGCGGCAGGACGACAGAGCAGGGGGTCTCTAGGCGCTGGAGGCAAATCTCTACACAGTTCTGTTCAGAGGGGCACCGAATTGAAAGGAAGGGGCCCGGACCTGTGGGAGCCCAGGCAGGGATCTGCCCGGTGGTGTCATCGAATGATCCTGGCTTGGATTAAGGATTCCCGCTTGAGAATCTGCCACGTGGTCGCCAGGAGCGGTCAAAGTGCATCTTACAGGAGGGCTTCCGATCAGATTCATACACAGTAGTTAAGATCCCAAACTCCACATGACCTTGCCTTCCCTTGACGCAAAAGGGTTGGCTGTGGCTCCCCACAGGCCAGGTATTCTCTCAGGTCAGCTACCTGCTGGAGCTTGCCTGCTACTTCAGATGACCCGCTCCCCCATAAGACAATGACTGAATCTGCTCCTTTAAGGGCAGAGTCCGTGGAGAGCTGCCGGCGGGGGCCTCGGGGAGGGCAGGCCTGGGTTCTCCTGACTTTCTGTTTGGCAAGGCCGGTGGGTTAAGAATCCCCGGGACAATTTGGCCTTTCCTGTACTAAGTGCATCCTGATGGACCCTTCAGCCACAAGTGCGGCCGCCTGCTACGTCTTCCCTGTGAAGCCTGGCGATTTAGAGTTTTGCTTTAACTATGAAACGGCAGAACGTTTTTCTGCAGTTCCATGATTCACTTGTGCTTGTCTTTTTAGTATGACAAGAGTCATTGTTATTTGAAAGAAATTAGGAAACCACATCACTCCAGCATTTCATGCTAACAAAGGGCAACAATAAGAGATAAAGGGCTAAGAGTTGGTTTTTAAATCCCCAATTATTGCTTTAAAAGGCAAAGCTGTGTTAGAGGCGATCAAAGATCTGAAAGAACGAGACATAACATTTCCTTCATACGTCACAAAAACAAGCTACATCTAAAATATTTGGAGATGGACGTATTTTTGAAAATCACATTGTGCCTGAACTGAAACTGCTTAGCAATATTTCAGATATGGCTCTAGCCCACTGAAGAAATTTGTTATTTAATAAAGAGCACTTTTAGAGACCGAAGTCAACACATCAGTACACTAAGAAATGTTTCAAGGGTCCAAATGTCATTAAATAATTATAAATATATCTTTAAAGTTATATGACCATTCACGTTAGCAAGTTACCTCAGATTTTACACATATTCATAATTTAAAAAAAAAAAAAAGAAAACAACACACAGCCAAACACAAACACTATCTATACCATTATGGCTATAATAAGGTATTGCCATTTTCAGTTTTGCATAAAAGGAGAAAGGAGAAGGGGGTAAGGATCGAAGGATGGGATTTCTTTTTGGTTAAATGGGAAAAGGAAACAAAAAAAGTACAAAAAAGTAAAATAAAATCATCTATCCTGATCAGTATTTTTGGAGTCGCTTTCTTAAAAGTAGGAACACAACAACAACAACAACAACAAAACTGAACCAAACAGATCGTACGAGAACTTGCGGTAAGTCTGAGAGCAGTTTGGAACAGTTACTCTGAATGGATCGCACCATGCGGGAAGCGTCCATTCTACCTCTTTGCCCTCCGCGTGCACCTCGACTGGCTTTGTAAGCTGGTCTGCAGAGGGCACTGGTCCATACACAGCTGCAACCGTGAGGGTGTGCGGTTTCAAAGCACAGAGAGGAAGCGGCTTTGCTCTTCTTCCTCCTGAACCTGGAGTCCACCTCTCTGAATTGGCATAGGAACGGGTTATTTATGATAACAGGCCAAACGACAACACAACAAAAATACCTTTTTCCTTTGTGAAAGTACGTCTTACATAGAAAACCATCTGAAACCTGAATACGATTGTCTCTCTTGGGCCTTCTGCTTCTCAGTGTCTACCCTCTTATGGTTGCAAGATCATGACTGAGTGGGTGAATGAAAAATCTTCTAAAAAATAGGCACTTTGTAGATAGCTAATTGATATACATATATATGCGCTCTCTCTATATATGTATATATCGATACATTTGGGATGCGGCTCCCAGACACCGCTGGGCCACTGCTGAGGAATTTCAATATGGTCGCCAAACAGATTCATCCATTCTGCCACTAGAATTCAAAACAGTTGGGGAACTGCTGTGGCTTCCATCAGCGTCAACACCATCATTCTGGGTGGGCAAATTTGGGTTTAATAGCGTGCTGCCATTCGAGGTGGTGGTGCATGGCGGAAGCATTCTGGAAGGAGACCGATCTCCCCCCGGCACCATGGGGAACTGATAGGATCCTGACGAAGTGCCATAGTAGAGATATGGAGTGCTGCTGGTCTGGAAGGGTCCACTCTGGCTTTGGGAAGAGCCGGGGTAGGGTGGTGGCAGGTAGGTGTGGTAGTGGGTGGTGGCGGACATACCGAGGGACATGCCTGAGGTGACTGGCGGGGTGTAAGTAAAGGTGGCTGGATAGTGCATTCGTGGGTTGGAGAACCGGCTCTCAGTGAGGGATGAAATGCTTGGGAACTGCCTGGGGTCTGAAAAAGGGCCCAGTTCTGAAGCACCTAAAAATTATAACAGAAGATGGGGGGGGAAAAAAGTCTGTAAATATCAATTAAAATAAAGAGAGAATTGTTACAAGAAAAAAAAAAAAAAAACAAAAACAAGAAACTTTAGCCTCCCAAAAAGGAACAGCAAAGCCACAAACAGACCTTCAAATGCACCGGTCACTAGACAGTCTTTTTTTATTTTTTTTCCACTTTACCGTCTTAGCGGCACGTATCCTTAAGTTCTTCACCCCCTTGAAAAAAGCCCAAATGTGTGCTAGGTCTTACGTGTAAACCAACCCAACACCGCTCATTATAGATTCACTCCTCAGACTTTAAGACTGAATCCTCATTGGTTTTGTTTTGTTTTTTCTCTTTTCATTTCTCATTGCACCTCAGATATTTGAAAGTGACATTTTTACTAAGTCACTCAACCTAATTTTATTTTCTCAACCCAACATAAAGAAACCCCAAAGTGATCAGTTTTGTTACTGGTACTCTTGGCAAGGCCCCTTCACCAATGAAGGAACTTCAAAAAGATACCCTAACATGTTCCTATTACTTCTTTTCCATTTTTAAAATAATGTATAATCTTGTTTTATTCTTCATCTTAGTAACAGATTTCAAAAAAAAAAAAAAAAAAAATCAAACCGGACTGAAATCAAGCCAGATTTCAACGTGTTCTGGAACTATCTTACTTTTCTGGGGGCACATGAGGAGAGTCTAGCCCTTAGAAATTCTCCCTAGGGTCATACACTAAATAAGTGGGTTTTAAAAGTGAGGGTGGGGGGAAGGCTTATAGTACCTAGGAATCAACGCATTTCGTGTCTCAATGGGAGACCCAGGACCTCATTTAGGCCAGCGGCCAACCGTAGCTTTCATGAGACGCTCTGCGCCCAGGGGAGAGGGGTAAGAGGGCGCCTCAACACCCATTCACCAGGGCCCTGTGCCACATCCTAAGGAATCAGCTTCAGGCTAATTCCAAGTGGTACCTGGAGGCAAAGCTGGCTTTGCCCTGAAATGGAAAGGCCTTTAACTTCTAAAGCTAACAGTGTGCCTCCTTAATAGGTATTGCTGGTGCTTAAACTCATAAAACCATAGCCATAAACCACTTCATGTAGAAATCAGTTTTCTGAAATGCCTAAAAATTTAGTTGTGATCTTCAGCGACTGGGTTACAATTTTCTAAAACTGACAGAATTATGACAAGACCTTCTATAATACTGGTGTTCTCAAGACTGTGTCGCATCTAAAATCTTCCAATTCTCTGCATCTCACGTGTTTGCTTTTCTATAGTTTTGATCCATAAGGGAAAGCACTTAGGACTTCTTCAAGGCCTTAGTCGGGAGGTACTTCTTCAGCCCCATTTTTATTTAGCCCTTGTTCTTGGATACTCCAGTATTTATTCAAGGCATAATCCTGATACTTTTCTTTAAAGGTGCCGATTGAGAGTTTTGATTTTTGTCAAAATGCACACCGCCTGTGATCTCCCTAAGTGCCATGATGTGCGTTTGTAATCCAAAGTGACTATTTAAAAGCCATATAGAGTTAACAAAAGTTTTTCTCGAACATTGGACAGTACCGATCAGACAGCCCCGCCCAGCCCAGCCCCCGCAATTGTTAAAAGTCTCACCTGCCTGGCTCTTCTTACTGAGAGTGGAAGGCCAGAGGCAGAAGTCAGAAGTGGCAGTGTCATCATCTGTAAAATGAGGGGGACGAGCTCTAAGTTCCCTTCCAGCTCTAACGGTTCTAGCACCTTGAACTCCAAGACAGCAGGAGAAGCAAAGCCGATGGGGAGGGGGAGGGGGAGGCAGAGAAGTTCCCACCCCTCTTCAGTGCTTTCCCGGATGCCCCAGGCCCATAAGCAGAGGGTAAGAAGCTAGTGAGCGGCGTCTAATACCAGAAGCGAACACTTTCAAGATGACGAACCAAAACTAACGCAGTCTGGGCAGCTGCTCTGTGCTTTTCATAAATTCTTCCATCTTCGACAGGCCCCTGCCTAACCCTCCCAAATGCAAAATCCTCGCCGGCTCAAATGTTAAAACGTGGAAGTAGTGATTATGACAGAGGCTCAAAAGGGAGCAGATGAGATTTAAGGTCCCCCCCACCCCCACCCCCGCTCCGTGCTTATGCAGTCTGCCTTGGGAGACACAGGCGCTACGTGGAGGCCACAGAAGTTCCTTGGCCAGCCTTTTCACTGCACAGCATCTGGTGAGCTGGGGCTGGCGGAGCTAACAGTAATAGGCAGGCCACTTCTGTACAGATTACATTCAATGCTTGGTCTTGTGAGAGAAACCAGAGTAACGTGAACAATTTCAAACAGAAAGAAGCCCCACTTAAAACATCAACGCCTGCCCACCCCCCCCCACCTCCCCACAGAAGCACAGAGCTCACACAGATAGGCTTGTCAGTGTAAAAAAAAAAACAACTTCTCGTGGGTATTTGTACTTAAAATATGCTGTAGTCATAATTAAAATTCCATGTGGTTTCCCTTATTTTGATGCAGAAGCCTCATTAAAACCCCCGATGTGGGGCCTTGCCAGTAAACTCCAATATGGTTTTGAATTTATTCCTCCACCCCCTCACCTTCTCTGTTTTACCTGATGCATTCTGCTGATGTTTTTATTACCCGTCATATGCCAGGATCACTGTACCTTTTTGGTTTATAGATGCCAGCTAATGGAAATTGACATTCATTTTTCAATTATTGAGCTCTGGCTGTGGTTTATAGAAAACAATGCAACAAATTTCTGCTAGGTTTACAGAATTTTGACCAATCACTTCTGGTCATTTGAGACTGTAATGTCTTGAAGAGTAACTCCTTCTGGGCAAAGAGAGCTAATGTGGACTTTAAAGGGATTAAACAGTCATTTTTACAACTTACAAAACGTAGAATTTTCTGGAATTGCCTTACTCAGTTCGTGCTACCAAGAAATGTTTCTGAAACACCCTGCAATGTGTTCTCTATGAAGAAATATTAACAACTCCATACAGTCTCACATGAGATCCCTTATATAATAATCTATGGTGAGGAGAAGGAAAAAATTCTAAACTTAAAAGGAAAAAAATAAAATAAAGCCCTCCCTAACCTTCAGTTTATAATAATTGGTGCAGAAGTAAACGATACAATTAAACTTTCTTTCTTTGAACAGGGTAGTATCTGTTTTTAATCTCTGTTTTGCACATGAACTTGGGTATTCTTTTAGACAGCCTTCTTGACATTGTCTACTAAACTACACATACCTGTGTAGCTAGCCACATTACAACTACAAACTTAACAAAAGATATGGAGTAGAATACAACACTTGGGTGAATTTCTAGGGAGACAAACAAAAAGTGACTTCAACAAAATTTTGCACTTACAAAGATTTAGGTCGTGTCCTCCAGATTCTCTATAGTACCCATTTACCCTCCTTTGCCGGTTGGGGCACTCTGATGGAAAGGCCCAAATCCCTCATTTACTGCTAAGATAATCCATTCTAATCTTACCCATTAACAAGCAGGGAAGCTGAGATCCAGAGAAGGGGAGGCACGTACACGACAAAATCACGCTGCTTGAGAGATACAGAGCCATGACTTCTGACCTCTTTGTGGTCTTAGTTACCCTTAAGGAATCTGGTTGACACCATCATAGGTACATATGTATCTTGCCTTAGAAATCTAACCTTGCCTTTTTTTAAAACATTTAAGAAGGCTCTTCTGGTGCCTACATGTTGCCCCAATGAGAGTTACTGTCTTTGGGATATACTGACAAATTCTTGGACGTCTTGTTGGATCTAATCTGCTAAATTGTGGGCAGTTAGTTCAGTTGCTCATAGCATGATGTGAATGAGACCTAGGTCAAGGGTTTGATTCCCTTAGGACCTGCTGGGTTCCTACAGACGCGTTTCATTCTGGAACTGTTATCTGTACCTCTGGCCACAGTCAGATAGCTTGCAAAGGAATGCAGCTCTCATAAAGAGAGCTGCAAGAACCTTGCTCATTAAAACAGCACCAGCAGAGCCTAATATGCATGGGAAGAGTATGTTAATAAAATGCCCATGAAGCTCCAATAAAAATAAAACCAACATTAAAAGTACAAGAAACTCTTGGGGCACCTGGGTGGCTCAGTTGGTTAAGCATCTGACTTCAGCTTAGGTCATGATCTCACTAGTTCATGAATTCAAGCCCCACATCAGGCTCTCTGCTGACAGCTCAGAGCCTGGAGTCTGCTTCAGGATTCTGGGTCTCCCTCTCTCTCTGCCCCTCCCCTACTCATGTTCTGTCTGTCTCTCTCAAAAATAAACAAACATTAAAAATAATGAAAAAATAAAAATAAAAGAAATTTTAAAAAGCTTGCCTCTTCCCCCCGCTCCCCCGCCCCATCCCGCCAGCCAAGGTCTATCGGGAGAAAGGAAAGTCTCTTTTTTCCCCAACAGGGTTTCTTGGGTCTTCAGAGCAAATGAAAAGTGTGGTGGCAAGAAATGAAACCAAAGAAAAGGGAGCATAAAAGAGAGCCCCCAATCTTCAGGTCTTGTGGTCTGCAATCCCCCACCGGCATCTTTCACACACTGCTTTCTAGCACTAGTTATCCTGGGTCACGAGTGGGATGCTGAAGGCAGAGATTTGTCTAATCCTTGTTGGCCTCCCCCTCAGTGCTTAATAACAATATTACTTGACATTTCTAGGCCTTTACCTAATGCTTTTGCATACATCTCACTTAGTAGGCCCTCCGTAAATCATGGTCGGCCTGAGAACAAGCAAGGAGATCCCTAGAACGAATGGAAACAGGAGTCTGAAAACAGTAACAGACTGGGTACTTGCCATTTGGGGCTGTCAGCTAGGAAACCCTGTACCCGTGCATTGTCCCCTCTCAGCAGTGGGATTTACACATCCCACCTGAGGAGGCAGGTCAGGTGCAGGAAAGGAAGAGGGGCCTTGAAGCCAGGTGGAACTATGTTGGCACAGGCAGAGTCCCCTGTCCTACTTTTGAATGTAAGGGTATAAATGTACAGAATGAAAAGCCATCATCCTTCTCCACAATGAGGTGTTAACTTCAAAGCTTCATTGGGGCCTTTTAAATGGTAGGAGTTATTGCTTCGACAAATCTCAAATAAGCCCAACGTACTTTATTAACCCCCTCACGGCATTCTTTCCTTCAGAACGTAGAATACTCAGGATCGCCACAGAGCTGCTTTCCTCTAAGAATCTTCTTCCCTTTCTACAACATTTCTAGCTGCCCCCCCCCCAACTGCTCTATTATATAATTTCCTATTTCCCTCCTGTTCCAATAGCATTTATTTTCTGTGTCTCTCTTTTGGCCCCTTAAGAGTCACTACTTTACTGAACTATCAGCTGTTTCTTAGCCTGTTCTCTCCAACTATAAAGTAAGCTTGGGATGGTAAAGGTCATGATTTATTTTCCTCTCATATCCCCTCTGCACGGTAGGAGCTTAAGTTTTTGGGGGTTTGCTTTTTAATGTACATATATGGACGGATGGATGAATGAATCGGTAAGAAAGCTAGTCTAGGGATCAGGAACTGTGTACAATGGTTGGTACATTTTTGACGCATTAAAAACATAGATATAATAAGCATTAAAGCAATGCTGACATCAAACCTCACATGCATTCTAATACCACTCCAGACTATAAATCCTCATAAAACTCTCTTTAAAGAGTGTTCAAAGCTCTTCCCAAGCATCATTACATCACCTGACCTCATGTTTCGGACAATCAATCACCACTAGTGAACAGATTACCTCTGTTTTGCCACTGGTGTTGTTCCCGGTATCCTTAGCCCCAGCATCTGTATTTTATGTCTATCCTGGGGGCCATAGAGACAACAGAGGAGGGAGCAGGAGTGCCAGGCCACAGAAACATGGCCTGTGGGAAGGTGATCCCGGGGCAACCGCCCCCACACAGGTTATTTATTTGGGATAGGTAGTAAAGGTACCAGAGGGTAAAACTCACACTGTGTCAGAATTTCTGGACTAGTACAGGCAGCAAGTACATCAAAGTCAACAAGAATCGAAGACGACCTTTACAGATGAAGAAATGGAAGTCTGGAGACGAGGTAGATGTGAATGATACCAGGAGATTAAAACGAGGCTCTTCTTCCTGTAAAACCGGAGGGTGCCACCCCCACCCAGGCACAGGTCAGCCTTTCACAAGACATGACCGGGCACCTGCCCCACGAAGGGTGGAAAGTGAGGAGGCGGCTACTGGCATATTCGGAGTTCTCTGTCCTACTTTTGCAATGTCACGTCTCACTGCTCCCCAGTATGAACCCTCTTCTTCACGGCAGGACATACACTCAGGACCCTCACTGGAGCTTTGCGCATGCTCTCCCCAGACTCAGGACCAGCTCTCTTCTCTCTGCCAGACTAAGGCTGGGCAAGCACTATCTTTAAAGCTCACCAATAGGGGCACCTGGGTGGCTCAGTCGGTTAAGCGTCCGACTTCGGCTCAGGTCACAGTCTCACAGTTTGTGAGTTCAACCTCCACACTGAGCTCTGTGCTGACAGCTCAGAGTCTGGAGCCTGCTTCAGATTCCATCTCTCTCTCTCTCTCTCTCTCTCTCTCTCTCTCTCTGCCCCTCCTCCACTAGCACTCTGTCTTTCAAAAATAAATAAACATTAAAAAAATTTAAAAAAAAAAAGCTCACCAACACACAACAGCTTCCCAGGATGCAAATTCTTACCATCTTTGCTTTTTCATGTACATCCTGAACATTTATGTATGTAAAGTCTACTCCACACATTTTAAAGTATTATCATTGTGTTTAGAGAAGTATTGTCATTTTCCAACCAAGGGGAAAGCAAATTAAGCATAAGAATCGTGTATCCTTTTAGATCCTACCTACGACATAGTGCAGTGCTAAGAAAGGACAGTACTTCCAAAAAATGTGCTACACAGATGAGTTACTAGCATTACTAACAGGCAACATGACAGAAGCAGAAACGCTGTGTAAAGATCATCCAAAAATCGATTTTGGACTATATGCAGGGTAGTCCTTTGCATTTTCCACACTGAGGTTTTAAAGGATTTTTTACATCAATTTTCTTAATTTCCCTGAATTTCCCCCCTCACTTGAAAATGATCAAGAATCTATCATTAAATTAGCTTTACTTGTAATTACATTAAATAATAATTGGAAAAACATACCCTACACGGAGAAATGTAATGGATCACACCGATGGAGAAGAAACCAGCAAAATGAGAATGTGAAACCAATTTTTTTAAGATAATGGAAGGTCAGACTAGCAAACTCCATAGTTTTGCAAAAGAGAGGAAAAGTGCCTCAACTATCCAGGATAAATATTTATTTTCCGTGTTGTAATGAATTGTACTTTTCCACTGCATGCTCACAAATTCTGAAAGACCAGCTGATCCTAAGGCTAAGAAAGTATGCTATGCTGGAGGAAAGAGAGAGGGGGGGGAAAAAAAAAAAACAAACCTGGCAGTTTCCAGAAACTTCAACCATTCCTTAAACCCACCCAAATTTTGAGGATATTGTTGGAATACTATATTTCCTCTTTTTGAAGGCAAAGGAGGCAGGCATTAGGAGATGTGGGAGTGTATGCACACAGAGAGGGAGGGTAAGAGAGAAGGAAGGAACCAGGGGGTTGGGGTGGGGTGGGGGGGATGGAGAGAAACGGAGGAAAAATGAGAGAGATCTTCTTGCTAGGCCCTGATTAAGAACTTTTTAAAGGCCTAGGAAGGGTGGGTAGTCTTTGAAACCAGATCCGCTGCAGGAAGGAGGCCAGCACCCAGGACACCGTGTCTTTCAGAAGGGGCCACCCACGGTGCCGTGGCGGTCATATGACTGCTCTGTCACATCCTGAAGCCATTTCCAGCCCATGCACACGTCTGTGCTCCCATTTAGAGAGGATGGGATATATTGGGAACACACATATGGAAACACTTTCAGAGAATCAGTTTCCATGAAATTCATAATGAGCCAAGTGGCTTCAGATGTGGTTGCGTTCCTCCGATTAGCCAGAAAAAAAAAAAAAAAAAAAAGGAAAAAAGGAGGAAAAAAGGGACAAATCCAGCCTTTCAGACCTTATTTCAGTTTCAGAGAAATTAAAAACCACTAATGACTTATGGCTACCAAAACATGGAGTCATAATTAAGAGAGGAAAAACTAGGAGAAAGAGGGCTAGAGGTTTAAAAGCAGTAGTCTTCCCCTCCTCAAAATAACAGCATCAATATCAGTAATCTTATCTTAAATCACGGGGAGGCTTTCCTGCGATGGTATCTGCCCAGAGTGGTAGAATTCATTTTCTGACATCCTGGCAGAAGGCAGTGCGCATGCGCGCGCGGGGGTGGGGTGGGAGACGCGGAGGGGGGGCGGAGGCTCCAAGACCCGCTCTTATTTGATAACATATGTGGCCAATTAAGATTATTTTAAAAATTGCAACTAAATGATAAATTGTTCCTCAGTAAATCTTTCAAAAAAGCTTGAATGCAGAGGGGACAGCCTGGTATTTTCTCGTGGCCTGCGCTAGTGGTAACTCAGGCTATATTAAAAGCAGAAATTTATGAACTGGTCGAGATGTTATATATTAGACACCAAAGCTTAGCTGATAGGAGGGCATGAAATACAAGAAGGGAACAAATGGGGGAGGGTTTTTTAAGAGGGGCATAAAACGGGTATTAGTAAGTTCAAACATTATTTTTAGATTAAAACAAAAACAGGCATTTTACAGAGTAAAATTTCACGTGAAGAGAAGAGACCTGAAAAGGCTCTCCTCAAAGGAGCGGGGGTTCTTTGGGGCTGCGTCAACAGATTGAGGAGAGCAGCAGCAGTGAAGGAGCCCTGGGGTTTCCTCTGCCCTTTGGGGTGCTTTAGTGGAAAAATCTAAGGAGCGTTTCTCTGGAGTTTGGTAGCATGCCTGAACCCATTGTTCAGGAATGCTCTGACTCCAGGTTGCTGGGAACCAGCACTGGGCTATTGCTTAACAGAACAGCCTTTGCTTTGCGCCAACCATAGGAATCCCGTAAGAGATTTCATATCCACGGTATCCCATGACGTGGCCAGTTTCACTAAGAGGAAAGACTGGCTAGCCAGACAAGTGAGAGGGGAGGGCTCTGATCTGCAGAGGATTTTTACTGAAGTATTCCACTCACGTTATGGCACTGAACCCTCCCCACAGCTCTGTGAGGTACACAATGTCATTGACCCCCACACTGAGGACAACACACTGAAGCTAAGGGAAGTGACTTCCTCAAAGTTATAGACCGGGAACAGGTGGCCAGGACCTGGCCCCAGACCTGTGGGACTCGGCGGCCACAATCTCCTCCTCGTGCAGAAAATCAGGTTCATTCGTCATGCCGATTCTAACTGATCGGCCGTGCCCACCTGGAGGGCAATGGTGAAAAGGGGGCTTGATCAAGTATCAAAGACAGCCCTGGGGACAGAGGTGGGGATGGGGTGTGGAATGGGGAGGCTGACACATGCCACCTGTCTGCCATGCTTGACAACGGATCCCCCGATTGTCTTTGCCACTGATGCTCTAAGGAATGTTGGGCCAGTCGCTTTTTCTGTTTGTCGGGTAAGACCCTCATAAGTGAAAACCGGCAAAAGTACACAGCAAATAGGGGCGCCTGGGTGGCGCAGTCGGTTAAGCGTCCGACTTCAGCCAGGTCACGATCTCGCGGTCCGGGAGTTCGAGCCCCGCGTCGGGCTCTGGGCTGATGGCTCAGAGCCTGGAGCCTGTTTCCGATTCTGTGTCTCCCTCTCTCTCTGCCCCTCCCCCGTTCATGCTCTGCCTCTCTCTGTCCCAAAAATAAATAAACGTTGAAAAAAAAATTAAAAAAAAAAAAGTACACAGCAAATATAAACATCTCCACCTCCAAAGGGTATTCCTTCCTACCAGTACCACTTGAACTAGCAGAGCGAGAGGAAAAGAAAATTGAAACACTGGGTCCAAACTAGGCAAGCCCGGAGGTGAGATTCAGAATCCTGAAAGTCCCGCACACCCAGTTCCAGGCCCCAGCGGAACTCTCCTGTAAAAAGCATGCCCATTGCAGTGGGGAGAGGAGGCGAGGACAGCAGACAATCATCACAGGGACCACATCCCACCATCCCCTGAATGCACAGACTGTGTTTTCAGCTTGGACTTCAATTCTCCGCTTGCTAAAGTAGGAAAAGTTCTGCTCCTCTCGGAGCAGACCCTGCCTCTGCGTCCAGCACTGAGCCAGAAAGACCCTGGGGGAAGGAAGAGTCGGATCCAGGCAGCAGCTGCCCCCGAGGCAGTATTAGTCGAAAGCTGAGAAGCCTGGATATTCCCTCCAAAGGCTTAGCACACCCCCATGTGATCCAACGGCCCATGTGATTCAAACCACCCAACGTCCCAAGACCCAGAATTTGAACCAGATCACCGAAGTACTAACCACTCAGTCAGCTCTAAGGGGGACAGCTAGGACGGGCCTAACACAATCCATACTAATATCTAGGATCCAAGCCCTAGGCTTTGGGCTCCAGCTATATCCTGCCAGGACGCATCCTTATGTTTGCCCTCTCTCCCTCTACAGTCTGACGGACACACTGAACTCCCCAGCATAGGCCTTTGCTGGTCATGCCCAGGGACTGGTTCCCGTCCCCGGAGGAAAATACAAGGGCCTTCCTGGCTGGGACAGAAGGTTACCTTCAAATCAAGACCCACTTTTGTGTGCGTCTTAGACCTTCTGCCCGCAAGGCTCATCTGGGTTCCTGAATTCTCAGCTTGTCCAACTTACTGGTTCCTCAGGACTTCCTTGCTCATTACTGCCTACCTTTTCTGTGGCTTCATGTCCCACTCTTTCCTCAAGTACATGTACATTTCTAGATCTCTACAGACACACAACAAATGTCTGCTGGGATAGCAGTCTTGTCTCTGCTTACCTTTCCAGTCTTATCTCTTACTCCACTTCATCAAGTCTACGATCCAGTCAAACTGGACCCTTTTCCATTTCCCGTACGACCCCCCATCTCCCCACCTTTGTGCCCTGGTTTACATGATTCCCTCAGGCCCTCAGTATCCCCACCCCCCATCCTATCTCATAGCAATCTCGGAATTCCTATCCCTGGAATTCTACGCAGCCTTTAAAACCTACTTCACAATCCCCCTCTGCTTCAAAGATTCTTCTCATGTTCTTGTTTTAGCCCAATAGGGACCTCTCCATCTGCACCTCGTTCTCCATCCGTATCTCTCAAGGCGTGTACACGCTGAGGACCTAGCATCCCCCTTATCACGCGGCTAAGCCTACGAATTCCTTGAGAACAGGCTCTGTCCTTCGTATCTTTAAATACACTGTCGCTCCTCTCAGAGCAACACATGGTATGTGTGTGTGTGTGTGTGTGTGTGTGTGTGTGTGTGTGTAAAAAGAGATGGGAATACCCTTACTGCACTCTATGTATGCCTTCTGGTTTCTGCCTATTCCAATTTGTGTCCCTTTTCCCCACTGGGCTCATCTCATTAGCATCCACTATTTTTCATCCTATTAGAAATCATGATAGGCCAAAGGACGGTATTTCTTTAACAACAGGGGAACATTTCAATTGAAGTTTTTTTTTTTTTATAAAGTGATGACAGGCACACCTTCTCCCACTGGAGGTTCGGATCCAGTAACATCAGGAAACAAACTACTAAGTTTTATTTAACTGAAAAACTGACTCACTCTGAAAAGAATTTCTCTTGCTTTGTTTCTAGAGTTGATCCTAAAACCGCGTACAAGAGACTTCACCCTATCCTGAGACAAAGCCCCTCATACAACTTCCGAATCCAAACGCGGTGTTACAGAAACTGGTTCCTCTGACAGTCTCAGAGTTTTTCCACTCAAGCCTCGCACACGGAATTAACTCAAAACTTCTGCAAGAGAAACGTCCCTTTTAGAGTTTGATTTGGCATCAGTTTCAAAGAGCTGTTTGTATATTTTAGAATATGTAGAATTTTCCTTTGATTGAAACCTCTCTTTTAACAATGGACAAGAGATGATTTCTCTTCTGAGTGATTTAAACAAAAACAAACACATCTTAGTTACATAGAGCCTTGTTCTCAAAGTGGTTTTTTTTGAGAGAAATCAAACCCTACAGATTGTTAAGCATTTGGCAAAAGCCTTCAAACAGCCAAAGCCAAATAATAGTGAACTTTTTCCTTCTTGTAGGAGATAAACAAATACTAGAGCAAATCGGGGAGGGGGGGGTGGGGAAGATCTCCTTTCACTTTCTACTCCACTTGATAACACACACACACACACACACACATCCCTTCAGAGGGGTTTCATCCTCCATGCATACTTCTGGTGCTATAGTCATAAAACTTGCCACAAATGGACATTTTCAACATCTGTTTGTGGCTGCTCCCAGACTCCCTGAATTTCTTTGGGATGTGAAGCCTTCTGTCTCCCAAGTGTAAACAGACATACCTAATTATGTATTAAGGTGTCTGAGAATAGCTACTTGTTTTGATGACCACCCCCCTACACACACTAAAAAAAAAAAAAAAAAAAAAAGGGAGTGAGCAAGCGGGCCTGGTCTGCTCTGTGTGCTGTGGGACAAACAGTAGCCCAGTGGTAGCTCCTTCTCAAACAATTCTCTGCCTGCCACGGACAAACCCCAGTCCGACTGTTCCCAGCCCGAGAATACAGTGTACCGAGTCTCTTCCAGATGTGGACCAAAACAGTCAATGACTGGTCAAGAGAGATGACACTGTCACCAAGCCAGGGCAAAATCTATTCAGTTTCTTCGTAAGGATTTAATTTCAGGGTAAAAGAGGAAAGAGCAAAGGAGGAGGAGATAATTTAAGGGTAGCTCTTTTTCTTCTTCAGATCACAAGGGGCCATCCGTGTGCAGCAGTAACAGAAAAAATGTCAGCAGCCTATTAGAAATGTAGCAGGAGAAAACCATTCTAGAGCACTGGACTATCAGCCAGAGATTTGGGTTCTGGTCACAGCACTGTCCCAGGCGAGTAGGCAGCCATGAGGAGTCCCCTCCCCTCCCTGACCCACACATTCCTTGTCAGTAAGAATGACAGAATTTAACTAAATCATCTCCCTGGGTTTCTAGCTCCAAAATTCTGATTCTGCTACATGTGAGGCAACCTGCAGAATTCCAAACATACCTTCAAAAGTTCTATTAGAAACACTGTTCCTCTAAAGAAAGGTGCCCATTCATTAAAAAATAGTATCTCAGGGTTTTTTTAAATTTTCTTAATGTTTATTTATTTTTGAGAGAGAGAGAGACAGAGTGAGTGGGGAAGGGGCAGAGAGAGAGAGGGAGACACAATCCGAAGCAGGCTCCAGGTTCCGACTGTCAGCACAGAGCCCGACACAGGGCTCGAACTCACAAGCTGTGAGATCATGACCTGAGCCGAAGTCAAACGCTCAACCAACTGAGTCACCCAGGTGCCCCCTCAGGGTTGTTTTAAATGAGGTATATCCACCGCGCAAAAAATACCCAGGATTTCTCTCCAGATGACAAATGTCAATTAGAAAATAGGGAATACTTTTACACACACACACGCGCACACACACACACACACACACACACACACACACACACACAAATGTAACTGTCAATGACAGTTTGCAATGGAGGCCTAAAGAAAATGGGAACACTTCTTACAAAAGCTTTTTCATCGTCAAATTGAGCAGTAAAGAGGGTTAAAATTAGCTTTAGGCTCACACAGTTGATGAGAAATACGAAGTGAGCTATTTCTCTTTAGCTCCTTGTTCTGGATTCGTCAAGTAAGTTGTTTTGATCTGAACTATCTGAAATTAAAACAAATTAACATTTTACATCAACCTTTCCAACTCTTGCAGGATAGGAGGTATAGTTATGCATAATTTAAGTAGCTTAGGTTTTCCTGTCCAACACATAAAAATACGTACTTTGAGGTTTTAACATTTCATTAATATGTACATTTTTAATCTCTCGAATAAAATTGAGATTTATAAAATTAGGGGGTGGGCTGTTTCCACTGTTATTTCTGGCAGGAACTCAGTGAGTTTTACTTTATTTTGGGTACCCTGACGTGTATAAAGTATGAACGTCAGCAATTTAGTAAGGATTGCTGGTGTTATGTCCCCCAAGTGTAGGCTGGAAAGACCAATGCAATGGAACTCCCTCCGGGGATGATACCCAGCAGGCTCTGTAGCAAAGTCTGGTTCTGATATGGGGAGACTGTTAGGACAAAGCATAGTGAGGAAAGCACATTTGGAACCAAAAGACTTGGGGCTGAGGGTTGACTCTCCTGATCTTTGACTATGTGACCTAGGTCTAGTCTCTGAATGTCTCAGATCCCCAATTTCCTACTGGCAAAATAGAGACTACAGTAGTATCTACACTCCAGTGAGCTGTTAACAGTGATTAAATGAGACAATGTCTATGAAAAGTGTTTTCCACATACTTAAAATACTATCTGGATATTATTATCATTATTAATGCTAAGATTTTACTATCCCCTTTGGACTCAGTTGCTATAATTCACCCCATTTTCCATTTTCCTCAGCACCTAATTTGTCTTAGAATACGTGGTGTTATATATATATATATATATACATACACACACACACACAGACACACACATACATATATCCAGAAGCTTTAATTTCTGACATCAAAAAAGCCCCTGTTATAGATGACCCGAGTGTCCTGAGTCTTTTCAACTTCCTTGCTCTCTGGAGTTCCCGAATTAGAGCAGTAGAAGAATTCAAGCTTCCCCCTGAGGATGCCTCCTCCTTCCTGGTGGTGTCTTTAGTTTTTCTTCACACGCTCCATGACACCTGCCCAAGTTTCCACCTCTCTCAGCTGACCCAGCCTTCAGGCCAGCATCCTATGAGACAGCAGCCCGCCCTGTTGCTGGAATCCACCTGTCACCTAGCTACACTGGGCCACAGACCTCCTCACCTCCAGTGTGATGCTGCGGGTGAATCCACAGTCCCAACTCTGAGTGTGTTTGTACAGATCTCTTTATTCATCCCGTTTCCCTCAATGCCAGCCTGCTTTTTATATGCGTTAGAGCTTACCTGCCACGTCTGTGGGCAGCTGAAGACCTTTACCTCAAGCATTGCATTTTACATAACCTAAGTGGGACAGCTGATGTGATTTTTATAAACTTCTAGGGGCGCCTGGGTGGCTCAGCTGGTTGAGCGTCCGACTTCGGCTCAGGTCATGGTCTTGCAGTCCGTGAGTTCGAGCCCCGTGTCAGGCTCTGTGCTGACAGCTCAGAGCCTGGAGCCTGCTTCGGATTCTGTGTCTCCCTCTTCTCTCTGCCCCTCCCCTGCTCACTCTCTCTCTCTCTCCCTCAAAAATAAATGTTAAAAAAACTATAAACTTCTGGAAAGATTGGTTTCCAACTTTCAACTAGAAGTTCTACTATTTATACGTTGAGAGGTGACTTTGTTATTAAATGATGGCAAGAAGACCCTTGGGGGTGGAGTTCACTTTGGGGAAACAGTTTTTCTCTTTTAGGCACCAGGCAACCTGGCAAAGAAGAGCAGGAAAGTCACTTTCGCAGCTTAGCCATCTTCAGGGACCCAGGGAGCCGTGGCTTTGCACGCCCAAAGCTGGCACTTTGAATACTGGCTTGGGAAGCGTGTGCCCGGGCTGAAACGTAACCGTGGCTCCAGTTTTCTAGCCCTAAGGTCCTAGTTTTGTCTAGTCACCAGTTCTGTGATCTGCAATATTATACTGCAGTGTGGTAGTGAAAAAGAACAGTACCCGAGGCTTAATTAAGCATGAGCATGATCAAGACCACCCCTCAACTGAAGAAGAAGAAAATTAATTACACACATTGGTACCATAGGGATTTAGAACTCCTGGCTCCTGGGGAGAAAACACCCCTCTTTCTAGTAGAGTACGCTGTTCTTAAAGTTTACTCCTTTCACAGTGACTTTTCCTTTCCCCCCAGTGGCTTGTTACCTGTTGTTTCTCAATCTAGATTTGCCTCCTCCTTACGCTGAAACTTTGGCTTCTATTCTCCTTTACTGTTCCATTCCTAATGACAAAGCCGGGGAGAAGGCTTAAAAACTAGGTTTGAGCGCCAAAGAAACAGCCAACCTATTACCCAGAATTCCAATCTGTAAAGTTCTCAGAGCCCTTGGACTTCTGATAACATCTCCCATCTTATGAGAGGCTGATCCTCTTTGAATTGTATCTTGTTTTGAGTCCTCTGCGCTTCTAAAACCCAAGATGGATCCCTCAAATACATTTTAAGTAGATTGGGTCACTGCTCCTAAGACCTGGATTTTACCACTTTCCTTCTTTTCTTGAAAAATAGCGATGTGAGTTTTCAGCATGCGGACCTCTGCACCTCGGATTCCAAGAAGCAGCAGATGTCCACGGAGAGTCAGGCTTTTGTTGCTTTTCAAACAGGAAATGTACAGAATTGCTCTTATCTTCACAAGATCTTGAAGCTAACTTCTAGAGTCCCTAATTGAAGGGTGCGGGTGGGGGTGGGGGTGAGGCTATCTCTTTTTAAGGCACAGGGCACCGTGAAAGAATCCCGGAAGGGCGCGACAGCTGACTGCAACACTTAGACTAATTGGCTCGGCTATTTAAAGCTTCCTCCTTCACCCTCAGTGTGTATTTAGCACATTCTACTGATTCAAGTTCTTTCCAATTTAAGATACGCCCCCGTTTCTCAATCCTCTGGGAAGAAGCTGTTCTAGGTGGTTTTCCCATTCACAGGGAGGACAAGCACTCCGCCTCCCCTGGCTTTACTTTGCTCATATGGCAAGATATTAGCTGGCCAGCCAGACGTGACTCACCCCCCGCTCCTGCTCAGGGGTCTCCTCGCTGCAGGACTGTTGCTGCACGCTTCTGGGTATGAGCACCTGCATAGCCAGCTTGGTCACACCAGTGTGGTGATTTTCATTTTATTCTTTTTTTTTTTTTCATGTTTATTCATTTTTGAGAGAGACAGACAGAGCGTGAGTGGAGGAGGGGCAGAGAGAGAGAGAGAGAGGGAGACACAGAATCTGAAACAGGCTCCAGGCTCTGAGCTGTCAGCACAGAGCCCGACGTGGGGCTGGAACCCACAGACCGCGAGATCATGACCTGAGCCGAAGTCGGACGCTCAACCGACTCAACCACCCAGGCGCCCCGCATTTCATTCCGTCTTAAAGGAGTAAAAGGAATGGGTGTGCATCAAAGCTATCAAAGACATTGAAAACGTACTACCTATACTTGAAGAGGGTGAGAAGAACATACAATGCCGGTGGTTCCCCCAAATTAATCTAATCATTGTGCTTCACTGCACTGAAATCTGTGTTTGCACAGCGCCAAGGAAGGGGAGCTCCTGGAAATAATCAGATTAATGTGTCAATGAAAACAACCGAACCAAGCATTTCAGCTCTCTAAATGGATTTCTGGCCTGAATTTTCCAGGTTGGTGGTTTTGTATTCACCCAATAACTCAAGCGATTCCTGAATTACCACTTCGCTCTGGGGTGTATGAACAATGTCTAAAGGTTAACTAAAATTTTATAAGATGTAGTATTATTCCTTTAAAGTAGACCAACAGCTGGGGACAAGCACGGCTAACACATTTTCATGATCCAGGCAAAATACCCGCTCCCGTCCAGAGTGTCTCTGTCCTCACCACTTTCAGGCAAGCGGAAGCCACCTTCCTCCCACCAGGGTGACTGCCACCGCCTCCCAAAAACACTGTTGCTTCCTCCCCCATACTCTTACACAGCTCTCCCCCCAACAGCCAGAGTGACATTTTGAAACTAGAAATCCATTTATATCACGATTCCGCTTAAGATCTGCCCATGGCAGGAGCGTGCCTGGATAGCTCAGTCTTGATTTCGGCTCAGGTCATGATCTCACAGTTCATGAGTTCGAGCCCTATGTCGGGCTCCGCACTGACAGCACAGAGCCAGCTTGGCATTCTCCCATTCTCTCTCTCTCCCTCTCTCTCTCTCTGCCCCTTCCCTGCTCTCTCTCTCCAAATAAATAAATAAGCTTTAAAAAATTTAAAAAAAAAAAAAAAGGATCTGCCTATGGCTCATGGCTGCTCAGACGAGCAAACCCAAACCTTTGCTCCTGACCAGCAGAGGACCAGCATGACCCGGAGTAGCAATCTCTCTGATTTCATCTCATCTTCTACCCACTCCAGCCACTGGACATTCTTCTCCCCACCTCAGGGCCCTTGCTCTGGCCTTCTCTGCTGTCTGCAGTAAGCTTCCTCATAACATCACCCTATTTTACTTTCTTTACAGCACATATCCCTAGGTAATATTTTCTCATTTTCAATTGCCTACCCTTCCCCAATAATAGCTAACATGTATTACCAGGCATTATTCTAAGAGCTTTATGTACTTTATCCTTTTGTCCTCATAACAACCTTCTAAAGTTAGTGGTATTGTTATTATTATTATTATTATTATTATTATCCCATTTCACGGATGAGGAAATTGTGGTACAGACAAGCTAAGTAATAGTCCCAAGATCACATAGCAAGTGAGTCAAAAAGCCCAGATTGAAACCCACAGAGTCTGGCTCCAAAAACTGTTTAATGACTATATCATATGTCAGCAGAGAAAGTTCCCTGAGCTTTTCTGTCTTACCCATCACTGTATCTCTGGTGACCGGAACAGTCTCAATAAACGAGTGGATTTAATGTTGACAATAATTTGTATTAATGAAGACTTTTATCATGTGGTCATGAAGTACTATGATAGCAATGTTTCACTAAAAGGAACTTCTTGTTATAATTCTAATAATATTTTTTCTAAATATATTATTTCTTTAATATAGAAAGTCTGGTCCTCACATCCCATTTAGCCTATTATTAATAGAGTTCACCTATTCTTTTGTTTTCATAACTGTTAGCGGGTAAGATTCTCAGTTCTCCAGTAAGATAAATTGTATTTCATTATAACCAACCCCAGGTTAGATAAGTCACATAAAACCATGCAAAGGTATATAAAATGTCAATCATTTTTTTTTAATTTTAATAAAGCTGTGGTTTCAAAATCTCTCTGCAGACTCAGACACATATGCAAGCGTAAGAGGCTTCACGTTAAATAGAAAGTCACCTGTGGTCAAGTGTCAAGGTCTTTGGCACTAATTCACCTGATCCTACATTGTTTCTCAACAGAATCAACTGAAACACAAGACAAACTTTTCTTGACACCTACAGTAGTTATTCCTACTAATTTAGTTCATAACCCAAGTACTATGCTAGCTTTTATTTTTGTTATGGGTGGCGGTATGCAGATTTTTGATCTGCTGATTCCTAAATGTTTCTGAGAGAAAACCCACCCCTTCAGGACTTATTTTAGAATCACAGACATTCAGAGCTTTATGATGCACCCTGGAGCGTATCTAGCCCAACTCGCTCATTTCACACACAAGGAACCTAAGACCCATAGAAAACTTAAGTGAGCTGCTCAAAACTCAGGTTCCTCAATTTCCAGCAAAGCGCTGTTTCCAGCATGTTGCAAGTGATGCTATGAGTGTTTGTGCT
Organism: Prionailurus viverrinus; assembly: GCF_022837055.1. Lineage (NCBI taxonomy): Eukaryota > Metazoa > Chordata > Mammalia > Carnivora > Felidae > Prionailurus > Prionailurus viverrinus. The sequence goes on along the minus strand of NC_062565.1, from coordinate 43,448,743 downwards.
ATATGCCTGGGCCTCGGAAGGAGTATTTTTGAATAAACCAAACCAATGCAACACAATTTTATTGAGCAGCTGCTATTTTTTTTTAAATGTTTTTATTTATTTTTGAGACAGAGAGAGACAGAGCATGAGCAGGGGAAGGGCACAGAGAGAGAGGGAGACACAGAATTCGAAGCAGGCTCCAGGCTCTGAGCTATCAGCAGAGAGCCTGACGCAGGGCTCGAACTCACGGACTGTGAGATCATGACCTGAGCTGAAGTTGGACGCTTAACCGACTGAGCCACCCAGGCACCCCAAGCAGCTGCTATTTTATCAGTGTTGGGTTCAATCCAATTTTGGGGGTGTATGTCCCAATTTAAATGCTCTAATCATCTGCTGGATTAAACAGGTCATCTGAGGTTTTACTAACCCTTCCAAGGTTAATCCAACTATTAACCCAACAGTATCGTTACGCACTTGAACATCAATGATCATTGAGCACCATTTAGGACAGAGATTGTTAAGAGTAGATCAAAAAATCCAACTGTACGTAATCTACAAGAAGCCCACTTTAGATATAAAGGCACAAAGAGATTACATAAAGCAGCAGGAACTCCCATTCATTGCTGCTTTGGAATGCAACATGGCACAGCCACTTTGGGAAACAGTTTGGCAGCTTCTTACAAAAGTAAATACACTCTTACCACGTGATCCAGCAACTGCACTCTTTGGCATTCACCCAATGAAGCTGAAAAGTTGGGTCCACATAAAACGTATACACAGATGTTTATAGGTTATAAGGTACTCACACTATCTATCCATGAAGTGCTATAGTGTTAGTGAAGGTAGACTGGGAGTAGTGGTAAATGTATATTGCAAACTCGGATAACCATGAAAAGAGGGTAAAGAGAGAAGCATAACTGATATGCTAGGAAAGGAGAGATAATAGAATCATATAAAATGCTGAACTAAAACCACGAAAGGTAGAAAGAGTGGAAGAGGGGCACCTGGGTGGCTCAGTCGGTTAAGCATCCGACTCTGTTTCGGCTCAGGTCATGATCTCAACGGTTCATGAGTTTGAGCCCCGCATCAGGCTCTATCCTGTCTGTGTGGAGGCTTCCCGGGATTCTCTCTCTCCCTCTTTCTCTGCCCCTCCCCTGTGCTCTCTCTCTCTCTCTCTCTCTCTCTCAAAATAAATAAATAACTTTAAAAAAGAAAAAAAAAAGAAAAAGAGTGAAAGACAAGAAATAGGATAAAAAACAGGGCAATAATAAAAAATAGTAACAAATATGATAGATAGTAATCCAACCATGTCAATCCAACACTTTGAATGTCAGTGGTCTAAATGCACCAATTAAAAGACAGAGATTGTCAGAGCAGACCAAAAAACAAGACACTAGTAATGCTTCAAAGGTACAGTACCTGTGACACCTACGAACTTCTAAGGTCAGAAAAATAACTTTCTGTTGTTTGTGTTATTTCTGTTGCTAACTGCCCAGAAGGCCAATCTCTTTCTTTTTCAGAATCTTTCAGGTCGACTCTCCACTGTACCCTTAAGCAAAACTGAGCATGTACTGTTTTCCTAAGGTATAGTTTGGAAGCTTACAGGTTTGTTTTTTTTTAATGATGAGTACCACAACACTATTATCAGACTTTTTCCTCTTTTCCGAGCCTATTTTAATTCCTTCGGTGGCTTTTGTTTAGAAAGGGTTCTTCTTAATTATGTATGGATTTAATGTGACCACATCAATGGGTTTATTATTGATTTATCATGAATCACTGCTCTCCTTGGCACAGGGTGGAGTGTTTATAACTATTATTATATTTGTTATTATTATTCCATTAACTATGGCATTATCACGAATTACAACAGGGAGCTGGAACAGTGTCCATTTTGATCAGAGAGAGAGCGGTGAACTCTGGATATAGAAACGTCAGTCTTGTTCCAGTCTACCATGCCTGACTGCATTTCTAAGTTTATCACTCAAGGCCGAAGTCCCTCTGGAAAAGATGACACCTTCCTGCATAAGAAATCCTTTGAGATATTCAGGGACACTGGTACCTAAGCAGAATTTTATTGACGTGACTGTCATGGATTGGAGATTCATGAATTTCGTGAGAGTCACGTAAAAAAAAAAAAAAAAAAAAATTAGACGGTAGTACCGTCAAATGGGATCCGAGATTTACCTCGAACCAATTCTGACCCAATTGAATAATATATCCTGCCTACTCATTTTTTTTTTATTTTTTTTTCAACGTTTTTTATTTATTTTTGGGACAGAGAGAGGCAGAGCATGAACGGGGGAGGGGCAGAGAGAGAGGGAGACACAGAATCGGAAACAGGCTCCAGGCTCCGAGCCATCAGCCCAGAGCCTGATGCGGGGCTCGAACTCACGGACCGCGAGATCGTGACCTGGCTGAAGTCGGACACTTAACCGACTGCGCCACCCAGGCGCCCCAGTGCCTACTCATTTTTTAAGAAAACAAAGAAAAAGGGAGACTGAAAAGGACTTTGAACTGTTCAAAATAAAATGCTGTCTAAAAAGGACTGTGAATAACTCAGAGTGCTGTCATTTGAAAATAAATACATAAATACATAAATAAATAAAGTGCTGTCATTTGTATTTTATCCTATAGGGTTTTTTTTCTTTCCCCCATGGGTCACTAGGAATGATTCCTACAGGTTTTTTAATTATATGTCAACTTTTTACTTGTTTAGTCACCTCTTTCAATGATACCTTTCTAAGTTTCCCCTCCTATTTCTACATATTAATAAATATAAAACCAAACTTAAAACAATCATGCAGCGTCTCTTTCCCCTTTCCACCAGCAGTGATCAATGCAGATTTCCTGAGAAATCAACGCTGACTGAAGTAACAAAATAATAGTAGGTCATGGGGGGGGGGGCGGTTTCAGTGGGGGCCTGTTTTTCCTGAGAGAAGTTAAAGCGGTAGTTTGGCTAATATTAACTAACATCTCAAATACTAGACCTGGCAAGAATATTTACATGTATATTCATTCTCAATGTAGTGAACAGGTGAATACATACATATATGTATGTTACAGCGTAAGACTAACAGTGTTGCTTCACTTTAAAAGAGATAGTAAGCGTGCCTGGGGGGCTCAGTTGGTTAAGCATCTGACTCTTAGGTTTCGGCTCAGGTCACGATCTCACAGTTTGGGACACGGTGCCCCACGTCAGGCTCCACACCGATAGTGTGGAGCCTGACTGGGATTCTCTCTCTCTCCCTCTCTCTGCCCTTCCCCCATTCTCTCTCTCTCTCTCTCTTTCTCTCTCAATAAATTTAACAAGTAAATACAATAAGAGACAGTAAAAATTCTATAATATAAACACATGCTAGGACCGTGTTTGTGCATACGAAATATGAAATTAAGAAATGGCAGTTGTCAGGGTCAAAACATAAAAGACTCTTAAATATGGAGAACAAACAGAGGGTTCCTGGAGGGGTTGTGGTGGGGGCGGGGGGAGGATGGGTTAAATGGGTAAGGGGCATTAAGGAATCTACTCCTGAAATCATGGTTGCACTATATGCTAACTAACTTGGATGTAAATTAAAAAAATAAATTAAAAAAAAAATGGCAATTGTCATTAGTCTCCTACCAATCCCACTTCTAGACCTATTAGCAATTCCTAACAACAGTTACGGTGTAAGCAACCCGAAAGCAGGGAGCACTATTGGACAGACCCTTCGGCCATGAGCAAGTACTCCCCATACAGGCAGACCACAAGACTAGGCTCACAGTCAGATAGCAAAGGATTAGCAGGCCAGGTCCTCGGCCTAAGGGAACTTCCACTCTAGCCAGGAAAAGACGAGATTTTTTTTCTTTTTTTTTAAAAAGACAGCTTTTCTGTTTTTAAACGTTTATTTATTTTTGAGACAGAGAGAGACAGAATATGAATGGGGGAAGGTCAGAGAGAGGGAGACACAGAATCTGAAACAGGCTCCAGGCTCTGAGCTGTCAGCACAGAGCCCGACGCGGGGCTCGAACTCACGGACGGTGAGATCATGACCTGAAGTCGGACGCTTAACTGACTGAGCCACCCAGGCGCCCCAAGACGAGATTTTTTATATATTCTTGCCATATCTTAAGAAATATTATGAAACCACACATGCCAACGAGTGGAATTTTCTTTCTCCAGCTGAAAACATAATTGTTGAAGTGATTCAGAGTGAAAGTAGAAGCTAGCAGAATGGAATTATTTTTTTTTTTTTAATTTCCTAAGGAGAGGACTTAAGTTGCTCATGCGGTAGGGCAAAAGAGATGGCCTGTCACTAAACTCCCGAGCATTTGTGCACATTCTGGCATCTACCGGAGCTGGCGTCACAATGTAACTGGGTCGTATGTGTATTACGTCATCTCCTAAGCACGGATGATGTCTTCGGTTTTGCTTCTGTGTGTTGCCTGCCTAAGCACACGATAATTATGTACCAAGTGTCTGCTGAGCAGACTTGAAATGACTGACATAAACTGAAGAAAGACATCCCAGGCTGGAGGGAATGCAAGAGGCTATCTGTTGTATATTGGGTGAGGTTATAAAAACCCCAAAAGGTCATCCCAGGCAGGAATGAAGTAAGAATCAAGTTAAGACGTGAATAAGATAAGAATGAAGTAAGATAAAACCGAACAGGAGTAACTATATATGATCAGACTTGGATCTGAAAAACAAAACAAACAACGACAAAAAACAACAAACAACAAACCAAAACAACCGTGAAAGGAAAACAATGGGAGCAATGCAGTTTGACAAAAAAGTGGCAAACATGAGAGAATAATGTAACGTGGTCACCAAAGCACTGAGGCCACCTCTGCTGAGGCTGACGGAGGCCACAATAAGGGAGTTTTGTTCTGGGCACCAGGCATAAAGAGGGATGCTGACAAACTCTGGCGTGCCCAGAGACCACTGACCAGGACAGTGAGGTGACATGAAACCCTATCACACAGCAAGGGCTTAAAGAGCAGGGAGGATGGGGGAGAATGAAGGTCGGTCTGGAGAAAGGTAAGACTTTGTGAGAAATGCTGTCACAAAACCGGATCTTTTGCTTTGAGCTTCAATTTACAGCTTAGCTAATGGAATTTCTATTATTTTCTCAGAAAAGACTTCGACACTTTATTGCATGATGGCTAGAATGAATGTCAGACTCTAAATTAGAAATCAAAAATTCTACTTGATCATTTGGTTTCAAGCTGGAACGAAAGTATGTTTTGGCATTATTACCAACTGTTAGCGGCAAGTTCTGGAAACAGATGCAGTCTTGCTATGTGTTCTAAATATGAAACACATTGCAGAAAGGCTTGGAGATAAAAATATATACTGCTTATGCACACTCATACTGTGCTATTTCCTGTCCTTATCAGCAATAAAAGTCCCTCTTGTTTCACCCTTTCTTTGTTGTTCCAGGTGAACAAAATCTTTCTTCTTTTTCCCTTTCTTTTATCCTTATTTCTTCTACATGCCTATCTTCCTGTAGTTTTCTATCTTCTTTCCCACCACTATTTGTCTCATTAAAGATTTACTGAGCACATACTATGTGCCCAAAACTGTGCTGGGTTATAAGAGTTCAAGAATATGTACAACACAGTCACGGTCCTTGACAGTGAGACGCTTACCTCCTATAGAAGGGGAAAGGCATGGACGCAGATTATCATGCTAAAGGAAGGGGGGCACACATGAGAGGTGTGTCCAAAGCAGGGAGATGAGAAATGGACGGGTGTAGGGAGAGTAATAGACTTGGAGAAAAGTGATGGTTGAGGAAGGGATTCCTTCTAGGAAAGAGGTGGCTGACAAAGATGGGCAGGGCCTTGTGGAGAAAAGGGCTAGTGTGGAGTGGGAAACAGTGCAGCTTACTTAAGGAATGCCAGGCATTCTTAGAGAAAAGGAGCATCCTTTACCTAGGCAGAGCTGAATATCTGGGGAGGCAGTGAAGTAGCCAGATAAATGGGTTGTTTTGGTTTTTTTTCAGTTGGGTCTCTCCCGTTCTTGAATTGTTAAGAATCATCACCTAAATGTAAATGTTTGGTAAGCTGTCTATGGATAAAACTAAAGAAAAATCTTAATTAAAAAAAAAAATGGACCAAAGGTATGGACAACCATAATCGTGTTTCCCCAGGAAGGAATGGATGAAATGCTTTCTAAAAAAAGAAATCTCACTGACGAAGTCAGTGACAAAACAAATTGGGATGGGGGTATTCCAGGTGCTGCGAGAGTGGCTTTGAGGTTTTAAAAAGTACAACAACGTCCTCACAATAGAACAGTATCCAGTGGTGAAAAGAAGTGACTTATCGGGTCATGACAAGATATGGAGGGGCCTTAAAGGCACATGGTTAAGTAAGCGAAAGAAGCCAGTCTGAAAGTCAGGCTACAGATTGCATGATTCCAATTATACGACATTCTGGAAAAGGCAAAAGTAGAGAGACAGGAAAAAGATGACTTCCAGGGGCCATGGGAGCAGGTAGGTAGGGATAGACAGGTAGAGCCCAGGGGATTTTTAGGGCAATGAAACTATTCTGAATGACCCTATAGTGCTGCATACATGGCATTGTGTATTGAAAAAAAACCCCACAGAAGTGCACAATGCTGAGAGTTAACATAACATAAACTATGCACTTCAGTTAAAAATAACGTATCGATATTGGTGTATCAGTTGTAACAAATGCACCACACAAATGCAAGATGTGACTAATAAGACAAAATGGCGGTTGGGGGGGTGGGGGTGGATATATCCCCGCTCTACCTTATGCTTAATTTTTCAGTAAATCTAAAACTGCTCTAAAAAAATAAAGTATCCATTCTAAAACATGTATAGAGAGAGATCAAAATAAAAATGGTACGTTTCTACTGTTTGGAAGCTAAGGACACAACTTCGTTTCTCCACCGGCAGTTATCAGGTAAGGTAAGCTTTCTTTGCTAGAAGTCCTAAGAACAACAAATCCCTGGGCAGACATTAACTCACTCCTTGCAGAAAATTCTGAGATGTGTGGACAGACACTTTGTTCACAGGGGCCGACAGAGGCACAATGAATTCACTGACGGACATATCTGAGAATAACACGAAGAATCTTCAGTGACAATGAAACTAAAAGTCTGGCTTCCTCAGTTAAACTGCCTCCACCCTCTTCTCGGATCCCACTGAACCACAGAAGCCACCGTGTCACTAAAAAATTACCTCCAGTACTTTTGGTGAAGTGAGGTTCAAGCTCCCAAGTTTTCTTCTACAAAAGAAAGGGATTGTAGCAAACCTTTCAATAGAATCTGTAGCCATGTCTTTGCCATCCCTGCATGCCCATGAGTCCCTTCGTCACTAAAGCTTTTCCTCACGTGTGGGTGGGGGTACATGTATGGAGAACAGACCCTCGGGAAAACAGCTATCAAGAACCACATATAAAATCGGAGTCAAGCCACGCACGCAAGTTTCGTTCTGAGCTTTGGTACCTCTGTCTACCTACAATTTAACAGTAAATATCAAATAACCAAATTCGGTCGGTTCTGTGGGCTGGGCCAACTCCCCCCACTCATCTAGTCAGAATGGAAACCACTTCTTCGGTCCCCGGCACCAGTAACTCAGAACCCGTCGTCAACTGAGGTCCAGGTCTGCCCTGAACCTGGGCCCACGGTGATCAGATAAAGACATCATCGGCTCGTGTCGGAAGACAGCCCGTCTTGCGAGAAAGCAAGGTGAATTTCAACTTACAGACTGCAAAAATAACCCAACCAATCACAGTCGAATTAACAGAGAATACTGACCAACATTCCACCGGTAACACAGGGCTTGCCTTTGTTTAGGGTCTATTAAATTTAATAACTTCCCCCTCTGTGGCTTTAAACAGAGAACTTCTTCAAAATAAGAGTGGCTCTTATTAAACTTAATTACTTGCCCGTGGCTGCTGTGGCAGATGTGTGTCTACCAAACAGGTGGCTCTTAATAAAGGAACGGTTCTGTAGTAAAAAGTAGATGTTCTAGTGTTTTATTATAGTCGCCTTAACTTTCTGCTTTATTAGTATTAATTGCTGGAGTTTTCCTTTTAACCTCTCTTAAGGCGTCACTCCCTCCTGTGAGTTAAGAGTGGTCCCGAGAAAATAAATGTCCACGTATACTTGGCACATTAACTGAAGCCTCTGGTTTCAACACCGGACTCAGGGGACTTGATAGAAACTCGGTTATAAGGGACATTTAAAAACGAACTGCATCAAACACTGCCGGGTTTGAAATTACATGAAACCACCCTCCCAACAGACCTTGAATGATAAAATGGGGTTTTTCCACTGGCAATGTCTAGATTTTGTGGTAGTAATAAAATAATTTTTAGTAGCTTTATTTATTAGACTAACGCCTATTCTGCTGACCTTTGGAAATATTATAGTTTAGCGACTGAGAGTCATAAAAACAGAGACATCCTTAATAGTCTTGTGCAGTTGATTAAGTGGAATTTTTTGATATTTAAGTATTTTGAAAGAAGAAATTCAAGACCATTTGATGAAAAAAACACACAAAAAAATATGTAACCCTCAAAAAGATTACAGTTTCTAACTCTGTCTTATGAAAAAAAAAAAAACCTATGAATAGAGATAAAAAATCCATACAATCTGCACTGGCCTCTCCCAGAGTAACTGAGGCAGAAAACACGTATGGCCCTTCCCTGCATCTCTAAATCATGTACCTTAACTGTCTTAAGAGATCTCCCAAAAGCATCAGAGAGGTCATGGGCACAGTGACCAAGATCATAGAAAAATGCTTGTATTAACCTTTTCCACTTCGTGTGTGCCAAAGAGTGGTACAGACTTGGGTTAATCGAAGCTACTTTACTCAGGTGGATGGGACAGGGGAGGAGTCGTCATCTCCTTCAGGACACTAATAACAGCTCGTACTCTGACCCACAAGTCCAAGAATCAGACTCAGTAAACGGTCGTGTTTCTTTTCCTAGTAGGATAATTACCTAAAATATATTTTGAAAAGTCTGTAATTATTTATTTACATGGTATTTCATGATAACCTGCAGAAAAGCAATGATAATCTTTGTGCCAAGCCTCACAATTGTTTTGAACATCACAAATGCCATGGGTGAGAAAATTCTTGCAATGATAAAGACAATGGTCTGGGTTATCATCAGGCTTACTTGTCCTTGTCTTGCCATACTCGACTCTTTGATAGAATCGGAGTGAATTTTCTGTATAGTGAATATTCTTTTAGGATCACACAAGATGAAATGAGATAATGTACGAAATCCCTCAGGGGTGAAGGATGCTACTTAAACACAGATTGTTGTGTGAGAAGAAGTATGGGAGGGGAGGGGAATCAACCCCTAGAGGGTTTCTCTCACACTGTAATGTCTCCAGACTGGTTGCTGATAAGCAGCATTTGATTTTTATAATTCACTTGAATATGAACTAAGCTCATTACAATAAGGTAAGCCCTATTAGTCAATTACAGGACAATAACTTATTGTTTGGTCAAAAACCTACGACTGCTGCTATTGTTTTTGTTATAATATTGAAGGCTACTCCAGGTTAAGGAAGTATCTCCTGAATCTTTGTATTGTGTCTATGAACTTCAAGACATCTGGCTTTGCATCTTCGCTTGCAGGTTGTAAGGACTGTGGGTAACACACCTTCATGATCGTATTTTTATTTATATTTGGCTTCCATGAGGGTGACTGCAGGGGAAATGCGATATAGCATCACTGCCATCACTGGAATTCATTAAGTTCTAGTATAAATGCAGCTACACTTGAAAAATTACTCAGAAGGAAGGATACCAAAAAAAGAAGTTGTAAAATTGGATTCTCTAACGATCTTTAAGTATATTAAATGAGGATCTTTCTTTGGAATGGTCTTGTAGGATGAAATGGAATTTCTTTAGGAACAGTTCTTTCTGAAAGATCTTTCTAGTTGCTTTTATTCCTACGATTCCTTGGAAAAGAACATGATCATTCCATTCTCCGATATTAGAATAGTTATTTTCTCTTAGTGCATGATTGGCCTTTTGTGAATGGCTCACAACTGCTTTTAGCTCTACAAATATTCATTCTAAATCTATACAGTAATAGCTATAGCAAACATTGAGTACTTCTGTGTGCTAGGCATTATGTTCAGTGCTCTATGAGTTACATCTCAGTATTAACTCACTTAAATACTTAAATATTTCAAGAGTTTTTGTTTTAAACATGGTCTGTGGTGGATCCATTTTGCAAAGCAAATAATCCTCGTTAAAGAGTTTAGATTTTTACCTACTTGACTCATTTAAGCTAGCGCTTGCCTGCAAATTCTATACAGATAAGCAATTTTTACAAAGCCATTTTAGCTTCGTAATGATCAGCGACAATCTATTGAGCAACTAGCATGTGTGAGGCATGCTGCTCGCACTTCACATAAAGCACCTCATTTAATCCTCACGGTAGCCCTAGGACATTAATATTATATCCTTATTTTACAAATAATAAAGCTACATTTCAGAGAAGTAAGAAACTTGCCTAATATGTGCATGAGCTGGGATTCAAACCTGGGTCTAAACCTCCAATCCTACTGTATAAGTAAGGACTTTGTTCTCACCCCAGATCATCTGAGACTATTTCTTTATCCCCTTCAGATAGGGAGATGAGAACGGTTCTCTACATAAAAATCTGAACTGTTCCGGAAAGCATCTCAAAGAGGAAACACACACGACTGCTTGGAGATGGAAATGAAGGTTAATATTTTAGCTGTCTATGCTACGAAGACAGCATCCTGGACCTTAGGGACTGCTTTAGATATTGGGGGGGAATAATAAAGACAGAAACTATGCAACTTGGCACCTTGGACCCTATGAGACGGGCTCCATTCCAGACAGGTCCCTAGGACCTAGGACTTGTCCCCAGGGAAGTGAAAAGGGCACTCGTTCCAGCTGACTTGGTCCCCAAGCCCACCAAGCTGCACTCTGGGATGCTGGCACAGCCCAACACTCAAGAGCAAGGTCAGGTAAATCAAATCAGGGCTCCTCCAGTTCCCTGACAGTCCGTATCTAGTTCTTTCTTCCTGTTTCCCAATATGCTGACAAGAGGGATTTTCTGCTCTCCTCCCTTGAATGTTTACACAGAACCTCCCACCCTGGCACCATGTCACTTTGCCAGTAACAACTCACAGAAATGTCTGGGGCAGGAGGAAAAATCTGGACTAAACTCAGTTTTAAACTAGTTTAGAGCAGAGGCTCATTCCTACCCTTGGCCTCAGACCAGTATATGACTGGATACGTAACCAGTTTCTGCTCCTACTGCCTCGTCTATGAAATGGGAAGAGTCGTGTTGTTATTAGTTTATGGAAGTGTTTTAAATAATTATCAGTAAGTTGACTCAAAGTAATCTAGCTATTCTAGATTACACATGTAAATGATAGACGATCATGACTGCCCACGTATTCAGCATCATTTCAGTGTTACTAATGGTTTTCCTACTGAATTTTATGTGAATACACCTGGGTAAGAAGGTGCTGTAGATGAACGTCTCTAAAGCAATAATCACTCCCTGAGGTTTTTTTCCTCTAGGTACTGCCAGGGGACAAATAACAAAGTCTGCTTCAGCCACAGAGGGTTGGACAGATGGAAACCCCAGAGGACCCTAAACAGAAGCAAGTTTGCACAAATCTGTCCTGGCAAAGTGTCATTTTGGCCCCATGTAAAACAAAACAGGTCCAGTATAAAATACAGAAGGAATGACCAGAACTAATTCGACACCATCCAACACTGCCTTTGATCCCACATCAGCCCTCATTCTCCCCACTGTGCCTTACTCATCCTTTCCCATGTCTTTAATTGATGTTTGCCTAAAGGAGGGAGTCATTCCTGTCAAGGGAAATGATAACTAAAATTCTATACTCTGCACAATTCCCCAATAAATACCATGTGATTCATAAAAATAATAATAGCAGTCATAATGAAAAGTGTGAACATGGTTTTCCAAAGGGTTTTGTGGTTCTCCCTCCACCCCTCTTCTTTCCCTACTCACCCCTGCGGGAGTCCATCTGCTGTAGAAAATGTGAAGGGCACTAGGACCAGAGAGCCCTTTCCTGCCATTCGCTTGAGAAACAAAGCCTTCCCTCCTCCCAAGTGGAAAGAAAGAAAGGAGTCTGAACTAATCAAAACCTGCAAGCCTGCTGGTGGAGCTTCAGCTTGTCAGTGATGCAACTCAGCGGAGTGAGTAGCGGCTTCGAGCTTTGCAGAAAATGAAGAGAGGGAGAGAAACAGAGACAGAAACACAAAGAGAAAGAAAGAAAGGCATTAACCTGGCCAGGAGTTAAACAGGTGCATGGAGCCCGAACGCTGAGAAGAGCGTCTGACACACTGAGGGGCCAACTGCATGTGCCTCAGTGGGGTTGCTTCTTTATTTACGGGGGCAGGGCTCTGGCCTGGTGTCAGGGCTGTACCGAGAGATCTTTTCCCTATTCACAGAACTCAGAGGCTTGGCCAAGAGCCTTTAGCTTTTCTCTACTTGCCCACGTGAAGTCTGTGTACACTTTCTGGCTCTCCACGAGGAATTCTGTCCACGACAGAGAGAGGAGGCCAGCTCGTTTGCCACACGCACGTCCACCAGGAGCCACAGATTTTGGTGGTGCCTCTGGAATAATGGGTGTGTGAGCACTGGGGACGCCATGTTGAGAGCGACCACAGTGTGCTGGATGGTTCGTGGAGAGGCTACCTCAGTCTGGAATTGGCTGCTCAGAGGCCAACTCGGCCTTTTAAAAGACTCTTCCAGGCCTCACCTCACTTCAAATGACTAGCTTCTGAGAAGGATCTTAAGTTTGCTGGTGCTCACTCTCAGAACCAGCCGGCCTGGACTTCTGGGGTTTAAGAGGCTCTAGAAATGGAAGGCTGTGCCATCAGTCTATAATCTGGTTTACAGGCAGATGTTAAGAAAAGAAAGGAACACAAGCAGAGGAAGGCCTGGCATAAGACCCTCAGGAGAAGGCCCCAGTTGAGACAGTGCCCACCAAAGGGGATACGATTCGGCAGGACTAAAACTGGGTGGCATTAAATAGCATCTTAAGAAAATTATGCCATCTCTGGTGGATTTTTAGTCTCTCAATTTAAAATGTTCAAGTACGTGATTGCCCTATAATTCAGAAGACCCGGTCTGCCGCTGTCATACCCTTGCCCCCACGCCTCTGAGAGAGAGTTCCTGTGAGCCTTGGCCCATTCTATGACCCCAGCCCCACCCCTGCACAGGAGGGGGGTTTTCACTTAAAGTGTGGTCTTTACCTGAAATGCGCCTGGGCACGTCGGTGATGGCAGGAAGCCCCGTGCCCCGTGTGGAAGACAGCGGGGTGGTGGAGTGTATGGATGGGGACGTCATCTGGCTCAGGTAGGAGGGGTAAGACTGGTCATAGGACCACGGCGGGGAAGACTGGGCCTGCCTGGGGTCTAGGAAAAAGAAGAAAAATCTTTAGTGTACCAGCCAACTGTGGACTTAGAACATGCAACCCCGAACTGAGAAAGGAGAAAGTAAGAGAAAAGCAAGCATCTGTAAGGAGTATTCATTTCCTATGATCCTACCCTTTCAGGCCCTGTATGGCACCAAACTTTCGAGACCTCCAAGCTCCAGCACAACAACACGGATCGTGCATAAAGACTATTTCTCCCTCATATAAGTATTTCTATTTGGAAAGTCTAACACCCATTTATTGATTTACTTTTGAAATTTACTTATTTATTTTGAGAGAGAGAGAGTACGTGCGTGAGCCAGGGAGGGGCAGAGAGAGAGGGAGAGAGAGAATCCCGAGCAGGCTTCAAGCTGTCAGCGTGGAGCCCAACTCGGGGCTCCAACTCCATAGGGCTTGAACTCACAAACCCGTGAGATCATGACCGGAGCCGAAATGAAGAGTCAGATGCTTAACTGACTAAGCCACCCAGTCGCCCCTCTAACAGCCATTTAAAAAAACAATCTGCTCCAGTTATCTTTACAAAGTTGAGTTCTCCTTGATTTATTTTCTGTATTTACTCATGTTACTTCAATGAACACATATTACTCCTAATTTTCTTTTAAGTTAGAAATTCTTTGGAACAATCAACTTAGTTAAAGAACAGGTAGACTGTACTTTTCCCTGCTGCATATCCAGCTGCTATCTTTCAGACATGCACTTTGGTTTATAAATGCAGGATTCCATGACTTCACTTTCTTTCCAGGCAGGTCAAGGGATAGCACTTTCTAGCAGGGGGGTTAGAGGTAAGGGGTAGAGATGAGAAAGGAGGGAGCAGCATGTAAAAAGAACACAAAGAAGGGGAGCCAGTTAGTTATATGATTCTCATGCTAAAGCTACCCTAGAAAATAACCTTTAAGAAAGAGACAAACTTAATTTCTAAGTCACCTGCCATTAAGAACTGAAACACTTCATCACCATCCAGTTTTGATGTTAAGCATATGAGTTTCTGACCATAAAAAAAAAAAAAAAAAAAAAAAAAAAAAAATGACCCAAAACAGAAGAGCAGGGAGATGTCTTTAATCCTATTGGAATCTGTTTAGAAGATGTCACATGTTTGGAATACAGCCTAGTGTTACCTATAGTCACTGTAATAGTAAAAATGGGTGGCCACTTGTTAGGGTTAACTGCTAAGCATTATCAGTACGTTTTTATGTATTTCTATGGGGTTTCTTGGAGGTACAAGCTCAAGTACCAAGTACAAGCCAAGTAGATTTATCAAAAGAGTTTCAGTCTACATAAGAAAAAAAGGTAAATTTGTTGTATATTTCCCATGTATATTTCAACCTGTTTCATTCTTACTGGAGGGTTAATCGAACAATCAAAAGCAAATTTCTCTTAACATTTTTTTTACTAATTGTAAATTTTTTTTTCGAATATTAAAAATTCTAACACGCCAATTTAAAAATTCTAATACACTTGTTCACAAGACAACATTGTATATTAGAATGTCTGTGGACTTTGGAATGTGCAGATCCAGGTTCAAGTTCTGAGACTTCCATTTTCTAGCTGTGTGATCTTCGGTTAATTACTCAGCAACTCTGAGCCTCACTTTCCTCATCTGTAAAAGAGGGTGAGGGAGTAATAATCTCTGAATCACAGGGATGTGACAACTACATGAGAAAACCATGGAGAGAGGAGTAGCACAAGGAGACACTCAGTACTGACTCTTGCCTTCTTCTAAAAAACCTCTTGGTGACACAAGAATAGTCCCACAGTTAAGACACATCTGAACTGACATTAATACATCTGGATTAGGCTTGAAATTATTCCCATATCACCTCTCAGCTTCTGACAATGAAAGCTTAATTTTTTTAAGTTTATTTATTTATTTTGAGAGAGACAGAGACAGCATGAGCAGGGGAAAGAGAGAGGGGCGGGGGGAGAGAATCTCAAGCAGGCTCTATGTCAGCACAGAGAGGGATGTGGGGCTCGAACTCATGAAACCACAAGATCATAACCTAAGCTGAAACCGAGCATCAGACGCTTAACTGACTGAGCCACCCAGGAACCCTCAAAAACTTAATTTTTTAAAACTATTAATATGTTTGAATAGTCAATTCAGGCTTATCTCTAAAAATAAAAAGGAGTACAAGAAGACATGGGTATTTCTGAAATGATCCCTCTTTTAGAGACTCTCAGCTCTTCCATACAATTAAAGCCCGTCAGTTTCAGCTATTTCTTGTTTATTTGTTCAATTCAGAAACAACTTATTTAAAGGCTGTCTAAATAGGACATACTGAGTCAAAATAATTAAATACATCTGGATATTCATCTGATGCTTACTACATCAACAGAGAGAAAAATTTCATCCAATTCCATTTTAGGGAACATTTACCTGAGTTTGCAATTTGAAAAAAAGTATAGTACCGTAAATGGTTAACATAAACTTTTCCTTCAGAAATCTAAAGGGGACTTGATCATTAAAGTAATGAACTTTTGTGCTTTAACAGGTTCAAGGCTGAGACTGTATAGATTGGCAACATTTCAAATCAGAGTGAGTGGTCCTTGTTATATATCTGATACTGACATACTTCCTCGCTTTAACCATTAATGTAATTCACTGCATTTCAGAAAAAGGTAAATGACCTTCAGATGGAAAAAGATGCATTCCTTACAGCACCAGAAAGCAATCTCATAACGGCAAGGCCTTCTCTGAAGCCACATTTTCTACAGACAAAAAGGACAAGAATCACACAGATAAATGAGCTGGGCACACAGGACTCTGATTTGGACTGGAGTCCTAATCTGTCTTTACCAGATGACTCCCAGAGCAAGTAGGTTAACCTGTATGCCCATCCCTCTCCTGCAACATGCTGTCAGCAGTAGGATAGGACTCCCTGCCTAAAAATGGGGAAAAATACAAAGAAATGTAAAGAATGACCGAAACTATTTATGTTTAAACATATCACAGAAGCCTTAGGGAACTTAATTTGGATACAAGATGCAGCCTTTCAGTTCTTGTGCAGAGGGGCAGCCGAGCACAGGGGGAATAAGTGGGGTTTCTAATGCAAGGATAGGAGCTGGAGCCCCAGTTCTGCTTTCTATAAGCCGCATGACCTCAGCGGTGTTAGCGAACTCTCTGAACCTCAGTTTCCTCATCTGGAAATGAGGGAGCGTAACACGCCAGTGAATGTAGCAAAGTGGTCATATGCACTGGCTGGGTGGACAAGCCCCCTACCTGGCTGAGCAAGTCACTTCTCTCGGGCCTCAATAGCTCATTTGTAAAATTCGAATAATGATGCTCATTAGGTTTGCTGTGAGCCTTTCACCAACGTGCCTTGATGTGATGAGTTATCTGGCAGTCTTGGTACGCATTGAGTGCGTAATAAACAGAGGAGTGATTACTGCTTTCTGTAAAATGAGTATGACAGGAACTACTATCATTTTTGTTATAAAATTAAATGAGATAATATAACTAAAAGCATTTGATACCTCTCAATTTTTGCTATATTAAAATTAGGACTCTTCTCTTGAGGAGCTCACATGGTCAAGGCCCTGCTGCGTGACAAGAGGCATGTTTCTTAATGTTACTAAGCTTTAATCTCTTCACCTGTAAAATGGGTATGATAATACTATCCCAGAGTTGTTGTAAGGATTAAATAATACACAGTGAGTGGCAAATCATCACTGTCGTTCAAAAAAATTAAAAATCTGACTCTAAACTACCCAGGGTGGTTGGGCTGTCTAGCGTTGTTCTTTAAGTTTTCCAAAGTCAGACTCAACACAATTCATTGTGATGCCCGGAACACAGTAAGTGCTCAGTAAACAAACATGGAATGAACCTCCCAGGGTGGCATGAGTGAACAATGAAATCTTATAATGAATTAGTAATTAGTCATTCTTTAACTTCCCATCAGGCTATACAAGAAGTTGTATCAGTGAGGTTTTAATTTTTACATAAAGTCCCTGACTTCCAAAATTTATACTAGAACAGTCCATGAAAGGACAGTTTGGCTTTTAGTGGAGATCCTTCCTGAAGATACCCAAGATTAGCAAAAATAACGTCTCACTATCCTTAACAAGTGAGGTCTCTCTTCGGTTTTTTTGTCTCGGAGGGCACATTGCAGAGTCCAGCCGATTTCTTTCAAGGTCACTGTCCTCAGAGTCTATGATAATGACCTACTTAAGGAGAGAGAGTTACTACAGAAAAAATAAAAGAACTACCATGTGGGGTCACTGTATTTAATATAAAGAGTTTTAAAAGGGGTGCCTGGGTGGCTCTCTCTGCCCCTCCCCCACATGCTCTCTCTCTCCAATAAATAAACTTTAATAATAATGATAATTTGAAAAGTGGACAGCAGTCTCTTTAAAAAAAAAAAAGAAAAAAAGTAATGGTCTCCAAAATATCCCAGGCCTTCTTGAACACCCTGTGAATGATATCATCAATCCCAGCTCCACCATTTCTGGCCTGTGTGATCTTAACTGATCCAATCTTCAAGTTTCCTAGTCTGTATAATGGAGATAAATAAGTACATCTTCCTTCTACGGTTGTTATCAAGACAAAGTAGTAAAGAGTGAGCACATGGAAAGAACCCAACACACATTCAACACTGTCAAAACCTCTACCTTGACTGAATCTTCACTGTGTATTTATGTTTCCAGCTCATAATCTCTTATTCTAGTGGAGGACAATTCTTAGGAAGCTTCTACGGTTTTGAAGTCCAGTATTTGGAGAATATATCCATGTTGGTCATGCCAATATCCTTTCCAAACATTTAACCTTTAATCACGTTCTTTCTTAGTCTTGGTTTCTCCCAGACCAAAAAATCCTAATCTGTTTTAGTGTATTTTTTAATGCTATACCCCTTAACTTTTTTCAAACCTTTAGTGCAAAAAGGCTACAAAATACCTTGACTTCCTAAATGCCCAGTCACCAAGAAAACATAATCCTATCATAAATATATGATTATAGCTTATTTGCTTTGTTTGGACAATTATTAATGCTTACAGTAGAGGAAAGTCATCTTAACCTGATCTTATAAATGGTTTCAGAACTCTACTTCCCGAAGAAACCTGAGACTTCTGGGACTCGCTCTTCACTTGGGTGAGTCAGAGCAGGTGACAGATGTTTTCAGGCATCACCAGTCAATCTGAAGGTTGTTACCAGGGAAGAGTGCAGGGCCTCGCTGAGACAAAGCTACTAATTAGCCATTAACGAACAAGATACTGGCGCTCCTGGGTGGTTCAGCAGGTTGAGCGTCCGACTCTTGATTTCAGCTCAGGTCATGGTCTCACAGCTCATGGGATCGAGCCCAGCACTGGGCTCTGTGCTGACAGTGCAGAGCCTGCTTGGGATTCTCTCTCTCTCTGCCCTTCCCCTACTCACTCCCTCTCTCTCAAAATAAATAAACTTAAAAAAACAAACAAACAAGAAACCACCTTCACCCAGACCTCAGGCCCCACAGGGCTAGTCTGACCCCTCCTTCGCTCACCCCATCCAGAGTTGTATTGGATGGTTTGTTTTTTGACTCTGTAGAAGCACAGAGGTAAGTACCATGTCCTACTCTCCTTTCCTACATAAATAAGAATATTCTTGATCTTTGTGTCTCAGACGATAGAAGTGCCGATGATAGTCTGGATATTACATCCTGAGTGACCTGATTACCTAGAAGCACCCACAAGCTTTCAGAGGACAACTGAACTTCCTTTCTCAGAAATTTTTCGAAAGAAATGAAAACTGCTGTTGAGCTTTAAATACTTTGTGATGTTTTGGGGCGCTTGGGTGGCTCAGTCGGTTGAGCATCCGACTTCGGCTCAGGTCATGATCTCTCAGTTTGTGAGTTCAAGCCCCGCGTTGGGCTCTGTGCTGACAGCTCAGAGCCTGGAGCCTGCTTCGGATTCTGTGTCTCCCTCTCTCTGCCCCTTCCCTGCTCATGCTCTGTCTCTCTCTGTCTCTCAAAGATGAATAAACATTAAAAAAGAAATATAAATATTTTGTGATGTTTTTAACACTACACTTCACTATTTTATATATTTCTCAGAAACAGTATCAATATTATTTTCATGACTACATTATAGAAACTCAAAGTAGTGACATATGTTTTTATATAGATATGACCATTTAATAACAAAACCCTGGTGTTGCTTTTTTTTTTTTTTCATGCGCACATACTCATTAGTGCTTGGGAAATCTGAAATCCTAAATATCAGAGGAGGGTTTACATAGGACTGTGCCCGTATTTCTTCCCAAACGTCTCTGTTCTCACCTACAAAGGGGGATTTTGAAGGGCAGCTGGGGTCAAGTTTGACATGTAAGATAAACTTGAGAGAGAAAATCAGGTCCTCCCTCTATGATGGGCCTGCCCTACTCACAGGCAGGAAGTGGCAAATCAAGATGACTAAATGAGAGAGGGCCTAGGGCACAGAGAGCTCCCACAGCCTGCATGAAGCCAGTGAGAAAATGGGCCCCCGATGGAACTGTGCAAGCATACCAAGAACTACCACCAGGCATATAAGGTCAGGCTATTTCATAGACACCTCGGATCTGTAACTGTACCCTTCCAGAAGAAATCAGGGTCTCCTTTGCGAGAACAGATCAATTCTAGCTACTAAGAGTTCAGGTTTTACAGAAAGAATCCATCAGCATTGGTTCTGAGGCATGGTCTGTCACACACACGACTACTACCAACACTGTGTGGGGTTGCCCCATATGGCTTATGTTTTTTAAAAGACACCAGAAGCCTAGAATTCTGTGTACACTTTCCAGTTTCTCTCCCAACTCACTAGGTCACAGGCAAGGTTCTTATTTACCTGTCCCTTTCCCAACTGCAAAGTACAAGTGGTCATTACTGCCATCTTAACAGGGCTTTTGAGGGGTAGGGGGAAAGGAGTTTTTGCATGCTGTTTTGGCGAACCAGCAAATTATCACCTGGGTGGCTTATTCGGTTAAGCATCCAGCTTTGGCTCAGGTCATGATCTCACGGTTTGTGAGTTCGAGCCCCGCGTCGGGCTCTGTGCTGACAGCTCAGAGCCTGGAGCCTGTTTGGGATTCTGTGTTTCCCTCTCTCTCTGCTCCTCCCCCGCTCGTGCTCTGTCTCTCTCTCTCTCTGTCTCTGTCTCTCTCTCTCAAAAATAAACATTAAAAAAATTTTTTAAAATGTTCAAAGCATGTACTTGTGTCTTTAAAAAACACTCTAAAGATAGAAATGAACCATGAAGCATCAATGTCAGAGTAGGTTTCATAAGCTCTCTTTCCAGGGTGGTGATCCTTCTGCTTGGGCTTCTTGGGGATCAGTGCTATAAATCCCCAAAACACAAAGTACACAAGGCAAGTACCCAGGAGATGCCCCCACGTGCTAAGTGGGGAAGAGCGGTTCCCATGTCTCAAGGTGTCTCAGCACCAGGCAAAAATGGAGACAACCATTTATTTAAACCTATGGATACGAGGAAAGCAAGCTCTCTTCTTTGAGCTGGACCACAGCTTATGAAGTTCAGTCACAGGGATGGGGAAAAGGAAGGAGTGGCCATTCATCTCCTAAAATGGTATACAAAGAGCCGTGGCTCTAAGAGCATCCACACTTTCAAATGCCTGAACAGCTAATTACATGTCTGCATAATTAAGCTCCATACACTTGGGGTCACAAAAAGAGAGGAAGAGGAAGGCAGATAGTTAGGGAAAAGGCACCATAGGAAAATGAACTGACTCTAGGAAAATACATCAGTGTCTTTTCTTAAGTTTGAATAAGTTTGAGTTGCGGGGGAGCAGAGTGGGCACAGAGCCGCTTGAAAGCCCAGTGAGAGCTAAGCATGGAGACTCAGTGGTTGCTCTTAGCAGGCCTCCTTTTGTAAACACTTTGGTTAAACATATGTGGGTGTGAAGAAGGGCCTGCTTTCCTAAGAATCACTCACGACAAGGCACACCATGGACGCAGTGTTGAACTTCACGCAGAGATAGGAGGAAACCAGTTAGCAGGGGCGAAGCCTGAACCAGCACACAAAAGGCTTCTTCCTGTCTCTGGTGCCAGCAGGCTTCTGTGTAATGTGACCCGACAAGGGCTGATGGTTTCTGCCAAAGCTCAGTGTGAGTGTGTCTAGAGTGAGCACCTGCTGTACTGGGGCGGGGCGGGGGGGGTGGGGGGGCAGGGTACAGTTAGAGAGCCCCACCCATTTTTTCCCTACTCATTACTCAAATCATTACTTAGTCTGTATAAACATCAAATATTTCTTAAGAAAACTGGAGTACTTAAAATGAACTGTGTGTAGAGTTTACTAGTTTAAAATCATACCTCTCAATTGCTACCAGGGTCGAATAAAGTCCATAATCCCAACAGAGAGAGGCAGATTTACAGTTTCCTATCCTAAACTATTTCTGCCATATCACTATCATTCATAACACAAATACACGCACAGCCACATGTACGTTAATTCCCATTTCAAAACAGTTTACACTAAATAGTAAATGTTTAAATTCTGTGTCTTCTCTCATAACCTTCTTAGCTAGACTGGATTTTTAGAACGAGCTCTCCCACTCACTTCTGGTTCTCTTGACTAATAGGACACACGGTTCCTAAGCCAAACAGGCTCCTCCAAGCACAGGAAGAGCCCTGACCTGGTGCCTTTGGCAACAGGTGTGCAGCTGTGTACCACTAATTTACCTTCTCCCGAGTCTCACTGCACCTGGAAGATGAGATGAGAACGGATGTGTTATCTCTAAGATGCTTTCCCGATGCGAAATGCTATAATTCTAACTACTCAGAAAAGTGGGCTCCCTACCCCCACTCCTTTCTGGAGACGGCAGTTGTAACTGAAATTACTGAAGGTGTGTTGAGTCGACTTGGGCTGAAGGTAGCTGATGGCTGACACCGACAGCATCTCCCGTCACGGTGCACCATGGCTCATCTCAGCACGGAAGGCACCAAGAGCAGGATTCTGACTCCCCCTCTTCTCCCCACCCCCAACCCAGGGCTTTCTCAAACGGACCAAGATGGCTGCCAGGTTCATTTGGCAGAAGACCAACCCAACTGATTCACAGGACTTTCAACTGAAATTTGAGGAGAAAAAAAGCAGCACGCTGCTTGGATAAAACTGGATGCGACGCAAGGTACGCCAGGCATGACAAGTTACGTCACAAAGCAAACAATGGGAGAAGAGGAACTTAGTAACTCTTAGGAGACGACAGCAGGGAAGAGAATGAGAAATGCTATGTAGAGTCTAAGAGGTCATATCCCGTAACAAAAAGGTTAAAAACAACAACAACAACAACAACAGAAGGAAGTTAAATGAAGACAAGGTAATGAGTAAGTGCCTTAAAAGTATCAACAGCTTTTGGATGAATGAGACTCATAACCATCTTATTAAAAAAACGAGGGTGATTTTCTTATTTAGAAAAAACAACCTACTAGATGAATCAAGAGTCTGTACCATATGTCACCCCTAATCTGGCCTCAGAATTGGCATCTCCTGGACCTCAATGTTAAAGCCGGCAGAGGGAAGGGAATAAGATACAAACAGAACCAGAACTTGAGATATAACTGGGATGTGGTGCTGGCCAGGGGAAGTGACCTTTAGTTCAAATTATCACACTGAAGTGGGTGCAGTCAGTTCAGGTCTAATCAGGCTGATATCCACATCCAGGGGGTCAGATATAGCAGTGAGGGTATCACAGGTCCCCAGGCCTGGCGATTCCTGTTGTCAGATAGATGATGATATCCACTGTCCTAAGAATTATCTCCTGGTCATTCATTCACCCATCCATCCAACCATCCATTCATTCAAAAAATATGTTCTGAGTAGCCTACCCTGGTACTGTGCTAGGCACTAGAGATATTAATAGTGAGATAAAGACAGACCTAATCTCTAACTTCACGGAGTTTACAATCTGGTAGGGGAGACTGACATTAATCAACTAATCATGTAACTGTGATAAGTACTAGAAAGGACATTTCTTGGCACCATAATGACACACAGTGGGGGGCTGTAGTCACACCTGGGGGTCAAGGCTTCTCTGACGATGTGATGTGATGTGATAATTAAGTCGAGAACTCAATGCCCAGCAAAACCAGTAGATTAGTAGGTGAGGTTAAGAAAGCTTTAGGCAAAGCGAATAGTGTATATCAACTTCCTGGGATGGAGGCAGTATGGTTTCTTGAGGAGCTGAGAGAGCCAGTGTGGGTGGATTACTGACAAAAGGTTCAAAATAGTGGGAGAGGAGCACAGGGAGGAGTCAGGCCAGGCAGAACCTGCCGGGCCACACTAGAGGTTTCCAGCTATATCCTAAGTGCAGTGGAAGGTCACGGAGGTGTTTCAAGCATGGGGTGACATAATCAGATATGCATTTTTTAACATCTCCCTCTGACAGCATCATTATAGAAACAGGGCACAAGTCCAGCCTAGGGCTCGGCACACAGGGAAGGGTGTACAGGGAAAACAGCAGCTGAAATGGACAGAAGGGTGGAGTCCAGGAGCTGCACTTGGGAAAACCAGGAAGCAGCCTGAGGCACTTAGCTGCCCACACACATCATCTGACCACGGGGATGAGGCTCCCGAGGTGCCTCAGCTCCGGGTGAGCAGAAGAGCCCATGGCCTTGCAGCTAAGATTCAGGCAGCCTTCACCTCATACATTTTGGTGCAGCGGTAAAACCCGGGCATCTGTACTTTTTTTTTTTTTAATGTTTTATTTATCCTCGAGAGAGCACGAGCAGGGAGAAGGGCAGAGAGAAACTGAGTAAGAGGATCAGAAGCTGGCTCTGCAGAGCCCAGTGTGGGGCTTGAACTCACGAACTACGAGATCATGACCTGAACTGAAGTCGGACGCTCAACTGACCGAGCCACCCAGGTGCCCCAGCAGGCATCTGTAGTTTTAACAGGCTCCCCAGGTGATGCCAATATGCACCAAAGTTTGAGAACAAAGGGCGTAATTTTTAGTGATGATAAAAAAGGAAAATTACCCAATACTATTCTGATTTACTCTTCCCTATCAAGAATGATCTTCAAACAGAATGAACACAACAAACATGCTTCAGAGGAAATTAAGGCTCGGGAGAGGTAAGAAGACAGAGAAGAGAGACTTGTGCTTTAAGTGAATTCAAGGTTCTGCTCCAAGATGAATCATACCCCACGGTACTGCAAGAACTGTGGAGAACAGTAGGCAAAGGGTTTCTATTTGACAGATCAGGGCTACAAAGTCATAGTAAAAGTAAAGTCTGTCTCCCCGTAACTCCACTCACTACTAATCTTAGCTTTGCTCGCTGGCATTCCTTCCCCCCCCCCCCACCCCCCACCCCGTGATACTTACTAAATTGCTTGAAGGTAATGCCTTTACTGCACAACATCTAGTAGTTTTCCATTTGCTTACTCCATTTACCTTATTCTGCGAACAGCATTGCTATTGGTAAAATCTCAATGTCAACTAGTTTTTTGGAGCCTCTGTTGGTGACCACTTGCTTGCAAGCCCACTGAAAACTCTAAGTCACCTTCCACAGCCTGTGTACCACGGGCTTGTCACACTTGAGCGCCACTGTGACAATTAGAAAGCAGAATGGGTTCACTAAAAACCTGCTTCTTAGGATTACTTCAGCAACAGACTAGAAGAAAAAGCATCCGTCCGTTGTGCATCTTGACCTCAGCAAGGTAACTAATTACCTTATCTCTAATGTGATTTATAGCCAGCTACGAGGCCTACCAGAAAGTGGTAGCGGGGATGAATCGAGGTGAATCATGGTCAGCTTTGAAAGAGGTGCATGGTGACAGGTTCAGGGGCATTCTGATCCTAGTTACGTCCAGCATGTTCCCTAAAGTCTTAAAGAATTAGAAACAACCTATCTAAGCTGCAAGATGAGACCATGTTGTGAGGAACAGCCAACATACTGGGTGAAGCATCAGAACTATAAAATAACCCTAACAGGATGGAAGGAGGAGATGGAAGCAACATAATGAAACCGAATAAGAAAGTACAGTGCTGCCCTTGGGTCAACTCCAAGACAGGATGGGGGAAGCCTGCCCTAAGATCAGAGCTCTTCTTGGACTGCAGGCCACAGTGGGACAGGATGACAAAAAGTTAACACAGTCTTGGAATGCATTAACAAAGTACCAGAAAACCCCTACTTCTCCGGTCATACCTAGCTAGAGGGCTGTGTTTTCTCAAGGCCGCATCAGATAGAGCCTCCAGCTGCCATTATGAGGAATGGTTGAAGGAGCGGCCAACAGCTCTCATCTACCCTCGACCTTTCCTTAAAACACTCCTACTTCCCTCCTGAACTGAAACTCGGACTTGCCTGGATCTTTCCTCCTAACCTTTCCACTTGGCTCATTCTCCAAGGTCACCAGACAAGCTAACTCCTCTTCAGAAGTTCTTCCATCTTTGCCATGACCTACCAACCTCCAGGACATTCCTCCACATTGGTAAGTGGCTCAACATCTTCCTTGTTTCCCTGACTTGTACCAAGTCCTACCAAGTCCTGGGAGAAACTGTCATTCTCCCGGTGATCCACCAGAGCCCACCCCTGTTCCCAAACTGCAACCCATGCAAGAGACACACAAAATTATGCTCGTGGGCTCTTCCAGTTATCTGTGTCCTTAGCCGGCTCCTCAGCAATGCTCAACCAAAGTCATTTTTCCTTCCCATCATTCACCTTGATGACGGCTCCAAGACCATTCACTATTCTTTTCAACCCTCTCCCCTGCACCCTCCCCTCCCCTCCACCTAAAACCACCTTGTCAGATTTAATCTTCCTGCAACACCGATTTTAACTCTGAGAGTTTCAGAAACCTGGCCCTAAGTTTCTTATTCCTAAATGGCTTCACAAGATGGACTCTTCTGTGATATCCGTCTTTTGAAGACTGCTACCACCAACTGTTTAGAAACAGTGAAAAAGCAAGTCTTTATTCAAAGCAAACAAAGCCCTAGGAAAAAAAATCTGATGGTCTTACGTGGTCGTAGTGACATACGATTCTTCCTTCCTGGAATATTTCTGCACATATTAAAATGAAAATATGGAATCAAAGCACTTTCTAAACAGGTAACATTTGTAAGGTATTGCTGTCACTATTAACAGTACATGGTACAATGCATACCAACTCTGCCTTTGAAGCCCCAGGCGCCCATCGATAATTAATCACCAAAATCTCCACTGGACCATCCACTACATCACACGGACCTGCCCCTCTCCTGAGTTAGCCTTGTAGGTTAAATATTTCATTCAACGTGAGATTCCTATTCTGATCATTTTGTCTACACTCTGTTGCAAAAGGTGAAAATGGGCTGGAAAGGTCACCAGTCAACTAGGAAAGAGGAAAGTCGTGCATACCATAACGCTCTGGAAAATAATGAGAAAAAGAAATCAAGACTTCCTTCGGGGCAGAGACCAAAAGACAGGCTAGAAACAGAAGAGTCTTGGGGAAGGATAAAGCGAGGCATTATGTAGATGGATTCTTCTTATCACAATTAGATATTAACTATGCATCTTCTATTCCAGACGGGAGGAAATTACAAAGACAAGTTTTTGAAACTCATGAAATTAATTTTTCTTGGAACACTGCCCCTCTCTATCTTCCTAAAAGCATAAGAAAGCCAGAGCATCTTCAGTTAATAAGGGAATTCCTACTAACAGAAGTCCAGAGACCTGCAAGAAGTTAATTTACAGATGATGCTAACAGGCTAACAACAGCATGACATGTTGACCAACAGCCTTTCGCAGGGTCCTACTAAGCTTTCTTCTTCAAAGCCAGCGCAGGCTGGACCTGAACTCTGCTCTTCATCATGAGGTGGCCGCCAGAGCTGAAGAGATGTGCAATTGTGTTGACACAGAATTTGTGCTGTTTTCTCACAAGGACTGTAACCAGTGACCTCCCCTAAAATGATTCCCAGTGCACAAATGTGCACAGCAGCAGGAAATTGCCCTGGTCTGCCCAAATAAGCTCAAAGGAAGAAGATGGGACAGGACTCTCTAGTAACTTCAGAAATTAAACAGTAGTTCCCCCAAAGTACAAGAATAGTACTTTCAACAGCCGGTCTCTGAATGTGGCGATTTCAGTTCCTTCGGACGCGAGATGCCTACAGGTGACTAAGACCACGGTGGTCATAAAGCAGGAGACCTTGCTTAACTCCCATTCTCCACACCCCACCATCATCTCACAGGGAGGGCACCTGCAGCCACTCTTCCTGCTAACAGTGCCCGAGACCCTCTCATGACTTCACCCTCCCTCACACAACCACCGCCCCCCAGCCACCAGCCCCGCGTCCACTTCACCTCTCACCCTGTGTCACATTAAACAGTCGTGTGGTCCCTGTGCACTCGAACAGAGCAGCAATTTGAGACACACGCTACTCAGCTGTGCTTTCCTATTTGGGAAAGGATTATGCTAGTAAATGTTTCAGTGTGAGCACAGTGGACTCAGGCCTGAGACCTCCAACGTACACAGGCCAAGCTCAGGGGCCCGATTGCCTGAGAGCCTTCTAACGTTTAAAGGTGTGACATTTGCCAAGGGAATATGGAATCGGACCGAAGTCGGGTGGAAACTACTTCGCTTTGGTCAAGGTAACTGCTGGTTAGATTATTATCCTACATGATGCCTAGCC
Organism: Prionailurus viverrinus; assembly: GCF_022837055.1. NCBI lineage: Eukaryota > Metazoa > Chordata > Mammalia > Carnivora > Felidae > Prionailurus > Prionailurus viverrinus. The sequence goes on along the minus strand of NC_062565.1, from coordinate 43,420,787 downwards.
AGGTTATTTTCTAAGATATTCCTAAGAATGCCACCTTGCATCTATGCTCATATAACTATAATTTAATCATTAAAACCAGTTTTATTGCATTTTAAAGCATGATTCAGACACTCTTAATGCCTCCCTTTTATGAAAATATCTCTGAGGATTCTGAATAATACCCAATGGAGAGAAGACAAAGAGATTAGTCCCTGAGGACACCTACCACTTAGATTGTCAGCAACATGACTGACTTGATAGGGATGGGGGTGACTGCCTACCAAGAATCTGGAACTCACAGTCGACTAGAATGGCTAAAGAAGTTTTCAGGATGTCATTTCTCAAAGAATCAATTTCTTCCACCTGGAAAATATGTACTTTTCAGAATTGTTTCAAGGCTCTGATAAGAACTTTATGTAAAACCAGTATGTCAGTGGGGAAGAGCTGCATAAATAAAAAGATGTAGGTACTGAAACTGGGGGAAACCAAGCCACAATAGAAGTATGCTTCAGCCTCCCAAGAGTGCATGGTGGTTAAGGAGCATGGGACCCTGAAGCAAAGCAGATCTGGCTTTAATTCTTATATTTACCACTTAATGGTTTGTAAGTGGGACCTTGGGCGAGGTACCTGGCCCCTCTGACCCTCAGCTTTCAAAATAATGCCACCTATCTCACAGAGCTGTTGTAAGGAGCGTATGAACTAACCTCATTATAATGCCTGGCACACAACACGCTTTTCAATAAATAAAGGGTAGCTAAGAGTAAGTCAACCAAATAGGCACTAGGGCTAGGATAATAGTGGATCACACTTCCCGAAGAGGTCAATGATCCATTCGTCACCAAACCAAAGTCACAAGGCAACAGGCACTATGTAAGACAACGGGGACACAAAGCTAAATAAAACATGGCCCAGGGCTTAGCCGGTTAAGCACCAGACTTCAGCTCAGATCATGATCTCACAGTTCACCGGTTTGAGCCCCACATCGGGCTCTGTGCTGACAGCTGGGAACCTGGAGCCTGCTTCAGTTTCTGTGTGTGTGTGTGTGTGTGTGTGTGTGTGTGTGTGTGTATGTGTGTGTGTGTGTGTGTGTGTGTCTCTCTCTCTGCCCCTCCCCCATTCACTCTGTCTGTCTCTCTCTCTCAAAAATAAACATTAAAAATTTTTTTTAAATAAATAAATAAAATAAAATAAAACATGGCCCTAGACTTTGAAAGTTCAAAGTCTGATGAAGGAGACAGACGTGTAAACAAGTAACTGTCGCCACATGGACTGGCGGTATGGAAGCCTCAGGCTCAGTGTGGGTAGGTTGGAAGAAGCCTGACAGAGGTGCCAGCCTTTGATCTGAGTCTTGAAGAAAGAAGAAAAAATGCTAACCATCCTTAACTCTCTCCTGGGCTACTGCAGTAACTTCCGAAACGATGACCCTGCTTCAACCATTGTCTCCTTATGATCCGTTCGTCACACAGCAGCCAAGGTGATTTTTTAAAAGCATGTAAATTTGATAAGGTCATTCCCCTGCTTCACATCCTTCAAGAGCATCCCACTGCGATCAGAGCAAAACCCAAGCTCCTTACCAGGTCCTTGAAGGCTCTCCATAATCCACTCCCTGCCTCGCTTTCTGTTATCATTTCCTGTGTTCTCTACATTCCACTTACACTGATCTTCCTGACCCCTGAGCAAGCACAGTCACTGCTTCCCGGGAGCCTGTGCATGAGTCTTCCGTGGCCGAAAATGCTCTTCCTCACAGATCTTCAAAGCTCTTCGGAGAACCCTGTCCCAACTTTCTAATCAAAATTACCTTTTTCTTTCCCTAAGTTGCTCTCTAATGCATTACCCTATTCAATTTCTCAAAGCATGTGTTATTGTCTGAAGTTATCTCATATGTATGCTTATTTACCCATTTACAGACACCGTCTGTCACGAAAAGGGGAGCTCCTTGTCAGCAGAAGTTGTATCTATCTTGTGCACTTACTTAACGCCTGGCAGACAGTAAGCACTCAAGTATTTTTTGAATGAATGAATAATAGAACAGCAGAACGCCCAGCCTCAAAGGTTAGATGAATGCCCCAATCCACCAAACCCAAGGGCCTAGGTCTGCTTTTGTTGCTGTTGTTGTTGTTTAGGTGTAGCTCCCTCACCCACAAAGTACTGAGTTTAAAACAGTGACTGTCTTGAGCAGTATCTCCTAACATAATATCCCTAACTCCACTGCTAATCACCACGTTCTGAATCAAAAGAAGTAGCCATTTGTGACCGACTAGGTGTTTCCTAGCACCCAGAGATAGGCACCAGATGTCTGAAGATTAAAAAGAATAAAAAGAAAAGAAAAGAAAAAAGATACAGAGGAAGCAACTTCCTCAGGAAGCCATAGGAGGCCCTGGGGCCTTCAGATAGAACATCAGCCATTAAAGACAACAACAGAAGGACACCATCAGACCAGCACGGCAGAGAAGCCAGCCCATTGCATGGGTAGGACCGTTAGCCCTAGGAACTACAAGAGACACTGGAGAACACTAATATGAAACACTCGGTGCCTATCACTTCCTCAGTTTATGACTTCTAACTTCATTTCACCCCTTTTCTGTTGGCAAGTGTATACACAGTAGTGACCATACAACCATGATCATCATCTATAGTCCTGGGGTAAGAGCTTGAGATACCAAGAGGGCCAAGCCAATGAGAGATGACAAACTTCTTTATCCAAAGGATTCCATGAACTAAAATGCAGACGTTACATACTGGGGAGAAGTTACAAAACCCATCGTAGGCAAGGCTCGTAAGTAGAACTTACATTTAGGCATGCAATTATGTAGATCCTACACTGGAATGAAACCAAATGGTTTCACTATGCAAGCGTTATACCGAAATGTGATTTCTGCCACTGGTGCTCATCACCAGGGAACAACGGCACCCTGGGACAGGAAATGAGAGAGAACAGTTGATGCCAACAAGGCATGACATCTCAGCTCTTCTTGTACTGATATCTTGTCATCTAAACTTTCATTAATTCAACATTTCACCAGATGTGCCTACCACTGTGCCTACACAAGCCAAAATTAATCCCTGTAATAAATCCCTTGAAGAATCTGCAATCTAGCAGGGTGGAAAGAAAGAAACACCCAGCAGCTGTAAAAGAAGGCAATCTCAACTACAGCTTAGAGGCTAGATAGGCAGCCTCTAGACACAGGTCCCAGGACTCTTTCCTAAAGAAGGTAACAATGACCTTGAGGGATGGATGGCACCTTTCTGCAGACACAGACCACCGGAGATAGAACAGCCTAAGTAAGAGGGTGCAGGGAGAAGAACGTGGACTCAGGAAACAACAGCATTACAGTCCGGGGACAGATGTGGCTCTGTGAGGGCTGGGAAGGATCGCTATCTCTTCAATTAGACTTTAAGCCAAGGACAGAGCACTTTTCTTCTCCCCTTATCCCGTATTACCTGAGACCTAATTCTCTACGTGTGGTAGGCTCTAAATTATCGTCACTAAATAAATAAGAAAATTAACCCAGAGAGGAAAAAAAGTGAAATAAATTCACTTCGAAGTTGCTGCTGTTCTTGGATGTTCTTGGATTTTGTAATAATTTGGGTCACAGTAGAAGTGTGCACACCCTCGGTTATAGGAAGATACTTGTACCAATCACCTCACTAACAGTCCAGGAGCATGTAAGGAAAGTGCACATGGCCAAGAGTGTGTAGGGGTGGCACAAACACACGTGTCAATCTGCACATTTGGAAGGCTGCTGGAGACAGTTGTTGGGCCCAATACTCTGGATGCTAGAAAAAGGAGAAAACTGATCTATAAATCAATCATTCTAGTGCTATAATCGCCAATGCAGAGCTAAGACTCTTGTGGTGTCATTCCAGAAAGCTATCAGTACCTAGAAATACAACTGTTTTCTGTTTTCATTTTTTAGAAATACATCCAGTGAGTATTTAAAATATTATTTTTAATTGATCATGAGGGAGTTGTAGCATGGTACTGTATAAAAAAAAAACACACTACGTCAGGAGTCAAGAGACTGAATTCTGCTCTGCCACTAGCTTGCTGTGAAGCTGCAGACAAGAAGAAGCTTAACCTTCCTGAGCCTCCCAGCGGGGAGGGAGGTGACCAGCGGAGGAGAGCCACGTCTATGGAGGTGGTCACGACCCTGGTCTGCCCAGATGCTCTCCTGGTATCCCCGTGTCTTACACCTTCTCAGAGCCTTACTCTCTGCACTTACATCTGCTGCTAACATGTAGATCCCCCTTACCACTTTCACCGGCCTTTTGGCTAATGATACCTAAGATACCTTCAGTTTCTAAAACGTCCTCTGGTGCTTTTTTATGACGTCATCTTCAGGTTTGTGGTCAAAGCCTTGAGGAAAGCATCTTCTTAAATGAATCTAGCAACACACAGTTTCCAAAAGCCACTTTGAAAGCATTAGTCATTAGTACAACATAATTAGCAAACAGTTAAGGATTAGAACACAGAAATCAAACATTTAAAGAGCTCAGGGATTGCCCAATCATAGCACATATATTTTTCTTATATATATTTTGTTAGGCATCATAAGTCCCTTACAAATCACATATAAACACTCTTAAATATGTATACAAATGGGTACGTGTGCTCACACACACACACACACACACACATACACACAGTCTAAAGATTACTCTGAAGACAAAAGGACAGCTATTTATGAAGCTTCATCGAAGATCTAAAGCCCACTACTTTAAATGCAGTAGCACCTGTAGCAACAAGCTTGAAATTCACAAGTTAGTGTGAATTTCACCCTTATATTTTTATCAAGGACGCCTGCCTAGTAAACACAGTAAGCTTAATTCCTACTTATCAGCATTTAGTGATTTCTTTAGGCTAATCCATGGCTATTGTTCACAGAGCTCTAATGTTCTTCCCTGATGCAGAGATCTGGTTCTCTGTAGTGTTTAGATATTTTATTTTTATAATTCTGTATTATCTATTAAATATGTACTCAGGCATACCCATATATTCAGACTCATATACATATACCCACAGAAACCTACTCTAAGTAAATATCCAAGAAGACATATCCCTAATACGGGCAGGGGAGAAAGAGAGGAAGGTCATTCCATTTATAAACAGTTATGTTTATAAACTGTTAGGGACACTCAACACGTAAGCACTATCAACCAAAACCTAACCGTTAGAATAGTCTCTTGTACATTTTGTTTTGAGTTATTTTCCCTCCATTCTGGTCTACCTCTGCCAACAACAGAAGCCAGATGACATGACTAAGTGACATCAGCTCTCAGTATTTCTGATGGGCAACTTAAAGATCTATGACGACTGACATAACTCCTTTGTCACCAGGACCCAAGAGCAATCACACTAAAAGCAAGATCTGTTTTTGCACAACTGGGGCAGAAAAGAGAGAGAGAGACAGAGACAGACAGACAGAGCTGGGAGTCTTACTGCACCAAATGTGAATGATTAGTGTGTAATGCAATGCTGATGTTAATTTTTAAGAAGAAAGGTAAAGCAAGCGGCTTACTAGAATGTAGTAATAAAGAGACATGTCGCAAGAGGAACTGGAGCTAAAAGTGAATCAGACGTGAATTCTGTCTGCCCAATGAGCCGCTCAGTGACCTTGCCTTATACCCACCAATCAAGGCTTCCTGTTAGCCCTGGGCAATTTCCAGGCAAACTGAATGAAATAGTTATACATGTAAGAAATTTAAGCCCAAATCTGAGACGGTAAGACTAATCTTCTAATAGTGAGGGTGTGAGGTTATCCCCTGCACTAGCCGGGCACAACACAGAAACTCATAACAAACATTCTCCCGGAGAACATAGTCGTTACCATCCACTAGTGTTGCACACTGACATCGCCAAGAAGTGCAACATTAGCAGAAACTTCCCCCAGGTTTTATCCCAAAGTTACTGAACGTTGGAATTTTTTTTTTAATCAAAAAGAAGGTCAGTCTCTTCACATCTTGATTCTTTAATAATAAGCCATTTCACAGCCCAGGAGTATTGAAGTGAGTACATCTCGTGTGGTAGCCCCTCACCCCCAGCCTGCCGGACTGTGTGCAAGTGAAACCTAGGAGTCTGTCTTACCTGTAATCTGACTCTGTCCTTGTGGATTAAAAGGACTTGGTGCAGAGTTCAGGGAGGGCCGTGGGTTCTGAGGCGGGACACCTACTCTCATACTGGGATGAGGAATGCGCCCTAAATCACTGAGGCGGTCAGAGAACAAACTAGGTTTAGAGTCATCAAGCTTCTGTCTGTGCCCTGGAAACAGCAAATCATAAAATAAAAGCATATTAATGAGCTGAACAATTGACCATACTAAATAGATATGTGAACATACATACTGGGGGTTTAAAGCCAAGGGATTATCAATACTGGTATTTATAAGGAAGTGTCTCTACAATGCCTTCCATTTCTAGTGGCTTTCTAAGCATCATCTGGTGTGGAGCATTCCTAGTTCTGTGCTACAAACGGAGAGCTGAGGGTCCCCGAGGGTGACTCGGAGCTGACACCAGGACTGGCACTCAGGAAGGGCTGTCTGCGTGCCTCGTCCAACCCTCTGGGCGAGGGTGAGAAAGGTGAATGTGTTCTGGGCTATGTTCGTTTACTTCGTGAAGGAGGAAACTTCCCGCAAGTTCAGAGTCTGTGCATGTCACACATATTATCCCAAAACTGGGGCAGAAACAGAGACAAACATTTGTCAAGGGGCAATTCCCATGATAACCATAGTGACTTTTCTTTTTCACGTTACAACCAGACCTCACTGAGACTCTCCTGAAAAATTAAAACTCAAACCTAGAACCCCTTTCAGAGGAAAAAGTGGAAATACGGTCAAGGAAATGCAGATTCTCAAGAGGAATCTGGGTATTTTGTGACACCCCCAAAACCTCAAAGCATATAATAAACCATGTGAAATCTGACAGAATGCTTTCTTCTATTTTAAATCTAGTACTACGGTTCTGTATAAGAAATGGAAAAACACCCTCTGGGTTACCACGTGAATGTGAGATTCCACTATTAACACAAAACAAAACATAACTTTGTTTCGCCTCTAGTTTATTCAAGTCTCAAATCGAAGGAAATTCTAGATAATAAGGAAATACGCCCGCTAAAATATAACTCAGGTTCTAAGGCTTTTTGAAAATCATGAAATCATTTGTAGCAAAGAGTGGAATGGGCTTGGTGCAAGTGTAACAGAACAGCGTGTGAGACTTGGTGCCACGTAAGTTAAGTGCACATCTGCAGAGTGGTGCCGAGGTGAATGAGCAGGGTAATGCCTCATACATGAACAGAAACATACTGTAGATCCCTTTTTCCATATTCTGTACCAGAATGAGGCCTGAGTATGTCACCCTAACATACTGTAACTGAAACCGAAGCAGATTCAAAGAAGAGCCATTAAGATGATGACTGGGGGCGCCTGGGTGGCTCAATCAGTTAAGCCTCCAACTTCGGCTCAGGTCAGGATCTCAAGGTTCGTGAGTTCGAGCCCCGTGTCGGGCTCTGTGCTGACAGCTCAGAGCCTGCAGCCTGCTCCGGATTCTGTGTCTCCCTCTTTCTCTGCCCCTCCCCTGTTCACGCTGTCTCTCTCCCTCTCTCAAAAATAAATAAACATTAAAAAAAAATTTTTTTTAAGATGATGACTGGAATCAGAATTTGCCCTTTGAAGAAAAATTAAGGAAATTAGGATATTACCCACAAAAGAAAAAAACCTGGAAGGAGGATTATTAAGAGCTTTCAAGAATCAGGAGGTATATTCTACGGGTAGCGAGAATACCTCATCTTCCTCTCAGTACAAGAGGACAAGAGGAATATATCAGGATAGGGTTAAGTTGAACATTAGAATTTCCCAACTATAAGCTGTCTTCATAAGACAAATTCCTTATTTTATTTGCCCCAAAATGTATTTTCCTGTCTCCTTTTTCATTGCCTACCCAGCCCAAAGAAAACAGACAGGAAGCCAAGGCTTGGTAATATGAGTTTAGCTGTCTCCACAGCCAAACATATTCCAAATAGGCCCATTAACTGAAATGGACCCACCACCCTATTTCCTGCCAGTTGGGGCATCTGCTATGATGAGGGACTAAGACCAGGAGAAAAGTGATCACGAAAATTCTCTGTGCGTGAATGGGTGTTTTCCTTGTTGTTCAGAACTTCTTATCCGGATTATGAACAGATTTTAGAACTCTACAGGGCCTTTAGAGATTGGCCCAAACAGCTCCTGGAGCCCAGCAAGCACGGTATTCACAGACAAAGCGACGAAGGCCTACAGAGGTACCACCACTAGCCTGTGGTCTTCAGCTATTGGCTGGTTTGGCCTGGAAGAGGATCACAGTTCTCATCCTAGCTGACAATGCTTTCCACTCATCACGTGGCCCCATCATGCTGGCATTCTAGATTTATCTTTTCCCTTCCTCTCACAGCTGCTGTGGTGGACTGAAAATATCCAGATCAACAGAAAGAGACACCTACGAGCTAAGCCCCACGTGGTACCACGGCTGGTTTTCAACGCAAGCAGAAGCAGCAGCAAGGATCCAATTACAAAGTTAATAGCTCACCCATTACCCTAAACAAACTTCCATCAATACATCTTGCTGTGTCTAACTAGTTTGACAATTAGGGAATTATACAGTACTTGTCACAGTTGGATCCATGGACTCTGTTCCTCACATACATACAAAAAAAAAAAAAAAAAAGCATTGGTGTGGTGTTGATACAGCTGTAAACATTAACAAGAAAGCTTATGGAATTGTCCCTGGAAGTTATTTTTTTTAATAGGCCATATTTTTGGAATGGCAGATTCCCCGAGGGCTAAGGGGAGGGCTACACGATCTTGCCCGGTTCCTTTAAACACTGGGACTTTATGTGGGCTATGGGTCGCAAGAAAACTTAATAAAGCTTTGCCTCCGCTTTCTACAGCCTTTTCATTAGGCTTTCATGGAGACTGTAGGAGATGTGAGCTCAGCATTTGGACGTGTGAGTTCACTTTGTATTTTCTCTTAGCCCAGTGCTTCGGGGGGGATGGTAGGAAGTTGGAGGCAAGAATACAGAGAGGACTCACAGCATCGCTGATCAGTATGAAAACTGGAGGAGCAGGTGAAATTTTCAAAGCCTCAATGGCCTTCTGGAAATCACCTTCACATGTGAGCTACCAAGGATCTACAGACACCCAGAGTAATTCAGGGAGCACCTATCTGTGGCTGCGCATGTACAAAAACACATACACGTTTCTCCTTGCAGATGCCTGCCCCTTTGTAGCTACCACCACAACCACAACAAAATTCTTACAGGACGACGAAGAACAAAAGCTGAACAGGTTCTTCATCTTTCAACCATGACAAATACCGGCTACCGCTAAACCACATCAGGGTTAACATGCGAACGATGGGCTGCAAGAAGACGTACTGAAATCCTCCACACTCAGGCAATCCCTTAAGAAATCAAGAACACGGAAGACAAGGGCACATGGAGTTAAAGCAAAGACAGGGTCCTCTGCCGTGGTACGGGGAGAGCTGAGCCTCATCCAAAGGGCCAAAGAGCGGGTCCTCCAGATAGGAGGAAAGCATAAAGAACGCAAAACTGTTGTGTTCTATTTGAGACTGTGTGAAAGCTCGGGCATGGATCGTCTTCTCTAGCTGTACTTTCTCCGTCGAGCAGTGGTTCCTCCACTCCAGCAGGATTAAGAAAACCCTCCAGGGAGCTTTGAAAAATATAGATGTCCAGAACGCACATCAGCTCCATTAGATCAGAATCTCTGAGAGCGGGTCCTGGGGAGTTCTTTTGTAAGATCACTCACAATCCGATGGGCAACTGAGGTAGAGAACCACTGCCCAAGGTGACCTCACAATCTCATGCACTCGGTGCCACCTATTTGTGTCGGGGACTCCCCCATTTCTGAGGTAAGCCCTGACTTCTGTCCTGAGTTCCAGGCCTGTGTGTCCCACTGCCTACCCGACTCTCCCCTGGGATGTCTACAAGATATTTAAATGTGGTATACTTAACACAGAATTCTTGACTCTTCTCACCAGCGAACCCCATTCCCCTCTCAGAGTACCCTCATCTCAGTAAGTGGTTCCAGCCACTCAGTCACTGCAGCCAAAACCCTAAACATTTCCCTTGATTTCCCCTTACCCCTCACGCCCCACATTCAATCTATTACCACATCTCGTCATTTCCGTCTTGAAAGTGTATCTCAAATCCATTCAGTTCTCTCATTGCTACTGATACAGCCCTAGTCCAGGACCCCACCACCTTTCCCTGGGCATCTGACACTGAATCCTTTGAGTTTCCCATCCCAGGACTTCTCCATACTCCTGAAATACTCTCCCCCTATTTCTTTGCCCACTCCTTCTTATCCCTTAGGCCTCACAGTGAACACCACCTCCTATGAGAGGTCTTGTCTGCCACAATAACCAGAGTAGGTCCCCTCCTTCTAGAGCACACCCTCCATTTATTTCCTTTATGGCTATTACCACAATCTGTACTTACCTCATGTACTTATTTGTCTCGCCTGCAAGATATGAACCCCGTGAGAATAAGTGCTCTGTCTTGTTTAAAGTTGGATCCCTACAACCTAGTCCAGTGCCTACCATATAGTAGGTGCTCAACAAATATTTAGGCAATGAATGAATGAACGTGAATAGTCTCTCCTCTTTTAGATAAATGTCCTGGTTGAGAACAAATTTTCTGCCCCGGCATATCATATTATAATGCTATCTTTCCCCCCCAAAAGCCCCTTCTCTTATCTGACAACCGAGGGAATCCAGCGGGCAAAGCCTTTCTTTAGAGCCTAGCCCTTCTTGGTGCTTGCTCAGAAATTTCCCTAAAGGACGTGCATTTTAAGGGAATGCCCGATTGCTTCCTTGCTTTCTGAAAAAGTCCCGTTTGCTCTCATTATAATTCTTCAGCATTGTTGCAAGTCATTTAGAATCAAAGAGCTGAAAAGGACAAGAGAAATCATTTTGACTCTAAATTTCTGAGTGACGTACTTCTTTTATGAATGAGGACCCTGAATCCCTGAGAGGGGAGGCGACTTACCCAAAGCCACACAGTTAGCGGCAGGACTAGAACTCGGGATTTCTGATTGCTGGCCCCACGCTCTTTTCCCTCCCGTGGCCAACGAGCTTATTTTAGATTAGAACACTACAGCATCGGTCGCTCAGGGGAAATCACGGTCGAAGTGAATTTAAAATGGAAGAAAAAAAATAGTTTTCAGAACAAATTTCTTTCAAATCGTTGAGTGTGTTTGGCTGACCAGGACTCTTGTTGCAATAAATTCAGGGGCACGAGAAGAAAAGTGTGATCAAAAGGTCACGGCATTCACACATCCTCAGAGCAAAGATGCTGAACCTGGTTGCCCCAGGCCTCCCCCACCCCCCCCCGCCCCGCCCACTCTCCAGTGCAAGGGCACCGAGCTCGAGGTGACAGTTGGTAACAGGGCCGTTGGGTTTTCCGCTTAGAACAGGCATCAGAAACTGGTACGTGAAGACCCTGAAAGTGTGGTATGCGGACTACGAAAACAAACCTGCCTCTGTGATGTGACCCATTCTGCCCGTTTTTATAAAAGTTGACTGAGAACTGCCTAACCACTGAGGAAAGCTCTGTGGGCCCCCAGCCAAAAGGTCACACCCTGCGCACTATAGTCACAGTGTGATGCACTCCTCCGGAAGGGTCACCCAAAAGCACCTACAAAAGGGTGCACCTTGCAAAAACAAGGCACCTTCACGAGAAGGGCACCAAGTCACGGCAGGTCCGCTATCCTGGGGCACAGCAGGGTCATCTCGTGGATGATGATGTTTGGGAGCTCCCCTTTTTACAGCAGTATTTTAAATCAATTTGGGGGCGACTGGGCAGCTCAGCCGGTTAAGCATCTGACTTCAGCTCAGGTCATGATCTAGCAGTTTGTGACTTCAAGTTGTGCATGGGGTCTTGTGCTGACAGCTCAGGGCCTGGAACCTGCTTCGGATTCTGTGTCTCCCTCTGTCTCTGCTCCTCCCCTGCTCATACTCTGTCTCTCTCTCAAAAATAAATAAACATTAAAAAAAATTAAAAATAAATCAACTTTAAGCACTCACTTACTGGGTATCTACTTCTACCCTGAGTATCATGACAATACAATTTTAAAATAGAATAAAGGCGCCTGGGTGGCTCGGTCGGTTAAGCGTCTGACTTCGGCTCAGGTCATGATCCGGGTTTGTGAGTTCGAGCCCCACGTCAGGCCTGGGGCCTGCTTCGGATTCTGTGTCTCCTTCTCTCTCTGCCCCTCCCCCACTTGTGCTCTGTCTGTGTCTGTCAAAAATAAATAAATGTAAAAAAAAAGAATGTTTTTAACAGAATAAATAGAAGCAGCTGGGTGGCTAAGGCGGTTGAGCGCCCAACTCGGTTTTGGTTCAGATCATGATCTCACAGTCCGTGGGTTTGAGCCCCACATAGGGCTCTGCACTGATAGCACATACCCTGCTTGAGATTCTCTCTCTCTCTCTCTCTCTCTCTCTCTCTCTCTCTGCCCCTCTCCCACTCATGCTCTCTCTCTCTCAAAATAAATAAATAAACTTCAATCAATCAACCAACCAATTAGAATAAATACAACTAAAAAGCAGATCTGCAATAGACCATCAGTCAGGAACCAGTACCACATCCACAATTCTGATTGGTTCGTCCATGTGGGCATGTGCCCACATGGGAGCCTCACCAGGCATGGCAAGGAGGAGGGGAGAGAAAATCTTTAAGATAATGTCCTTGCCCCCACCCCCCAGCAGTTCAGTCTAGTAGGGAAGAAGGGCATGCAATTAAATATAACTGGAAAAGTTTACAATGAGGGAAAATCACTAAAATGCTTAGGTGTGAGGATCTATTAAGGACATATGAATACAGACTATTTCAAAATATTAAGGAGGTAGTGCTTTTTGTGAATATGTAAAAATATGCCCTTATATTTTTGAAGAGCTAACCAATATATTTAGAGGGTAAGTGTCATAAGTCTGGTATTTGCTTTAAAATATTTCAGCAAAACAAAAGGTGAAGTAAATATGGCAGAATGTTACCAGTTATAAAATAAGGTGATGGGTATATGGGATTTGATTAAATATCATCTCTTTTAATGTGTTTGAAATCTTTCATAATAAGAAAAATCTTTAAAAAATAATAAACTGGAGGGGCACCTGGGTGGCTCAGTTGGTTGAGCGTCCAACTTTGGACTTTGGCTCAAGTCATGATTTCACGGTTCGTGAGTTCGAGCCCCGCGTCGGGCTCTGTGCTGACAGCTCAGAGACTGGAGCCTGCTTCAGACTCTGTGTCTCCCTGTCTCTCTGCCCCTCCCTGGCTCGTGCTGTGTTTCTGTCTCTCAAAAATAAATAAATGTTAAAAAAAAGGGTTTTTTTAATAAAAAATAGTAAACTGCTATGGGAAGAACAGTGAGCCACTGCTGTTGACTAAAGGAAAGAGGAAACCCTTGCTGATGAGACCATTATGCCCTTGAAGGTTGAGGAGGATACTGATAAGCAGAGAAGAAAGGAGGAAAGCTGGCTGGAGGACAAATGACAGCAACGTGATAATAAGTATCTTGGGAGACAAGATAGTGTTGAACATGTATGTGATACGAATCTCAACAGAAGCACGCTATTCTTAAAATCACTTGATGCCTCTAGTTTTAAAACCAAACATTAGCTCTTTTAAACTACACAATCTAAGGGCACCTGGGTGGCTCAGTCAGTTTAGCATCCGACTCTTGATTTCAGCTCAGCTCATGATCCCAGGGTGGTGGGGTTGAGCCCCGCATTGGGCTCCATGCTAAACGTAGAGCCTGCTTGGGATCCTTTCTCTCTCTCTGTCTCTCCGCCCCTCCCCTGCACATATGCTCTCTCTCTCTCTCTCTCAAATAAAAAATAATAATAAAAATAAATAAACTATGCAATCAATATGGGAACTTACCCTTTTAAGACAGATCTTTTCATCCCCTGACTAATGAAACAATACTCTGGCAGCCCGAGAGCCTCCTCTCATCTGCCATGCACTCAGGCTTCCCTGAAGGAGGGGTGGCTGGGGAGACATTAGCTAATTTTGCTGTCAACAAGTATGTGAAAGGGAGGAGGCCTGGTCCGGTACTCCAGGGCTCAAACCACAGGATATACCCATTTAAGATGTTGTGACAACGATCCTTAGGAGTAAAAAGGAAGAGAGGAGAGGACGTGCATCAGAATTACCATTTTTTTTTTTCCAGAGCAAACTGGTTATATAGCCACAGAGCTACTATTCCACAGCAGTTCTGGAAAAACAACAACAACAAAAATGAAGTCTTGGTTTTAATCTCTCTGCTCTGAAAGTGGTACATGAAGGAGTGTTTGCAGGGAGGGGCTGGGGACGAGGCTGACTAATGTTAAAGTCCTAATTCTATTCCAAATGATATTACTTGGAATTTGACTACTGCGTTGAAGGGTGAGCCTTAGTTCATCTTAGAGAATTCAATTTAGGTGGTTTCCAGCAAAAGCAACGTAGCAGGGGAGATAGCACAGACTCAAGGGAGTTCTTAGGGGAGCCATGCAAAGTGTGGATCCAAACACTTTATAACTATTGAGGCTCCAGATTGAAAACCTTGATTTTCTGCATTCCTACATACATGTAAAAACTGGAAATACTACCGAGAAAAGTGAAACTTCTCTTTGTTTACATTCAGATGACTGCATTTCACTGGTGGTTTGTGAAAGTCCAAAAATGAAAGACCTATATACTCTTGTGATGCTCGTAATGTTTAGTTAAGCCCTCTGCCTCTCTCTAACGCACCCCTGCCCCCACTACAAACAGTCCCAATCAGCCTCTCCTCTAATTTCCTTATTTCCACTAATATCACCACCTCTGGGGTGCTTGGGTGGCTTAGTCAGTTGAGTGTCCGACTCTTGATTTTGGCTGAGGTCAACGGTCCCAGGATGGTGAGATCAAGCGCCACACTGGGCTCCGTGCTGACAGAGCAGAGCCTGCTTGGGATTCTCTCTCGCTCTCTCTCTCTCCCTCAAAATAATTAAATAAATCACTTATTTATTATTATATATTAAACAAATATATCACCACTTTCTAGTCTCTGAGGCTCAAAATCCAGCCCAAATTATTTCTTCACCACCTCCCTTTCCTGGACCCCATCATTCACATAAGCCCATTCCTATAGTTTCTGCAGGAATGGGCCCCCACTTTCCATTCCCACTAGAATGAACCCTGCTTCCAGTCCCATCAGAATCACTCCTAACCTCTCACTTATGGCTAATACACCAGAGAAGAAGCCTAGAATAAATGAAAGGGCATCAACTAATTATATGACCAACTGCAGGAAGGGATTTAATGGAACTCGCCAGACCTACCGAAAATGAAGGGTGGAACTCTCCAGACCTACCAAAAATGAAGGGTTCATTTCCATAATTCCTAAAGTCCTTTCAGCCCCTGAATCTTAACATCACTCACCTGCCCAAAACCTTTCAACTGTCTCACGCTATCTATAAACAGAGCTCCCTGAGCCCAGCAGGGAAAACAAAGACCCGGAAACACCCAGAAGATATGGTCTGATTATACATCATCACACTCATTTCCAGTGGCTACTTCTGTACTACCCCCTGTATTATCCACGGTTCTTCACAGAGCCCCTGTACCTTTGCGAAAGCTGTCTCCCCCACCTGAAATACCCTCACCCCACCATCTCCATTTGGTCCTCACACCGTTCTGGTCTTCTAGGTCTCTAGGGCCTCGGTGATCCCTCTGGTTTCCATCTCAGCAAGCTGAAAGCAGCTACAACTGGTTTTGTGTATTACATGTGGTTACACTTAAGTGTAGTAGGCATTCAGTCAGCATTAACTTACTACGAATTGATATAAAATATTTATACAGAATTTCAAACCCTATAATCTTAGACTCTCCTGGACTTGACTATAAAACCTTTGAGGAGGGGTGTCATGTCTCTTGTCTAGCACATAACTTAGAGCTTAGGTACAAAGAAAGCACACAACAAATGGTTACTGAATTAATAAATAGGGACACTGATAAATCTAGAATTATCTCTCCTCTTGTCCAGTAAAAGAGAGGAGAGGGGGAAAAAAAAAAAACAGGCTAGTCATCGGGAAACATTTCCCACAGTAAAATTGATGAGTCTATAATCTTTGCTGGGAAAGGCTGCTGAGTCATCTTTTTTCCTAAGAGTATGCTGTCTGGTTCAGGTCACAAACTATTTCTGGACTAGAACAGTAAAATGGACTAAGAAACTGCCTTCATGCTTAAGAAACCTCTAGCCAGGGGAAGCGAGCAGCCATACAACAGGACATGTGCGTGGGGTCCCAGAGCTCACAGAAGACAGCTCGTGAGAGGAGACAGCTCTAGAGCCATATTAATGCGGCTTCAGAGAGAGGACCACAGATCATAAACAAATCCCCTTCCAGGAGATTCTTCTCTGATGGCATTTCAAAAATGAACTAACAGAGTTTGTCTCTAAGGGCCCTTCTTAATATATAAACCAATTTCTAAAGGGGAAAAAAAATCATAATCACCACCATGTATCTTCAAGAGCCCCCTTTCAGCCCTTGAACAGAGTCAGGCATGTAGAATTCAAAGTTTATCAAGGAAGAAGAGAGGAAGAACAATTTCACCCAAGAGAGGTCTGAAGCCTTCCCGTCTCTTGGGTAAAAACATAATTATGGGAAGAAAAAAACATAATCTACTCAAGAGACATAATTACATAGTTAAGCCATAGACTCCAAAGAAATATTCTAGGAACTCCAGTTCATAGAAAAAAAATGTTAAAAACTGAATTTGCTTTCTTTTAATAACACAAGGCGCCAGTTTAGATCAGTGAGTAAAAAGTTCACTCTCCCAAACTCATTTTTAAAACACAATTGGGTGCATGAGAGAGATCACTGAAGGAGAGCCTCTTTCCAAATCTAGGCTGCTAAAGGTTCAAGAACTCAAGATCTTTCAATATAACACACAAATGAAAGAATTGTGAAATATTCATATTCGTGCATCTTAACTGCAAGTTCCTTTATAACTTTTAGCTTTCAGGCTGTGGCAAATCACGACCATCAAAGACTGAAGGGGCTATCAGGCTATGCCAATATCAGTCACACATCAGGGAATAACTTCTAAAAAATGTATGCTTAGAGTGTAATCCTTTTTCTTGAAATAATGGACTTGAAAAACTTGAGACATCTAAAGAAAAAGAAACTCATGGGAGGTAAGAAGAAAAAAAAAGATTTAAAAAATTTTAAAGAAAGACCAGACAACGAGAGGAGACAGGGAGATGGGAGATGCGTAATACTTTTTTGCAAACAGGGCAAGAAAGAGCTCCCAGAGAACCTGGCTGACTTCACTGTAGCCCAGCTCCGGGGTCCTAAAACACCCCTCATCCACTCAGCCTCTTTACCTCCAGATTCTCTGGTACTTTCCAGTTCCAGTCCTGCTATCCTTGACTTCTTCACCTGTCATTTCCAAGGGATGCTCTTTCCCTCTTGACTCCCATTCAAAGTAAAAGTACATGAATGAGGACTTTTCAGAGGTGGAAGAGGATACAGATTTCCAGACCATGTTCTTCACTTTAGAAAAGTCACTGACGCCCAGAAAATACTGTGCCTCGTTCAAAATCGTGGAAGTAGGCAGTGACACTGGAAGCCAGTCCCCTGACCTGTCTCAGCCCTCCTTTTCATATGTCAGGCTGCCATACAAAGAAAAGGAAAGGAAGGGGAAGGGGAAGGGGAAGGGGAAAATAGTAGAGAAAGAGAGGCCGAGAAAGAACAGAATAAGAAAAAGCAGAGAAGCTTTACTTCTGAGGATTTATTGCATTGTACCCAGACTTTCCAACTTTGTTTTAGCACAATACCTCCTCTACTCATTACAACCCAACATTCACAGCCATCCTGGGCCATCTGACACTGCATCTCTCGCTTTAGTTTCTGGGAAACGAACAAAAGATCTCTTTCTCCATGTTTACACTCTACCCCTAAAACTTAGTAAAACGTGAGTGTTTTCGTTCAGAAAACATTTCCTTTGCCTTCTTTTACGAGAATATACTTCACACACACACACACACGCCGCAGATTTGTGTTACTAGGATTTGCAGAGACCCCACTGAGAGATGTAAAGATCTTTTTAATGGGAACGTTTCAAGCAATGGAAATGGTAGTTTCCACAGCTGAACAAAAAGCATCACTGTTTATTTGCCAATAATCCAGCTAAACACGGATGGCTTTATTCTTCAAAGAGTCCAGTGACAACTAGCCTATACAGACTGTCACGCAATTCCTGGATCCTGACTGAACTTCCTTTGCATGCGATCTTCTCTGTTTCTCTTTCACTACTATGGTTTTGTGCATATGTTATGTAACTGCATGTGTGTCTGAAGCAAAGGGAAAACGCTACACAGAAGTAATTAAAAAGTGCAAAGGTTCCTCTCTTGACACATGCCGCGACAGCAGCGGAACATCATTTTCAACTTTCCCATCTCTGTAACAGGAAGCAAATGTTAAAAAGTAATAACCAAGGAGAAATTCAGCCAGCTCCCGCAGCCCGGTCTTGCTGTGCTAAATGGCAGTGAAGATCATAGAGGAACTAAAAAGGAAAAGGCAGAAAAAAAAAAAAAAAAAAGATTGGGGGGGCAGTTTCGTGCTTAAACTGGACCTCGTCCAGCTGGCAAGAAGAGGTGGTTTTCTTAACGCTTGCAAAACCTGATTACTTTTTTAAAGGAATGAAAAAGAAGGAGATGTAAACACGACCATTAAGACAGATTTAAGGTACTTAGCTTTAATCTAGTCTAAGGCTGCTCTGATTGTCTGCTGCCTTGCAGCTCTCTGCTTGCTAGACACGAATACGGCGCATGTCAGTGTCTTCTGAGCCGCGAATGCTGTCAGCTGAGCTCTGTGGTTACCCTCTCAGGTCAGGCATGGAAGGAGCAGCGGCTTAAGCAATAATGGATGGATGTCTGTTGTGTTCTGTGTCTGTCAGAAGTCTGTGTTACTACATTAAAGGACTATTGTGTCTACATCTCCACAACAGGTCTTAAACAGATTGCTTAAACATGATTAAACAGGAGATGTCTTTGAAATAAGCCCCCTCATAAAATTCAGATGGGCAAGGAACTGAAAAATGCCGTCAACAATATATATTTAAAAAAAAAAAAAAGATCATTTCTCGCTAAGCTGCAAAGGTCACATGATATCAACTCCAAAACAGAACAGTTTACAAGTTCAACTCAAAGGATTCCCTCCTATCTCAACACCCTTTTCCAATGGAATAACGTTTATCCACCTGTCCATCCGCCCCTCCCCAACGCTGTTGCACAACGTACTATGTAGTCTTGATAGACAGATAATTGCTTTATTCAGCCGCGTGAAATGAAAGGAGTCTATTGTGTTAATCCCGGTACTCTTATCTTCTGTGAACTCTGAATAAGGAACTGAGAGCTCCACCTCTTCATTCCAAAACTACTGGAGTTCGCTCGCATTCAGATCTGCTAAAGTGTTCTTACATTCCGGGCTGTCACTAAAGGTGCCAAGTATTTTGAGTAGGATCAAGTTATTGTTATATAAAAGGGAATCGAAAGGAGTGCTAAATGGGAGTTTAGAGATAGCAAGTTTTAACCTTTTTTTCAAGGCACAGCAGACAGGAAAAATGCATACTTTTCCATCCAAAGGAGGTGGGTCGGTGCTCATTTTTCAGGCGTACTCAGCACCCCCTAACTCAAGTGAAGAATGCTATGGAGGCCCTAGCTCAATAGTCTATTTATTTTTCATATTAAAAAAAAAAAAAACCTTCCGGTGATTAAAATTAAAGCTTGTTTGTTTTTCAAAAGCAAGTGTGGGGGCGCCCGAGTCGCTCAGTCAGTTAAGTCGCCGACTTTTGATTTCAGCTCAGGTCATGATCTCACGGTTCATGAGTTTGAGCCCCACACCGGGCTCTGCGCTGACAGTGCAGAGCCTACTTGGGATTCTCTCTCTCCCGCTCTCTCTGTCCCTCCTATGCTCTCTCTCTCTCTCCAAATAAATAAAATAAACAAACAAAAAAAGCAAGTGTAGTATTAAGTTTTAAGGATTTCAGTCTGATGGCTTCATGCTGAATTATTTCATCAATGACAGTTTGGTGAATTCTTTTCTTTTGTCCATGTGAAATGTACAAAGTGTTGGCTTTTCCACATATACATGTATGTTAGTATCTCTATCATACACACACACACACACACACACACACACACACAGGAGAACCAATTGAAGTAACGGCAATACTACAGAGTTCCACATCTCTTTCAGGTAATTGGGAACGCTGTCCTCTAGAAACCCACCATGCTGTTTGCACCATGACGCCACCACCCCTCTGACTACTGAACACATCTTTCCCTGCAGAGTGGGGTTCTTATGTATCAGCCTAATTAGATGCCTTTGTTGTTGCTGTTTTGTTTTCAAAATGGTACACGCTCAAGAATCTACGACACTCACTGGAAAAGAAGTAATGCGATCTGGAAAAGTGGAGTAACCAATGAAAGAACATCACCTTTGATCTCTTCTCATCTGCATCCTATCTCTTTAATTCACAGAAATTATATTCTTTCTGCTCCTTACTCCCGGGATAGGCTGTTTCCAAGAGTTAACTGGCCTAATGGCTCAAAAAGTCCTACTAGCAACCATGGAGATTGAATAGTAAGCTCTGTTCAATAGAACTGATGATTGCCCAACAGGTAGTAAGAAAGATCCCACATGACTGAGTCAGGAGATGTGGGTTCTGCCAGTAATGGTTAAGTTGTGAACTTCTCAGGTACAGAATCTTCTCCGCAAAATAACAGACTACCCAACTTCCAGTTCTAAGAATCAGTGACACTGTGTATGCCTCATTTGTTGTCACTATGGGCTACACACACACACACACACACACACACACACACACACACACAATTAGCGAACTTAATAAAAAAAGTTAAAAGGCCAAGCTGGTAAGTGACTAAAAAGTGAGAACCCCATATCTAAATGTTGGTTTGACTATATGAGGAGCAGAAAATCCAGAGTCCATTCCTAGCTTTGCCACTAACTTGGTTGTGGGGCTGTGGACAAATAATCTATCATCTCTGTGACTCAACTCCCTCATCCGTCAAGTGAGGATCAAAGTATGTGCATCACAGGAATATCATCAGGATGAAATGTAACAGAGGTGAAAACATCCTCCTACACAAGTAAGACCACGATGCAAACATGATAAACGAGGGGGGCTCACAACTTACTGGGAGAGGCATAATAGACACAAATAAAACACCAGTGCGATCAACACCATAATCAAGCTCTGAACAGGCCAAGGGGAGCCAAAGAAGAAACGCTGAACTTCCAAGGGTGGTCAGAAAGGGCTTACAGAAGACACAGCATTTGAGTAAACTGAAAGGATAAGTAGAATTCAGTCAAGCAAATGCAGAAGAAAGACATTCCAAGCAGAAGGAACAGGAAGTGCAAAGACAAAGGTTTTAAAAAAGTGTAGAGTGAAAGAATTCAGTGTGGCTCAGCCACAAGGGTGTGCGTGGCAGGCAGGTGGGCAGGTCAGATGCTGAAGGGCCTTGTCTCCTATGCCACAAAGTCTGAACTTCATCCTACAAGTGACAGGGAACCACTGAGGTGTTTTAAAGCAAGGGTGTGCCAGGAGCTGATTCAGAGTTTAGGAGGACCACTTTACTTACAGGGGAAACCAGGTCTAGAAGGGAGTGCATTTAGAGGCATTGAGCCGGTTAGGAAATTATGTTTGTATTGTAGGCCAGGGGACAACAGTGAGAGTGGGATGGTTCCCCCCACTAAAGCGGCGCTAACAGGTGCGAGGGAACGCACGTGAGACACACAACAGAGTCAACCAATGGCAGCATAGAATAATCAGAAGTAAGAAGAAAGGCAGAGAGGGGGAGTCTCAGGTTTCTAGTTCGGCCACACGGGTGAACTGTGGGGCCCTCAAAACTGGCAAAACCAACGGGGCTCCCCATTTGGGTGGAGAAGTTTGGCTAAAGTGGAGGCAGGGAGCCCCCAGCGTCGTGTGGGCCTTTCGTTTGAAGTGCCCAGGAGACACAGTCAGCCCTTTCTGGGCCAAGTCGGACTGTGGCTCTGTACTTATCACTGACAGGGGTCAGAGAATGAACAGAATGAGAGAATGTTGGGGTCTACGTAGGACACTGGGAATGCCAAAAATCAGAGGCGACTTCAAAGATGAAGGAGAGCAGAAGAAGACATGAACCTGTAGCAAAAAATCTCTACATCATCTTTCCCAGTGTTATCTTCTGAGAAACATTTCTTCCTAAATCCCAGGGAGCAGCATATTTGAGCACCTCTCCTGGTGCCATCTGCACTCCGGTGAGGTATGGAAACAAAGTAAAAAAACGCAGTCCCTCATCTCTGCCCTCCCCCTTTCCATGCTCTCACTCCCGGTGTCCATCAGAGAGTAACAAACCCTGAAGAATCCATACGGGGATGGAAGAAAAGAATCCATCTGTTATGGATGGAGATGTGGCAGGGATCCAATGCAAACAGCACGAGTGATATCATTTATAGAACTGCAACCTGACTAATAAACACACATAAAAGGGCTTCAGAAAAAAAAGTCTGAGCCACCAAGTTGGCCTGAAGGTTTTTAGACCTTTTCCTTTCTCCCTCTGTGAAAAATGAACTGTAGAGGTTGCTAAAATTTAAAACAACTTAGAACTTCCCTTGACAAAAACAGGATTCTCACCTCTACTGGTTTTGTAATGGGCTTATCTTCTATTAATTCAAAATCAGGCCCTTAGCTATTCTGCGATTTTTACATACCAGGTCACAGTATAAATTTTTTATGCCTTAATCCTAATCTGAAAATAAACTTCAATACATATTGAAGTTCATTCAATTACCTGATCTACTTTGTTCAACTGAATTACATTCAACTAAATTATCTACAGTTGATCATCACTTTGGTACTAAGGCAGTTCCAGCAGAGGAGATCAACAATTACAGAACTAAAAAAAAAAAAACAAAAAAACAAAAAACAAACAAAAAAAAAACAGAATACTGGAGAAAGCAGCATTGGAACTTAGCCCCAACTATGCAGTAGGCCCCTGATTCAGAGAGAAGAAAGCAGAAGGGGGCATGCTAAAACTCCCATCGATAGATCTGCAAAGGGAGCCAGGGGTCAAGATGGAGGGCTTGGGGGGGCGCCTGAGTGGCTCAGTCGGTTAAGCGTCCAACTTCAGCTCAGGTCATGATCTCATGGTTTGTGAGTTCGAGCCCCGCATCCGGCTCTGTGCTGTCAGCTTGGAGCCTAGAGCCTGCTTCAGACTGTGTTTCCTTCTCTCTCTGATCCTCCCACACTCATGCTCTCTGTCTCTCAAAAACAAACATTTTTTTAACATTTTAAAGAAAAAAGATGGAGGGCTTGGGGGACTTCTTATGATAAAAATAAAAGAAATTTAGTCAGTCTTCTAAAAGTCGCCATCTATCTACCTAGAATTTAATATTCCAGAATTTCTGCGAATAAGTTGAATTACTGATACTCCAGATTCAGCTCAAATACTTTCACGCCAATAAAATCTTCCTTCCAAACCCCCAGACAGAAGTAAAACTGTTTCTGAACTTCCATGTCACTTCAGCTGCCCCTTTCTTATGCCCTTTCTCATTTTCTCTTTGTGTGACTCTTTGTGTGACTCTTTGTGTGACTTTCTGTCACACAATCACCATGCCTTACCCTCTTCCAAGATGAGCCTCTTTCTGAGCCATACACATGACTAAGTCATCTCTGAATTCCTATGGCTCTTTTTTGTATACGTATGGTAGGTACCCAATCAGTGTTTGTTGAATAAATAGATGAATGAATCCAGAATATGGGTTAGCGGCTGAAGGAATCCGTATGCTAGCAGCCTCTCCACCTAGTAAAATCCAGGTCTCGTTATAAGAACCCCTAAGGCAACTGAAAAGCCTTCTAACCATATTCAGTAATAGCTATCTTGCCCTCTTCTCTTCCTCTATGGTATGAAATGAAAAGCTAGGCTTAATATCTAATGAGTACTCGCTGGGAACCTGACACTCAAGAAGACATCTGAACTTCCTAGCATCATGCAAAGCCAGAGTCAGCTCTACAGATTCTAACAATTTTCTAGGCTTATTAAAAGAAACGAACAAATATCAACTTCTGTTTATTTTCCTTCTACAGCAAAAACTAAACCAGACTGTCCCCTCCAAAAAAAAAAGTTAAATGCATACTGAATCATCACAACGTACACATTGTATTATACACTTAAATACTTAAAAATATGTGTATATTTTTCCCACGGGTATTATTTAATATATTTACCTATAGTTCAGTTCTTCCCAGAATATCCCCTGGCCATCAGTATGCAAACTGCACTCACTCACTCTACCATACACTCTGATGCTGGCCAAAGGACAAAAAAACACAGCGAAGCCAACTGAATCTGCATGAAGGGCCTGGGCTGACAGAAGATAATTATCCTGAGCTCAAGATGTGTTTTCAGTGTTGGCAAATCCCATGTTTCACTGAATTAAGAGTAATTTTTCTTTTCTTCTCAGACCAAAATCCCTTGGCCCAGATCATAATTCAAAACATGTATACCTGAGGCGACCATGGTACTACAAGGGGGCCCGCCTCTTCCCAAGCACCTTGTACCTGTTGACCGTGGTGGCACTCGTGAAAAAGGCAAGAAAGCATCTGACTTTCATAACTACATTGGAGGAAGAAAACTTGACATTCGCTCTCAAACATATGTGACTCCTTTCAAGAACTCCTGACTCAAAATTTCAGAGGGAAGTGGCCCTGTAATAACATCTCTTCTGAGAATAGTGCCATATGGTTTTAACAGAGGTTTATTTCCTGAACCCAAAGAGGGCTGCTGATTCTCAATCCAACGAAAATAATTATGCAGACAATTTCACTCTATTACTTTCAGTGAAACCCATTCTGTGTGGTCCACACATGCCCACTGACACCTTCAAAGAGACATTAAGCCATTTTTATGTACCATACCCTTAATGGGTGGGATGCAAGGTAAATTTCCTTGAAGATTAGCACCTGTCGTCATGCATAAGGCACCCCCACTTTGACTGCCACGTTAATTCTCTGAGCGGGTCAAGAGGAGAGAGATGAACAGAACTTCCAAGTTGAGTAACAACTAATTATCAGCCAGATATTAGGGAAAACACACACACACACACACACACACACACACACACCCCAAGAACCAGAAATACTTCATCTCCCAAAGTCAACAGCACTGCTGGGAAATTATTTCAGACACAATTGGCAGGTAGGAGACCTGGGGGAGGGGAGGGTTGGGGGAGGGTAACAGAGAACCATTCCCTTGTGTAAACTTTAGCAACATTCAACTGCTAACCTTAAAATAATCAGAATAGGAAAATAAAATCCCTTCAGTGCAAAAGCTGAACAACACAAATGCTGTAAAAACAAAGACTTAAACCAAAGAATACAACTATTAAATAGCGCTTTCAAAGAAGACCACCCTTTAAGCCTAAGAATATTCCCTTAGAACAGAATGCACCGACCCATGCCAGGTTGCCCCTGAATCTGAATTTTATTATGGTAGTTGGCTATGAATTGAACTGACTCTCCCTTTCAGACTATTAAAGATCACGGAGGGGGCGCCTGGGTGGCGCAGTCGGTTAAGCGTCCGACTTCAGCCAGGTCACGATCTCACGGTCCGTGAGTTCGAGCCCCGCGTCAGGCTCTGGGCTGATGGCTCAGAGCCTGGAGCCTGTTTCCGATTCTGTGTCTCCCTCTCTCTCTGCCCCTCCCCCGTTCATGCTCTGTCTCTCTCTGTCCCAAAAATAAATTAAAAATGTTGAAAAAAAATTTAAAAAAAAAAAAAAATAAATAAAGATCACGGAGTTTGAAAATAAACGCATGAAAACTACTTTTTATTTTGCCAGCATACTTGGCGCGTTGCAGAAAGATCCTTTCCCTCCTGTAAGATCTGTGCCTCCCAGTACCTACCCACCTCTCTTTGAATCAGTTAGAGAAACAACCACCACCAAAAAAGCAAACTCTCTCTAGAGGCCCACAGGAATTTCACCGAATCGAAGTAAAATCGCAAATATTCTTTAAGAGAGGCAGACAGGCAGACAGACACAGTACGAGGAAAGCAGCGTCCAGGCCCACGAGGTCAGAGCAGGAACCAGATACAAACCAGCACAGCATTAACCACAAGGCAGGCCCAAAGGCGGTTCCAGGACTGTTTTCTTTAGACTGCCTGAAAGTCTCGCCAAGAAACAGACGGATGCTACTGAAAGAATGTCTTCCCCAGCTGGGCATCTGGGTTCTAGGACAGACAGCCCTGCTCCTGTGTGTGTGGCCTGCAGAACATATCGAACGCTTGGGAGGGAGTACTTGGCAGAACAGGAGAAAACCTAAGGATGGCCTTTTGGGGGGAGAGGAGAATCTAATGCCAACATCATGCGCATTTGATTAAAATTTCGGCTTTGTTGCTGGTACCCAGGGCTTATATTCTGTTTCTCGCTTTTGCTATCTGTGTCTGAGGATCTATTTACTGATTGGGCAAAGAAACCTCTCTGCTCACTTTCATTTCCAGGAATACTTTTACATCTCATTTTTGCACCAGCCAACACTAAGGCATTTTTGTTTCTAACCATCCAGGGGAATGTTTAAATAAAAAACAAACCGAAAATCTTGAAATTTCTTAAAAACAGAAACAACTGGAATCTGCCTAGCCATGCATGAGAACTATGTTGCCAAACAGGTTTGGGTTGAATTTTTTTTCATTTTTTCAAAATAATTCTGGGGCGCCTGGGTGGCTCAGTCAGTTGGGCGTGCAACTCTTGATTTCAGCTCTGGTTCCAGGATCCTGAGGTCGAGCCCCGCTTGAGCCCCCCACATGGGGCTCTGTGCTGAGTGTGGAACCTGCTTAGGATTCTCTTTTTCTCTCCCTCTGCCCCTCCCCCCATTCATGCTTGCTCTCGCTCTTAAAAAAAAAAAAACAAAGAAAGGAAAA
Source organism: Prionailurus viverrinus (assembly GCF_022837055.1). Taxonomy (NCBI): domain Eukaryota; kingdom Metazoa; phylum Chordata; class Mammalia; order Carnivora; family Felidae; genus Prionailurus; species Prionailurus viverrinus. Next base: position 43,393,821 of record NC_062565.1, on the reverse strand, counting down.
ACAGTTAAAGTTAAAAAAAATAATTCTACTTACCATCATTCATCAGATTTATTTTCTTACAATACTAGCAAGTACCAAAGTTTTACTTCAATAGTATACTGGCTAACATAATAAGACAGAAACAGAGCTCTATTAAATAAAGAAAACCAGCCTCTACTGTATGCCCTTCAAAGTAAAAAGTCCGAGCTCAGTAGAGACAAGGAGAGTTAACCTGAAAAATTAACTATCAACAGACAATACTACCTAAACTTCCAATCTCAACAGAATAGTAATACGCCATCATCTCAACTATTCTATTCAATTTAAATGGCTTTGAAGATGCCTGGGGTGAGGGGTATAGGTACTGCTTGAATTCTGCAGAGGGAAAAAAAAAAAAACGCACAAAACACAAACTGCTTTTTAGGAATTTAAAAACGGAACAATTCCCTGATTTACATCCATAAATATCACTGGAACACTTAGCATTTTATACAAAAGCCATCTGTACTCCTAGGTCAGGAATTCCTCTGGTCTGGACCTGCTTTTTGATGTTACAAACCTGGTGAAGCCAATGAGTGGGAATCACTCCACCAAATTTTAAAAAGTTAAGACATTCGTGCTGAAAAGAATGGGAAGAAAGGGGCGCCTGGGTGGCTCAGTCATTTGGTTTGAGCGTCCAACTTCGCCTCAGGTCATGATCTTGCACTTCGTGAGTTTGAGCCCCGCGTGGGGCTCTGTGCTGACAGCTCAGAGCCTGGAGCCTGCTTTGGATTCTGTGTCTCCCTCTCTCTCTGTCCCTCCCCAACTTGTGCTCTGTTTCTGTCTCTTAAAAATAAATAAACATTAAAATAAAAAAAAAAAAAAAGAATGGGAAGACACTAGAACCTCCCACCCCTAAGCCCCATCCTGAAGTATTCCTGAATGTTAACATGGCTCCTGGCTTGGCTTTCTATTATCCTTGGCTTTGACTGGCAAAACTAAATAGCTAATCCATCTTAATTACCACAATACCATTATTATGGGGCGTTCTGGTTAAATCTCAATTTGTGGGGCCTGAATTCATGAAGCCTATAAAAACTTCCCTAGGACAAGGTGGGAGAAGGAGCAAGTTAAAATGAATCTAACTGCTATGGAAATGTTTTGCTTTCCCAAAGCCGTAGTACCTGCCACAGTCTTGAGCTAACAGTTCGCGGCATGTCTGCAAAGAGGTGTATTGCAAAGGGAAACAAGCCTAGAAGTGAGACGTTTTAACGCCCAACCTGGGTGCCACAGAAGGCATGGTTTCTGAGTCTCAAGGGAAACTCACAGTGACCAAGAGAAGTATTCTAGGTACCAAAGAAGGACAGTCTGAGCAAAGGACGACCTTGGACTCAGAAGGAGTCCCAAGGTCCACGACGATCTCATCCTCAAAACCTGTGGTACCCTGTCTCTACCACGCATCTGACACTTACACACTTCTCTGTAATCTCCTCTGGAAGGGAGTTCTAAACTTCCTGGCTCTATGTAAAATCTTTGAAGGCAGAGCACATCTTTATACTCCGTTACATCTCTCCAACTACAAGAAAAAGCTGGTTTTTAATTGGCTGAGTTGTCCAAAGCCTGGGCTTTTTTCTATCAAGTTGGGGTCTGGGCAAAGCTCAAATGCATCTGAGGGAAAGAGACGGAAAGGAAAGGAATGAAAATTAATCATGTCATTTGGCCGTATCGCTTTTCTCGGATCGCTTTACATGTCTCCACATTCAAAGGCAAATACTTCCTCCTTCAAAAAATATATAAGCAAAGAGCGGTTAAGCGTCCCATCCTCCTACACAGTAACAATACTTTTGCTGATGAGCACCCACGGCTCGACTAATTATTGAACACAAGAAAACACAACCATCAAACTACACGTCGCCACAGCGCTGCAGCTGGATTGACAGGAAAAATAGTATCTACTTTTCCAGTGGCAATGGTGGTGTAGAGTGCTTCAATGTGTTTTTCATTGCGGAAGGGGTCTGATTTCTTTCGTACGGATGTCGTCAGGAGGCTGAGGGTTGGTGATGGAGCTAAGATGACAGAAAATGAAGCCATGGAAGAAAAGACTGCAAAAAATGCTTCATGCTACTCTAGTTAGAGATGAAAGGCGGGTGGGGTGAGTACTGGGCTTTCCTAGGCTCGTGTCATCGGGGAGAGATGCTCAAGAATGGAGCAGAAAGAGTGGACGTTGAAAGCTCTCAGTTCTCGGAAATCTTGCTCACTCTTTCGACTGTATGTGTTAGAAGTAGATAGATCTTGAGGGAATTACCCATAGTGGTTTTGAGGTTTCTGAATAAAGGAGGAAAACAGGGAAATTGCACAGGCATCCTGATTGACTTCAAACGTTGATTTTATCTCTACATTTCAGAACTGAATGGAAAAGAGGCACTTTAGCCACGTTTCTCCACATTTTCTCTATAATCGAATGCTAGTTTAATTTTGCCCCAAACTCCTTGCTATGGATAGAGAATAAGGTCTTATGTTGTTGCAACAATAACTGCAACAAATACACAATCACAAATATGCACACAGACCAAATCTATAGACCCAGAGACTTTCTATGCACTTCTCTGATACTGATTTGTATTATCAGAAGTTTCTTACTTGAAGGTAAAATGTAAGTATCACTTTACATGCTAAAAATCAATCTTCCTTTTGGTTTTTCTCTACAAATATTATGTTTATTTATTTGATAGAGAGAGAGAGAGAGAGAGAGAGAGAGAGAGCACGGGCAGGGAGGGGCAGAGAGAGAGGGAGACACAGAATCCAAAGCAGGCTCCAGGCTCCGAGTTGTCAGCACAGAGCCTGGTGCAGGCCTTGAACTCAGGTACCACAAGATCATGACCCGAACTGAAGTCGGACCTTAACTGACTGAGCCACCCAGGTGCCCATCTACAAATTTCTTTAAAAATTATCCATTTGTTCGTCAATAAATGTTCAATGGGCATGTCTTATGTGCAAGGCACTTTGCTAGAAACACTGGGGAATATAGCCTCCTATTATGGATGGTCTGTATCCTCCAGGATCTTAGAAGTTGAAAGATAAGGTAATATCCACACATAAAGAACTGACATGAAGCAGTATGTTTCAAGAATTGTAAGTGTTACAGCCAGAGTGCTACAAGATTTTAGACTGGCAAACATCCCTCCTGAAGGAAAGCTTAATGGGGTAAGTACCATCTAAGCTAGAGAGATGGGTAAGGTTTCAAGAAATGGAAATGGAAGAAGCATTTTCAAAGCAAGAGCACAGCATCAAAAGATTTATGTGATTCTGGAAAGGCAAGGCACATTCAGGGAACAGTGAGAATAGTTTGGCTAAGGCAGTGGTTCTCAAGACAGTACCAACCCCTGGAGATGTTGCAGAAATCTGTGGAGGTGGCTTTGACTGTCACATGATTGTAGGTACAGGACCATAATTTGATGGGCAGAGGCGAAGGATGCTAGGTGCCCCGCAATGCATGGGACAGTCCCACACAATGAAAAGTTTCTCCACGTCCCTCATGACTGTTGGAAAACTCATCAGACATTCAAGTAGGTAAAAATAATAATGATAATAATAATAATAATAATAATCTGGCTATAATTATCAAAGCCCAGAACCTAAGCTCTATGTAAACAGAAATATAAAGGGCGTTTTTCTACAGGTTTAAAATGTTAGATTTACTAGGAATAAAAACTACCTGGAAATCAAGAGAAGAGCGTACTTTGTTTTGCTAGGAATTTTACCAAGAGTTTTTTCAAGGGTTCAGAAAATTTTCACCAATGCTACTGCCACTTTTGGTATCTGAGCCACTAATACATACGTGCATCAATCTTAATTTGTAGTTGTCACATTCAAGATGATTCTACACATGTCCACGTAGCTAGCTAGTTCACTGTATGTTTTCTAGCACATTCTTCTCCAAGTATTTAGACATTAAAATATCCCATACAATTTTATTTTTAATTAAATTCCTTTATTTGTCCTTTATGCTGCTAATCATGGCATTATACTGATCTTCTGGAAGTTACATGGACAGTTACAGAAAACCAAAGATTTCACTTCAGGGCGATAAAGGGACAATGATTGAGTATTTGTTATAAAAAGGGGGTGTTAGGTCACGATCTCGCGGTCCGTGAGTTCGAGCCCCGCGTCAGGCTCTGGGCTGATGGCTCAGAGCCTGGAGCCTGTTTCCGATTCTTCGTCTCCCTCTCTCTCTGCCCCTCCCCCGTTCATGCTCTGTCTCTCTCTGTCCCAAAAATAAATAAACGTTGAAAAAAAAAAAATTTAAAAAGGGGGTGTTGGCTCCAATACACCTGAGAACCAGTGGACTAGAATGTGTGTTCGAAAGTGGTTGGAGATGTAAAAATAAGATGGGGCCAAGTGACTGTGGGCTTAAAGAAGCCACCCGAGAAGCCTGTGACCGATTGGGCAGCATCTAGGGAATGTGACGCCCTCATACTAACATGATCAAAGCTTAGCCTTAGGGAGACTGAACAGCAGCAATGTGTGAACAGAACCTTAAAGGGAAAGAGACTGGGGGCTGGAAGAACAGTAATCCTGGCTCACTGCTACAGTCCCCTACACTAAGGTAAGGACGGGAGAGTTTTTACAGAGATACATCACTTAAAGATCAAAGATCGGGGCGCCTGGGTGGCGCAGTCGGTTGGGCGTCCGACTTCAGCCAGGTCACGATCTCGTGGTCCGTGAGTTCGAGCCCCGCGTCGGGCTCTGGGCTCATGGCTCAGAGCCTGGAGCCTGTTTCCGATTCTGTGTCTCCCTGGCTCTCTGCCCCTCCCCCGTTCATGCTCTGTCTCTCTCTGTCCCAAAAATAAATAAACGTTGAAAAAAAAAAAAAATTAAAAAAAAAAAAAAAAGATCAAAGATCAAAAGGGTTCTGTGACACTAGTTTTAGGGCCAAGGGAGATAAAGCAATTGAACATGGCCGGGATGAAAGATGAAGGCTGGAGAGTTGTTCATAAAATCCAGGTGATTGTTCATGTGCTGGTGCCTTCAATAAACAAGCAAGGAAATGGAGAGAGAGGAAAGCCAAGTTCAGGACTTCTGGTGATGTCCACTTGTAGGAGGTAAGTGGGAGTTTAGAAGACAAAGCAGAAAGGAAAGAGGAGCAGTCAGGCAGGCGGGAGGAATGAGGAAATCAGAAGACGATATGGCAGAAGCCAAGGGTAGAGGGAGAGGGCTTGGTAAGCAACAGGGCTGCGGTGTTGCAGAGGGGTCGAGGCCGCCCAAGGGAGACTACTTAGCAAACTTCAAGACAGCCGTCTCTGTCGAAGCCAGGAGCAGCAGCGGAAGCCAGACTGCAAGAGGCTGGGAGTGTGTGGGTGTAAGGAAGTGGAGGCGACAAGCCTAAGCGACTCTTTCAAGAAGTTTGGTGGTTAGAAAGAAGGTATTAGCTCAAAGGAGTAGTAAAGAAAAAAGAACGTTTTGGGACAGTGAATCTGCCCAAATAAACAACAAAAGACTGCAGGGACTGTTTGCCAGTTTTCTTATCTGTCAAATAAATGAACTGAGCCCCAGTGGCCTCTGTTACAACTCGAAAATTCTTCTTTTTTTTTTTTTATGTTTATTTATTTATCTTGAGAATGAGAGAGAGAGAGAGCAGGGGAGGGCGGGGAGAGCAGTGGTTTTCAAGACAGTACCTACCCCTGGAGATGTTGCAGAAATCTGTGGAGGTGGCTTTGACTGTCACATGATTGTAGGTACAGGACTGTAATTTGATGGGAGAGGTGGGAGACAGAGAGAATCCCAAGCAGGCTCTGCACTGTCAGCACAGAGCCCAACACGGGGCTCGAACTCAAGAACAGCTGCTTGTACTGTTGGAAAAGAGCAGCTGTGCTGACTGTAAGGTTGATGTAAAGCCAGAGTTGCTGGGACCCCAGGTAAGGAGGGCCTGACTGGAAAAGGATTTCTGAGCCAAAATCAAGAGTCAGATGCTCAACCGACCGAGCCACCCAGGTGCCCCTCAACTCAAAGATTCTATGATGAGTTGCCCAGGCATAGAAATTATATTGGGGAAGACATAAAGCACACTAACAAAAATCTGTTTCATGAAAACAGGATTTCTCTCTCCATGAGATTTAAAGAGGGAGAAAAACAAACCTGCCCCGTCCTACTAGACTCCTACTATAAACTACAAAGTATTATAGCACTTAGGGGGCTCACCACGCCCATCTGTGAAGAGGTGACAGAGCCAGACCGGCCACCCTGCTTGGGGACCTAGAAGACCACACTGCACAACCACCTGAGAGATGCTGTGGACTGGAGAGGGCTCGGGCTCCAGTATCAGCGCCTTTTTCCTTCACATTTAAATTGAGAGCACCCCAGCCCCTACATTATAGGGCCGTCCTACACATTATATAATATAAGGGGTTATTATTGGTACTCTCAACATCTCGAGATTAGAGTTACTGCTGTAGTTTAAGAGGTATGGGACAGAGGCATGGAAAAATGAATTAGCTTTCTCCCATTGCTGCAGATACAGAGTACAAGGCACATTTCTCAGCTGACAACATCAGGACCGCATCAACCAGACCAGGTTGCCTCTTTATTAACTAAATAGTCTGTCCCAGCCCAGATCCATTAAGTATTGATACTCATTATACAAGGTGAGTGAGTGTGGTACTGAAATTAGAGGGGACTCTTGTAACCAACAGTATTCATCTATTGCTGAATACATCATGTCATGCAATATATAAATACTCATATTATTAACCACGAAAGACTAATTTCAGAAGAACCGATTAAACACTGTCATGTTTCCATTCTACTGCCTCCCCCCGGTTTCTGAAACCTTACCCACCTTACCACCAGGAAAGCTCAGGGTGTGGGCAGAGAAGGGCATCTGGGATCTGATGCCAGGGAGGAGCCCAGCCGGCTGACAGAGGGCCCACCTGAAAGTGCTGCAGACCTTTGGGCAGTGTGTTTTTCTCAGGGCTGAGGAGCACTGCTGAACAATGTTTGTGAAAGATCCCCTGAGATCCTAATAGGAACTTGGGAGTTTTCAGAGTATCTATGGAATGCCCACAAGAAATGGCTTGGCTAAGGCTTACAAATGTGTTGCAACACAGGTGACCTTATTTCAGAAGCACGCTGCTCTCCCCAGAGCCACTGGCTGAATTATCAGGAGCTACAGCAGAGACAAAAGAGAGGCAGACGTTCTCAAACACTGTGCCCAATTAATAAACATTAATCTTACTTGGTGCCGAAGACGGCAAGTCTTGAATACGCAAGGATCCACGTCACTACCCTCCGAGCTCTCGTGTTGGAAAGCAGTGACCCAGCCGCGTTACAAAGGTCCCAGATACTTAGGAGGCTGCCATGTCCCATGAGCAAGGAGAGCTTCTGCGATTCACACCCAGCAGAGCCTTTGTCCAGACAACTTAAAAAACCGGAAACCCAACTAAGACACAGTTAGGTGCCTATAGCTATCAAAATGATGCCTTCTGGGGGCGCCTGGGTGGCTCAGTCAGTAGAGCGACCGACTTCGGCTCGGGTCATGATCTTGCAGCTTGTGAGTTCAAGCCCCGCGTGGGGCTCTGTGCTGACAGCTCAGGGCCTGGAGCCTGCTTGGGATTCTGTGTCTCCCTCTCTCTCTGACCCTACCCTGCTCACGCTCTGTCTCTCTCAAAGATAAAATAAACATTAAAAAAAAATTTTTTTTAATGACGCCTTCTGACATAACCAATGATGGGAGGATATCGATTAGGGTAAAATGATAAAAGTTAGTGAACAGGTTATCCATCTGCTCGATCATATACAGCTTCTGCAGGAGGTAACGCCTCCATTTTCTGTAAGAAAGGGAGTATTGGACAATGCTAGGACGCTGGTCTCGGCTGGGTTTTCCAGCTCTGTAGAGAACAAAGTAAAGGAGGCAATAATCTGGCTTGAGGCAGCTGATGCCACACAAGGGCCAGCGGAAATGCAGCTTGGGAATGCTGACACTTCTCAAAAGGAAATAAAGGTTCGTATTTCATTTTATGTTATTCTCACGTTATTATCCTAGTCCACTAAAGGCAAAAAAATTACATCTAGGGTGTTTCTTGGGTTTAGCAATCACGTAACAGTTCGTGTGCTCATTCTAACACTGTACTGTTCACTAGAACCTGATGGGTAATGAGCCGGGCACGTGCACATTAGGCGGGGCAAGACAGTCCCTGGTAGAGAACCTGAGACGTTCCGGCAGGAACCCGGCTATCTCCATTGTTGCCAGCATTTTTAAAGTTTTAAACACAATCCGCAGTGAGTCCAACTCATTGTCTACTTGGTCTCATCCCCCAAATCAATAAAAACTGACACATTCCCATCGATGTGCTTATTTCCAGGATAAAGCTCTGGATGCAAATATTTTGCTGTATTGTCTCAAAGCAATACGATCCAGCTAAAGAAAAATAACAAATAAACGGAGCTACCTCACTCTTACCAGGAAAAACTAAACTGAGAGTAGAAAGGAACAAACGTAAGAGGAGGAAAAATTAATGGTTTTAAAAAGAGCATTTACATAAATGTGAGCACCACTGAATAAATTTCTTTGGTTTACTACCACGACACTTAAATGCTGAGGGAATCCAGGAGTTTTAACTCGACTGACAAGATAAAAGGAAAAAATATACATACACACCAAATGAAATCAAGATTAACGTGGGAAAGGTTTTTTCCTCCCCAGATAGAATGGAAATCTCTCCACCCTTCTGGAATAATAAGGGAACTGAAAAATGCCTTAAGGTCAGCCTATTTAGCATGTAAGCCCACCTTAACAGCCTTACTTTACTATTTTATTACTCTGTCAATTCGTTCACTTTTTAATAGGCCTGAAGATGATACAAATGCTTCCTTGTACGGACTCTTCCCTTGTTTCTCTATGGAAAGGCTTTATTTCTATTGGAAAGCGATGATGTGCATTTTACTTCCTTTAGAAACTATCAGCATGTATTTTTACTTCTTGTGCTCCTAAGACCAGACAGAAGGGCAAAGAAGGTGACCCAGGAACCCATTTGGTCACGACACCTTCCCTTCAGAAGTCACTGGTCAGGGGCACTTGGGTGGCTCAGTCAGTTGAGCATCTGACTTCGGCTCAGGTCATGATCTCACGGTCCGTGAGTTCGAGCCCCGCGTCGGGCTCTGTGCTGACAGCTCAGAGCCTGGGGCCTGCTTCAGATTCTGTCTCTCCCTCTCTCTCTGCCTCTCCCCTGCTCATGCTCTGTCTCTCTCACTCTCAAAAATAAATACATGCTAAAAAAAATTAAAAAAAAAAAAAAAAAGAAGTCACTGATCAACATCTGAGAGACTGGCTGTGGCGGGTGTCTGTTCCAGCTCGAATGGCTGCTGCTCTGCGAAGCCGCCTCTGCCGGTGCTTGTATCCCTCACCCAAGTCCAGATGGGGATGACTTCAGCCTCGGGTTCTGGCCAGCCAGTACAAGTCCGGGCTCCAACAAGTAACTGCTTTCTTTCCTTCCGTGAGCACGGAAAGACAATAATACACTATGGCTCTCATGAAAAGTATGCTAATTGGTGATGCTTTCCAGACATCTGTGTCAAAATTAACTTCTAGTTGATGCCCACTTGCTTACATTTCACTCGAGTTCCCATTATTTGCTCTGAAAGGGAAATGTTTGCTTTTGTACACATTTTGGTTTCAACCTCCAAAACCAGCGCTGGAAATTAGTCTGAACCACTGAACGTTTCTGCTTTAAAACCCAACCCAGGTCCACCATTTTAATGACATCAATTACAAATACACGGTTTTTTAAAATTCTACTGTGAATAGTGGAACAGGCTCGCCACACAAACCATTAAAACCTGAGTCCTAGTCCTGATGAATTACTCAAAACTATAGTTCAGAATTAGTTAGCACTCACGATCTCATGCTTCAAGTTAGTTTTCGGCCAATCGGAGAGTTCACTTATTCATGCACCTGTCTATTTGCACCCTAAATCTCCAGCTGCACAGTTATGCAGTCTTACACATACACATGTAAGCGCTATGAGAACACCAATGTCAAGACAAAACAGTGGCAGAACTGCCACACCCCATTAGCTCAATGCTGAACGAAGAAGGGTAGACCATCGCCTCCCTCTTCCTAGTCCCTTGGTAAGGATCAAACCAGTGTTTTTCACAGGATTAGAAATAGAAAATCGGTTACTTCACGGATATAAATAACTCTGCGGGGCACTTTATTGATTCTAAATCCCTGAATACATTAAACCAATTTCCTTCAGATAGTCAGAAATGAAACTGTTTTTCCCTTTATTTTAAATCAATGTTTCTCTGCATGCTTTCATTTATTTATCTTCATGTCTTCTATTTCGATTATTTACTTGTATGAGTATCACACGAACAGCAGGGGGAATTGGATTTGATGGTGTTCTGCAGCTGAGCAAGCCAAACCTGGTCATGCGCTCTTAGCCACAGCTGCCCTGGGAACATTTTTAAGGCTGGCAATGTGTATCACCAAATCACATTTGTTAAAAAGTTGCAGCAACAGATTAGTATGTCTAACTCTTTTTAACGCATACTACAAATTCACTTGGCAAACTATGCGATAGGCACAGGAGAATATACAAAATCCTTTAAGATATTACCTCTTGCAAAACATAAAGAGAAAAAGAAAAGAAAAAGAAATGCAAGCCTAGTTTTGTCACAGTTTGGCTTCCTCCCACACATTTCCTGCCATTAAGGGTGTTGTCGTCTATGCTTAGAACAGAACTTGGAAGAGTGCCCAGAAGAACGCCAAGAACAGCAATGGCACATAGTAGGTACTCAATAAATACCTGTTGACTGACTGACTGACCTAAGACTCATTTCATGAATGTTTCCCTTCTTGAAACACCCTTTCCTTTCACACTTTTCTTCTCCAGTATATTCACACTGACTTTCATGACACATAATCTCCGTAACAATAAGGTTCAACTCTGATTCTCACCACACTTGGATTGTAGAAGTACCTATCCAGCTGGCTTCCTTGCCTTCATGTTTCTCCTTCCTGTTTCTCCTTGTCTTTGATTCCTCCTGCTTCCTTCACCAAACTAAAAGATCCCAGGTGTGTTGCAACACTGGGGGTCTTCTTACAGAGAAAGGTAGAATTTGCTCTAATCCTTATAATTCCACATAATGCTGGAGAACCCTCAGGGCCACCCCACTGCCTGTCCCATCAACTCAGATTCTTCTGAGTGGCCTTTACAATCATTCATCCTTAGGCCCAATTCTACCTATCCAACTTGATTTTCCTCGAAGTTCTCTCCAACTGGAGAGAACGAAGTTCTCTCTTCCCTCTGTTCCAGTCTGGTCCTTCTCTTTTCTCCCCTGGCACATTCTATGGTTTTCCCTTTCTACGCTCTTGATAAATGTCTCCAGTTGACCCAGTCATTCGCATCTATTTTTCTCAGGACTCCATTTCCCCCAAGCGATCGTATCTTTCTTTGAGAATTTCTATTACACACTAAAGGTGATGATATTTTTACATTTCTTTTCCAGCTTACAAGTGAAAAATTATTATTATACATAATCTTCTAGAATCACCATTATAGGTAGGTTTCATTTGTCCCTATTTTTCTATTGAAGATGCCAAGGCCCTGCGAGAAAGACCGATGTGTCAAGAATGCTCTTTCATGGAGGGTCGGCACCAGGGGCTTTAGTTTTGTAACTCAAAGTCCAAATGGTCCTTCCGACTATGCCATATCCCCTTCCAGTTACTGACCCATTTCTCTAATAACCTTACAAAGAACACTCTAAAAGTGTGTTCACTTCCTAAATTCCTTTTCCCCGCCTTCTCTTCTCCATTTTCTTTTAAAATTTCGCCAAATGATCTTTTGAATCTATCCTTCTATTGACATTTCTTTTTGCCAAGATCACCAATGGCTTCCACAATGCCAAAGCCAATGGCAGTTATTACAATTTGGCTCCTGAACAGCCCAGTATTCCCTTCTGATTTTTCAATGTCACAAAACTGAAATATGAACTCTAGGTAGTATCATCGAGACTTTAAGATGCTTAACAAATACTCCACACTGCCTAACACACCATTACATTTTAAATTTCCTACCCAGAATACATCGCCGCCTTTGTTTCCCTCCATACAATCAGAGCATCTCTGTTCGTCCCAGTCTATGCCTGTATGCCTCCCTATCTTATTAACGGGCAAAATGCACTTCAGGACCACCTCTGCAAACTTTCCGCAGAGCTTTTGACCTTGACAGGTGACTGAGCCTCTAATTCTCCCCCCAGTCATAGACCTCCCTCAGCCAAGCCACCACTGCCCTTGTTCTGTGGGGCAGACTACTCCACGAAGCTACTGCTTCTTTTCTCTACTTCACTCAGCCTCCTGGACATGAGAAGTCAGACACTAGGAAAGTTGGTTCCATTTTCACAGGTTTTGAATAAAAAACAATAAGAATTCAAATCACATTTCCAGGTAGACTAAGTAGCTTAAAAGCAAAGTATCTGCCAAACAAGATGCCTCTGATTTTCCAGGTATCTTATGAATTGAGGATGTTTTACATTTCAAGATCTCCTAAGAATCTTGACTCCATATTCTATCATTTTTCATGTAGCTCCAGAAATCGGAAAAGTTTTCGTCTGGCACTGGATCTGCCTTTCACTTGCCCTTCACCAGACACCCTATCTCCTATGAATCAGGAGAGGCAATTACTCTAGGTAGAGGGAAATTCTCTACCCCTTGATTCAGCTATTCCTGATCCACGGCCCTCTTTTTGCTGGGAAAAGTGAAGCACTCTTTTTCCCTTCCCTGCCTGGTAATGAGTGAGCAGCTACATTGAAGACACAATCTTTTTTCCTACATGCTTTTTTTTTTTTCTCCATTAATTGATTTAAATTGTTTTTCTTCTTTATTTGTACTTGATTCCTACTTATTTATGTTTTCCTCTCTTTTTTTTTTTTAAGTAAGCTCTACACCCAACATGGGGCTTGAGCCTACAACTCCAAGATCAAGAGTCACAAGCTCTCCCGACTAAGCCAGACTCCCCCACTACTTACTTTTGGAAAACAAAACAGGGTGCCTGGGTGGCTCAGTTGGTTAAGTATCAGACTTTTGACTTTGGCTCAGGTCATGATCTCAAGGTTCATGAGATCAAGCCCTGCATCAGGCTTTGTGCTGACAGCATGGAGCCTGCTTGGGATTCCCTCCCTCTTTCTCTGCTCCTCCCCTGCTTGCTCGCTCTCTCTCAAAAATAAAAATAAATAAATTTTAAAAAGCATACAAAATTCAGTGAACTTCTCTAGTTAGAGTAATCTGAAATAATTTTGGCTGTGGTAATATTTTCTGTACTTTTCTTTAAATTCTCAGCTGGAACCTTTTCTCTTCCTGAGTTTGGTTTGAGTCATTTTTAAACATGAAATGTTCAATAGAGATGTGTGACCCTGGGCAAGTCCCTTAACTTCTCAAGTTGTATCTCTAAACAAATATAGAATATTTTCTCAAAGGCGGGTCTAAAAATCCTCAGTGAAGGCACACAGCACCACTCCAAAGGAGGGAATATGGTGATGGAGCCTCAGAGAGGTGTGAAGAAGGACCACAGGAGCATGATTATGGTGCCCAGCATGGCATACGCTTCCACATGGCCCTTTCACATGCCAGACATCCCATGAGCACCTATCAAACAGAATAAAGTGAAAGAAAAAAAGAGACAAGAAGAAAAGCAAGAAGGAGAATGGACAATTATATTCTGAGACAGGCAACTATATCAGGAAATAAATAATCCCGTGGGCTAGAATATTCTTAAAGAAACTAAAATAAGAAATTTTATACCAATTTTTATAAACTAATTTTCAAAATGTTTATCTTTACCTAACATAAGATTTAGTATCTTGGGATTTGCCCAACCCCTTCTAATAATTTTAAAAAATGAAATCAGCTTAGAAGATATGAGCAAAATTTTATAAAATAAAAAGGAAGTGTGTCACTATACATGCATACACACAAATGTACAACTCAGGAAAAACACTGAAAGGAAAGGCATCAAAATACTAACTGGGATTATTTGTGGTATTGAATTTTGAGTGACTTTTACTTTCTTCTTTATGCTTTCTGATCTCTCTAAAAATTTTACAACCGATACTTTTCTTATGTAGTAATTAAATGAAAACAAAATGTCCCTGTAAATGGATAAACTGTGCTACACCTAAACAACAGAATATTATTCAGTGTTAAGAAATGAGCTCTCGGGGAGCCTGGGTGGCGCAGTCGGTTAAGTGTCCGACTTCAGCCAGGTCACGATCTCGCGGTCCGTGAGTTCGAGCCCCGCGTCAGGCTCTGGGCTGACGGCTCAGAGCCTGGAGCCTGTTTCCGATTCTGTGTCTCCCTCTCCCTCTGCCCCTCCCCCGTTCATGCTCTGTCTCTCTCTGTCCCAAAAATAAATAAACGTTGAAAAAAAAAATTAAAAAAAAAAAAAGAAATGAGCTCTCAAGCCATGAAAAGACATAAAAGTACCTTAAATGCATATTACTAAGGGAAAGAAGCCAATCTGGAAAGGCTAGATACTGTAGGACCCCAACTGTATGACATTCTAGAAAAGGTAGTATTATGGAGACATAAAAAAAAATCATGGGTTTTTAGGGGCTAGGTGGAGGAGGGATGAATAGGGGAATACAGAGGATTTTTAGGGCACTGAAACTACTCAGTATGATACATGTTATTATATTTTTGTCCAAACCCATACAGTATATGTAACGCCAAGGGTGAACTCTAAGGCAAAATAAGGACTTTGGGTAATCACGATGTGCTAAGTAATGTAGACTCATTGCCTGTAATGAGAGTACCACTCCGATGGGAGTTGCTGACAATGGGGAAGCTGTACACATGTGGGAGCAAGGGTTAGGGGAGATAGCCATACCTTCTTCCCCAGTATGCTGTAAAAACCTAAAACTGTTCTTAAAAAATTACATCTTATGGGGCGCTTGGGTGGCTCAGTCGGTTGAGTGTCTGACTTCGGCTCGGGTCATGATCTCACGGCTGGTGAGTTCGAGCCCCTCCTCGGGCTCTGTGCTGACAGCTCAGAGCCTGGAGCTTGCTTCAGATTCTGTGTCTCCTCTCTCTGCTCCTCCCCCACTCATTCTCTCTCTCTCTCTCCCTCTCTCTCTCTCTCTCTCTCTCTCTCTCTTTCTCTCTGTCTCAAAAATAAATAAACATTAAAAAATTTTTTTAAAGAAATTACATCTTAGGGGCACCTAGGTGGCTCAGTCAGTTAAGCATCTGACTCTTGATTTAGACTCAGGTCATGATGTCACGGTTCATGGGATGGAGCCCCACATTGGGCTCTGTGCTGACAGTACTACGGAGCCTGCTTGGGATTCTCTCTCTCCCTCGCTCTCTGCCCCTCCCCTGCTCCCCCCACCATCTCTCAAAATAAAGAAACATTTTAATAAAAAATTACATCTTGGGGCGCCTGGGTGGCGCAGTCGGTTAAGCGTCCGACTTCAGCCAGGTCACGATCTCGCGGTCTGTGAGTTCGAGCCCCGCGTCAGGCTCTGGGCTGATGGCTCGGAGCCTGGAGCCTGTTTCCCATTCTGTGTCTCCCTCTCTCTCTGCCCCTCCCCTGTTCATGCTCTGTCTCTCTCTGTCCCCAAAATAAATAAACGTTGAGAAAAAAAAAAAAAATTAAAAAAAAAAAAAAATTACATCTTAAAAAATAAATGTTATTCAAAATGTAAGAAGAAACATGGATGGCACTGAGCATCATATCTGCTTGTGTTACTAGCCCCACAAATGTTACATTTTCACCAAAAGAGTGTATTTTCCACATACTCTAAACTACGCAAGAGAAAAGCATTACTACTTCTCTACAATGGCAGAACACTTCTACACAGTGGCATTAAAGGTTAACAGGAAAAAACAAATTGCATACAGTAGGTAAAAATCCATTCCTTGTGACTGATCGCAATTTTGATTTCGCTAAGAAGATGGCTTAGTAAAGGCAAGTAAGAGCCAGAGGAGTCCCAAGAGGTATTGCCGATTGCCACATGAGACCCTCTCTAGCTGGATTCCTCACCTTGTGCCTCAGTCCTTCCCAGTTCCCACTGCACTAAGGGCAGAGAAAGAACTACAAATAATATTTGAGACTCTAACTTAGTTTAGATTTGCCTTAAGCTCTGATACAAAGTTCCATAAAGCTTCCCCCCCAAATTACTCACAGATATTCAAAGCCTTTGGTATCAAGCAGCAGCAAAAGTATGGACGTGAAACCGGAAACACAGGTGAATCTGCTACTGCAAAGGACTTGGGCTGGCGAACGCAACTTCTCAAGGCCTCAGTCTCCTCATGTGTGAAAGAGGACATCGTGGAGACAAAGCACCCAGCACAGAGCCTCAGGAAGGAACAGACGTTAGTTTTTATGCTCTTCCCACACTGTGCTCACACACTCTTTAAACTGGATGAGTCTTGTTACACTCTCCTTAGCTTTGGAAACCCTTCTGCAAATCAAAATGTACCCAGAAGCCCATTCGGTAAAGACAGACAAGTGCCCCCCTGCTCTGGCTGGGGGGAGCAGTGAGAGAGTGAGAGAGCTTGCAGGTGCTGGTGAGGCGGTAGATGTGGTGACTGACGGACGAGGACGTGGAGGGAACAGAATGAGGTGATAAGCTGAGATGAAGCTGGCGACCATGAGGCTGAGTTCTCAGTGAGGGCGCAGAGCAGAGGTGGGGGGGGCAGGGGGCGGACAGGGGGCTGAAAGCTGTGAGGAGATGTGGCTGTGGCCAGAGAGTCGACAACTAACAGTAAAGTGTGACCGACTAGTCTTACGTCTTCATAAGTTGTTCAAATAAAAGTTTGGAACCCTGCTCATCTCCCCTACAAATTAAGCCCTCCGTGTCCTGATAGGTTCGACAGAACACTGAGGACCGAACTGGGCTTTGTTCTCGATTTTGCTGTGTCTCTTCCAAGTTAGGTTCTCAAACTTACTTCATCAGCACCCAATGTTCAGAGGCTCCGACACAGAGCAGGCTCACCGGAAGCATTTGCCCAGTTAACGTAGAAAGAGAGGACATATACAAACCTTATGAACGTTGACTTTTCCTCCTAAGGTTGACTTATTTTAATTACCAAAGTCATGAGGACAAAAGGATCTAAGAATCAACATTAGAATTTCATGGAAAGTTCTTAGGTACTTTCTTCCAGGTACTTAGGTACTTTCTAAGTGTGCGGAGGTCTTGGGAGTTAATATACTAACAGATAGGTAATAATCTTTTTAAAGCAGTTATTTTAAATAACTTACACACCATGTGTCTTCCAACGACCTGGCAAGTGAGACCGATAATAAGGTAATAGACCAATGTGACTATGTTTTCCTGATAGGAAAACTATCAAAAACCGCTCCAAGAACCAGCCAAGTAGTGCCAGGGCTAGAACTGGGAATACGACTCAGCTACGGTTCCGCCTCAGGGGCTCTTTGCAGTAGCAAAAAATAATAAAATAAGAAATGAATAAATGTTTAGAAAACTGTCTTCTTCGATAGACTTTCAGTGCAACTGATTCCAGCTTTGAAAAGAACGAAAAGAGACATTTATAAATTAGCCAGCTTTGGGGCGCCTGGGTGGCTCAGTCGGTTAAGCATCTGACTTCCGCTCAGGTCACGATCTCACGGTCCGTGAGTTCGAGCCCCGCGTCGGGCTCCGGGCTGACGGCTCAGAGCCTGGAGCCTGCTTCCGATTCTGTGTCTCCCTCTCTCTCTGCCCCTCCCCCGTTCATGCTCTCTCTCTGTCTCAAAAATAAATAAACATTAAAAAAGTTTAAAAAAATAAAATAAATTAGCCAGCTTCCAGCGATTCCTTCAAACACAAGGATCTCTCCACTCCCCATAAAGTCTTTATTTACGGCACTATCTGACTCATCCTGTTGAGCTCCTAGCACAGGGCACACAGCAAAAGTGGTAATAACCAGAGGCATCTATCTAGATCATCAGATTTCCTTCCTCTGGTCAGTCTGTGCCACAAATCTCATGCTGCACAAGCTACATTTCATCTTTCGGTGTCAGATTTTTCCCGATTCAGTTGCGAAGTTCTATTTACTTACATTTCAGTCCTCACGAAAGAGAATGAAGCAGTGACTCCACACCACATAAGGGCTTCTCCTGAGCTGTGACTGATGATGGAAAGTGGATCTTTCCTCAGTAAGATAGACATTTGGTGCCGTGCTAGCTGGTAAACTTCCTTCCTACTAACTACTATTCGTATGTCGTCACTGGACCACTATGTGACAAACTCACTACAGTCAAGGCACATCCTCAGCACAGCTCCTACACGGCCTGGATGAGAGCAAACGGAACAGGCACGTCTCCTGCTTGGGTCACCCCAGCTACTTGGCCCTACCACGGAACTGTTGCACCAGAGGTCTCGCAATATACGGAACCAGTATGAGATCTATCAGAGGGGCAAAAACATGCTCTGTAGATAATAAAATGGGGCATATAGCCTACATTTTGGTCCATCTATGATTTTCTGATTATGGATCCAGAAACTCCTACAGCCCCAGCCTCAGCAAACTTCCTTGCTGTGTCTGATCTGTGCCACCAATGTAGACTTCTAAAAATACCCAGGGGAGTCCACGTGGGAATCCCCTGAGAAGTGACCAAGGCACAGGACCTTCCACGGGCACGCTATCCGAAACATCCGCTTTTGCTCCCTTTAAATCTCAAGACGTTTATGAGAAACCTTTGCCCTTCTTGATTACCCTTTAGACATTATCAACAGCCATGTGTTCAACCTTCCACAAAACCCTGGCTGCTGAACGCTCTCACTGTCTATCACAGTTTCTCAAAAGGAAAGGGAGGTTGGTTTATTTTGTAAGCTTTCCTTTATTTATTTATTTCTGAGAGGAGAGTGGGGGCAGAGGGAAGGGGCAGAGAGAGAGGGAGGGAGAGAATCCCAAGCAGGTTCCGGCTCTCAGCACAGACCTGGGTGCAGGGCTCAACCCCACAAACTGTGAAAGGACCTGAGCCAAAACCAAGAGTTGAATGTTTAACCGACTGGGCCACCCAGGCGCCCCAAGAAAAGTTGGTTTTTTAAGTCTTAAGTAAAGCCCTCAAGGAAGAAAGCAGCTCAGGAAGAACAGACAACTAAACCACTTGGGGGGTACACTGATGGGTCTGGTGTTGCTTTAGATGATACATGATGTGTTTCATAGCTTATTCCTCAGGGATACACAGCCAGCCTCTGTTCACAGTACTTAAAAGGTACACAGACAATAAGGAATAAATCCCTTCTACTGTCCACATCTGTGTAATGAAGAGACTTTTCCTGCAACAAAGTATTCAGGAGAGGGCTCCTTTTTATAATAGGAGTAAACTACCCCTCTTCTCACTTGCTTTTCCTTCCCACTATCAATCTCTGGACCTCAAGAGCAGAAAAGGAGCCACTAATCCCCTTGAGGTTGACTTCTGCTATGGAAAAGGCAGCTGTTGTAGTTTTTAAGAATCCTTAGAAGGGGTCTTGACAATAAATTATCTGAGGGTGGGGGAGGCCCAAATGTGGAAATCACGAAAATACATAAGTAATGTCCCAAAGTGCCAAGGCCACAAAGGAAACGGCACAGACAAGAAAGAAAGGAGGCCAGTAAAAGGAAGTGGGTTGTGACTTCTGACCCAACGGTGGGTTGTGGGTGGCTCTCCAACAGTGGTGATGCTTTGGAAAGGTAAAGTGTAGTGGCGAAAGGGTCCAAGTGTGCTTACGGAATCAAGGAGCCCAAGTTATTTTGGAAGGAAAGAAAAATATGTTTTCTCAGTATTTTTCCTTTCCCCTAGCTTAAGCACCACACCCACTTAGCCTTCTTTCTTCCCAGTTGGGTCACCTGTTTCAAAGTCTGTTTCTTCCGTGTCTTTGATTATTATGTTTTTTTTCCTTTAGAGAAAATTATATCCGCTTAGTACAAAACAATGGACTCATCTGAGAATGCTACATATGTGTGTCTTCTTTGTTTTTCATAGTTTCATCAGAGAGCTATCATGGGTGCTTAGAGCAAACCATCTGCAGGTGTGCTAAATTATTCTCACAAAAGTCGCTCAGACAGGTATTTAATAAGCACAAGAGAGAATTCAAGAAGAAATCTAAAAATAAAAGCTCTGACGCCTGGCTTCACTGACAGGGAGGCTAACCCAGGAAACAAAGCTCTTTACTCCCCTGCGTGCCACCTCCAAAGTGGACAGGGATGACACATTCAGTAAGTCTTTCTTGGGTTTGCTCTGCCTAGCTTCACCACTGCTCTGCCAGACTTTTTTTTTTTTTTTTTTAATGTTTTATTTACATTTGAAAGAGAGAGAGAGACAGAGCACGAAACAGGGAGGGGCAGAGAGAGGGAGAGACAGAATCCGAAGCAGGCTCCAGGCTCTGAGCTGTCGGCACAGAGCCTGCCACAGGGCTCGAACTCACAAACCATGAGATCCTGACCTGAGCCGAAGTGGGACACTTAACCCACTGAGCCACCCAGGCGCCCCTCTGCCAGCTTTTAAATGCATGCAGATTTCTGTTTTCAGAAATAAATCTGGCCTATTTCCTCTATCCCTCCTTCTCTGTGTCAATCCTTCCCTTGAGGCTGATTGTTGGACAAGAGCTCCTCAAGATCCAGATGACGTGGACTGTGGTGTCACCTGAAAGTGCTTTCAATTTCTCCCAGTAGGAAGTGAACGGAGAGAAAAAATGGAATCAACTTCATAAAACCCCGCCTTCTGGGTCTGGCATCTAAAAGTCAAACACACCGGAGTTTTTCCAATAATCAAACCTCACTCGGTCCCACCTTCTCGCTAGCGCCTCTGTTCGGATGATCAGTAACCATGTTTGGATCACGTGGCAGATCTGTTCATCTTTTTGGTCACGTTTTTCTCAATTAAAGATTCTAATGGCCGCTGAAGCAAGACAAATTACCCTCATCGTTTGTGTCTACAAACCTCTGCAACTCTGAGCTTCAGAATTCTAATGGGAAACAGAAATCATGCCTTTGATTTTAAAAAGCAGAGAGGTGGCCCTTTGTTGCCCTCCACAAACACACACACCAAATCGCTAAGACGGAAGGAATTTGAATAAAAAGCCCGCTGGTCAAACCCTCAGCCTTCAGCGACCCATCCTATTGAACAATTCTTACTGTTCAGAAGTTCTTCTTCAAATCTAACCTAAATCTATCATGCTTCAGTTAAAACCTGTTCTTTCTCCGACAGAGCCAGAAACGAAACAGCTGGTCACCATACACGGCTTAATAACTCCTCATAATTTTGAAGTCTGTTATTAAGTCATTTTTCAGCCTCCTCTTCTTGAAGCTAAATAATCCCACGTCTTTCAACTTATCCTTATAGGTTCAATTTTACAACCCTTTAATCATCATCAATGCTCTGCGCTAAACATTCCGAAGTTTTCCATGTCGCTCTTATGTTTTGAAACCCAGCTCACCTTTGGAATTACTTCTTGTCCATGAAAGCCCAAAGACTCTCCTCAAATAGGTAACCTACTGCTCTGTTTGGGTTGTTTTTGGTACAAATCTGCTCCTACGGCTCCTTCTATGAGAACAACACGGTCCTCGGGACCTGGTATTCTCACTGCTTGCCGGTCGCACAGGAGTCATTCCCTCCGCCGACTCCCACTCAGTCTTCCTCACCAGACAGAGCTCGTCCAGGTCTTTCTCAATGCACCTTCCCCAAATGATCCTATTATAAAATGAGTATCCAGCTGAGCTGAGCTGATCCACTTATGTAAACCAAGTTCTTAACCAAAAAGGTCTTAAAGTGTCTTCTCCATTGCAGACAACATCTCTGAATGTCCTGTCCTCAAGGCCTTAACTCAGAGAAGAATCTCAAGCACCTTGACAAGAATCTCCTGAGAGAGGTTGAGGGCCTGTGGGGGTACACGTGGAGAGTCTTTCTGTGCTCCTCAAATTAGGCCATGGCGGCTGTGGGTGGAATTACAGAACAGGCAACTTTGACGTATGTGATCCTGGTCACCTCTTTTTTGCAAACCTTTTCGGAACCACGCAGGCATTCTCCCAGTGCCCTCTCCTCTACCAAAACTGGACATTAGACTCAGACAGCGATCACGTTCGGGGCTTGACGTGTGATGCGCCCTCTACCTTGAGGCCTCTTCCCTGCCCTTCCTAGAGCCGGCTTCCTCTTACCCTGCAGGTCTCAGCTCTGATTTCTCCTCAAAGAGGCCTTCACTGCACACTCTAGGGTAGGTTCCTATCCGTCCTCCGATGCCCCATTATTCTTCATTGCTACATCAGTTCCCTTTACGGCACTTGTCACAATTGACAATTGGATGCAATTCTACACAAATGTTCCTTTGCTCATTTCTTGTCCGTCTTCCCCTTGGCACGCAGGCTCCTCAAAGGCGGGGGTCGTACCCGCTTTGTTTTGTGTGCCTGGCGCCTGCTAACGGTACCCACTCAAAAATAATTTTTGAAAAAAGCGATACCCCCACTGCCAGAAATATTTACATTTTAAAGCATCTCTCTAGTTGTCATTAAAAGGGGGCTCTGTTAGCTATTATAAAGGGGGCAGGTATTTTTAGTGGTGGGATGGGGCGGTGGGAGGAGGGCGTAGGGGTCCTCCTCAGACCCACCCAGCCTTAATCATTCAGGCAAGGCCAGCCCACCCTGTCACACAGACAGCCGTTGCCTCTTCCAAGATATTAACTGGAAACTGCTGTCAGCCTCGTTGCCCTGCTGCTGCTCCTTAAAGCGATCAATCTCGTTTCCAGTTATCCTCTCTCCTTTCGCTTCGACACAGCCAGGCCCCTCACGGCATTCCACTGTTGTCCTGATGCTACTTCCTCGAGGCTGTCACCTTCACAAAAGTACCAGCATCACCAGAGAAGAATATTCAGGCGACTACATATCCAAACACTAGCGGCGTGCAATCTTTGGAGACAGGGTTATGGACGCAATTCAGTCAATCTTTATTTTCCACGTTTTCTACCACAGACTTGCCCACATTTTCTTCTCACACACCCTTTTCAGAGTTAGCTTTTTGTGGGAGGGCTAACTTTATTTCACTGGTACTCAAAGTGAGATTCTGCCAAGGGTTAGGTCACACACCTCATTTTCATCTCACAAAAGTCAGTGCTTCTCAGCTCAGCTCAACTTTCGTCTGAGCGAATTCAAGACTCATTGCATAAACACACATGCACGTGCACATGCGTGTGCACACACACACACATTTATATGCCTTCTGTGTGTGAGGCCTTGTACCTTGTGACTTATCTATAATAGCAACGCTGCTACATGATGAGGCTTCCTTCTTAAGTAACGTTACTTCATAACATCAACCAAGAATACCCTGGGCTCGACACCAGGAGCTTCCACAAGCTTAATGGCAAAGCAGGGGGGAGTCTTAGTAGCGACTAACCGAGCAGGAAGAGACGTAGGCTCCTTGCCCACCTCTAGAAATCACCTGCTGACTTGCAGAGTGACACAGAGCAAATGAGTTCTCAAGTGGCCATGCCTCAGTTTACCCCCCTGTAAAATGCACAGCGCATCCCTCAAAGGGGTGTACAGAGGATCAGTGAGGTAATGTCTAAGTGTTTGGAACTCCTTGGCAGAAAGGCGCTACATAATTACTATTTGGTATTTAAGTTGCCCTTCATGTGCGCCAAGTACTTTATGATCATTCCTTAGGAGTTACTCCCAACTACTCTGAAGTTGCCTTCATGCCTATTTCTACTTGAAGGACGAAGAAACTGAACTGGGCAGAAGTGGAATGATTTGCTGAGGGTCACTACGCCTCACAGGAGGCATTTCCAGGTCCTCTGCTTCCCTTAATCATAACTGAATGCACATCTTAAACACAAACTGCCCATAGAGACGAATCCCCGGTTAAGCTACTCTGAAACAGCTCCCAGGGGACAAAAAAGTTACAACTGGTTTTTGCACGGTATCGAGCACGGTGAGAGGGTGAAACAGAAACCAAAGGTCTAGAATTAGTAACCTTGACTTCACAGTCACCCCTCTCTTACACATCCATGCTTCTCCTCACTTCTGGTAAGTACAACAGCCTATGTTTGGGCACCGTCCTAATCTTCTTGAAGGGCCCCTGTTTTCCTACTAATAATTTCCAGGGCCAAACCTACAGAGGCACAGAGCCCAGGATAAACCGTCCTGAGTCCTGCCCGGCCAAAACACAGGCTAGCATTTTTACCTAAGTTGTCGCTCGTAAAAAAATCAGCGTCAAGAAGGTTAAGAGTAAGAAGATGCATGTCGCGGAGGGTACATATGCCGTCCGAGCGTTAACGGAAAGGCAGAAAGTACCAGCTCGCTTTGGTGTGAGCTGACCTCCTCCCCACCAGCGACTTCCTGCACACAACAACCATGAGAGGTGCACGCAGCCAACACCGGAGTGGCCCCATCCACTGTGCGCAGGGAAGTTCCACCCCAGATTATGGTCTCCCGGCTCTCTTCAAGCACGCTCCTCCATCCGCACAAGAGTTCCCTCCGTCCGCTTCCTTCACTGATCCATTTACCGTATAAAAGAAGCATCTTTTGGTTGGGAGTCCCGTAGTCTCATAAAATGACAGGAAATGTGTGGACGACAACATCGAAAAACCGCTGCTCTGGTTTGCAACAGCCAAATGACCTCTGAGGACCGAATGTCATGACAGAGTCCTGTACCATAAGTTTGAATAGAAAGTTCCAAAGCAACTTAGGGCCCGCTCAAGCCAAAACAGTGAAGTAAGGGATTTAATTTCCCCTCCCCCTATGCCCCTTTCTTTGACTTCTCCCCCCTCTGCCAGAACATTCCCTCCCACCGCCTCTCGACCACTGGCCCTGGACTCTTCAGAGCTCCCCATGGTGAAAGGCACGGACATCCATTTCCCTTCATCCATCTTCCATGAAAATCTATCTGTACTGTATTCTATTCCCTTAAATCCTACTCTAACAAGCCTGATAATAATGGCCTGAAAGTCTTAGCACAAAGGAATGGTGTCCACGGGAGTCGCCCCCTTATCCGCAGTGTCCCTTTCTGTGATTTCAGTCACCCGTAGTCAACCACGGCTCAAAAGCCGACGAGCCTCACACCGTCAAGACAGTAGCCTCCCGCTATGTCACGATGCCTACATCATTCTCCGCACTTCAGCTCGTCATGTGGGCATTTTGTCATCTCACCTCCACGTGAGAAGGGGGAGTGCAGTACGGTAAGACAGTTTGAGAAGGAGAGGGTGGATAGGACCACATTCACCTAACTTTTATTAGAGTACACTGTTATAAGTGGTTATTTATCGTTGCGCATCCCTGACTGTACCTATTTATAAGTGGAACTTTATCATAGGTGGGCACATACAGGAAAAAAGTTGGTACCTATAGGGTTCAGTGCTACTGTAGTCTCAGGTGTCCACTGGGGTTCTTGGAAGGCATCTCCAGGGATGAGGGAGGGCCACTGGAGTGTGGCTCTCGGGCACTAAAGAGCAGACAGACTTTCCGCAGGGTGCCTCGCATATCACATCGTGCTGGCAGCCTGTGACATTTTCAGGAACCGCTGACGTTTTCGGGAACAAAAAGTGAGAGTTTACCACTAACAGGTTCTCAGGAAGGAACCACTAAGGGATCTGCCTCACAAAAAAGGAAACTGAATCCAGAAGGAAGAGCTGAGGTCCATGAAGGAACGGTGAGCAAAAAAATTGGTAAACATATAGGTAGATATGAAAGAAACCATTTAAACACTGATAATGACTAATCCGGGGAGTACAAAACAAGGATAAAAATATCAGAGAATGACATCAGAAGAAAGGAAGTGATTGCAGTTTAAAGAATGCTAGGGGCGCCTGGGTGGCTCAGTCGGTTAAGCGTCTGACTCTTGATTTCATCTCTGGCCATCATCTCATGGTTCGTGAGATTGAGCCCCGCGTCGGGCTCCATACAGACAGCACAGAGCCTCGTTGCGATCCTCTTGCTCCCTCTCTCTCTCTCTGCCCCTCCACGGCTCATGCTCGCTCGCTCTCAGCATAAGTAATAAACATGTTTAAAAAATAAATAAAATAAGGTATGCTAAAGTTCTTACACTAGGTAAGGTAAGTCCTTACCTAGTGTAAGTCCTTACACTAGGAGGTAGACAGAGATCCTAATTACTTTTATGAAGACAAATACACGTGTTAACTATTAAAAGAAAGAAAGAAATGAAATGATAATCTTCAATCCAGTAGAGGAGGAAGGCTGGCACATATCTAAAACAAAACCGAATAGGACATGTTCTGTAAAGGGGAAATAGCTGCAAAAGGAGGAAATGCAGAAATGTAAAATCCAAAAGCTCACACCTTAAAATTATAGAATCCTGAACTAGTAACAGTATGCCAGACCTGAAAAGCATCAGAAACCCATACTGCTAGGGCCAACCTACAGCAAACCTGTGATGCTTGAAGTCAGCTGTGACTCCCTACCTCCAAGGCTGGCTAAGGCCCTACCTACACACCTGAGTCACTGTTGACTTTCTAGTGTCCAGGACTTCATTACTCACTCTCCCTTTATCTCTCCAAACGTGCTCCCGATACAGGATTCCGGATCGCTTTCATCGACTTACTATGAATGGAAGTCTGAGTTACCGTTTCCGGAGGTGTTTGGATTGAAGCCTTAGTCCTGAATTTGAATAAGTGCTTTGGTCTATTAGCAACTAGATTCGAGGCACCACTACACAGAAGTAGAGGAACTGGGAGCCCTTCCTTTGCTACTAAACTGCCACAGCCCCAAATACAGTCTCCCACTTGAACTGTCGCGTATGACCTTGAATTCGTATCCACATGGCTTTTATGCTCTGTCAATTTCCAAAAGTTACTTGGAAAACATGAGCAGTAATTTTCCATACCTGCCCAGATACAAACTTTTGAGATTTTACGTGAAGACGACAGATGTGCTTTAATTGACATCACAAACGCATCCTACGAACGTGCTAGGTAGGGACAAGTATGAATATAAAGAGCCAATAATCTTTGTCCTCTGTTATCTTTAAGAATACCCTCTTCTTGGGGCGCCCGGGTGGCACAGTCGGTTAAGCGTCCGACTTCAGCCAGGTCACGATCTCGCGGTCCAGGAGTTGGAGCCCCGCGTCGGGCTCTGGGCTGATGGCTCAGGGCCTGGAGCCTGTTTCCGATTCTGTGTCTCCCTCTCTCTCTGCCCCTCCCCCGTTCATGCTCTGTCTCTCTCTGTCCCAAAAATAAATAAACGTTGAAAAAAAATAAATAAATAAATAAATAAAAAAGAATACCCTCTTCTCCTCTGGTCCAGTCCTCTTTGAAGAAAATGTTATAGTACAAACAAAACGGAAATAAGGTGGTTCAGTGATCTATCAGGAATTTTCTTTCTTGGGAAGGGAAATTTACTTTTGATAAATTAATAAGAAATCAATCAATATAAGCCCCAAATCTGTTTCTCTCTCACGTCCCTAACGCTGTTTTAAGAATGAATGATTTCTGGGGCACCTGGGTGGCTCAGTCAGTTAAGCGTCTAGTTCTTGACCTCGTGGTTCATGAGATCGAGCCCCACGCTGGGCTCTACGCTGACAGTGTGGAGCCTGTATGGGATTCTCTCTCTGCCCCTCCCCTGCTCGTTCTCTAAATAAATAAATAAATAAATAAATAAATAAGCATGAAAAGTTAAAAGAAAAAAATGATGATTTCTGACTTGCACCAAAATACAAACTCCTGACCCACTGGATCAAGTAGATGTGTGTTTTCAGCAGACATATCACTTGGGAACCTGCCATCAACTGGAGCATATGCATGTGGAAAATGTGCTCTTATTGTGAAAGCCACAGCTCCTTGTTAACACAAGTCCCATACAATGAGAAAGCACATTCAGAACCGGGAAGCCAGGGAAAAGTGCAGGAGAGGGACATAAGCATGTTTTAACGGCTGTGATAATTTGCCATGAAAGGATGTTAAGGCCACAGCGCCTTGCTGCAGCATGCCATGTGCTGCTGAATTAAATTACTGCCATGCAGTCTGCTGGCGAAGGAATGTGTAAACAGGCCATATAGCCTTGCATCAGTTCCACAGAATGTTGCACAACACAAAATGCCTCTCGATGTGTCATTTCCTTCTTGGCCATCTTCCCAGCTCCTGACAGTCAGTCAACAACAAAAAAAAAAAAAGGACTGAAAGAGATTTAGAACTGCTCCTCTCAAGTGCACATTCCACCAACCACCAGACATGACCTCTACCGGTGCTCCTGACCGCACCCCCCATCCTTCTTAAAGAAAGGGAGAAAAGGAACAGTTGTGTGTGTGTGTGGCGGGGGGGGGGGGGGGGGTTACCTGTTATTATCCTCTTAAGTCAAAGATTTTCAACAATGCTTTATACACTAGTAACTCAGTGTTTACTATTTTTGACCATCAAATTTTGGCTTATGTTGGCTGACTTGTAAATATCAAAACACAGCATTTCCCTGTAACTTCCATTCCTGGGGCAAGCTTCAGAGACAGCAAAGAACCAGGAGAAGTCTGCAAGGCAAGAAGGTACCAGCTTTTCTACTAATGCTTTGTGCTAAGGACTAAAATTCAGGCCTGTAGCATGAAGAGTATGGTTGAAGACCTATCAAGATTTTCTCACACCGTCTTCACAGACAGAAAGAATGTGAATGCAAGAAGCTCCAACAACCTTAAACAAGTTCTTCTGCTATCCCTCCATCCAATACATTTTATATGTCCCCCGCCTTTCACAGGTGACCAACCTCTAAATATACCCAACCGCCGTCTATAAATGAGCAGAGGACATGGGCCAACCACCATGAAAAGCCCATTCACCCAACTGGGATGAAGAGTAGTAGAGGAAGAAGGCCAGCCACCAGTGAAATCAACTGGAGTGAGGAAAAGGCCAAGCCCTCCATGCTCTCCACCTTTCATGGGGCTGGAACACAGGCCTGGGTGGAACAGAATTGGAGATGATCCTGGCCCAGACTACCCTATGTTGTTTAAGTCTGTTACCTTAGGTTCGTAAGGTAAAATTTCTGCCACTGGAAGTGCCTTAAGAACACGGACTCATAAGGGCGCCTGGGTGGCTCAAGTGGTTAAGTGTCCAACTTCAGCTCAGGTCATGATCTCATGGCCCATGAGTTCAAGCCCCACATCAGGCTCTGTGCTAACAGCTCAGAGCCTGGCGCCTGCTTCGGATTCTGTGTTTCCCTCACTCTCTGCCCCTCCCCCACCTGCGCACGCGTGTGCGCGCGTGCTCACCCTCTCTCAAAAAATAAATAAACATTCAGGTGCCTGGGCGGCTCCGTTGGTTAAGCGTCTGACTTTGGCTCAGGTCATGATTTCACAGTTTGCTGGTTCAAGCCCCATGTCAGGTTCTGTGCTGACAGCTCGGAGCTTGGACGGAGCCTGCTTTAGATTCTGTGTCTCCCTCTCTCTCTCTGCCCCTCCCCTGCTCACACTCTGTGTCTCTCTCTCAAAAATAAAGGTTAAAAAAAATTTTTTTAATAAATAAATAAACATAAAATATTTTTTTAAAAACACAGAATAATAACCTGATCTCTGAAGAAGTATAGATTTGTGATGCACAGGTGAGAATGCGCCACCAGGAAAAGAAACCAGTTTGGCTGATGACCTAAGCCCGACAAGCTGAGCGAGCCAGGGTGCTGAGGCAGTCCGAGAAACACAAACACTGCCTTGCACTTCCAAAGAGCCTCTCCCTCACCGAAGTGCCAGCCTTGCTCAAGTCAAAATGCAGCCGAGCAGGGCAGCGTTGTAGGAAAGGAGTTTGATCAACTGGAAAGAGGCAGGGCTTCCTCCTTCTCCCACCAGGTCAGGACAGGTGGCTAGCTGGTCAGCAGTGAACAGTAGTGTCCCAGCAGATGGTGGCTTTGGTCTCTCCTTAAAGAGTGACTATGATCTGCTTCTCTAAGGCACACCACTCAAATCCCATCAGACAGCCACTCATGTGTGTTAGGTTATCGGGTCTGCAGATGTGCTGGCAAGTGAGAACTTCCAAAGCTGGGTGATATAAAGCATAAAACCTCCAGTCTCATCCACTTGAGGATTCATAAAATACTTCTGCTACAGACTTGCCATGGTGCCAGCCAAAGCTAATAACCTCTTTGTGTTCAAACATCAAATGTTCTATTCTTATACGAGTATTGATCTGGTGCAGCTTGATTTGACCTGCTAATACCGAGCACCCCAAGGTAACACTCACCCTTAATTCATCTGATAATTACCAAATATCTCCAATTCAGAAGGAAGCTACTATAATTAAAACTTGGGGGTCACTGCACAGAGTCTTTTTTAAAAAAAAGAAAACGGGGTGGGTGGGAAAGTAGGGTGAAGCCTTTGTGATTTTGATGGTTGGGTTCTTGAATGCACCGTAGCAGGGGAGAAGGCCCCTGTGATTGTGAATTAATATAATTAGAGGGGATTGGGTGGAGACTCAGGTTTCTCCTTAAAACTCTGATAAGCTGCCATAGTGCAGCTGCCTGACCCCCAGCCTCATTTGTCCTGCCCCCTTGAGTGTTGCACACATCCTGTAAACTGTGGACAGAAAACCTTGCAGAACTTCTTTTTTTAAATTTCTTATTTATTTGTGAGGTGGAGGGGGAGCAAGTGGGGCAAGGCAGAGAGAGAGAGAGGGAGACACAGACTCCAAAGCAGGCTCCAGGCTCTGAGCTGTCAGCACAGACGCGGGGCTCGAACTCATGAACCATGAGATCATGACCTGAGCCAAAGTCAGATGCTTTAACCAACTGAGCCACCCAGGCGCCCCACAACCTTGCAGAATGTTAAATGCCCCCTCCCCGAGATTAAGAAGTCAAGAGAGCTTTCATAAGGTGATACCTCAAAACAATCATTTCTCCTGTTGCAACAATGACATTTACCATCTAAGCACTTATGGAAGTTGATGATATTGGTGAGTGAGCCAATGAACCACTGCCCCCATCATTCATAGCTCTGTGGATTTCTTCCCCTTCAATCTAGGCTGCACCTGTATCTTGCTTCAACCAACAGTATATGGAAGAAGTGACTCCATGCCAGTTCTGAGCCTTAAGAAAGCCTAAAAGGTCCTACTCTCATAGCTTTGGGTGCCCTGACCTACCATATGAGAAGTCGGGCTGTGCTGGACAGACCACATGGAAAGGCCATGCAGAGGGGAAAGGCCCCACTCCCCCGTTCCAACCTCCTTGCCATCCCGCCGAGGCAGCAGATAGAAGAATGAAACCACCATGGGTGCTCTGGCACCAGCCACAATCTTCCCACGGCCACACAAAAGACCCCAAGCAAGACTGCAGAAAACCGATCCAGATGAACCCCAGGCAGCCCGCCGAACCATGAGAAATAATCACCTGGTTGTTGATTTCAGCCATTCTGTTTCGGGATCGTTTGTTATGTATCAATAGATCACTGAAAGAACAGCACGAGGATGTAAAGGATCCCCACTATGGAAGGTGATTTTTTTTCTTTTTCCATCCTCTGCACAGCCAATAATACCTTTTCCCCATCAGCCCTCTTCCCTAACCCAGAACCACATCGCCGACGTGGCTAACCAAGCTTTCACCTTCCTGGAGAAAGTCTTGAAGTCAGACTGCAGCCAGGACCAAGGGCAGACGTGGAACAAAGGATCCTAATAGAAACTGATGTTTGAAAGAGGTAGGCATCCGGACGCACTGCTGCTGACGCTACACTGACTTCTCCCGCCTTGCAGGAGGTCAAAACGCCTTGCCTCAACACAAGACGTACAAATTTGGGATCCTGGATATGATGTCATGTCTTAAAACGATAAGCTGGCAAAGAAAACAAATGGCATTTTGTAAAGATGTGCACCGTTTTCATGTTTACGCTACTTAAGATGAAGGTTCTAATAAGTCATCGGCTATGTTCCTTTCAAGGGAAGTTTTATAACCGAGATGAATCACAACTGCAGAAGATCAAAGTTAAAAAACATCAATGATGCCATGGGGTACTTTTTAATCTTGTAATGAGTGATGATCATGTGCTCTTATGAAGTGAGTCCAACTGCCAGCGCCAGATGTGTATATTGAGAAAAGAAGTTGTTTGTGATGTGACAGCACCCGTTCAGCTGCCAGAGACAAAAAACATGGAAGGATGAAACCTTTCTGATTTTTGAGTGAAAAGCAAGTCCTGGCAGATGTGCTGATAAGCAGGGCCTCAGAGGGGGGCACCAGTGCCATCGCGTCTTGGGATGCTTCTTTGCCGCCAATTTTGTTTTTCATCCCTTCTGCAGCGCTGTCCCCAGGCAGCATGAATACCTGCTCAAGGCACCCGTTTCTAACACTTACGAGTGTCATGTACCAAGGCGCAGAAATTAGTAAAACCGTCTGCAAGAAGAAAAAAAAAAATAGCCCACGGGGGAGCAGAATCTAGATTCTAATCTATTTCCCGGAAGCATATTATAAGCAAAACTCTACAGCAAACTTTTGACACTGAAGGGAATTTATGTAATAACAGCTAACACTTAACAGGCAGTAAATAGATGACAGTCACTGTGTTAGCATTTTACATACATTACATCATTTTACATCTCTGCAGCAACTGATGAGGAAAATACTGTTCCTATTCTCACTCTAACAGATGAGGAAACTGAGGCAAACAGAGGTTAGGTGACTCACTTACCGCCATACAACTAGGAAGTGGTGGAGCTGGGATTTCAATCCAGACAGTCTGACACCAAAGCCCACACCCTTAATCACTGTGCTAGGCTGAATAAAGACCCAACCAGGTAACTCAGAATTTGTCCTTGTCCAAATAGCTGATCTACCAAAAGGAGCCTTTTCAACATATACTCTGATCTCTGGAAGAAGGAGTAAGATTCCATTAACAGGAATAAATGCTATAAAATCCTCAGCTTCATCAAACCATTACAATAATAAGCAGATGGATCCTATCTTTAGGACAATCACTACTTAAATAATTATAATTTTGCGGGAGAGAAGGCTAAAACAATTGCATTGTCTTTTTCTCTCTCCGCAGGAAAGCCTTTTTCTAAGGCCCTAGTCTGGTAAGGGTTAACGATGTAAGTCATTCGGAAATCTAGAGTAAGGGTTGGCAAACAGCAACTTGTATGCCCAATCTGACCCACCACCTGTTCTTGTAAATAAAGATTTATTGAAACACAGCCACAACCACTCGCTTATGTATTGGCTAAGGCTGCTTTTAAGCTACAATGCCAGAGTTGAGCGCTTGTGGTAGGGAGAGATGTGGCCCACAGAGCTAAAATTATTTCCTATTTGACACTTCATAGAAAAAGTTTGCCAACCCACATTCTAGACTTTTTTTTCCTTTTAACATTATATATGTACCAATCAATCAAAATCTTATTATAGTTGAAGAAAATGGAAAATCCTGTGCATTTTTCACACCTGGGAGTCTCAAATTTAAAGAATAATATTGAGGGGCGCCTGGGTGGCTCAGCTGGTTAAGCATCCAAATTCGGCTGAGGTCATATCTCACAGTTCGTGGGTTCAAGCCCCGTGTTGGGCTCTGTGCTGACTGCTCAGAGCCTGGAGCCTGCTTCAGAATCTCCCTCTCTCTCTGCCCCTCCCCTGCTCACACTCTCTCTCTCAAAAATAAATAAACATTAAAAAAAAAAAGAACAATATTGAGAAGAGTGCTATACAATGCCCTAGATCGCCAAGAGCAGAGCAGAAGGAAATAATATAGCACAGAGAGTCAAGGTTATAGGATTAAGATGTTACTGATACCATACCCTTGCTTGTATCCAGGCACTGAGTTCGGCAACCCACCTTGCATGATGTCAGAGAAATGACTTCACATTGTCACATAATTTCTGGTTTGTGAAAAATGTTACTCAAGCTAAGCTAGGGCAGTGGTCTGCCGCTCAAGAACTCTACCTGCCCACCCCCCAAGCATCATCGGCAGCACCCAAAGCCTGAACTCAGGTCACACATATACCATCTGCCCCTCTACTCTGAACCCTCCTTGCTTTCAGAGCACTTCTTGGCCTTTAGTGATCAACTAATCACTTCTGCCAACAACCTCCTGGGAATGAGGGAATGGTAGCCTCCCTTGAAAGAGAAGGGGCTTTCCCAAAGCTACCCTGCTTCCTCACCTTCTGTCACCCCTTTGAGAATGGGACAGCACCCACCCACCCTTCCCTGCTTCCTCCCCCAACCATCAACTTTTGAACATCAGCTCTGGAGTGTATGGACTCATACACAAACAGAGGCACGCAGACATACACACACATAATAGTGGTTTTTCCAAGAACTGAGAAAAGCTGCTGAGATCAGCAGGAAACATCTTTGAGAGATAAAGATTAGCAGTGCTGACTGTCAAAAGACTACTGTCCTGCTTTATGCATGACTGCAGTGGGTGTCCCTGCCTTTTGAGGAACTCAAGAGCTAATTAGATAACCTGTGTCTCCCATCACAAGGTGTCTTCCCCAATTTATGGCAGTCCAGAAAAGTCAGCCAAAGCACCAAACCAGACAAGACAGCCCCTGTCTTGGACCTTAGAACCAGAGATTAGGGGCTACTGGAGACAGGTGTGTGACAATCGCCCAATAGACCGTTCGCAAACCAAACAGAGCCAGCAGTGACCCGACCTTGTGAACTGAGAAGAAGCAATACACATGAAAGGAGGAGAAAGGAAAAACCTCAAAGACTGGCTTTTGAGGCAGGAAACCTCCCTACTTCAGACAAGCAGTCAGCCTTTGTGAGAAGAGACAGTGGCAAGAAGGACCGAAGGCACTGTCTGTTCCCACTGCTAAAAGACACGCTACTTGGGGAGAGGAAAACTTTACCAGCCCTTTTCTCTCAGTTTTAGGAAAAAAGAAGAAATGTCACTCTTACTGTCTAGACAGATGTATCATCATACAACAAATATTCTGCCAGCTGTACCTCCATCACAAACCAAATTAAACTCTCTAAACACAATAGCTAGGACTCCAATGTGCTCACTCATCAAAGGCAGAGTTCAATATGTTTCCATTGGCACAGAATTTTTCATGTTATATATATCAAATAATCTTTAATCTCTAAATATGTCCAAATGGTGCTGTACCAAGTTTGATCAAATCAGGTTTTGGGGGGCGGGGGGGGCGGGGGGCGGAGAAAGCCTGTCTCAATTTAGATTTAGGAGGAAAATGCATATTGATTGGCCCAAACGGATGATGGGCACTACCTTAAACAGACGCTGGATGAACCTTCTGGATGTCCAGACAGACAAATACACAAAGGCGGATTTAAACCTGGTTTGACTCTATCTGTTAAAAGAAACTATCTATAACAATTACCAGAACATGACCAAACAACAGTGTTGTAACAATCAAGCAAGTTATCATTTGCAAATAAATTCTTTGTAATTAAGCAGTGTGCTCTTTATAAAGGGAATTGAGTGGGCGAGCTAAAAAGTTAAGACACATTCTTAGACCATGGGAAACACACGCAAATGCTTTTTGACTAAGCTCAAGATTTTGCAGACTTGTTGTTTTCTTCCTCAGCTCTCATGGGTCTGTTCTGCCCTGTCTATTGTGTGCAGTGGGGGAGCAGAATGCCTTAGCAAGGAGTTACAGTGACTGAATAATTGTCCACTCGTGTCCCCAAGCGGTGTAGGCCTTAGCGATTTTGTGGCAAAATCAAAAGTGTGATTTGATTTTCTACCAACTGTGAAGTTTGACTAACTGTCCCTCGTGAAAATACACACAGGTAAACACAGGTAGCAAACTCTGCAAAGAAACCATTTACGTAAAAGTAGCACTAACTTCCTTGGGATTAGTTCCTCGGGGGGGGGGGGGGGGGGGGGAGGGGGGTCTCCACACACCCTGTTACCATCTCCAATAGGAAGGCAAGTACTTACTTCTGGGTTCCCGGGGTCCATCCACTGTAACTTTAATAGCTCTGTGATAGGTGGCTACTTGGGGAGGGTTTGTGAAGACAGTTATGGTCAAGGTGAAACTCTTGCCTGCAGATGTAAAGGGGAAAATCCATAGTGAATATAAAAAGACAGTACCGATGATAACAGAGCAGCATAGACGTCCAGAAATTGCGCGTCGGCATCTCTGAGGAGCTCATGAAACCAACACAGGGGTCAGGACTCCTTGTTCTAAATTAGAAAGCCTGGGATGGCCACTTTACACAGTGATCACACACATGGCGTGTGTGGGTCATCGCCTCCATCGCCGCGCTCGCTATACAAGAGGACTCCGGTTCCCAGAAAAGCTGCTCAGTGGCCACAGTTGTAATGAAAACAGAAACTCTGGTCCACTTGAGGAAGCTTCTCCTCCTTTCAGTTTTCTCCAACATCAGGAACACATCCAAACACAGACAATTTTAGACGTCTTTATTTAGGATTAGGTCATGACCCCATGAGAGAACAATAGTAAATCACTGTTGATTATGTTATTTACTTCACATGGCTTCAGCATTTCATTTGCTTAACTGCACTACAATAAGAAGATGAAAGAGGACGGTTCTTATGGGAATCATTTTAACAGGAGCCAGTGTCTCCTGTCCTGGCCTTAATGTGCCTGTGGTAGGATGATTTCATCATTACTGGAACAAAGTTTTTCTCCTCCCTGCCCACCCCCTTTCCCTAAACACCCATCCTTGCTGTTGAGTCTTGAAATAACTCCCTGACAGTGACTTATGTTTTGCTAAATGTATATGACATCTCCCAATATAAATACGAATTTTTGCTTTTAGCAGAGGG
Source organism: Prionailurus viverrinus (assembly GCF_022837055.1). Taxonomy (NCBI): domain Eukaryota; kingdom Metazoa; phylum Chordata; class Mammalia; order Carnivora; family Felidae; genus Prionailurus; species Prionailurus viverrinus. Next base: position 43,357,246 of record NC_062565.1, on the reverse strand, counting down.
TGTGCTTCATTGAAATATTACATCTGATGTTTCAAATTAATGAGCTGAAGGTGATGAATGGGGGGTGGGGGGTTGGGAAAGACAGAAAAGTTTGGTCGCAGAATCGGATGTTTGCTTTCTCCAGAAGAAGATACCAGACTCTGCTACACAGACTCACTGACAGTTGTAATCAGTTAGATTTGCAACGGTTAGTCATGTCAGATAGTCAAAACTGCAAACTGTTACAAGACAGGAAAAGGTGGGCGTGAAACAGTGACTCAATAAAACCTTCAGCGATCTCAGGCCAGAGTATTCATTTGGCCTGCTCCTGTAACAGACCTTGAAACAGCTCATTTTGTTTTGTTTTCTGGTCAGAGACTGTTTTTCCCTCTACTGAAAGCTTGAGGGTATTAAATCAAAACACAAATCTTAAACAATATGTAGCAATGCAGAGTTTAATGCAATCTTTTCAAAGCTTAATATGGAACAGGTTATATACAAGGCTTAATGTAGAACAGGTCTTTGGCTGTCAAATCTAGTGAATGGGTTTTCTTTTCAACCCAGACCATGTAAGTTCCTAAAATATGTTTAAGACACACATCGTTTGTTACTCCATATATATAGTTTTAAGTCTCTTTGGCAATGCTTTTCCATGGCCAATATAAAAAAAAGGGGGGGGGGAGGAAAAACAGAAGTGGGGGAGGAGGGAGGACAGCAAAAGATGAATATTGATTAGAAAACTATTAAATGCCAGCCTTTTTATCTCATTTAATTATCTATAAGATAATTATAATAATTACATTATCTCATTTTAATCGTATCCAGTTAGGTTCATCACCCCCATCTCACAAATGAGGAAACCAAAGCCCAGGGAGGCTTAGTAATTCAACCACACAACTAATAAGAAGAAAAAAATCAGGGTCTGAACCCAGGTCTTCCAGAGTTTAAAATCAGTGTTCTTCTTTGTCAGAGAACATCCTAAACAATTAATTCGATAATTTATTTCTACACATGTCCCAATAAGCTCTATAAGACCAAGAAACAGTAAATATAAATCCACTAATGTAGTATCTCAGCCAGGATGATGAAAGCATTAATTCTGTAAGTATCACTGATCTGTCATATTTCATCCATTATAGATCGAATGTTACATGGGTTTAAGAAATGCAGTTGTCTGGGTAGGGACCAGAGGATTTATTATAAACATTCAGGCTAGCTGGAAGAAAAAGGCAGCTGGGAGTCTAAGCTAATTACAAAAAACTCAGAATCTATAGAATTGGAGATTAGAATGTTGACTAGGAAGCCACTGGATCCAGATCAAGACCTCAAAACAATGTAGAGATCTGGAGGAGTGAATGGGCTGTTTCCCTAGATTGAAAGTCAATTTATATTAAACCCTAGAAGATGACATCCTGGGTCGGATTAATGGTCCATGAGCCAGGACTGCAATCCTGCAAGGACAGTGCTTGGAAGGCAGTTGCCATCCATGTCGTGAATCTTAATAAATCAAGGATGTATAGGTCTCGATTGTCCTTAATGAGGGTAAGTAACTTGCTAGCAATACAGTCCGTGAATTTGTCAAAAACTGGTTCTGGGAATACTTCTATTTGAGACTTTCACATCTTACTTAGACTATTAAAAGTCATCGGTGCTCCTCCCAAATTCAAACACCTTGCGTAAGAACAAAAGCCAATTATAAAATTCATTCTGTGAGTATGAAGCATCTAAATGTTCAACGCGTTACCAATAAACATTTCTTTTTCAAAACAGGTGCGTTTGGGGGCAGGGGGGAGAAACAAGCATTTAGGTACGACTACAATCTGCTAAATCAAATCCTAAGGAACAAGATGTACTTTAACAACGGAAATAAAAATCAAGGAGGTCCCTTCTACCTCTTATTGCCCATTCAGAAGGAACATGAACATCATGTTCAAGAAACTTCCAGAAACTACCACCCAACGAAGCAACTGGTTTTTCACCTTAAAAGTAATAACCAATTTCCTAAATCAAATGTTTACAGGAGTATTCACGATTTACTTACATTTTCAGAAAGTTTTTGAAAAAAGGTTTTACCAAATTCCACTGCTTGTCACTTTCCATAACTGATAAAAAAAAAAAATTCAGGCTTCTGTTTAAAAAATGCAGGCTCCTATTTAGGGAGCTAGCTCATGAGACAACTGAGCTACCACCCGTGGCTTCCTCTAGGAACTACTTCCAAATTATTATGTCCTTAAGACATATTATTTTTTGAGATAAACATCGGACCTGTCATTGAAAGACAATTCTAACCTAGCCTGAGAGGCTATGAGGAACAGTCGATAGGGGAAGACTTCAAGCAAGGATTCCATCTTAGATTGATAGAGTGCCCTGCTCTGCACAGTGCAGGTACTTACAAATGCTTGTAAACTGAAAGCAGCATGTTTGATAGGAAAGTGAAGAAGCACCCCAAGAAAACTTAAGGACTAAATATTTCTGTTTCAATAGCGAACACAGACTTCTGTTGAAAATATAAAGGAGAAAAAAGGAAAAGACAACTAAAAACCTTAAGCCACTCCTAACTTAATACAAGTGTCACTGATGCTCTACTGTTAATTCAAAGTACTTTCAAAAGTCAGCTGAGAACCCATAATGTCAAAGTAAGTAGTGAAGTGCCTCCCTTATAAATCTAAAAACTGTGTTTCGATTTCTGAGAATTTATATCTCTACCACTGAAAAGAAAAGAAAAAGTGTTAACATTCAAGAAACTTGCTGGTTGTCGTTTTTTAAGGCTACTCAAAAGAGAAATTTTAAATGGCTGGGGGGAAAAAAAATACAATGGTATTTTCATCTTCATCGTGATGATGATCCAGACTTCCTAACTGAGGAGGAATGCAGAAGTGTGAAAATCAAAGAGGAAGCCGGAAAGAGTTTTTTTAGAAAGCAGGTCAGGTACACAGGCAGGTTAAAGGGTTTCCTGCCACTGAAACACTGACCCTTTTTTTTTTTTTCAAAGAATGGTATCCCTTATCAATGCTATCTTTTTTTCCTCTTCATTTTAGTTTGATATTACTGTTTCCTTTCACATAACGTTCATGCCATGATATAAAAATCTATTATTAGTGATAAATCAATTTTTCTTTCTCTCTCCACCCGCTCCCCCCCCCCAACCCCCAATCTAAGTCTCGAAGACAAGTCTGGACCAATTTCTCCATCCTGCCTCTGGCAACAGACTGTAGCATTTCAGATCCTCCACCAAGTCCCGGCTGCTTCAAAGGAAAAATCCTACTTTCTTCAGTTAAGATCATAAGAAATATAGGGGGAGGGGGTCAGCTCTGTTTGGACATAATTACACTTCATCAAAAGAAGCTTTCTTCATCTTCCATGCGTGAAAAGTCTGCAAGCAGTTAAGTCTGTCTTTTTTTTTTTTTAAATATAAAAATTGCTATTTGGGAAACCAGCCAAAACTCAGAAAGCCAATATAGTAAAACAGTGCACACCCTTTGTTTCTCTTTGAAGTTTCTTAAATAAATATGTTGAGGGTTTACAAAGTACACTATCACTTTGCCATAGTTTCTACTCAAATTGATCAGAGAAAAGTCATGCAGCATCTATGTAATACAAAGGTAAGGTAAATGGAAACACTAGCTTGAATCTGTAAGGTATAGTGTCCAGTCTTTTACATACAGAAATTCATTACTCTAATTAAAAACAAAATAAGGTTACATGGTTACATAAGAAGAAAGATGCAATTCAGACCATGCAGGTAAATCATCATGTTCAAATTGTTCTTGATTCCTACTAGAAAAAAGAGAAACTTTTATTGTACTGTGGACCTGTACCAGTTAACAGAAAAAAAAAGAAAAAGAAAAAAGAATATACACTTGACACCCAATCAGTCAACAGTGAGATAGGATGTGTCTTTTTTTCTTTTAATGAAAGTAAACTAAACCTGATGCAGAGATAACCCCTTTAGTTTTGAGTCGACCAGAGGTTCTGAGCCTCATTTTATTTCAAACAACCTTTCAGTGACAGTATCTCATTAGCATGCATCATTTTTTTTTTTAAGTTAAAAAGTACAGCTTCTTGGCCCTGTTCCTAGAAAGTAAACTAAAACTACTCATCGGAAACAGCCTTGCTTGAATTTCCCTTATCAAGTTTTTACAATGGTAATAATATGACATCTGATCCAAACTAAAGAGCAATTATCGGACATGGCTTAAAAATTGATGCTTCTTATTTCCTAATTCAAACCTGGGTAGAAGTCCTTCCATAGGTCGTTATAATTTATTTCACCTCAGTCCTAAAGTGGTCTATTTTCTCTCTTCGTATCGAAACACTTAAAATGGAAATATTAGATTCAGTAAATACATAAATGAACAGAATACTTCTCATGAAGGACTATTAAAATTCTCTCCATGGGAAAAATAAAAGGCAAAATGTTGGTCTCCTTAGAGACTATTTTCTAAAACATTAATCCCCCTATGAAACAGCTATGAGAATCCTAAAAGAAATTGTTTTCTATTTTATGATCTTTTTAAGGACTCCCAATATTTGAATATGGATGCGGCTGGGGGAGACCCTCAAATAATGTGGGAATTATTTAGTCTTAATCTCTCGTGTGTCTGGGCAACTCTATACGGTCATTCTAGCATGCGTAACACATCGTTCTGTACAGGCTTCTGTAAAAAACTATGATTTTTTTAAAATAGAATCTTATTACAAGAGTAAGTTAAATCATAGGGAGGTAACGTGATAGATAAGTGAAGAACATTAGGCCGGCTGTCCTTGCTACGACTTACAACAAAATTGATACTATCAGGAAATTGATCCATCGCATTCTTTTTTCTTTCTTCTCTGCCACTCAATTTATTCAGCCATTTGGCATCTCATAATTCAGAACTTAAACCTCCAACTGTTCTCTCCACCTAATGTGCTCACACCCAGTGGAATTAGGGACCAGTCTTTCTCAAAACACTGTTTGAATTTTCAATATCATAAAACAAATGAAAAAGGCCTGAGTACTCAAAAACACACTCAACTTCATCTGGACATACTTAAATAAAACCTTCAGTAATTCTATTCAGCAGAAGAAGGTGCTGATTTGTATACACACTAGCCTACATTTCCTCAGAAGATCCTAATGTGTTTATTCCACTACCAATATTAAAAATCAGAGACCTACCTCTTCCACTCCGGCCCACAAATCTCAGATCGTTGAACCTCGCTACTTGGTTTTTCATAACAGCAGAGGCATTTCGGAGCTCGGCAGAATAATTTTCGTCGTTGCCCGCCATGACGGTAACCACAGTTCCATCTGGTACCTCTCCCAGGGCCACCACCTACATAAAACAGGAAACACAGCGGCAATAATGGCACATCAGAAAAGCTTCAAAACTGAGACTATATTCCCAGTGTAAATGATGTTGAGACTATATTCCCACTGTAAATGATGTGTCTTATCAGGATTTAGTGCTCCAGTCCAGTAATGGCAGACAGGAATGAAGCATCTGCATACGGGTCAGGATGCCACTTCAAACAGACCAACGTTTCAGGGTCCACCCATTTCAAAGGCAGCAAGAGTTTCCTTCATTTGTTGCTGGATTCTTCACAGAATACATGTACATTTTTATTAAATCCCCATGTTAGGTTGTCCATAGGAATTATGCCACAGAAGGAAGGCTGATGCCCCATCTGCAGATTGCATCGTACATATTAAGGCACCGCCTGTCTGCAGCCTGGAGCGCCCCGAGGTGTGGTCTCATCCAGATCACAGGCTAAAAAAAGAAAGTCTGGTCAGCTCTATGGGAGAAGACATTCGGATGAAATCTCAGAGTTCCCGGCTATATGGAAGCCTAAATATGGTGGGGTATCCAGAACTACGTTTCATCTCCTTACTTTGGGCTACATATTCAGCTTTTAATCACACTGCAAATAATTACTGAATGCCCACTCTGGGGTTAGATACAGACAAAGCCATCAAGAAACTTAAAGTCTAGGTGCAGAATAAAAGGTACGTAACGAGGACGAAAACTTCACTGACAATTAGTGGTACAGATCCAAAATACACCCTTGGCCAAACTTGATTCTGTCTTGTCCCATCTGCCATTTTGGAATGACACAGATGCCTCCTTCACCTTCAACAGCTAACCTGCAACAGATGAACTCAGTCAAGGAAGGATCCAGACAATCGGTCTTTGAGGTCAATAAACATTTGCACCGCTCCAGGGCTAGGGATCACACTGGCAACCAAGGTCAGCTGACTCGCAAACGGGTGCCCCTGTTTAACAAGAAGCCTGGTGAGGGAATGCCGCTGGGGGAGACAGGCTGCACAGGCTGCACTGTCACATAGACACACTATTCTTGATCCATTACCCACCCCCTGCCCCTCGATAATATCCTTTCTCTCCACTAACTTCCAGGATCCTACATTCAGATTATTTCCGCCTCTTCCTCATTCAGCTTCCAGATGCCCTTGTGGTTACTAGGCAATGGCTCCAGCTAAGGTAGCCCACCAGTCTCTGATAATAACACCCATGTGCACTCGCCTGTCTGGCAAATATCCCACTGACCCTTCTGCGCCTCGTGCTGGCCCTCTCCTTTGTCGACATTTCCACAAGGCAAACCTAAGCATTTAATTCCATGCTCCCAATGCAATTTGTAAATACTCTCATTAAAGCAACTTTTTTATAGTGTGATAAAATAGACACCGTAACTACGCTTTAGGGCTGAGTTCTCCCCACCCATGACCCCCATCCCAGTCCTCCTCTCCTACACAGCCTCTATTCTGGCCAGGCAAACAACCAACCACGCAAAAAAGTTGTCAATATATATATATATATATATATATATATATATATATTTTTTTTTTTTTTTTTTTTTTTTTTTGCCCTTGCTTTTCTCTTAGGCTGTTTCTCAATTCCATTCCCTCTTTAACACTTCATTATTCAGCTTAAAATCCTATAGCCTTCCCTCTAAAGCCCACTTCCACAGCACCCCGCTGCACTCAAATGATCCTCATTTCCATGTACATATATTAGTGATCTACCTAATCCTTGTGATATACTAGACCAAAGCGGTGAGACTCACTCCTAGGAAACCAGATTATACACTGGAAACTACATGAGGGAAGGGCCTTCATCAGTCTTGCTCACCACCAAATGCCCAGTGCCCAAACATTACCTGGCACATAGTAAGTGTTTGGTAAATTCTTTTGAAAGAAACTGATGAAAGGGTTCCATGAAGGGCACCACCTCCCACAGCAAATAGTCTGTGAGGCTCCCAGCTAACACTCTAAGAGAGAGAACCAGTTAAAGGCTGAGTCAGCATCTCCCGGTAACAGCAACATGCTCTTGCAATCAAACTAGTTTTCTGACAACTTTTTTCTGTCCTAGAGAAGAGGGAATTGCTGACTATCCTCCTGGTTACTCTGTTCAGTCTGAGAAATCTCCCAGGTCAGGGGCCAGTCCCTCGAGGACATGATTTCCTCCTTGCACCCTTGATCTAATGTCTCAAGGGGCTATGGAATAGAGGTAATGCTGTACTCCTACTGGACACAATATGCTTTTCAATGTTTTTGAATTCACAAGGCCAAAAATGTGAACATTTGAAGACACTGAAACAACCGATCGTGTTTGGCCAGTGTTCATCTGAAAGTTTCACATTTTTTACACTCAGCGTATCGCGTTTTAGCACCTGCTGTGTGGCTTTTGATGTCAAAGTAAATATGGAACCAGGAAGCATACTAACGAAGGCAGAAAGGTTTGCACCGCTCGGAAAAAAATGAATGCACCTAAAATCAAGAGGCCGCTCTTTTTTCTCACCTCTCTTATACATCTGCTATGACGTCACACAAATAATTTCATCTCCAGGAACCACAGTTTTCCAATATAAATTAGAAATAATATTTTCAAGTCTACATAACATAGAATATACTACATAAGTAGAGTGTAATTGTAATGATGTTCTTTTTGTAAAATGAGGAGGCTAACTTCAGTTCCAAGTCTGCTGTGTGCTAAACATGGGCTTTCACTTATAAGCATCCCGAAAGCATTCAATTGGACATGTAATTCTCCACTTCGTGTCCTGAAACGTTTGTTTTGTGTGTTGTGTTTGGTTTTTTGGTTTTTTGTTTTGTTTTGTTTTTGGTGTTGTTGAGAGATAGAAGATGGCTGCTGATGGGTTTCACTTCTGTCTGGCTAAATTAAAAAAAAAAAAAAGAAAGAAAGAAAGAAATCTGCCCCAATATAAAGATTTTCAAGAGTTCTGGGACATTATTATTTTACTGCATATTTTTAACATAATGGACTTTTTTTTTTTACTTAGAAGAAAAGGAAAATTGATTCAATATGGAAAAATCTGAAAGAAAAGATCCCTAAGAGTGAAATACACAAATCCACTTTTCTTTGCTTAAGCAAAATAATGACCACGTTCAATATTGGTATGTTTTACGTATTCCACTTAATAACAAAACAAAAAGGTAATCACAGATTGTGTGAGTCTTCTATGAGGCTTAGAACTTGGCCTAAAAATGAAATGCTCACAACAACGTGGTGACAACTTTTCCTGTGATGGCTGAACTCTGTTTCAATGGCTAAATATATTGGGGGTTTTTCTACGATTCACTCTACCAAATCTGATGCCTAATGTTTTTCTGAGGAAAGAAAAGAGGGAGGGCGTACTGTATTTGACTTTATATCAATCAGAAGTATAATTATATGTCAGAGGGTTTTAAAAGAAAAAGGAGATCTCTGAAGCTAAAAAGTTTCCCTTAGAGATTCTCAACTGTGTTTATCTAAAAGAGAACCAAAAGAATCAAGAAATTTTTACACATTTCATCTGTACCAAACCCAAGCAATGGAAAACATTTTAAGGGGTAGAGAGCAGTCAAAAGTCGCTCTTTAACTGGTTAGGAGTAAGCACGCATTAAAATTTGTTTCCATACTACCCAACACAAAAGATCCGTTCTGCAAAGAACAGTTTGTGATGAAATCTTGACAATTACATTTCTAGGTGTTTTTAAAATATAAAGTCTACAAATTCAAGAAACTTCAGGGAGAAGAGGGAAGTAATTTTGTGTCCTGACATTTTAGAACAGAGAAAAAAGTTCCTTTATTTAGCACACCTCACTATAACTAGCATTTAAACCATATGATACGAAGCTGGTACAAAATGAAGTAAAAGGATACTTAACTCTAGAAGCTACTGAAATTTTATATGAGACTCCTTATGACTAAATCTGTGAATTACCCTAAAAAAGCAGCAATAGAGAATTACCTCAGGCCCTTAAAATTGTTTTTGTGGTTATTTTTGCATGGAAATTAAAATTGCCTATGACATTTCCATGGACAGAAGTCTAGTTTTAACCAATCAACTGCTCTTAACAGACCAATATCATTTGGCACATTGTACCTGCAGCAAAATTGAAATATAATTATTTTTCAAGATAAAGTCTGATCAAATCTTTCTTTGGAATCAAAAGCTGTAAGGGAGCAACTGCAAAATGGAAAACTTTAATTCTTATGGCAATTATTTAAAGATAACTTTAAACTAGTAAAACATTTCACAAATGTTATAGTGAATATTTAGAATTTAACCTAGAATTCAGGAAAACCTGACTGAATTGTAGAGAAAAAATAAATGCAATATAAAATACCATTTCATAATTTAAAAAATATATGTCAAAGAAAAATTTGATGGAAATTATATCAGTACAAGCTAGGAATTTATGGGCCATGTTTCAAACTGGTTTAGATCATCTAACAATGAATGTTCTGGCATTTTGAAAGGAGACAAACAGCAATGCTAAAGGGGAGAAAATAATGAAAGATATTTTAACCATGCCTGTTTCCAAATAGAAGTTTCCTTAAAATTTTTTAAAAATGTATTTTCCTCCTAAAATTATTTGTTTCAATTACCTTTCATATATTCAGTCCTAAAATTTTAAACTTTAATTCATATTGCATCTAAAGGCAGAACACAAGAAATGCATCTGTCCTCACACAACTTGAAATCTATCATAATTTACATAATTCTACTTAATAATGCATAGTTGACTTAACCACGTTTTAAAAGATTTAATAATCTGTTCTCCTTTGTTTAGGTATAATCACATTCATAAAGACACAAACAGAAAGCCTAATCATTATATAGCTTAGGAAAATACAACTCCCTGATGTCAACTATTTATTAGCTGCATACTTGTTTTTGAAGAGAAAAATGGCCAACGAGGTTGAAAAAAATTATTTTCAAATAGAAATTGCTCCATCATTTTGAAACTCTACTTATGACAAATACTGAAAGGTTATCATTAAACATATAGAATTAACTGTGAGCAATAGATCATATAACTAAAAATGTGTTTTCTTTCTTTAACGTTGCCAGAAAAACATATGATACTGGTAAGTATACAGCCCAGTGTTCCCTAACTTAAAACAGCACAATAGCCTTGCACCATTTTTAGTTTTAAAATATACATCTGGACTTAAAATTTCTGCATAGTGTTTCAGCTTGAAGCTATTTAAAGCAACTGAGTTATAAACCCTGAACACCAGGCTTCATGGTGGAAATGCTGACAGACCTCTGACTGTAAGGGTGCTACTGGATATAAGGCTGACATGTTCTCTCCACTATTTCTACCAGACCATTAGCTAATGAACTGAATTTGCAAGCTTTTTTTTTCTTTTTTTCTTTTTTTGGTCGCTAGAATTATCTAGGACAGAAAGGGCATGGGATCCTCTAATAGTATCCCTTAACTATTTTAAGCGTTCAGTGAGATACACCTGAAAGAAATGTTAAAAATATTTATTTCCATTTCCTTGACACCTGGAAGGACTGAACATTACAAAACTGCAGAACTTTGTTAAAAATATAATACGAATAAACAACTTTGCATATTTTAAAACATACTAGGTGTCTTTGCAGTTTTACATGCTGCATGTAAACAAATCATTACGTATTCTTGCATAATCCCAAAACGAGATCAGATGAACGACACTAATATGTTACTTATGTCTTAATATAATACACTGTCAATATCATTTTGAAGCATCATTTTAAATTAACACATCAAAATACCACGTACTGTACTCATTTCTGATTCTCTATAGTGCTGAGTTCAGTGTCACAGATATAAAATATGGGCTCAATATATATATTAATCGGAATACCAGATTTCTCAACAATTAAGTTCTGTATGTGTTTTTTAGGTACATTTACCTACCTACTATCTACCCAACAACACAATAACTTTGTACACAGCGCTAAATATGATAGCCAAATTACGGTCACCACTTTTAAAACTGAGACTTCTTCATATTATTTCTTCATTGCAGATGTATTTGATTACGTTACAAGGGTGTGGAAAGTCTACTGATCTCAGGCTTTTATCTCAAAAGAAAGGTAAAGGGAGATCGTTTTTACTAACATTCGGATGAAAACAAGAAAAAATGTCAAAATCTGGATGTTCCAAATCTCTACACATCTTTCTCAGCAGAGGCAAAACTTGTATACTGAGTGGATCTCAGACATCACCCTCTGTCTAAATTTTGCCAAATACAGGTATGGAGGTTGGAGAACACAGCGAATTATGTCTTAAGTTAACTCAATTTATTTTTCAATCAATACGAATTAAAATACTCAATATGGTCATGTATAATCTATGGTTTTGCTTACAGGTCAGAAGTAAAACTGCTCTGTAATTAACAATAGGATGATTAGTAGCAAAGAAAACAATTTATTTTCAAAATCATTTTTAAAGGGTGGTAATGAATGAGAAAACCTAAAAATAACCAAAATATCTGAGAATAGATCAAACGACATTGCATTCTGTCAAGTTCCATGCAAATTCATTGCGTTCTACCAAGAAGATCATTTCTATCCAAAATACCAAGGCTCAAAATCAACTCAGGACCATAAATGTAGGAAAACAGTTCAAGACAGTTATACATTGAACATGTTTAGCAGAAAAAACGGAATGCAGAATACCGTAACACCTAAACGATATTTTTTAAAATGTAAGTACCTACCCATCTATTTTCATATATCTTGATTTTGAATGCCTGACGTGGCATTTAGGGACAAAATATCTACTTATTTGTACTTGCTGTTTTCATCCAGGTTTTTTGTTTGTGTTTTTAGGGGGTTGGCGGGGGGGGGGGGGGGGGGGGGAGGGGGGGGGAAGGTGGAAACAAATTTCCACTCTTCGCTTAAGGCGAATTAGAACATTCTGGGCCTGTGGACGATGAATGTTGTAAAAGACATCTCTTGTTATGGAAATTCGAATTTCTACAATTCACATACATTCTGAGCTTTTCATATTTCAAGAAGGAAAACATTAACCTACAAAATGGGTGGTTTATAAAGGGAGAAATGGAACGGTAAACACACACACACACAATTTCTTGAACCAACTGCAAAATGAAACTTGCCCCAGAATGCAACATCCCCTTTCCTTAACAATTCATTCTGATTTCTGTTCTGATGTAAGACCCATCTAGATAACCAGCTCTAATTGACCTGGACTCCTCTTCCTTTCCACCCCACCCACACACGGAATCTGAATTGGTGCGTGGGGCGGCGGCGGGAGGGGGGTGATCCACAACTGGGAACTGCCAGTGGCCTGTGGGAGTTTGGCCCCAGGGTGCACAGTGGCGGGGCTGGCACGATTCCTCACTACCCCCGGCCCCCCAGGCCTTGCTTACCCTGATCTCCACAGATCCCAAAACCCAGGGACCCAGGCCCACCTTCCCAAGTTCAGAGGCTAGACAGGGCCGGAAGCGTCTTCCTGGGAGTGCTCTCCTCCCTGTCTGGCTCACCGCCCCCTCCATCTCGGGCGTCCAGTCCCGCGAGTGTGGACTGCCCGGTTTCACCGTTTCCCCATCAACCCGGTGCGTGCCGGGCCCTGGGGGCTCCGCGTCTCCCCCTGGCGAAGGCCGTCCCGGGAAACCTAGACCGCCTCATGGAGAACCATCCGACTGCTGCGAGAGGCTTCGGACCCTGCACCCTCAACCTGCCTAGCCGCTGCCTGCCGCTCCGGCTGCAGACACCCGCCCTCCAACTAACGGGTCGGCGGGGCGGGCGGAGGAGGCCGCGGGCGCCCCGGGCGCGCTCTCAGGCCTGGAGGGTCGCTCCTCCGCGCCCTGGCCACCCGCCGGAGCCTCCCACGACCTTTCAGAAACAGAAGGGCCCTTTGAGATTTAGGTCCTTTAAAAGTACCAGTAAGAGAAATCCGCAAACTTTCACCTCCGTTTTCCAAGCGAGCGAGCCAAAGGCATTTCACGGGTTTCCCTCATCCCTCCCAGGTGGGGCGAGGCGGGGAGCTGGGTCCAGACTCCCAGAGGCGGCCCGAGCCCCCGCCCCCTCCATTGGCCTCCTCCCCGCACTCGAGGGTCCAGCGCGCGGGACTCCGGGGCTCTCCCGCCTCGGGGCGCGCGGCGACCCTGGCGGCCCCGCCTTCCTCCCGGTAACGGGAACTGGCGCGGGTCTGCGAGCCGAGCAAACGCCCCCGTCCTGCCTCCCCCTCACTCGCTCCCAGAGTCCCTAGGTTCGCCAGGGACCCTCTTGGACACCGGTCATGCGGCCCACGCGCTGCAGCCGGCACCCGGCGCCCCGCCCCGGACGCGAACGCCCGGCGCCGGCACCCCACGAACACTGGCCCACGAGTCCGGGAGGGGCCGCGGCCGCTGAGGCTCACGCGGGTTAGAGAAGGGGGCGCCAAGCCGGGCGGAGGGGCGTCCGGCTGGGACAGGACAGGGTAGTGGCGCGCGGGACCCCGGGGAGGGCGGCGCGGGCAGCCCGCGGTGTCGGGAGGGTGGGCTGCCCAGCGCGGTGGACTCGGGAGTCCCGTGGGAGGAGGCCGGGGCTCCTCACCCCTGGGGAATGGGGGCGGGGTGGGATAAGCCGGGGTGGCGGCGCCAAGAGTGGGCACCTAGGGGCTCCTACGAGGAGGGGAGACGGCTCAGAGGAGTGGGTTAGAACGAGGGGTAATGAAAGGATAAGGGGGTCAAGGGCCAAGGTGGTGGCTGCCGGCACAGGTGGGTGAGGGAAGGATCTGAGCGGGGTAATGCGCCCGGTGCCCGCCGAGGGATCCGGAGGAGGAGAGCCAGTCGGGGGTCTCTCGGGTCACAGCCACCAAGATAGGAGGACTCAGAGGCCGTCCGGGCCCCGGGACCCGCGGGTATAGGGACGCCGGCCGGCAGGTCCCGCGGCGCTCGGCCGGGGGCGGGGGGTGGCCGCAGCTTACCTTGAAGGCCACGGGCAGGGTCTTGTTGCATCGCCAGTGCGAGGGCAGCACAGAGCACAGGAAGTTGGGGCTGTCGGTGCGGACGAGCTCGGCCGGGTGGTCAGCGATGATCTCCACCATGGTGCGGTTGTCGTGCGGCGGCCGCAACCGGGGCACGGCGGCCGCCGCTGCCGCCGCCGCCGCCGCCGCCGCCGCCGCCGCCGCCGCCTCCTGCTGCTGTTGCTGCTGCTGCTGCTGCTGTTGCTGTTGCTGCTGCTGCTGCTGCTGCTGTTGTTGCGCAGCCACCACCGGGCTCACGTCGCTCATCTTGCCGGGCTGCAGGCTGCTGGAGGGAGGGCTGAAGCGCCGGCTGGTGCTCGGATCTACGGGAATACGCATCACAACAGCCACAAGTTAGCGAAGTGGCCGGGGGAGGGGGAGGAGGGTGGAAATGAGGGGCGAGGAGGAGGAAATTGGGGGGGTGGAGGCGAGACGGGGGGAAAGGGGATGGAGGTGATGGGGCCGAGGAGGTGAGAAATCAAGTTCGATGAAGCCGACTGCCGGGAGGAGTCTGACGGGGGCCAGCGGTGGCGATGCAGAGCAGTCGGGTTGGCGGGTTGGGAGACCCGGGAGGTGCAGATCTTGCCGGAGCTTTTGGAACGCCCGCGGTGGCAGCTGAGAACGGGCGCGGGGATGTGTGTGGCCTGGGGAGGCAGGGGGCTTCAGTTTGCAGCGTGGAGTGGGGTCCCTTGGGGCACCGCGTCCTGGGTGCGCTGGCGCCCCCTCCCAGGTCGAGTCCAGCGGTGGAACGGAGTGGATTCAGTAGTCCAGCCCCGGGGCAAGCATAGCCGCGCGCTCCCCGCCACCGCCGCGCCGCGCGCGCAGCTACCCAGCTGCAGGCGTCCGCGCCGCCGCCGCCCGCCCGCCCTCCCGCGCTGCTGCCGCCGCCGCCTCCTCCGCGGCGGCCTCCGCTCCCCCCGCGCCGGCCGCACGCTCAGATTCCTCCCGCGGCGGCTGCCACCCCGGCTCCCCGGCTCGTCTCCTTCCTTTCCTTTTTCCTCTTCTGGCCTTCTTACGGCCACCTCCTTGCATCCATCCACTCGCTCTTGCTATTTGCAAAGCTCCCCTGACCCTCGCTCGTCGAGGTGCCAGGAGGTAAGTCGCGGGCAGCGGATCTCGGGGCAACGGATCTCGAGCCTGCGAATCGCAGCCGCTGCCGCCGCCCGCCGGCGAAGAGCAGGAGCCCCCGTACGCAGCGCGCAGCTTCCGAAGCCGGAGAGGCGGCCCTGGTCGAGGGGAATCTCGCCTGATCGCGTCCTCTAGCTTCTCCCCCGACCCAGGACCAGGAACCCCCTCTTGGTCGCACGAAGTTGAAGCGGAGACGCCAGAGCGGCCGGCTGAACTGACTGTCGTTATTTTTCGTTGTAACTTCAGGAGAGGAGGAAGGAAAATTCTTGAGCGTCTGTGCTGACTTCTCGGCACTCTTCACCCTTCCCCCACCCCACCCCCCACCTCTGCCGGAGCGGCTCCCAGGGAAAAAATGATTTTGCAGGGTTTGGGTGCCTTTTAGTCTTAAGTGACACAGAAAATTGGGGTGGAGGGGACACTTGTCAAATAGTTTTTAGAAACTCAAGTGCGTGGCTGGACACTTTTTCCTTCTATATTCAAACTTGTCGTTCCTAGAGAACAAGGATGAGGTTTATTTTTAACGACTGGAAAACTGTCAGTTGGATGATTAAAATAAGTTGCAAAAAACCTTGCTGGGGAAAAACCCCAGCAGTTTTCCGTAAATTGCAATTTTTTATTAAGTCTATTCTGCATCTAAAACTAAGACTAACGCCTTAACTTTCTTCCCCACCACTCCCGGGGGGGCGGGGGGGGCAAAAGATAAAAATACAAAATAAAATATCCAAAATGCTTCATTGGCTATTTATTTATGTATTTATTTCCCAATGTGGGTTAAAAAAGCGACTTTGGATCCCCCAAAAAGTTGCGGTCGAGAGGATGAAGGAGCACGGAAAAAAAGCGGCAGTTTTACCTAAAATGTGGTTTTTGGAGGCTGGGATTTCTAATGATTAGGTTTTTGTGGTTTATATAGACACGACTCTGGCTAAGGCGATCATTACGCTGATGAGAGTCAGAAGCACGTGGGTGTCTCCGACCAGCCTCAAACTCGGAACCTTCAAAACAAATAAAACAATGTGCGGCGCCCGCGGAAGCCGGGAAATCCGCTTGAGGCTCTTGCACCCCCAAAAAGGGGACAGGGGGCCATTTCCCCTCCTGGTTGTGTAGTGCTACGTTCCTTGCTTACTGTCAAACTCCTTTAAACTTCCCAAAGCCTGAAAACGTGTTTGCAAAAACAGTCCTAGTTGCCAAAGTTTCAAAGATTCGTAATAGGGTAGCTGACGCCACAATAAGTGATTTTATAAAATAAATGAAAAATGATAACGCTTCCCCCTCTTGAGTATTAAGGAAGAAAGACGGTTGAGTCATCACTCTTCCCCCCCCCACCCCATCTGATTTAAAACAATTCACGTGCCCATTAATTGACGTTTTTACTGCTCACTCAGCGCAAACGCCTATGTCACCCTGGTAGCGACCTGCCACGACCCTCCCTCCCGGTTTTTAAAGCCTTGCGTCCACTTGCTGAGCGGGAGCACGGGGTCTGCGCCTTTGAAGGGGCCTGGCAGGGCTTCGAGGGCGTGTGGGCACTCAAGAGGGGACCTGGTGCCCATCACGGACTGTGGAGCCCAGTTCAAGAGCAAAGGGAACGTGGAGGGCTATCGTAATGTGTCTGGGACACGAGGATTGCCCTTTAAAGAGATGCGCCGGCGATAGAGGGGCCTCCAACAGCTGGAGCGGAGGTGGGGGGCTCGAGGTGGTCGGTTAGGCGTGGGCCCTCCCGGGGGTAAGGACGGGGTTCAGGGGACGCTGCTCCTCCCTTCCTCTCCGGGGCTGCATTGTTACCTTCTCTTCCTCCATTCACTATTCCACGCCTCCCTCGTGCGCGGTTTTCTCTCCACGTTCCCGCCTCTCCCCCAAATCCCCCCACAGACGCGAGCCTCCTCGCCGCGCCCCTCCCGCCTCCTCGGCCATCCCACGGCCCGGTGACACATTCTGCATCACCCGCGATGACACCCCCTCCCTGACCGACTCCTCGCCCCTGGCCTGCAAGGCCTCCGGGCCCCACCCCCGGCGCGGAGAGGGTTCGAGAGAACCCACTTCTTGCGCTGAACTGGACGCGCAGCGAGGAACTGAGCGGTCTCCTGCGCGTGCGATGTTTAATTATCTTTTCCGTCACAGGGGAGAGCTCTAACCCCGGGCACCGCCGCGCCGCGTGCGCGCACAAGGTCCAGTCTTCCCCAGCAGCTAGCGGCCGTTACCCCTCCGAAAAGAGAGAGACCAGAGTACGTCCATTACTCTCCTCTACCTTGCACACCCACTCACGTACACTCGGACACACACTGTCGCACAGGCACACACTGACACTCGTCGGTACACAGGCGCGCGCGCGCCCGGGCTTGCTAGCTTTATTTTCGTTTGGTTTGATTTGGTTTGGTTGCCCTTTAGCGGGAAGGTTTTATTTGGGGCATGTTGTACCACTGTCTTAATAGAGATGTCTGACTTTGGTTTTGAGGGGAAAAGTTACAGGTACTGTATTATTTCCGTAGTCAAAGGGAGGTACAAATTCATTAACTACCATGATAGGTGATAGGCAGCCTTCTCTGGGGCTGTCCTCCTCCCGGAAATCCATGGAGTAGGGAACTCCCAGAACATTTGAAGACGCTAAGCCGGTATTTCAAATAGAGGCGACCAGATGGGCTTTTTGAATAAAAGACTCTAGGGCAGTTTGAATTTAAGTAATCATGTTGGGGAATTTTCCTCTCTTTCTCCATCTCTGTTCGTTCCTTTCTTTGTTTTACCTGGTGGGTAGTAAAATATGGAGGCCTCAGTGCTCGGGTACCCTGACTGGGGATTTTAAGGGCAATTTAATCAATGGTGAATTATTTATTTTAATTAATCATGTCTGGTAATTTAGCTTTATAGCCTTCCTTGGGCATCTTCCCTCCATTTCACATTTCAGTGGAACTAATATAAGCAGCCCTTGGAAGTTACTAGTCTTGGATCCCTTAAAATATCCTACAGTTATTTATAATGTGGAAATGAAATTTTCCACTGAATACCCTAACATCGTTTCAGGTATCTGGCACAGCAGATTTTCAGTCTCCTTTCAAAAATATCCTCTTGCTGAACATTCACACTTTCAGCTGGAACTGACTGAGCCTGGAACTCATGATGTCTTGGCTCAGAGCATGATACTTAAAGGAAGAAAACATTTTTACAGACCCCTAAACCGAACCTCTCTTGGTAATAGCAGGCCCATAGGAAAACCATGAAATTTTTCTTATGTGTATTTTCTGCTATAGTTCACATGATCTCACTCTTGGGTTTAGATTTTCTTCTCCTCCAAAATATTCAGAGCGGGTTACTCACTAGATTCCTATTCCTATTCAGAAATATTCATGTTTTCCGTTGTATGTTATGGCATACAAAAGAACATACTTTTTTTTTTCTGAAAGTGTGGGTACTCCAGAAGACACAGGCACCTTTTTCCCCTTCATCTCCTTCAGTATTTAATGTAACTCTTTAGTAACAACACCTGCGAATTCTGACTTTTCAGTCTCAATGAGATGTGAAACAGTCAACTCATTTATCTGGTCAAAGAACCGAACTCTCCACACCAGGAACAGAGCCCATGTTCCCTACAGTCAGGCTTCATCTTATAACCCTTATGCATTATTTTAAATATACTTTTTCTTGATGAAAAGTAAAAAAAGTCACTGCAAGATCTTCAAATGGTTTTCAATGGACCATCTAATAAAGTGGGACAACCTTTCAGACATACAATAGAAAACCATGGACATATTGTTGATCCATAAAGTTTTGAATGTGTCATATGGGAAAACTCTGTAAACAGAACCATCATTAGAGAGCTTTCCTCTGGATTGTGATTGAGTGAAAGCTACCCAGCCCTTAAAAAACAGCCCTGCGCTAGACTAGGAATTGTCTTACTATATACTACAGCCTGTAGGCCAAATCTGGCCTGACACCTATTTTTGTATAACCCACAAGGTACGAATGATTTTTGCATTGACAAATAGTTGGGGGAAAAACACAAGAATAACATTATGTGAAAATGATATGAAGCTCAAATGTCAGTGCCCACAAATAAAGTTGCATTGGAACCCAGCTAGATTCATCTGCTTTTGTGTCTGTCGGTAGCTGCTTTCACCTAAAACAGCAGAATTAGGTAGCTGCGGCAAAGATTGTATGGCCTGCAAAACCTAAAATATTTAATATCTACTTTTTTGCAGAAGACGTTCACCAATCCTAAAATAAAAGGGCTGCAGCACCCTGGTGGAATTGGACAGAGGAAAGGAGTACATATTTTTTTTTTTTTTAATTTATTTTTGGGACAGAGAGAGACAGAGCATGAACGGGGGAGGGGCAGAGAGAGAGGGAGACACAGAATCGGAAACAGGCTCCAGGCTCCGAGCCATCAGCCCAGAGCCCGACGCGGGGCTCGAACTCACGGACCGCGAGATCGTGACCTGGCTGAAGTCGGACTCCTAACCGACTGCGCCACCCAGGCGCCCCTAGGAGTACATATTAAAGAATGTATATGCAGTGTGTATGAGGTCTGGATTAGATTTTTTTCAAGTGAAAAGGGTTTTCTTTAACTTATTCTTTCCTGCACAAAATGTTCATCAGTTAGGCTAACTTTTTTCCACTTAAGAATTTTGCATGTGGCAAAACGGAGAGAAAAGAATGAAGAGTTAGTGCTTTTCCACGAGCTCTTTAAGAACCATTGTCTTACACATGTCTGTACATCGGTATCTTCCATTGCCCGTCAGAGCAGATGAGAAACTGCACAGATGAGAAAAGAGTAAAGGAACCTCCATGTAATGTGAACATGAAAAAATTAGTGAAGACTTTAAGAGGCTTAGTCCATCTGTTTTACAGATGATTACACAAGAAACATAAACGAGCTTACCAAGAATTTTCTGGTCTATAATATTTTCACAAGTCCTACATAGACTTTTAAGACAGTTAGCTTAATAATTTAAGTGATCCCAAAGCTTTCTGACATATTTTTCCATTTTAATTTTTTATAGTGAAATGCTATATGATCTGTTTTAAGCTCACTCAATTTTTTCCCTTTGTCAGTGGACCTATAATAACTCGCATGCCTGTAACAACAGTCGAAATGTTTGTAGTGGAGGGCTTAGCATCAGCAATCTTGCCGTGTTGTTCTAGTTAGCATTCCCACGGGCCCTTTTGGGGCATTTATAAGAGAGTACGGCATTGGCATAAAAAGGCTGACCCTTGCCACAGGATCTTCCAGAACCACATTTATGGAGCACCTGTCTAATTGCTTTTCAGGAATGTCATTGACTAAAGTAGCATGTATTGTATCTGATTACAATACCAACGCACAAAACAACACCCTATTCACTGGAAGAGACCAACATAATTTCTAAAAAAGAGTCTAATTTATTACCCAGGGGTCAGAGAAATAAAACTAATTTTCCCGAATCAGCCCTTGGATATTTTGGTGCTGGCAATTGTTCAGTGGCTGTAGCGGAAGTAGTGGAATATTGTATGTAAAGTTTACAGAGATCTGTGATGAAACATCTAGGAACACCTTAAAATTACAGGTTCCATGGTAATATAACCATTCTTTTTTGATGTGCTTGCCTATGACCTTCAAGGCACCGAGGAAGGCGACTGTCCAATCCTGTTCCCACTGCCCAGTTTCAGTTTAGACTTTGGGTTGGTGGCCTGTACCATTTGTCCCTTTTCCACACCCTGTCATCAGGGTAAGAAATGCAAATCATAGGGGCACCTGGGTGGCTCAGTCAGTTAAGCGTCCGACTTCGGCTCAGGTCACGATCTCACAGTTCATGAGTTCGAGCCCGGCGTCGGGCTCTGTGCTGACAGCTCAGAGCCTGGAGCCTGCTTCAGATTCTGTGTCTCCCTCTCTCTCTGCCCCTCCCCTGCTCATGCTCTGTCTCTGTCTCAAAAATAAATAAACATTAAAAAAAAAAAGAAATGCAAATCATAGTATTTCCAGTCTATCTCACGAAGTACAAAGATCATTTGCAAAGTGTAAGAAATTCAAATTAAAAACTAGACAGGTAGGAAAAAGAGAAGAGAAAAAAATAGCAAGAGTCCAGCCTGGAGCCATCAGCTGCAGTCCTTAGGTGGGGCCAGCTTTAGGTTAGCATCTCAAGCGTGTGGCTCCCCAGGATTTCATACTCCGAAAATACTTTCTTTTTCTCCCCAGCCATGATCAAGTTCTATACACAATGATTCTTTTATCTCTTTTCACTTCAAATGATTCCACCGAATTATCTTTTTGGGGGGGTAGGATCTGTTCCATAATCACATTTCTGTAAGGCACTCTTTTTCTTCCAGATCATTTTTCTTCCCTAGATGTACCGTTATCAACTTACCGTCTCTCAGGTGCAAATTCATCCTTTTTTACCTGCTCTGTGAAAATGGATCTGGGCCTTTGTTTGTTTGTTTCTTTGTTTTTAAGTAGGCTTCACATTCCGTTTGGAGCCCAATGCAAGGACACTGAGATCAAGACCTGAACTGAGATCAAGAGTCAGACCCTCAACCAACTGAGCCACCCAGGTACCCTGGATCTGGGCCTTTCGAATATTTCTCCTTGCCAACTTCCAACTCCATTTTAGAAGAACTACCTCCAATTCTATTTAAATAAAATATGTTATTTAAATAAACATGTTTAAATAATATATTTTATTTAGATAAAATATAAAACATAATGCACTTAGAACCCTATTATCTTTTATTTCCATAAGTATACCTATGGTGTTAAGTTACTTAGATCCTTGTAATAAATTACATGGATTATTAAATCTTTACAAGAGTTTTATAAGAGAGAATCTCTATTTGTGCCACTACAAAAGTAAACCTTTACCCGAGTGGGAAAAAAAAGTAAGGCAACAGCAACAACAACAACAACAAAAACCCCACAAAGCGTATTTGGCTTGTGTTCTATCTTCTGGCAATACAGTTCTCTTTCTGTTAATTCACATCTTTGCCCAGAGAACATATTTATTTCCGTCTCCTGAGTAAAACCTCTGTAGTTTCTGGTGGCCAGGTATGAGGCTTAACCATAACATGTTGATTCTTAGGTGTTCTGAAAGAGAGATCTTTCGCATGCCTTCAAATCAAACTCCTTACTTGGCTCTTCCTAGCAAGTCTTAATTAGGATTTTGGCCTCAACGTTTAGTCCAGATTTATATGTACACGGCTAATCCACAAATCTAAAATCCTAGGGGGTGACACCAGTTTCATTATGGTCCAATAAGAAAGAAATGGATGAAATGTTCTAGCTCGTCATCTGATATGCTTAGTTTGAAGCTCATTCTTCTCCAAGATTGCTGAAAATGTGGGTTGCATCGAGTTGTTTCGCTGAAGATAGTCTGTTTTCCATTTTTAACTTGCTTCACTTGCTATTGATCCTTGTTGAAGTGTATTATTATGGTGTGCCCATGACTGCAAAAATGGAAACTACTTGAGGTATACAACTTACTATATATTGTCATTCAAGATTTAATCTTGGCTGTTCTAATGCTGATAGTATTTGGTTCATACAAAAATAAATGTCTTTTTTCAAAGTCATCTCTGATAAAAGTTGAATTGTAAAAAATATATTAATAAGGAGAGAATGATTAGAAGTATATTGTATAAGAACTACAACTCATCTTAGCGTTAGCCTTGAAAATTCAAAGTATTAAGTCTTTCAATTTTTAACTTTGTTTTGCAAGCATTTATAAACTCAATCGTAACAATTCCCTCCAGGCAAAGGTCTGGCAAAAGCATTCAGTTCAAAGCCAAACTTTCTGTAGACTATTTCTTACTGCCAGTGTTAAAAATTATAAAACCAAAAGAAAAATAGTTGGAAGGTTGCTTTGCACTTGTCACTGAAAGAAAGAAGGGAGGCATAGATCTAAATAAATTAAAGTCTAGGGGCGCCAAGGTGGCTCAGTCGGTTAAGCGTCCAACTTCAGCTCAGGTCATGATCTCGTAGTTCTTGGGTTCGAGACTCCTGTAGGGCTCTGTGCTGATAGCTCAGGGCCTGGAGCCTGCTTCAGATTCTGTGTCTCCCTCTCTCTCCATTCCTCCCCTGTTTGCACTCTGTCTCTCAAAAATAAATAGACATTAAAAGCAATTTTTAAATAAAGTCAAAAGAATTCATCAGTAATTTGTATTAGACGTATATGGAAGAAAAATTAGTTTTAATTCATTCACTTCACCCTTGAAACTGTTGTGTTATGTGAAAAACCTACGTGGCCCTGATCATTTTAATTAGGTGCTCAATTTTTTGAACTTCTCAGTTGGAGAGTATGCAACTTGGAGCCACCGAAAGAAAAAACTTTCAGAAGGTTTATATTGGATTGGAGACTGGTCTCTTCCCTTTGAACTCCCTTCCAGGAGCAGAGCAACAGGACCATATTTGAACCATATTTCTTCTCAGCACATCTGAGAAGAGCGGGTAGAGCTGCAAAATGGGAAGTGCCCTGAGACGTCTTTTTAACTAACTCCCTATGAAACTGTGAACAAGGGCTCCAGACCAACGTGTCCTATGGCCTCGCAGAAACTTCCACCTGAAGATTTAATCCATAAATCCCTCAAAGTCAATTTGTCCAATATACTCAGCTATTGTTTCAAGCAGAAAAGGAGACACAGCACACATTATTTTTTTCTTTATCTTAGGTTACAGTATCACCACGCACAGGATTGCGGGTTCCATAATGGTAGGCACTCTGTGTGTCAGATTCACAAGAAATCTGGAACCACGCCACTGAAAAAGTCCAACAAATACCATCGCTAGTCTATTCTATGTGCACACAATGTGGACAGAGTCCCTGGCGTGGTATAATACGGCAGCCCTTGATAGCCCCTGCAGCTACCATAAGGCCTAACATATGGTATGTGACCAATATGTATATCAGTTGACTGAAGGAATGAATATCCCCCCCCTTAGGCAGAAACTTGGGTATTAGGATAAACTAATCTTCTCCATCATTTTCCACTTTTAGTCTGTAATTCTATTAATGTTACTTCCTTGATATGATTCCTACCTCTTTTCTTTTCATCTCCAGTACCACTGCATTCATTCAGGCCTCTCATCTTGAATCTCAACTGCAGTAGACCCCTAACTTGTCTTCTTGCCTCCATTCATTCTCATCTCAATCTCAGTCCATCCTCCGCATTGCCATATGAAATATTGAGGAGACTGTAGAGCCCTGGGAACTTTCTTACATTTTACTGAGAATGTGAACTGGGGAAAAAGATTTGGGATAATAGTTTGGCAAGAGTTAGTAAAGTTGAAACCGTATATGCTCTGCAACTTGGCAATTCTGCACCGAAGTATCTACCCCAGCTATAAAACGCATAGGAAAAGATAATATCGTGTATGTTCTACTGGAATAAAGAAATGAGAGGCTTGTGCTGGGAGGCAAGGGAGCATAGCTTCAGCCACCTCAACCCATGCTGTGCCCTGAGTGCTCAGGGATCAGTATCTCAGCACTTATGCTATGGTGGTAGTCTTCAAACCCGTTACGATGTGGTCTGCAATAGTATTTTTTTTTAAGTTTATTTATTTATTTTAAGAGAGACAGAGACAGTGCAAGTGGGGTAGAGACAGAGAGTGAGAGAGAGAGAGAGAGAGAGAGAGAGAGAGAGAGAATGCCAAGCAGGCCCTGCAGTGCCAGCGCAGAACCTGATGTGGGACTTGAACCCACAAAGCCGCGATTTCATGACCGGAGCCGAAACCAAGAGTCAGACGCTTTACGACTGAGCCACCCAGGTGTTCCGGTCTGCTATGGCATTTAAGAATATTCATTCTGTTTTAGGAAAGGAGAGAAACAAATAAGGATGACAAACAAAACTAAATATAGAAGCCAGTAGCTTCTGAGACATGTTAGACATAAAGGAAGGAGAACATATGTGTGCCTAACATTGGAGGGGATAGAAGGATGAAGAGCATTAAATATTCATGACATACTAAATATACATGAGGTACTCAATATTCATGAGGTCTTAAATTGGTATCCTGTTATTGACAACAATTCTGGCCCATGTGTCCTCCTCCCAATAACTCTGTGGCCACTCCTCACTCCTCAATCTAACTGGCAAGCTACAACTGTGGCCAGATGTACCGTAAAATATATGTATATTGGTCCTAGGCACCTTCCTTCTGTAGAGCAGTCTTGCACAAACCTCAGCTCTGGCTTGTAGCCACATCATCAGGGCAAGTTTGAATACATCAGAGAAAAAGACAGGACATATGAACTTTGCATAATTCAGAATTTAAGTAGTATACTCCTTCTACCCTGTTTGCACTCTATCCTAAGTGTATTAATCTATACCATGTCTATTCCCTTGCTTCCTCTTCTGTTTTCAATTAATTCAATAAACTGTGATTCAAGAATCTTAATGTGGTCTGTAAGCCTTTTGTTCAGTGGCAAATAGCTTGTCTTAGTGTTCTTAGAGGCTGCTATTGCACCAAAAGAATTTCCCACATAGTGCTGGGTTACATGTATCCCTATAGGACATGAAAACTTTCCAAGGGAACATACAGTTTTAAGAATTTCCAACTCCTGAGGGTGCCTGAGTGGCTCCGTTGGTTGAGTGTCTGACTTCAGCTCATGGCATGATCTCACAGCTCGTGAGTTCAAGCCCCGCATTGGGCTCTGTACTGACCGCTCAGAGCCTGGATCCTGCTTCGGATTCCGTGTCTCCCTCTCTCTATGCCCCTCCCTTGCCTCTCAAAAATAAATAAATGAACATTAAGAAAAAAAAAGAATTTCCAAACCCCCAAAGTCATGTATACCCCTTCCTAAAAGTGACCTCCCTCCCCCCCTTTCTCTCTTCACATTTCCGTTTTCCCCTTTATAAAAGAAAGGATACGTCCTGGCCACCTTCCCTTCCTATTGTGCTTTGCCCCATGGCATAAAAAATCTCACGGCTGGCACCCAGAACCTCCATTATCGAGATGCCAAAAGCATCACTTCACTCAACTCCTTAAGAGATAGCACTTCCCAAAAAAGGTGTAACTTTCACGTTCAATAATTATTTCTTTTTTTAATTTTTTAAAAATATTTATTTATTTTTGAGAGAGACAGAGACAGAATGCAAGTGGGTTGGGACAGAGAGAGAGGGAGACACAGAATCTGAAACAGTCTCCAGGCTCTGAGCTGTCAGCACAGAGCCCGACGCAGGGCTCGAACTCACGAGCTGCGAGATCATGACCTGAGCTGAAGTCGGACGCTCAACCGACTGAGCCACCCAGGCGCCCCTCGATGATTATTTCTTAAAAATTATAATGCATGCTGTTTTCAGCAAGTGTATAGTATGGTGATAATATTACAACAATTCAAGCTCGAAGAAGTATTTTAACAGTTAGAAATTGTGGACCTAGAAAGCTTAACAATTTGCAATTTCAATTAACGTACCTATTTTTGCTTCTGAGAAATAGTCTAGCATGACTAGTAGAAGACTTTAATGCGTAGGGGCGCCGGTTCGGCTCATTTAAGCAACTGACTCTTGATTTCGGCTCAGGTCCTGATCTCATGGTTTGTGAGATTGAGCCCTGTGTTGGGCTCTGGGCTGACAGCATGGAGCCTGCTTAGGGTTCTCTCTCTCTGCCTCCCCTACTCATGCTCTCTCTCTCAAAAATAAAATAAATGAACTTAAAAAACAAAGACTTTCGGGGCACCTGGGTGGCTCTGTCAGTTGAGCCTCTGACTCTTGATTTGGGTCCAGGTCATGATCTCATGGTTCATGGGATTGAGTCCCGTGTCAGGCTCTGTCTGCACTGACAATGCAGAGCCTGCTTGGAATTCTCTCTCTGTGCCCTCCCGTGCTTGCTTGCTATCTCTCTCTCTCTCTCTCTCAAAATAAGTAAAATGAACTTAAAATTTTATTTATTTATTTATTTATTTTACTAAAAAATTTTTTAACAGCTTTTTTTCTTTCTTTCTTTTTTTAAATATGGAATTTATTGTCAAATTGGTTTCCATACAACACCCAGTGCTCATCCCAAAAGGTGCCCTCCTCAATACCCATCACCCACCCCCCCTCCACCCCCCATCAACCCTCAGTTTGTTCTCAGTTTTTAAGAGTCTCTTATGTTTTTTAAAAAGACCTTAAAGCATAAAAATATGTTACATTAAGACACATTCTGTGAAATGAATGGAAACAATATAAAACTTTTCACCGATAAGATCTTGTTCATGTATTTTGCAATGGATGTAGGTGGTCTCAAATCAGTATGGTTTTAGCTTGCACTAAATACATCTGAAAGAACGATGTATATAGGTTTTATTTTTAAGTTGCAATCATTGCAATACGCTGAAAATAGTTGCATCCTTGGCAACTATTTAAACATAGAATGAAAAATGTTAACATTTTATCAGTCAAGTCCAATGAAAGAAAACAGAAACATTTCCAGGAATTGTTTTTTTTAACAGAAGGAATTCAAAAAAGGTATTTAGAGACTAAAATTAACAACTCAGGCAACAACAGATGTTGGCGAGGATGAGAGAAAGAGGAACACTTTCGCACTGTTGATGGGAATGCAAACTGGTACCGCCACTCTGGAAAACAGTATGAAAGTTCCTCAAAATATTAAAAATAAAACTACCCTACAACCCAACAATTTCACTAGTAGGCATTTATCCAAAGTATACAAGAATCCTGACTCGAAGGGGCACATGCACCCCAATGTTTATAGCAGCACTATCGACAATACCCAAAGTATGGAAAGAGCCCAAATGTCCATCGACTGATGAATGGATAAAGAATATGTGCTGTATGTATATAATATATAATATATATATAATGAAATATATAATATATATAATGAAATATATATATACAATTAAATATATATGTGTATATATATTTATATATATTATATATATATACACAATGAAATATTGGCGATCAGAAAGAATGAAATCTTGCCATTTGCAGAAATGTGGATGGAACTAAAGTATTTGCTAAGCAAAATAAGTCAGGCAGAAAAAGACAAATATCATATGATTTCACACATATGTGGAATTTGAGATACAAAACAGATGAACATAAGGGAAGGGAAGCAAATATAATATAAAAACGGAGAGGGAGACAAACCATAAGAGATTCTTAAATACAGAGAACAAATTGAGGGTTGCTGGCAGGGTGTAGGGTGAGGGGAAGGACTAAGGTGGTGAGGGGCATTAAGGAGGGCACTTGTTGGGATGAGCACTGGGTGTTATATATGTAAGTGATGAATCATTAACTTCTATTCCTGAAATTATGATTACACTGTATGTTAACTACCCTGGATTTAAATTTTTAAAAAGATCACCTTATGATAACTAATTTCAATAAAACAATTAATATTAAAAAAATAATTCAATTTCAATATTATATTGAAATTTCAAAATTTTAATTTTGAATTTTTTTTGAATTAAATTTCAAAAAAAAAAAAAGGTATTTAGAGCTATGGAAGAGCTGAGAAGTCAACGGGGAATACAAAAGAGTCCCGAGGTTAGCAACAGGCAGAGTCACTCTCAACCCAAGAACATAAGAATGAAAGGAGTGGGTTTTGTTATCAGAACTCAGAAATCTAGGAGCCAGAAGCATGGTGGGACAACTCTGCAGATCCAGGAACCACAGAAGGAAGAGTCATTTGGTGTAATATGGAGCCACAGAGGCCATATAGCAACTGCCAGAGACAATTCCTGAGGCTGAGGGAGAAGGAGAGAAATTCCATGGCTGCTCCCCTCCATCTGTCTTCTGATCTTCTACCCATGTTTCCAATATTTGCAAATCATGTAACTAATGAGGGTCTAGAATCTAGAATATATAAAGAACCCTCATGACTTGGAAAAAGGCAAACAATCCACCTGAAAAACGGGCAAAGATCTGAACAGATATTTCTCCAAAGAAGAAATGCAAATGGCCAATAAGCACATGAAAAGATGCTCAACATCATTGGTTGTTAGGATGCATGGCTATCCTTTTGAAAACTGGAAAATAACAAGTGTTGAAGATGATATGGAGAGATTGAAACTTTCATATACTAATGGTGGAGATGTAAAATGGTACAGTCACTGTGGAAAACAATTTGGCAGTTTCTTAAAAAGTTAAACATAGCACCATAGAGCAAACTAATGACACCTAAGAGAAAAGAAAACATATGTTTACATAAAAACTTGTATACAGATATTCCTAACAGCATTGTTCATAATAGCCAAAATGGGAAACCACTCAAGTATCTGTTGACTGGTTCATGGATACATAAGTATCCATTAAGTGGAATATTATTCAGTCATAAAACTTGAAATATGATGCTAAGTGAAAGAAGTCAAACACAAAAGATCACATATTGTATGCTCCCATTTATACAGAAGTCCAAAATACAGACCGAAAGTAGATTAGTGATCGCCAGGGACTGGTCTGAGGAGAGTAACTGCTAATGAGAATGGGGTTTCTTTATAGAGTGATGAGGGGTGCCCGGGTGGCTCAGTCAGCTGAGCGGCCGACTTCAGTGTAGCTCATGATCTCACCGTTCCGGGTTTGAGCCCTGCGTAGGGCTCTGTGCTGACAGCTCAGAGACTGGAGCCTGTTTTGGATTCTGTGTCTCCCTCTCTCTCTCTGCCCTTCCCCCACTCACGCTCTGTCTCTCTCTCTCTCTCAAAAATAAAAATAAACATTAAAAAATGTTTATAGAGTGATGAAAATGTTCTGAAATTAGGTAGTGGTGATCACTGCACAATATTAAATTGTGCACTTCACAAAAAAACATTGAATTGTACACTTTCAAAGGGAGAATTTTATGGTATGGGCTTAATAGCTCAATTTTTTACAATTAATTTTTTTTAATGGATGAGTGAGCCCATTGTTTTTCAGGAGTGTACTGGGGGAAAGGACCTACAGCACTTCAGCTGGGAAATTATTCTCTGGAAAGACCTGTGCATATGTTCCCTAGACATATGAATATTCACAGCAGCACTGGAAACATCAGAAGTAAAAAGATAAATAAATTGTAGAATATTTATGCAATGCAAAACTATCATCAGTGAAAACGAATGAATAGCAACATACAATATCATGGAGAAATCTGAGGAACCTCCTATTGAGCTGAAACAACAAATTTCTTGTATATAAAAAGACATGTAGGAGAATGATCATAGCAGTACTCTCCATAACAAGTGAAAAATAAACTACACAACAAGCATCAACAGTAGAAAGGATAAATTACAGGGGCACCTGGGTGGCTCAGTTGGTTAAGCGTCTGACTTCAACTCAGGTCATGATCTCACACTCTGTGAGTTTGAGCCCTGCGTCGGGCTCTGTGCTGACAACTCAGAGCCTGAACCCTGCTTCAGATTCTGTGTCTCCTCTCTCTCTGCCCCTCCCCTGCTCATGCTCTATCTTTGTCTCAAAAACAAATGAAAACATTAAAAAAATTTTTTTAATTAAAAAATAAAGGATAAATTATGATATATTGACACAGTGGAACTGTGAGCAATGAGAATGAATGAAACACACTTACATGTGACAATAAACTGAATGTCAGTCTCTTCAGCAAATGGTCCTTGGGAAACTGGACAACAACATGCAGAAGAATGAAACTGGACCACTTTCCTACACCATACACAAAAATAAATTCAAAATGGATGAAAGAACTAAATATGAGACAGGAAACCATCAAAATCCTACTGGAGAAAACAGGCAGCAACCTCTTTGATCTCGGCCACAGCAACTTCTAACTAAACATGTCTCCAGAGGCAAGGGGAACAAAAGCAAAAATGAACTATTGGGACCTCACTAAGATAAGAAGCTTCTGCATAGCGAAGGAAACAATCAACAAAACTAAAAGACAGCTGATGGAATATGAGAAGGTATTTACAAAAGACATATCAGATAAAGGGTTAGTATCCAAAATCTATTAAGAACTTAGCAAACTCAACACCAAAAAAACCACAAATAATCCAGTGAAGAAATGGGCAGAAGGTATGAATAGGCACTTTTCCAAAGAAGACATCAGATGGCTAACAGACACATGAAAAGATGCTCAATATCACTTATCACCAGGGAAATACAAATCAAAACCACAATGAGACACCACCTCAACCCTGTCAGAATGGCTAAAATTGACAACTCAGGCTACAACAGATGTTGGCAAGGATGTGAAGAAAGGGGAACCCTCTCGCACTGCTGGTGGCAATGCAAACTGGTGCAGCCACTCTGGAGAACAGTATGGAGGTTCCTCAAAAAATTAAAAATACAACTACCCTATGACCCAGCAATTGCATTACTAGGTATTTTCCCAAAGGATACAAAAATACTGATTCGAAGGGGCACATGAACCCCAATGTTTATAGCAGTGCTATCAATAATAGTCAAACTATGGAAAAAGCCCAGATGTCTGTCCATCGACCGATGAATTGATAAAGATGTGGTATGTGTGTGGTATATATATATATATGTATATATATATATATATATATATATATATACTACACACACACGCACGCGCGCGCGCGCACACACGCACGCACACACACAAAAGAATATTACTTGGTGATCAAAAAGAATGAAATCTTGCCATTTGCAACAACATGGATGGAACTAGAGTGTATTATGCTGAGCAAAATAAGTCAGGCAGAGAAAGATAAATAGCATATGATTTCACTCATATGTAGAATTTAAGAAACACAACCGATGAACATAGGGGAAGGGAAGGAAAAATAAGATAAAAACAAAGACGGAGGCAAACCATAAGAGACTCTTAAATATAGAGAACAAACTGAGGGTTGCTGGAGGGGAGGTGGATGGAAGGATGGGCTAAATGGGTGATGGGCATTAAGGAGGGCACTTTTGGGATGAGCACTGAGTTATATGTAAGTCATGAATCACTGGGTTCTACTCCTGAAACCAATACTACACTTTATGTTAACTAACTTGAATTTAAATTTAAAAAAAATTTTTGAAAAGAGTGAATGTCATAAAAATGTTGACTGAAAAAGCCAGAAGTGAGGGTCTTGTAGGATTCTCTTTATATAAAATTTAAAACCAGGCGAAACTAATGTATGAGGTTAGAAGCCAGGATAGCTTACCCCAGGCAGAAAGTGGGTAGTGACTGTAAGGTGGTCAACAGGGGGTTTCTGGGACACTGAGAATGTTGTTTCTCTATCTCAGTGCAAGTTACATGGATATATTCATTTGTCAGACAGCACACTTAGGAAGTGTATGTACACTTTTCTGTATGTATGTCATGTCTCAACTACAAGTTCTAAAAGAACAAACAACCAGTTGCTAAAGAGTTAGTGAAATCTGATACCATTTATGTGAAATTCAATAACATGCAAAATTAAATAATATATTGAAGAAGCTAATAATTGATAGTATTATAAAGAAAATCAAGGGAGTGATAAACCCCAATGATGACTACCTCCGAGGTGGCTCAAAGACCAGATCAGCGTTTCATAAATATTAATAAATTTTCTTTCATACATGGGGTGGTGAAAATACAATTTATTGTATTACAATTGTTATTTTTTATACTCACCAATATTTTATGAATATTATTTTGATATTCAATATTTAGTAAAAG
This sequence comes from Prionailurus viverrinus, assembly GCF_022837055.1. Lineage (NCBI taxonomy): Eukaryota > Metazoa > Chordata > Mammalia > Carnivora > Felidae > Prionailurus > Prionailurus viverrinus. Next base: position 43,324,361 of record NC_062565.1, on the reverse strand, counting down.
CAATATCTAAAAGCTCTCTGCTTCTGATGCCAAACTTTCTGACTTAAAGCACATATATTTCCCAGTGCTGGATTCGGCTGGAGATTGGTTTAGAAAATCTATATCATCATTTTTAGTGTCTTTAAATACTATTAATTATTCTATTGGTTGAGTTAACTATTTGGGAAACAAAAGTTTCTAGTTAATCCTGTGTGAACCAGTTAACAAGGAAATATCCACCAATCTGCTAATTTCAGAGGATAAACAATTACCAATTCAGAAGGACTGCATTCCTAAATTGTGTTTGCAAAAGGATTCTGGGGGTTTGGAAATACTTTTTCCCACAAAGCAATGCTATACATATTGGTCAAATTCCCATCTGGCTCAAGATGCATATTCAACTGTAATATAACTGAATATAATACAGAGTCTTATATTCCTACATCGATTCTGGAAAATGAGGCCCAACTTCTACATGAGAAGTCAGGATGCCAACACATAACCCGCTATTACTTTAGCTCCGTCCAGCCTCTCAGTCAGTAATTCTGCTGTAGTATCTAGAGAGATTTCCTCCCATAGTCCATTCCCTTATTATAGAGGTAAGTGTATGGGAAATAATGTATAAATCAAGCGTGGTCATATGCTTTCATGAAAGCTTCACAGAGAAGCTGAGAATTTATGAAATAGGTAAAGGGAGAATTTAGTAAAATTAAGCTCTCAGTTATTGAATATTTACTACATACCAATGATTTTTTTTTAATGTTTACATATTTTGAGAGAGAGAAACAGAGCATGAGTGGAAGAGGGGCAGAGAGAGAGGGAGGGAGATACAGAATCCAAAATAGGCTCCAGGCTCTGAGCTGTCAGCACAGAGCCGGACAGGGGATTCGACCTTGGGAGTGGTGAGATCATGACCTAGGCCGAAGTCAGACCCTTAACCAACTGAGTCACCCAGGCGTCCCCCGCCCAAGGATTTTTCTAAGTAGTTGTCTTGCATAAACACATCTCCCTGCAACACCTTTATGAAGTAGATCATTTAATATCCACATTTTCAGCTGAAGACACTAAGGGAAGTGGTATCTCACCAAATGTCACACATCTAGTAAATGGTCAAGCCAGATGTGAACTGGATGATTTACAGAATCTGCCAATTTCTACGGTGTAGACATTTCCATCACAGTTGATTTGAAGCTATCCACATGACGTCACCAAACACTGGGTTGGAAGGAGAGATTCACAGTTGGCTCTAGCAATCTGATAGGAGTCAGCTCTAGTGGAAAATTGAACAAAGATTTATCTAGTGCTTTTTGTTTACCAGAAGTACTATGCTAAAACAAAAAAAAGTACTCAAGCTTTTTTAATGATGTTTAATGTGTTGCCCTTAGGACAGTGATAGTATGAATGGAGAGGCAATATTTACAGCCATGAAATATTGAATAGCCCATATATGTAATTCTAAAAAGGAATGATGGCTCATACTTAATTGCCAAATAAATGTTATAGATATTTGTTTAGAGGTGGAAAAAATAGCAGCGGTCTCTACAGACAAGTAAGATTTCATGGAGAAGTAGTAAGTTATTAAATCATTGCAGAATTTGCATGGGCGGAGAGGAAACCATTCTAAAATTTTTTTTAGATTTTTTAATTTTATTTTTGAGAGAGAGAGAGAGAGAGTGCAAGCAGGGGAGGGGCAGAGAGAGAGGGAAACAGAATCCAAAGCAGGCTCCAGGCTCTGAGCTGTCAGCACAGAGCCCCACGTGGGGCCGGAACCCATGAACCACGAGATCATGACCAGAGCTGAAGTCAGACACTCAACCAACAGAGCCACCCAGGTGCCCCGAGAAGAAACCATTCTAGACAGAGGCAAGAACATGAACAAAAAGTGCTATTTAAGTGAGTTAATGTTCTTTGAAATCAGCTCAGTTCACTAAAATCAGACAACAAAGAGAAATTGTAGAACCTCTCTCTCTCAATGGAAATTTTTTCAGTTATCTGGATCACTTTCAACACTGATCTGCCAAGAGGCAAGAGGACAGACCAGATGACCTTTTAAAATCTTGTCTAAGTTTGCTAGTTCTTCCAGTTATAACTCATTAGCCTTATTGGTCCTATAGCTCTGCTTTTCTAGAAAGGCATTAATTGAAGAGAGCATTTGAAGTCTAATCTTTCAAAATGTGATGATGTTCTGGAATGCTGAGAATCTTTAGCTAAAATATGAATTTCATATCCTTTTTTGTTAAACTGCGAATAATCAATCCGTTTGGTCTGTTACACTGATGTTTAATGTGTTGTTGGCAGACATCCTGAGAATTGTCAATACAGTTCAACTGGATGGATACTATGAAGCATCAATGAATAAACGTCGGGTGACAACAACACCATCGAAGAGAATCAACAAGCAATTAGAGGGAGAGGAGCAGAAGCGGTTTCCGTTCAGGTTTCTCTCTAACTAGGGAGAAGGAGGAGAAAACCACTCAAGGACACAGAGGAGGGAGGAGAGGCAGGCGCTGAGGACAGAGACATCTGAGGACGGGAGAGAGTTTCAAGAAAGCGTCCTTTGCACTTGGAGTTTCTTGCGCCCGGAACATTTCCTTGAGCGTATCCACCCTCATCCTTTCAAGTGTCACCTTCCCAGACTGTGTACGTGAAATAGCGATCTTTCCCCCCACTGCCCCAATTGGTTCCCTTATGCCCCTTCCGCTGCTTTGCTTTTCTCCGTTTTGCTAACAGTTCATCATTTGGTATATATCTGCCTCTTTATTTGCTTTAATCTGTCTTTCCCCCAACTCACACATATGTTAGAATCTCAGCTCCATGAGACTTTGTCTCTTTTGTTTATGGCTAAATCCCTAGTACCTAGAACACTGCCTTATACACAATAGGAACTCAATAAATAGCAGTTTGACACAAATAATGAAAAAGAGGTAATCAAACATAGCAGAGGTGTTCTAGTACCTTGAATAGACGACGCCCACAACAGCCATCAGCTAAATTAAATACACCTCTATTGATTACAAGAAAAATCAAAACGATTAAGTAGGAAGAAAATAGCTTAAGCCACTGCCAACAGCGGAATAAAAACAAAAGAAATCCTTAAATCCTATTTTTGGTTAATGACACAGTTAATACAATGAACTTATATCCTAACTATAAGGTTCTTGTAATTATATCCTTGTGTTTTACAGTCCTAAGAAGAAAAATGTCCCGGTGAGTGTGGGTTACTTTTTAAAACTGCCAAAAAGTTTTTGGGTCTGCCAAAATGTCTCTCAGACATTGTGGTAAAGGTATTTTTTTTTAAAAAAAATCTACATTCATGCCTTTCCCAAAAAGGACTATTAAAAAGATATTTAAGTATTGATTGTTATATCCAAGATTTTTAATGCTTGCTTTAAATAACTGATAATTATCTTTTGGCATTTTGTAAGAAGGTCTATAAAAATTCCTAAAATATTCACTTGGAAATATGTAAAATATTAATGTGTACTTCACAAAGCTGGGTGGAACCATTTCAGGGCTCTTTAAAATCTTTCATATTCTTCTGTCTAAATAGTGATTTCAAAATATCAGGAAGACATCATGATGTTGACTGATCTTTCATAATTCAACTTGTGATATACGATTTTTTGCAACTCCAAGCTCAGGATGAGCCAATCTGCAAAATTTGCCCATTGCTAAGGGAACAATTACTGTTAAATTCCCATTTATATTAGCTTCAGCTAAGGAAGTAGACAAGTTAAACAAGGATAAAGAATGCTTAAATTCTTGTCAAGAAAATGGAGTGGTAAAGAAACCTTGAAGTAGTTAGAGGAAATTTGTGGAGAAGAAGATGAATATTCACAGTGAAATACTAGTATATACTCCATGAGCACAATTAACCAACACCCCTCCCCTTGCATTATCTGATTTATGCTTTTTCACAGTGAACAGAATGCCGAATGGGACATTTCTTGATGCTTCAGAAGTAACTATTGAGCCCAAGTCACTAGGACCCAAAGCTGAAGACAAAGAGAAATTGAGTACCCACACTACCATTGTTTGGATGGACAAGGATGTATAGGTTTGTTTGTGCCAAATGGGTACTGCGGAAAATAGCAGTCGTCGAACCATCTGGACAGTAGCTCATTTAAGAGGGCTGCCTCTAGGGTTGAACCTGGGAGTGGAAGAAGAGAGACCATTGGAAGAGGCTGAACTTCCACATTAGGAAAAAGTACTAGCTTTTGAATGCCTGTTGCTCATTAACCAGAAAGGCAACGACCCCCAACAGTCAATCACATAAACAGGTTTTGCCCTCTTTTCATTATCCAATTGTTCAATTACAGGTTAGAGTTTTTTAAAGCCCACATGATCCAATTTAAAACTCATGACAATCCTGTGAGGTAGGCATTTTAAAAAATCATACCTTTTTTTCAGATTAGCAAACTTAGAAATGGACTCTGAGAAGTCATTCAGCCAGTCCAAGGTCATACCGTTACTGAGAGAGCCAGGACTTAAACCAACTTTTTTTTTCAGTTCCATATGCCCTTATATGTATATTTAGTATCTCTTATGGACAAGACATTATTAAATGCATTAAGGAACATATAAATTAGTACAAGGTGGTCCTTGCTCTTAAATAATTCTTAAGGACGTTGTTGGGAGAAGATCTTAAGCAGCTTGGGTGTGAAGACAGCGAAGGGATGATTAGTAGGAGATAATGCAACAAAGAAAGCTAAACTGTGCTCATTAGAAATGAACAGAAGTTTTGCCAGGGTTTCCCCAAGTTCAGATGATCCAGAGTCTCAGGGAGAGTAGGATGTATGGCTGAATGACTTAGCAGAGGGACTTTTTTGATTTTGTGTTTTTGTTTTTCCCAGTATTCTATTATGAACAACTTCAAACAGAAGTTGAAATAATATTTACAGCGAATGTCTAGATTCTACACTGATATTTTATTACACTTGCTTTAGTGCACATCTATACATCTATCATCCCTATCTCTTCTGCAATTCATCTTTCTAAGACATGAATTTCAGAGTAAATTGCACGCATTGGTAGAACTGCAGGAATTTTTATTTCTTTATTTTTAATTTTGTTAATGTTTATTTTTGAGAGAGAGAGAGAGAGAGAGAGAGAGAGAGAGAGAGAGAGAGATTAAGTGGGGGAGGGGCAGAGAGAGAGGCAGACACAGAATCCAAAACAGGCTCCAGGCTCCGAGCTGTCAGCACAGAGCCTGATATGGGGCTGGAACTCAAGAACCGGGAGATCATGAGCTGAGAGGAAGTCAGATGCTTAACCAACTGAGCCGCCCAGGAGCCCCAACTACAGGACTTTTTTTTTTTTTTAGAAAAAGGATATGTTGTATTCAATCTTAAATTCTTTCTGCTTGCACTGTAAATCTTCATTTCTCCTTACCATCAGTAAAACTCACTATGCATAGCAAAGCTTTTGTCAGAATGGTGTTTTTAACTAACAGAAATCAAGCAAAATGGCTGTGTTCCAAGTGTAAGTAGGTGCAGAAACTGAGATAAAAGAATATATGAGACAGAGTGAAGAATCCAAACTTAGTGGAATCAGGAAGTCAGAACTAGAGGTGACCACAAAAGTATAAACTCCCTGGAATTTGGAGAAGTCTTGGGAAGAGCATCACATTTTACACGAGGTGGGAGTAGGAATTTGAGCCCATCTTATTTAGATCATTTAAGGGCCAGGCAAACACCAGTTGACAAGTAGATTACCACCTCTTTCTCTGTTTCCATTTATGGGAGCTAAAGTTGTACCCCTGGAGGCAACACCTGCGATGGGAAGGAGGGGCAAGCAAGAGAGGAAAGAAAACCATAAGCCAGAGGCGCCTGGGTGGCTCAGTTGGTTGAGCGTTAGACTTTGGCTCAGATCATGATCTTGTGGTTTGTGAGTTCAAGCCTCCTGTCAGGCTTTGTGCTGACAGCCTGGATCCTGCTTCAGATTCTGTGTCTCCCTCCCCTGCTCATACACTGTCTCTCCCTGTCTCTCAAAAATAAATAAATGTTAAAAAAAATGTTTTAAAGAAAAAACCATAAGCCGGCTACTGACAATGGTTCTCCCCTCTTTTCTCCATCCCCCCAAGCCCCCATAATTCTTCTTCCTTCTGTCTTCCCTCCCTCCTTTCCTCCCTGCCTCCCTCCCTTCCTTCCTTCCTTTCTTCCTCTCTCTCTCCCCACCTTCTTTCCTTCCTTCCTTTCTCTCCCTTCCTTCTTTCTTTGGAGGGTGAAATAGAGAAACCGGAGGAGATAGGAGGCAAAAAGGAGAGCTAGAAAGAAGACAAAGGGAAAAGGAGAAAAGGAAGTGATTTGGGATCTGGACACCTCTCTGCCTTGGAGGCTGATCTTGCTAAACACAGATAAAGACAAAGAAAGGAGGAAACAAATGGTGGGGGGGAGGGTCGGTAGAACATGGAATAAAGATTTAAGGTGAGTTAGAAAAAAATGTTTTATTCAAGCCTAGGGATGATGCCGGAACGTGGTAAAGTAATTCTTGTTCCTATTTAAGGATTAGTAACAAAGATATCACATTATATCTAGTTGCCGATCTCTTTAAAACCTTGCTCTTCACATGTCATCTTTCGAATATTTATAATGTTGTTATGTGTACTGCTTTTATTTGGGGGGAAATTGAGGGGAAAAGGCAATGAAGCTACTTCTTTGTTAATCAAACCTATAGCTGAGGTCTGGCTGTTCAGAATCTAACAACTACAGTGATAATAGCTGATGTATGTTGAGTACCTACTGTGAGCACTTCTACATGGATAGCCTCACCTACTCTTTACTGCAATTACCCGCAGCAAGTATAGCTGATAGGTGAGGAACCCCCGGCCTTGTGAAAGAGGCTAAGTAACTTTCTCAAGGGCACACAGTTAGGGAGCAGTGAAGCTAAGCAATCTGACTCTTCAGCTTGCACCCTTGACTGCTACAGACGGCCCCTGAGAGGACGTTTTTGACTTCCGCGTGACGCAAAAGCCATATGCACTCAGTAGAAACCACACTTCAAATTTTGAAGGTGGATCTTTTCCCAGGCTAGCAATATGCTGTGTGACACCCTCTTGTGACACTGGGCAGTGGCAGAGAGCCACAGTTCCCTGTCAGCCATGCGATCACAAAGGTAGACAACTGACACGCTTACAGCCATTCTGTCCCCATACAACCATTCTGTTTTCCACTTTCGGTAAGGGGGGGTATTCAAGAAATTACATGAGATATTCAGCACTTTATTATAAAAGAAGATTCATGTTATGATTTTGCCCAGCTATAGGCTAACATAAGGGTTCCGAGACTGATCAAGGTAGGCTAGGCTAACCTAGATGTTCTTTAGTTTAGGTGTATTAAATGCATTTTTCTTTTTTTTTTCTTTTTTTTAACGTTTATTTATTTTTGAGACAGAGACAGAGCATGAATGGGGGAGGGGCAGAGAGAGGGAGACACAGAATTGGAAGCAGGCTCCAGGTTCTGAGCCATCAGGCCAGAGCCCGACGCGGGGCTCCAACTCACGGACCGTGAGATCGTGACCTGAGCTGAAGTCGGACGCGCAACTGACTGAGCCACCCAGGCGCCCCTTAAATGCATTTTTCAACTCACCATATTTTCAACTCACAATAGATTTACTGGGACATAACCCCATCTTAAATGGAGAAAGACCTATACATTATATTTCTGTGTATCCCAGAGCCAAGGAGGTAGGTCAGTGGAACTCCTGACAAAGTTATAAGGAGAAAAATAACTTCACATGGTCTGGATTTCCAAACCTGAGACCATTTAATTACAATCCTTTGAACCCTCAAAATGTTTTAGGCACAATACTAGCTTCACTGTTAGAGGCAGGGCATACTGCAGTAAGATAAGGTCCCTGTCTTTCAGGACTTCAGCGGGTCAATGTTGATATTCTTTTGCTTTCTTTTTATTTAATGTTGTAAGTTTAAAGATAAGTAATTGCACTATACCTATATTTAGTGTATATGTGCAATTCATGAATAAAAAAATCAAAGGAACCTAATTGTATCTGTAAATCTTTAATTTTGGCTCCTTAGAATATTATATGACTAGCAAAATAATTGGATACACATGCCACACACACAAAAAAAGGTATACAAATGGCTCATAATGCCATTCTTAAAATGTTAACCAGTATCACAAGTCCGGCATCATCAGTCAGGGGGGAAATGCAAATGAAACCCACTATGTGATACCATTTCACACCTACTAGAATGTCTGTAACCAGACAGATAACAAATGTAGGCAAAGATACGGACAAACCCAAAGCCTTAAACCCTGCCGGTAGGAATGTTAAATGGTGCGGCCGCTTAGGAAAACACTTTGATCATTTCTTAAAAAGCTAAATACAGATTTACTGTATGACCCAGAGGTTCTACCCCTAGGTTTATCCCAGGAGAAATGAAAACATACATCTACACAAGTATGTGTAAGGATTATTCATAGCACCATTATTCATAATAGCCAAAATATGGAGATGACCCAAGTGACCATCAGCTGGTGGATGGATAAACAGAACGTGGTCTCTTCATTCAGTGGATATTGTTATTCAACAATAAAAGGTGATGAAATACTGCAACATGCTATGGGATAAATGAACCTTTAAAAACATTATGCTAAAGGAAAAAAGCCAGATACAAATATCCAGAATAAGCAAATACACAGAGACCATAAATAAATTAGTGGTCATTTAGGGCTGGGAATGGGAGCAGGGGTTAACAACATATGGGCATAAAGGGTTTTTACTGGGGTGATAAAAATGTTCTAACCGTGGATTATGGTGATAGTTGTACAACTCAGTAAGCTTATTAAAACCATTGAATTACAGAATAAAAATAAGCAAATTTTATGATATGGAAATTATACCCCAATAACGCTTTAGGAAACCCCAATTATGTGACCAAAAATCTCAGCTATCCTAGTTAATATTAGTAATTATTATTATTAATATGGAAACTATTTCTGTTTTATATAATATTTATTTTAACAAATGTATTCAATAGTATCTAATAGGTGAGTTTTCTTAAGAATAAACAGCCCTGAAATCAACACGCAGGCCTCTTTTACCCCCAAATCAGAAAATCAAAGAGATATTAGAGCATGCATTCAAAGTGTAAAGGGGTTTTTCTGTTTTGATTTTTTTCCAAATTAATATTACAACTTCTGGGTCTTCCTTCTCTTCTGACTCCCCCGACCTAAAGTCTCTCCTGTCTAGGACTTATGGTAGAATTGTTACAGGGGGATTGTACACATAATTATTTCCCCCTTTAACAAGGAAAATACTATATTTGTTATTTTACTATATTTTAAAATATAAATAGCAAAAAATAAAATGTTCGATCAGCTTTATGTCCCCCAAGGGACTGCCAATTTCTTGAAGGCGGAGATTAGAGATTATATAATTCTGAATTCAAAATTCCCTAGCATGTCTAGTACTGCTTATACTGTGGAATCACATGAGATGCATGTTCTTTTAACTGATTGGAAGCAAGTGTAAGAGCCTAGCTACACCAGAGTTTGCAGGTTAGAACTGGGACCTGGTGAAGAGATAAACCACCAACCAAATGGATTAAACCATTTTGAAGTATCAGGTAAATACTTACCAAGGAAAACCTGTCCCCTCTATTATCCCGTAGCATGTGGTACATATGTAGGACCCACAACGGCTTGTTTACAGGTCCATTTGTCCTGTCAGCCTGTAAGCTCTTCTAGGGTGGGAGCACGTCTTTCTTCCTCTTTTACTTGTGAGAGGCACTGAATTCGTATTTAGTAAATAAAAAGTTGAGAGATACCTGATCAGAAGGAAGGGAGTCTGAAGCCCTTCTGCAGTAATAGAGCTATGAATTTGAAAGAAGTGGCTAAATGTTGTATCTGCGAGTAGTTTTTGAAGGAGTTTTCCCCAGAAGAAGAGGTGCACCCCCTTGGTGCACAAACCCAGTCTTCTTAGGGAGCCTGGATCCCCACTCAACCCCCTTCCACCCAAGGGCTTTCGTGTCTGTTTCCACTGGTTCCTTCCCTTTTCCCTCTAATCTAGCGTCCTTTTCTGGTGTATGTGTGGGCACGGGGCGGGGGTGGGGGTGGTACTCGATGACAAAACAACCAGACTTCTTTCCATTTACCCAACTACCTCTTCCCCCTTTCCCCCTCTTTCCTTCCTTCCTTTAACTGCGAAGCTTTCTCAAATGCACGATTATTCAAAACATTCACACTCACAACCCTGCCACACCATCAAGATGAGTTATGCTAACATTGACGACTTTCTGACTGAATGCAGAAGCCATTTCTCAGTATCTCATCCACTTTAAGTTCCCTGTGTTTTAAAATCTTTTCATAGAGCAAATGATTCTTTTACGAAGTGAACAAGCACATGCTAATCGATCTGTTTCCTGTAGTTGTTCAGAAGAAAGGCAGGTTTCCAGGTTGGGGGCCTGCCAAGGAGAGCCCTCTGAGCCTCCTCAGAGTTGGAGTTGAAATTTGGGGTTTGGCTTCCTGGCAACATTATCACTATTCCGGAGCTTACTCACTCTAACTCATAAGAGACCCAGAAGAAAAACCAAAATGCTGAGTTATTGATTGGCGATGGGGAAATATAACTGTTGGGTGCAATGACCCTTCCTGTCAACCTGATCATCATAGTATTCGAGAAGCTTCATGGAAGCCAGAGTATGTAGATTGCTGGTCCCAACAGAATCAGGATAAGGGGAGTTAGCTACTGAATTCAAATTCTTGAATGATATTAGGACTCTGATAGCTTGACCCATTTATCTTTTCCCCACTCATCTCCACAGTATAGACATATGCTCTGTCAGTTTGTTCCAATTTTGCTGTTTCTATGCTTTGTGATGAACTCACCTCTCTTCTTATTTACAAGGTATTTTAATCGGGTTTTAATTAATGTGTATCAGCTCGTATCTTTATCTCTTCTGTGATCCATCATTTGCTTCTTGCACAATTAACTTTCAGAGGTTCGTCTTATCTGTTAAGTGATTGAGGAGAGTCTCAAATGTGCACTTGTGAATGGTAAATATGGATTTCCACATATTGCATCATATTTATTAAAGCAAGGCACACCTTGATAAACCAACCTGATCACCCACTCACGTATTTGACTGTAAAATAAGTCTTTGCGATACTTCTAGACCATGACTGTCAGCTTTTCTATTGTTTAGGGTATTCAAAAGAATACCCTCCAGATTCTGCAAGTAGTTCCAAATTATTTGAGCAAAGGCAACATTGTGGGAACAATGATAGTAGAGAATATCTGTATTATTGGTGTGCAACATAAAAATGACGGTCATTGGGACGTCTGGGTGGCTCATTCGGTTAAGCGGCTGACTTTGGCTTAGGTCATGATCTCATGGTTTGTGGGTTTGAGCCCTGCATCGGGCTCTGTCCTGACAGCTCAGAGCCTGGAGCCTGCTTTGCATTCTGTGTCTCCCTTTATCTCTGCCCTCCCCCGTTTGTACTCTGTCTCTCAAAAATAAACATTAAAATTAAAATTAAAAAAAATCACACTCATGAACATGTGCCCAGTTGTAGAGAAACTATTGAACTAACCATGACTGGCTACCTTCAAGTTTTATTAATATTGACTTACGATTTGTTCCCTTATTTTGTAATCCTTTAGCACTTGTTGCAAAATAAGCAGTCGCAAGGGCCAAAGGTGTAAGAAAAATTTATGGGAGATTAACTTAAAATTAAGGAAATTCAAGTCGTAAACTTTCTCCACGTGAATTGAGGAATGACTACCTTATTTAGTTAGAATGGGATAATAGGGGCGCCTGGGTGGCTCAGTCGGTTAAGTGTCCAACTATTGAGGTCATGATCTCACAGTTCCTGAGTTCGAGCCCCACATCAGGCTCTGTGCTATTGGGATTCATGCTTTTTCTGCCTCTCCTGCTCTCTCTCTCTCTCTCTCTCTCTTTCAAAATAAAGAAACTTAAGAAAAAAAGGGATATTAGTGCAGGAGCATAATTTGAGAACTGCTACTATATAGTGGGTTAGTACTTTTGATGCAGTGCACTGCAATTTTATTATTTTTCTATTATAAATGTGGAAATTGAGTAGAGAGGCAAAAATGTTTTACAGTATTTGCTCTGTAAAATCTGGAAGAAAGGATTCTCTTTGCTCAAATTTGTAAATCTTATATGATACCCATTTCCAGAATGGAAAATTCCAGAATTTTTTAAAATCTTAAGGATATTGTTCTGAATAAATATATTTTACCGTAATATGGAAAATGACTAAAAAAAATTACTAGAATGTGGTCGAATAGCATAATATCATTTGTTTACTTATTGGGGGAAGCCGCAAGTTCTATAGAAATTGTTTAGGGGCGCTTGGGTGGCTCAGTTGGTTAAGCGTCTGACTTCAGCTCAGGTCATGATCTCATGGTTCTTGGGTTTAAGCCCCACGTCTGGCCCTGTGCTGACGGCTCAGAGCCTGAAGTCGGCTTCAGATTCTGTATCTCCCCTTTCTCTGCTCCTCCCCTGCTAGTGCTCTGTCTCTCTCTCTCTCTCAAAGATGAATAAATGTTAAAAAAAAAAAAAAAAGTTGTTAAAAGGGAACTCAAAACCACCTGGAGGGGATTACCTGGAGGGCTTGTTAAAACAGATTGATGTGGAACTCCCCCTCCAGTTTCCAATTCTGTGGGTAGGGCGTGGGGTCCAAATTTGCATTTCTAACAAGATGTAAATGCTGCAACCACGCTTTGAGGACCACTGCTCTCTATACCTTGGGCTGCCTTCAACTTAACAAGCCCTTGGTTATTTCTCTCCTATTCCCCACAGTGGCTCAATAAAACTTTATTACCTCATACCTATTTTACAGTATGATCCCCGCTTCTTCAGCATCCCCGCTTTCCTACATTATAGGGTCAATTTGGGTCATTGGGTATGAGCCGCTTCAGGTTCTTACTCCTTTCTTCCAGTCTATCCCTCTTCCATTTTAAGGTCCATTTCCTGGACTGTTGATCAGAAAGCTTCCAGTCTCTTCCGGGATCTATCTAATTCCATCTCTGCTTCCTAGAGATTTTGTAATCAGCCCTCTTCTATCTCGAGTGTTCAAACTTTTCCTCTTTGTGAGTTTCTTCTCCAAAGCTTGTAAACAAGTTCAAGCCCTTGATCTTGAAAATGTATCCTATGACCCTAAATATTTCTCCAGCCAAGCTCTTTCTTCTACACAGGACATGCTCTTGGGAAGAATAACACACTTGATTTCTCAACTTCCTGATTTATTCTCCTCAAGTCATTACAACCAGGTTTCTAATCCTACCACTGTATTGATGCTTCTGTACCCAAGGTCACTTTGAGCTGGCTATGCACTGTTGACACCGATTCTCCTTAAAATTTTTAAAAAATGTTTTTATTTATTTTTGAGAAAGTCAGACAGAGTGTGAGCAGGAGAGGGGCAGAGAGCGGGGGGACACAGAATCCGAAGCAATATCCAGGCCATGAGCTGTCAGCACAGAGCCCGATGCAGGGCTCAAACCCACAAACCACAAGATCATGACCTGAGCCGAAGTTGCAGGCATAACTGACTGAGCCACCCAGGCACCCACCAATTCTCATTTTAGTGCCATTCATCTCTCTTTGAAGCTCTTTGCTCTCCTGGTTTCTGTGACACCATTGCCTCCTCTGTTTTCTTTGTAGATTCTTACTCTCCCTTTTCCATTGAATGTGGGTGTCTAGAATCCAATCTTTGACTCATTTTGTTCTATGCATGCTCTCTCGGGCATTTCATTGCGTTCCTCGGCTTCAGTTCTGTTCACACAGATTCTTCTGAGAATGTTCTTAGGTCAAATCTAGGAACAGGGCTAAATTTTTTTACACTTAAGATTCAATTCAATTTAATTTAATTTAATTTAAATTAATTGCATCTAATCGATGTATATGGAACGCTGTATGCTGTGTGCTGCTGGTTCCCAAACTTAAATGGCCATTTACTTTCTTGAGCTGCAGACTTTAGCTTCTATCCCTACCTTTGCATCTGAATAGTCTAGTTGGCTCTTGGTGGTAGCCATCTGAAATTTTATATGGTCACCTTAAACTCAAAATGTTCAACCTGCCACTCAGTAAGTTGAAAAACCTTAGAATTGTTCTTGAATTCTTTCTCTTTGCCTTATTTCCATCCTCATATCTTACCAGTAACTAAGTCTTATAAATTCTATTAATATTAATATAAATTAATATTTCTCCTTCCTGTCATCTTCTATCTCCTGTCCCCACACAGAGCTTTGTGAAAATGCTTTTGGGTGAGGGGCGCCTGGCTGGCTCAGTCGGAGGAGCATGTGAGTCTTGATCTCGGGGTTGTGAGTTTGAGCCCCAGGTTGGGTGTAGAGATTACTTAAAAATAAAATCTTAAATAAAACAATGCTTTTAGGTAAAATTTAGGAAGAAGGTTAAGTTCTACATCTGAGTGGATGTTTGTGAAATAAGGACAGTTGGAAGCTTATCCACAAACTTTATCTAATAAGCATAAGTGGGAGTTCAGATGGGACCTTGGGAATGCTAGCTTCCCAGAAATTCAAAGAGACTCGGAGTTGATTACTGGGCTTGCAAATGAGGTAGAATCATCACTCAAGCCAGTTTTAACCTATAGGTTAAAAGTGAGGGAGATGTCAGCTAATATTGGTACCACATATTACCACGGTGAGTTTGCTTTTATTTACATAACTTTGTCCCTTCCAAATTTATCAGTAAGAAGTCATTTTGAGGTCAGAAATTCTGTGTTACTTCTCATTATATCCCCAAGACCTAACAATGACTGGTATACTTAAGGGTCCTTAAAAAATATTTATTAAGAGAATAATTGTCATACTGACATATATTTATTGATTCATGACAAATAAAACATTAATACTTGAGATAGGATCTCGTGTTTAGTTTATTCCCATGTCTAGCACATCACAAATACAAACATCATAAAAATTACTCGACAGCTCATTAAAAACTGGAAAACAATAATAACTATAAATTACCGAACATTTTCATTATGTCAGGAACTTTTCATTTCAATCCTGATAACAACCCTACCACATAGATGTCCTTATTCCTATTTTACAGTGAAAGATGCTTATTTTCTGAGAAATTGAATAATTTGTCCAGGGCATCATGGCTTATAAGCAACAACAAAGCCCATATTTTTTTTGTGCTGTACCCGACTGAGTGAACGAAGCTGTTTTAAGTATATTCTAGAAAGAGGGACGCCTGGGTGGCTCAGTCAGTTAAGCATCCAACTCCTAATTTTGGCTCAGGTCATGATCTCACAGTATGTGAGTTTGAGCCCTGCTTGGGATTTTCCCTCTCCCTGTCTCTCTGCCTGTCCCTCACTCTCTCTCAAAATAAATAAATAAAATAAACTTTAAAAAACCTTTAAAAAATATATTCTAGAAAGAGAAAATACAGCTTATGCTGTATCTATAAAAAACGAAAACGAAAACGAAAACAACTTAATCAAATCTGCTGGTATAGTTCCCCAATCACTAACAATTGATCTGAGCATTCCTTAGTCAGAATAGGTTTACTGCATCGGGCTTCAGAGTGTGAACTAGGGACAGCAGGTTGCATTAGCCATACTGTGGTATATTTCACTCACGGCACTGATTAACTTTCGGCCCTGTTACCAAAAAAGAAATGTATATGTGTGATACAAAATGGAGGCAGTTATTCAAATAATTCACTGAAATAGATCCATCCTTTAGTTTTACATCTAAATATTGCAATGAAAATACTTTGAGGAAACGGATGTTCTGTGTATTTGTGTCAACTGAATTCTCCACCTTGGTGTCAGGCATTGATAGAACAACAACAAAAGAAAGGTTTGACTTTCTTCACATCTTCTTAAAAGATATTCTTTGACGGGTGTTATTATACAGGACTAGATGGACCTCTATTCTGTGAGCAGGATTGGAAATTAACTAATTATTAAAGAAGGTAACAAACGCAAACTTTCCTATATTTCCATAAGAAGTTAATTATGAAGGCAAAACAACTGATAATGCAAACATTGTACTTCATTACTTATGCCTAAAATTGCATTCTTGATCTCTTATACCTACCCAACATATCCATCCCCACTCTTTCCCATCACAGTTACTGGCAAATTCATTTTTCCAGTTTCCCAGGACACTTCAGTCATCCTTTCTTTCTCTTTCCCTAGAACCCCAAATCGAATCTGTCAGTAAATCATATTGATTTTGAAAAAATAGCCAGAATTTAACCCCGTCTTATGGAGTCTACCGTAATAACCCTAGTGCAAGCTACCATCACCTCTTACCTGGGTTACTACAATAAGACCTGTACTCTACAGACTATTTTTAACCCAGAAGCCAAAGTAATTATTATTATTATTTAAAAATTTACTTATTTTGAGAGAGGGAGAGAGGGAGAAAAAGGGAGAGGAGAAAAAGAGAGAAAGAGAGAGAGAGAGAATCCTAAGCAGGCTCCACACTGCCAGCGTAGAGTCCGATGTGGGGTTTGAACTTGCGAACCATGAGATCATGACCTGAGCTGAAACCAAGCTTCGGAAGCTCATCTACTGAGCCACCCATGTGCCCTCAGAGTAATTACTTTAAAGCCTAAACCACATCATGTCAATCCTCTGCTAACAGCCTCCCTGTCCAGGCACACAGGCCTTCTACCATCTGGCTTCCTGGCGCCTGTGTGACCTCCCTTTTTTTTTTTTTTTTAATGGGTCATTGTTTTTCAGCTAACAATGGGTTGTTACCCATTTCTGTAACTTACCAGGCTTGTTCCCACTTGGGTTGTCCTCCCTGGAGTGCTCTTTCTTTAGATGTCTGTAGCGATCTCCTTCACCTTCATCAAGTCATTGTTCAAATAGCACTTTCTCAGTGAGGCCTACCCTGCTTGCCCAATTTAAAAATTGACAATTCTCTCATTCCTCCTGTTCTTTGTCTCATTCCTCCCGTGCTTTGTCTCATTCCTTACCTCTTCCCTGTTGTATAAAAAATTTCTCCCTGTTCAGGGACACTCATGGCTTTCTAACATATTATATTATTTAGGCGTTTCTTTAGTTTATTGTCCAACTACTCCTCCTACGTTTGATGATGGCATAAATTTTTGTCTGTTTTGTTCACTGCTGCGTCTACAGCTCCTAGAATAATGTCAGGCACGTGGTAGGCCCACAATAATAATTTGTTGAATGAATGAACTAATTAGCACCCATTACTTACACTCAGTGAACAGACCTTATCTTCAAGGGGAGAAATGTAGAAGTTGTTTGCTTCTAGAACAAGAGGATTACATATTGAATTCAACGGGAAAGAAAGCAACTCAGTTTCCATGTGTCTAGGGAGCTCAGGGGCTCTGTGAAACCCTGATATTATAGGATTCCTTTTTCCATTCTAGTCTCAAAACGTGATCATTAGCCAAAGACTAATTTTAAAAGATCCTGGAGTGTTAAATCTGCACTGAGAGGTTCCTAAGAGGATGTATCATGATTATAGTTCTACAAGCTGCTCAGTACTGTAATTCTTAACATTCCTTCTCTCATCACTGTATTGCTCTTCCTAATTTGAAATCTATGAATGTAATTGGAAGGCACGGGAAGCCAATTTAATTACGCCCCAAAGAATTATGCGATGCACCACCCCTCCTGTATTTCAACAGATTCGATTAACGTATATTTTTCATGTTGGTCTTTCTTTTGCAGTGCATAATATCAATCCTACAGCAAGAGCCTTGAATATTCTTTATTTTTTGTAGCACAAATATATTGATTGAATGCTGAAATTATCTTGTACCACTTTAATATTCATCCTTTGGTCATTCCTGTTTTGAAGGAGCATAGAATTTTAGGTCTGCACGGTTATAGTTCATTTGGTTTGATCATCTTATTTTACAGACATGGAAAGAGAGGCCCAACAATGTTAAGTGACGTGCCCAAGTACCACAGAGCTGGTTGGAACAACTTGTTCTGAAAGTAAAGCAAGCTGCAATTGAAAAAATAGTTCTTAAATCGAAACGTTAATTGAATACAACAACAATTGTAATTTGCAGCTCTAAACAATATGCAATCCTAACCAGTTGATTTGCATGGTGACTATATAAGCATTAGAAATCTGGGGTGCCTGGGTGGCTCAATTGGTTAAGTGACCGACTCTTGGTTTTGGCTCAGGTCACCATCTCACAGTTTCGTGAGTTCAATCCCCGTGTTGGGCTCTGAGCTACAGCGTGGAGCCTGCTTGGGATTCTCTCTCTCTCCTTTTCTCTCTGCCCCTCCCCAACTCATGCTGTCTCTTAGATTAGAAATCTAAGGCAGAGATAGCAAAGAATAAAATAATTTGTAGATAAGAAGAGGTTCTACAAGCATCCTAATAGATAAAATCATGGCTCACAAAAGAGTAAGAATTTTGCAGGTCACCTGAAGTGAACTAGCCTGATCACAACCACATGAGAAGATACCAGTTCGTCACAGAGATGTTTCCAAATAGCTTCTGGTATTTGGAGAATTGGGGCTTGTTTTATTGCTTAACGCAATCAGTTTTAGGATGCCAAGAGGCATTTTTTTAATCTACACTTTCTTTTTGCACTAGTGACTCTATATGAGGGTTATTATGCCAGAGGAATGTGAACGTCTATGGTCACAACGCTTCATTTTCCTTTAACGGCTCTGTTTAAGGGACAGAGACATTTTTGTGGTGTGATGCATTCAGTTGGTCTCCCGGTGCTTTCTCCACATGCTTTGGAAATCATGTATTTTTCTGAGAGGTGGTGGTCACGAATGTCTTAATTTCAGCAACAGCTTCATTGTTTTAGCTTTGTTATAATTAAGATACCCTAGTAGTGTTGATTGTTTAGGAGACTCTATATTCATCTAATGGAAGATACTTTGACCCTTTGTGTACAGCTGCGTTCTCAAATGACAAACAAAATTATGGCTAAATCAAATTTTAAAAATGAATTTTAATAGATTCCAGGAGGTAGGAACACTAGGATAACTCATGTGACTTCAAAGCTAAGATCTCTGCCAACAGCACAATTCACAATTTCCTAAGAGTGAATTTTTGAGTTCGCTTTACTAGTGCCTGGTTTAATTCAGTTTCCGTTCTCCATGGCTCACTTTCAGTAACTCCTGTTGTGCGTGATTATATGTAGATTAGACACCAGTAGCCTGAGAGTAAGATCTGTGTTCTATTCTGAAAAGCTAGGTCAAATCTGGCCCCCACGTGATGCAGGTAAAACGCCCATGCAAGTACTAAGGCAACATTTACTGAATGTAATTTTAATTGAAACGATCTGCTCTGGGTTATATTTCCTTAGATGTAATATCAATTTTTCTCTTAACTTTCTCCTAATTATTTTCTTGGTAATGTACTTGAAAGGGCTTTTCAACTACTGTGTATATCGGTTTTCCTTTGTAAGAAATGATGAAATTGTTACTTTCTCTTCCTTATGTTCTACACTTTGCCCAACATTGCATTGAGCCCTGATATACACATTATGGTGAGTCTTTTTATTCTAAACCTATTATTTTAGAACTTTAAGTATTTGGCAAATAGTGAAGTATTGGGGAGATTAAAGAGAACTAAACACACAAGAGTCAAGTATGATCCAGAGGAAACAGTCAAAGAAGTTGTTCTTGTAAAGAATGTAAGCAAGTAGAAAGAAAAGATTATTTCAGAACACAAATATCCATAGGAAAATAACAAGCAGTAAACGCTTTAAAAGACCCGATTGAGGGTTGGTAATTGAATCTCTATGAAATACTTTATATTCGACGTCATAGGAGTGGACGTAAGCATCGGTAATTGTTTTCTTCCCTTAACAACTGAAAAGAATGTTAAAAACATAAATAACAAGACTTCATACACAGTGAAAGCAATTGAGGTAACTGACGATTGTATTATAGAACTATAGGTATATCACGGAAATTGAGAGCACGACATGCAGTTAAATGGTGGGGGTGCAAGATTTAAAAATGAGGAACAGGCCAAAATCCTAAAGAAAAATAAAAATGGGATCCTCCTCCCCCCCCCCCCATCCTTGAAATGGAAAAAGATTTCAATCATAAAAACGTGGTCGTTAAATGCCTGAACTTGTTACAGTGTGTCTGGCGGTGGGAGTGAGGGGTATTCATTGCGGACCATCATCTCCCACCGCCTCTCCTAAGACTGTGGTGTGCATGAGCCTGCGGAAGAGCTGGTGTCCCACTGTCCAGAAAGGGTTCCATATCCACACCCCGGCACTGCGGCCCCTTAGGGGAGCAGACCTTTTTGATCTCTCCGTTTCTCCTCCCCATTTTATTTTTTTTTTAATTTTTTTTTAACGTTTTATTTATTTTTGGGACAGAGAGAGACAGAGCATGAACAGGGGATCTCCTCCCCATTTTAAAAGCACAATCCGCTTAAGATCCTGGTTCACCCCAATTCCTGGACAGAACCTTACACGGGCCAATCTCTGCTCTAAAGTTGAAAACAAATTTCCAGTATCGGTCACCCAAGCTCTCGAAAATCCTAGCCCTCTCGGTTCGACTCTTAAAGAACGGCCTGGCCCTTGAACACCTTTCGGGTCTCAGCGCGACTCCACTCCCCTCCCGGCAGGCACCGCTTTGAGGTCCGCCGCTCGGACCACGGTGGCCCGCAGCGGGAAGAGTGGCTGCGGTACACTCCACTACGCCCCGCCCCCGGCGAGCGTGGCGGAAGTTGCTTGCTCGGAAAAGGAGACCACGGCCACCTGGTGGAGCGCGCATGCGCCAGAGCCCGCGCAGCTAGTGGTAGGGGCGTCTGCAGCGCTCCCTCCTGCGTCTCCGCAGCCCCCGCCCCACGGAGAGTCGGGCTCACGCCATCTTGTGCCCCCCCCCCCCCACCCCTGCCCCAGCCGAGCCACCTTCTCCCTTTCTACACTCTCAGCCCTCCACCCCGCCCCTTTCCAAGCGTGCCCCGGGCCGCCGCCGCCGAAACCGCACCATCTCTCCCCACATTCTCCACGCGGGACGCGCAGCCGTGCCTACAAGTGTTCTTAAAGCGGAGGTTGTAGGGGGTGCGGGGGGCGGTGCGGGGCGGGCGGGGAGGGATCTGCGAACCGGGATGGACGGCGCGCGGCGAGCCCCGCGTCCGTGGGCCCGGCCCCGTCCTGACCCCTGCCCCGGGGCGGCCGCGGGGGAGGAATTGGCGTTTGTACTCTAGGGCTAGGCGCCGGCCGGGCTCAGCACCCGGTTCTCCCGCCGAGCGTGGAGCTGGCTCTTGACTCCTCCCCGTCGGCGGGTGGGCGTGGGGCGAGGGGAGCTGGGCAGGCGAGCTGGAGCTGGCGTGGCTGGGGCGTGTTAAGGAGCACCTTCCGCGCCTCATCTGGGTAGTGTTTTGCGGGGAGGAACCCTTAGAGAAGGAAAGTGCTTTATGCCCGGGGCGGAAGAAGAGTTAAGTAGCGTTAGTAGAAGCCTAGCATCCAGGAAAAGGGAAAGATCGACTCTGTTTTCTGTGGGCTGAGCCCACATCTGTGACCCCTGCGGAAATTACCGAGCCTGCGTTTGCCGGGTGTTCCGGTCTGTAAATGGGGGTGGTAGTAGCCTAGCCCAGAATTGCCCCGATTATGTGATCCGGCACTGATCAAATTACATGCTAACGGTAATTAATTTTAGTTTTCATGTTTTAAGAACTTCAAAATGACTGTGACCCTGTTTTCTAAATTAAAAGTCAAGACACTTGAAGGTCTGGTAAGAGTAGATTCATAGGAAGAGTGGAATGAAGTGTCTGACAGAGAGGATACTAACATGTGTTACTAACATGTGTTGTTAATGTGCACGAGGGTGAATTAGCATAACTCCATGAGGTTAATACAAACTTTAAACTGTTTACTTTGAAAGAAATTAGTATGTGTCAATAGAGGAGGAAAAGACAGGGTCTTAGTATATGTTAGGAGTCAGAACTTTGAAAACGGAAGTGCGTTAGCTGTGCACAGATTTACTTGACGACCAAATTGAGGATGGAGCTCTTGGAATTTCTGGTGGACGTTTCAAAGAGACTGGATTTGACTGAACGTGAGGATCAATTTTTTTGATGGTACTTTGCAAAAAGAGAATGCACCTCATTGCACTTAATTCATTATTGCAAGTTTCTTAATCTCTGGGAGTCTTCAAGCAAAGATCTAGAGCAGCCTAGGTCCATAGAAGCACTGTCCAATATTGTAGAACTTTCTGCCATGATGGAAATATTCCGTAATCTGTGCTGTACTAATGTGGTATCCAGTAGCATCAAGTGGCTCTTGAGCACTTGAAATGTGGCTAGTGCACTGAAGAACTTAAATTATATTTTAATTAATTTAAATATAAATAACCAAAAGTGGCTAGTTCACTGCCTTTTGGGCAGCTTAAGCCTAGAATCTAGACTTTGAGACGCGTTTCACTTCTTGATTTGATTGAATTTTAAGTCGAAGCCAATTCTTGGAACATTTATTGCCTTAGGGAATCATAATTATATTCAAATAATGCCTTTTGCTCAAATACTATAGTTCAAAGCATGGGTCTGTTAGTACTTATTTACAGCTTGACAAATTAAAGCAAATTGTTCTTTTGACTCCTTGGGTTGTACAGCTAATGCCAGATTCATCTGGAAAGCCATAACAATACTAGCTGGCACTTCCTTTAATCATTATTGTACCGTATTGTGACCATGGGGTTCCACTATCTTTTATCACTTCGGTTAAGTTTCAGTGAAAACGTTTCTACTTTTTTATTCCTAAAGTTGTTTTCCATTTGAAAGATAGTGCTTTTTTTTTTTTTTTTGTTTTGTTGTTTTGTTTCGTAACTTTTTGTATAATAAAGCAAGTTGATAATTTATACTAATAACCTTTGAGCATTGGGCCATTTTAGAAATAGTTTTGTGGTTATCAGTATTCAAAACTTTTGAAGAGATAAGTCTGAAATTTGGTGATATTGATGAGATTCCTTTCTTTGAGATATGTAGGTTTTTTTTTTTCTTTTTTAAGCACATTATTTTAGTGTGAGAATAAAACTTAAAAAAAAAACAACTTTATTTTAGGTAGCACCCTTAACTCTGGCCTAGTGCCCTTGACCTCAAGGCTGAAGATAATCGTTAGATCTAGGCCAAAAACTTAAAGCCCATGAAATATGCATTTGAATAGCCCATAACATACAAATCAAAATGGGTTGCTCTTATATAGGGTGATTGTAAACTCCAACTTTTCTGGGATGGTCATTGTTTAGAGCCTCTTTATCCTAATAGAGCCCCTTTCATATAAAAAATGTCCCAGTTGGTATCACATAATAATATGGCCACCCTACTTTTAGTCTTATTACTTGTTGAAGTTTGTAATATGTAATTTTTAGGGGGATTAATTGCAATCTCACAAATGTACTAAAGTATTGAGAGAATTATTGGTTGTGCGCTTAAATAATAGATGAGATATCTGGAATAAGGCCAGCAAGTGACCTGCTCATTTAAACTACTGGTAGGTAAACATTTTTGCTTTTCTCCCTATACTGGATGGAAATCTTGGACAGTTTGATTTTTGCTTTTCTCTACATAAGTGATCTTTTCGTGTTTTTGCTTTTCCCTACATAAATGATCTTTTGGTGTAGGAAGCTGCAAAGAAACTTAGGCTAAGTCAGTCAAATCAGAAGATTGAGTAATCTTGGTGAAAATAATACCCATTTTATTTTATGGTTAAGTTGAATAGTGAAGTCAGTCAGAAATCTGTCTGTTATTATTTAGGATGTCCAGGAAGGATTTTGCTTATTGTTCTATAATAAAGAAAAATAATGTAGCCAAATGCCTTATTGTGTTAATTTAACTTCTACTGTGGTAGGTAAAATATTTTATTGAGAGTCAAACACACTTGGTTTGAGTTCTCACTCTGCTGAGGATTCAATGAGATAATCCATGTGATGTGTTGGGTGCAGTGTTGGGTACAGCAAAGCATATAAGTCAGTGCTCAATAAATATTAGCTGTTTTAGCCTTAAGTTTATTGAATAACATATCTGGAAGAGATGTTGATGTTCTGGGATGCATTGTGGATAGGTGCAAAGAGTACTTGAGACTAATTCTGCAAACCTAGGTTTTGCCCTTTTCTACCATATTCTTTCTTTGTGACTCCAGTGAAGGTGTTTAACTTCTCTGAGCCTCAGTTTCCTCATCTGTAAAATGGAATTAGTATTTCACCTCATTCCAGCCTTCCCACAGGATTGTTGAATACCATAGAGGAGAATTACATAGATTGTCTTACTTTACAAAGACATTTTATTTTAATTGGTTTTGTCTCAACTTTTCCACCCGCTACCTCTAGTAAAGACTAATCTTAAATCTGCAAAAGTTGTTGTAAATTTTATTTGTAAAACAGCATAGAGTATAATAGGCTCTACCCGAGGTTGCTCTCTTTAACAATACTATAACTCTTGGTAATGGCACTTTACTGATCTGGTTGCAATATATTTTCTACACTAAACAACTGCATACTACTGCTAAGGGAGGTCCACCATTTTCATGGGCATTTGATGTGTTCCATTTCCTGTGCTAAATGCTGTATCTCATTTATTTATCCAGACATGTCATTCCCCCTTAATAGGTGATACTGATGAGGTGCTCACTTTCTGGAATGGGTCTGTTGGTTTTTTTTTTGCATTGTATTACTGCCTCTAATAGTATCTGGCTGATAGTGAATGGATATTGAAGGCTGAATAAGGTAATGAGTATGAAGATGGCATGCTGCCTGGCATATGGTATGTAGTAGTTGCTGAAAAAAAAATAGTGTGTTCATTGAATTCGTAGGGCATACATTGGGATAATTTATGTGAGTGCACTTTATAAATGCAAAATATTATATGAATATAAATGACACAGTTTAGCCGTTTACTGCGAAACTGTGAGTCGGCATAGGCAGATATTTCACAACAAAGTTCACTATGACAAACACATTGTGGAGGTCTTGTGAGTTAATTAGGATCAACTTTTATTTGTATGTTCCTTGTGGGATAGTAGAAAGAACTCTGGACGGGAGTCAGGGGAACTCAGTTTTAGTCCCAGCTGTATCACTAAATAGTGATGTGTCCTTGGGCAGTTCAAGAAACCCCTCTGGACTTCAGTTTCCTCACCTGAAAAATGAGGGATTTGGATGAAATTAGTTTTTTTCAAACTGTAGTTCTGAACCTCAGATGTCTTTGGTCCCCCTCCCGCCAACTGGTGTAGTTGTAGTTTTGTCTAATTGTTTATCCACCTGCCTAAGATTGACTTTTAAGCACAGAATTCTTGAACTTTTAAAGTTAGCAAGTCTCTAAGACAACGTAATGACAAGTCCCCTGACTACTTACTATGTGTACAACTTTTCAGTAATTTCACATTAGTTTAGCGTGTTTTTTTTTTTTTATTTTTTATTTTTCAACGTTTATTTATTTTTGGGACAGAGAGAGACAGAGCATGAACGGGGGAGGGGCAGAGAGAGAGGGAGACACAGAATCGGAAGCAGGCTCCAGGCTCTGAGCCATCAGCCCAGAGCCTCACGCGGGGCTCGAACTCACGGACCGCGAGATTGTGACCTGGCTGAAGTCGGACGCTTAACCGACTGCGCCACCCAGGCGCCCTGAGTTTAGCGTGTTAAAGGAGATGGGCATCGTTTACAAATGAAAAAAACCTAAGGCACTAGAATTGGAGAAGGTTAATGAATTTTTGTTAAAAAATGTATGGGCATGGATGGAATATTTCTGGTTGTCTGTCCGTCAGCTACTCTGGATCAAAGCCTGATTTTTGTTAGATTTGTGATGTTTCCCCAGTTTTTACTCTTGGCTTCCTCATTGGTAGTGGGGATGATACTTGCCTTGGAGGGTAATTGTGAAAAAATGTTAGGTAGTACAGGTGAAAGACCCTTTATAAACTCTGAAATGCATATACAAATCCATCAATTTTTTTTTTACATGCCTACAGTAAATCTCTAATTCCCTTTTCTTTTTAGTCACATGAACTGTGTTTTTAACCACATCAGATAGTTTATTGACTTGTTTATATTTAAAATAGACTCCTCATAAGGTTAAATATTTCTAGAACGTGAATCTAGAGTGGGAGAGAATCCTGATGTTTAAGAGAGACCTTTCTTGACATTCTTGTCAATTACACTTACTATTGACAGTATAGTTGACTAAAAATTTTTGCCCTTATCTGAAAAGTTAACTATTAAGTCACTCAAGTATATGATACTTTATGTAAAAACAATAGCGTTTTAATACGGGAAAAGTAAGCTTGCCGTTTTGTCAGGGGTTGAATGTTAGGTATTTTAGGATGATCTGGCGGGCACATTGGCAGTGCACTTTAAGAACCGTATTTCCAAAGAATAAAGATTTTTTTTTTTTGAAACTCAGTATTTCCCTAAGAGAGTACTGGATGTGAAAGCACTTGAAATAGAAACCTGCATTAATACGAAACTAAAGAAGAAAAACATAATAATACAGCTTCACAGGTCTCTGAGCAGTCTGACTGTGCTCCTAAAAAAAAGTAACTGCTCATGTAGCCAACTAGGATATGTAAATGGACAGTTTATATCTGCCTATCAGGAATTTTCGTGGTTCACAGATGTTTTGATATTCTTTTCAATTCAAATAGATTTTTTGAATACCCGTTATGTGGTAGCCACTGTCTTCTTTATAACACTCCTCTGAGACCGGCAGAAATTATTCTTCACAGATGGAGAAGCTGAACTTGAGAGATGATTGGTCCTTATTATCAGAACCTACAGTATTGAGTAATTACCCTTAGCAGAACCCCGTGACCATGAATTCTATCAGTTTTCTGTCTTACAACATCTGTCACACAACTTCTGCAGGATTTCATCTCCCCTTGAATGTCTGATAGTTGTCTCAGACTTACTATGGCATAAACTGAACTCCTGGTTTCTTTGTTTTTCCTTTTAAAGTTTTCCTGATCTCAGTAAATGGCACACCATCCAACCAGTTGCTCAGGCCCCAAGCTTCGGAGTAAACTTCAGAGTCCTCCTTGACTGTTCTTTCATACTCCATGTCTAATCCATCGGCAATAAGCTCTGTCTTCAAAATATATTCCAGAAGGCTGGCCACTTCTCACCATCTCCTTGTACCACTAATTCAGGCCGCCGTCCTCTTTTGCCTATACAACTTCAATAACTTTCTGACTGGTCTTCTCACTTGTACCTTTGCTTCTTTGCAGTATAACGTCATGGCAGCCAGTTATCTTTTTAAAACCTAAAACATTTCAAGTCACTTCCCTTTTTACAGTTCTGTATTAGCTTCACATTATATTCAACTAAAATTTAACCTCCATGGCCTAGAGGGCTTTATATCACCTGGCCTCTTGCTAACTGTCAGGCCTTATTTTCTACTGCATATCCCCTCTGTTCCCTTCCCTTGAGCCACACTGGCTTCAAGATCTTGGTACTTTGCTGTTCTTTTTGCCTGGAAGTTCTCCAGAGCTCCATCCCGGGCTTTGTTCAGATCTTATATTAAATGTCACCTCCTGGTTGAAAACAGCTTTTTAAATTTGTTTTCATAGCCTTTGTCATGACTTCACATTATATTTATATGCTTGTCTCCTGCATTATAAGATAATTTCTTTTGTCTAGCTTAGGCACTATCCTATCCCTAGCTCTTAACAACAGTGTTTGGCTGGCAGTAAGTGTCCAGTAAATAGGTATGAATGGATACACCAAAGCACAGGTCGTGCATCAGCCTTAAAGAAGAAAGTGCCTAGATTGTAAGAGGAGGGAATCAGGAGAAGATACAGGGGCTTTGGTTGAGGAGAGAGGAGGAAGTAAGTAAGAGCTTTTCATTTCTCTATGAAGGAGGAGGGGCAGTCATCTGCCAATAGTTGGGGAAGTTTATTAATAAATTAATGTGCACTGAAGTATTTAAGGTTAAACAAAAGAATTAGCGAATGAAAACATTAAATGTCAGGGAAAGGAGACTTCCTGAAGATCGTTGAGTCTGGGAACTCTTGGAGACCTTGAGCTTCAGTTGGGCTTTTCTAGGCAGCTGGGATTTGGAGAGGTGGAGAAGAAACAAGAGGTACTGTAAGTAGAAAGAACTGTAGGCTAACGATTCTGAACCTGGGATGGTTTGGGAGATGCTGGACATTTGCTTTGACTGCTGTAGGGAAAGGAGGCTGCAGAGGTCCTGTGGGACTGATATTGGACAAATTTTATCCTCCACGGGAAGGAGAGCTATTGGATGCTTTGAGTAGAGGAGTAACCACTACTTGTTTATTTATTATGTTTATTTATTTATTTTTTGAGAGAGAGCAGGAGGGGCAGAGATGGAGAATCCTCAACAGGCTCCGTGCTATCAGGGCGGAGCCCGATGCGGGGCTTGAATCCATGAACTGTGAGATCATGACCTGAGTGGAAACCAAGAGTTGGATGCTTAACCGACTAAGCCACCTAGGCGCTTCAAGGAGTAACCAATATTTAGAATGAGTACTCTGGAGCTGTATGCAGAATTAATTAGAAAGGTGGGAGATGGGTTTAAAAGATACTCTAGTAAAGGTATTTATTAAGGCGAGATTGAAAAGGAAGGGATTGAATTAGAATTGCTTTATTAAGAGAAAATATGCCAGGACCAGATTGCATGGAGATAGGCAGGAGAGGAGCTGGTGAATCAAAAATGCCTTGGAGTTTTTGAACTTAGGCAACTAAAGAGTTGTGTTGTTCGTACAGAATCAGGATGTTGGACAGGGAAGCGGGTTTGGTGGGGGGAAATGTACCGGGGAATAGTATATTACAGAGGAGAGTTTTTCTGTCTATGAATATAAAGTCTTTGATCATTATATTAAGATGGCGATTCTCTGCTTAGAGCTGGTAACTTGTCATTTTGATCATTGGGTGTTGCTTATGAGTATTTGTATCTTATCTGTGCCAATTAGAATCAAACTGATTTTGGTTAGGAAGTACTTACTCCTGTTCTAATAGTTTTTAAGAAAAATTATTGCTCGTTGAATGAATGGGAAGGAAGAGTATTTACTATCATACATTGCTCTTTATGGTGCTTCATGGTTTTCAGAGTACTTTTCACTTCTGCACTTATAGTAATCCACTGGCATATGGGTAGTTTAGATGTGCTGTTCACTTTTTTTTTTTTTTTTTTTTAGTGTGGCTAAATCTGCTTTATTTTCAGATTTTTACAAGTGTTAAATCTCAGGACAGTTTCCCCATAATAATTGACAGGTCTTAGTTCCTACTTTTGTCCCCATAGTATCTTGTGCCTTATCTCCAACATTATTCCACTGAATATATCTGATCGATGAACTTCAGTAGGCTCTAAGCTACTCAGTGGCGGAGGCATGTCTTTTTTATCTTTGTATTTGTTATACTGTTCAGTAGTTTGTTCATTCACCCAGCATTTACTGAGCATCAGCAGTGTTAGGCAGTACTTTAGGCACCAAAGTTACAGAAACATCAGTGTCCCTATCGTTACGCAGTTAGCAGTTTGATGACAAGGAAATAGTTACACTATAGTGTGAGAAGTGCTATGATTGATGCATCTTATCTCAGGTTCTGAACTCATTTAATATGTAGTAAGTGAATACAAATGATTTTTAGTTATGAAAATACAATCAGCAGTTTCAGGAGAATTGTTGATTTCCAGACAGTTACACATGAATCATCTGTTCTTTGGATTATTCATGAGATGTTTTACCTGGTAATTGTATGGACACTTGAGCTTTATATCTTCTGAAGTCCACTTATTTAAATATATTGGAATTACCATTGTGTTATCCCAAATACTAGGTATAAAAGTTTTAAAATTGTGTATCATTAAATTATTTTATTTTTTACATTTTCAGTGATTGATCATTTTGGTAATTATTTTTCACAGCGAGAGAAATTTATGCCATGATGTAACTTGAGTTTTTTTGTTTTGTTTTGTTTTTAAACAACAAAACTAAAATGCAGTGTATAATAGTGGTAGCTTAACCTTAATTGCTTCCTGCCTTTGGAGTTCTATGAAAATGAGAATGTTCTGACTGTAACAGTTTTCTACTAATTTATGTATGTGGGATGTTCAGGTTATGCATGGTTGGAATTGAAACTGTTCATACTCAGAATCAGTACACAGGTCTGCTGAATTAATTTTCCTCAGCAGTGATGTAATAGAAGAAATGATAAAACATTCCACCTTTAATGAATGGGTAGACTGATGGATTTCACAACACAGATATTTATGTTGTTTTGGTGTGCTATAACTAGTGATAAAGTTTCCAACTCTTTGAGGTATTTTAAGCCAAAGATGTCTCATGGTATTTCTTCTTTGGTCATTTAGCAACAAAAATATGAGCTGTAATTAGAAACCCGGTAGCATGTTCATTACTTTTTTGTTTAATTCACATTTGTAATGTATAACTTGACTACAGTTAAAACATTTTTTTTCATTATGGTATTTTCTGAGGAAAAGGGTATATCCTCAAGCTCCATTGTTTTAAAATAAAAGATGTCAGTTTTTCTACTCTGGAACAAGATTTTACAGGTGTGATATGGTATCGACTATTGACTTAATGATTGGGTTTAAATATGTATTAATCAGAGATGAACTTAGTCCTCGGGTTCACATTTAAACTGTGGCATGTTGAAATAATCTAGATCGCCATCTGCACATCTGAATTCATTTTGTAAAATATGGCAAACAGCTGCATTTCAATTGAAAGCTAAAACGACTGCAGGACATTAACCCATTGAGAAGATTACAGTAGGTTTTCAGTTCCATGTTAACTGTATTTATTAGAGAAAATTGACTTGAGTGCTTCTGCTTTTAACTGACTTTTTTTTTTTTAATGTCTAGGAGAAAGGAAATAAAGCATTGGGATGATAGGACTTTGATGTGTAAAGAAGTTATGTCTAAAGTTAATTATCTAAAATCAAACAAAATTTGGGTATGGGAAATAATTATTTTAAAGATTCTAATGAGCTATCAGCTCATCATGTCAGAAAAATGTTATTCACCTGCTTGATGTAAAAATTAAATAACTGACTGTGGAAGGATGATCGTGGTTATAATAAACTAGGATTGGGACCTTTTACCTCTTACCGATAAATACTCTTGATGTGAAACATTTGCAGTAGGGGGACAACTGAAGAAAGCTGTTTTTTTTTTTTTTAAAATTTTTTTTCAACATTTTTAATTTATTTTTGGGACAGAGAGAGACAGAGCATGAACGGGGGAGGGGCAGAGAGAGAGGGAGACACAGAATCGGAAACAGGCTCCAGGCTCTGAGCCATCAGCCCAGAGCCCGACGCGGGGCTCGAACTCCCGGACCGCGAGATCGTGACCTGGCTGAAGTCGGACGCTTAACCGACTGCGCCACCCAGGCGCCCCAAGAAAGCTGTTTTATTTTTTTTTTTTTTTTTTTTTTTTATTTTTATTTTTTTTTAAATTTTTTTTTCAACATTTATTTATTTTTTGGGACAGAGAGAGACAGAGCATGAACGGCGGAGGGGCAGAGAGAGAGGGAGACACAGAATCGGAAACAGGCTCCAGGCTCTGAGCCATCAGCCCAGAGCCCGACGCTGGGCTCGAACTCACAGACTGTGAGATCGTGACCTGGCTGAAGTCGGACGCTTAACCGACTGCGCCACCCAGGCGCCCCAAGAAAGCTGTTTTAATAGGACTTTACTTTCTGAAATGTCTCCTCTTCAGAGAGAGTGAAAGTGGGGTGACTAAAGGGGCAGGCTGCTCCAGCAACGTCAACAGGACATTTGGCCACAGGATAATCCCACAGACTGACATGTCTTCAAATCTGACATGAGTCAACTTAAATCCTATTTTTGGAGGCTGGGGTTAATACACAATCTTTGAGTTTAACGTTTTCTCCATGATAGCATATCTTTGCCAGTATTCTCTTGGGTGAGGGAAACATTTTCTGAGGTTCTTGGGAGAGCCAGGTTCCTTGTTTTTTTTTTTTGTTTTTTGTTTTGTTTTGTTTTGTTTTGTTTTGTTTTGTTTTGTTTTGTTTTAAATCACTGCTCTGATTCTGTAGGACCGTTCCTAGAAGTAGTTGGGTTCCTGTCTATTTTCCCCCAGTCTTGGATTTGGTGATGTGAATTGTTTTTTGTTTTTTTTTTTAAAACCTGAGTTCTAATCGTGATGCTTCTTATCCTATATTTTTGTAGAAAAAAGGACTTACTTTAAAAATCTTTGTGGAAAAGAAATCAGGCTTAACACAAGTTTATGGTCTTTAATAGCATCAGCTTTTTTATGTGCTTTAGAATTTTGGTTTTCAGGCTCAGTTTGAGTGAAACTTTTTCCCTTGTTTTTCTTTGCTCTTGCATTTGGCCTGGCCCTAAGGGCCCTCTAACTAGACCATGACTTCTGTTGGCAGATAGTTGGCTTTGCCACAGAAGGATATTGTGACACTCAGATCTAGCCAACCAGCTAGCCTGCTGTTTATCTTAGTCCTCTGTCCTGTTGACTTCTCAAAAGCTTCTTCTTTTCTTTTTTAAAGTTTATTTATTTTGCATGCGCGCGTGCATGCATGCAAGGGGGCGAGGCAGAGAGAGAGGCGCAGAATCCCAAGCAGGCTTGGAGCTGCCGGCACAGAGCCTGGTGTGGGCCTTGATCCCATGAACCATGAGATCATGACCTGAACCCAAAATCAAGATTCAGACACCAAACCAAATGAGCCACCCGGGCGCCCCAGTACTACTTTCTTTTATCATATGTTCAAATCTGCAAATTATTTTTATTGTAAGGAAATTATATTGCAACATTTATATGGACATACAAAATAATAGCTAACATTTATTGAGCACTTACCGAGTAATAGTTGAGGCTTTTATCTACTTTTATTGTGATGTTATTTTCACTAATTCTTGTTTATAGGACTGCCACATGCATTAAATAAAACAGCATATATTAGGTTTGGCATCTAGTTTTCCTATTATGCATCGGCTTAATTTTATTGGGGGAAAAGTCACATTTTAAATTGATGAGTTAGTTAACCATAAGATAAAATATCACACTACTTACTTCTGATGTGCTGATTGACTTTATTATTTATATTTTAGGGTTTGGTTCAAATGGGGGTTAGGTTATGCATTGGTTTTCTAATTTTGTGTTTTGCAGCTGTGCAGTTCTTTGTATTAACGCTCACTTGGAACCCGAGTACATGAATAGAAAAATCAGAGTTGTTCTGTTGTTCTGGATGGGACTGGGTGGGTGTGCTTAGAGACAACTTGGGAGCTCCCTGAAATATTGCCAGTGAACCTTAGGGCTCCCTGGAACGTATTTGGAAACCATGGAGTTCTGTTATTTCATGACTCTTTTGTTTCCATTATTTATTGTAAAATTTGTACTAAAAGGTTTATCGCTTAAGTCGGTAATTTTTGATATCATATTCGACTAAGCAGTTTTTCCTTTTTGCTATTTCATTTAATAAAGAATATTAATAGGAACAAATCAGATTTATGTAAAAATTAGAAATTTAAAATTTTCTATACTTTTGAAGTAATTTATAATTGCTTCCACTCTCCATGCATTTGTTTGTAGTTAAATACATTTTGTAAGCCTTATTTCTTTTTTATTTAGATGAATAATACTGCAGCCAGCCCAATGTCTGCTGCCACTTCAAGTAGTGGAAGAAGTGCGGGGAAGTCGGTAAGCTTTGCAGCAGAATTACAGAGTATGATGTGAGTATGTCTCTGCATCACACTTCCTACTATTCAAGTTTATTCATTTGATGAAAGACAATAGAAATAACAAAATTTCTAAAACTTAACTTTGAAATGTATACTTAACGAAGTAAAAATGGAATAGTCTCTTCACGGTTTAAATAGCCATATGTAGAAGGGGCAAAATAGGTTAATAATGCTCCAGGAGTGCTGTATTTGAAAAATAAGTTCTGGTTCATCTTTATAAAAGAATCACATAAGTCTGTTTGCTCTCGTTATGATTCTCTGCTCAGATCTGTGTTATGGATTGTTTATTACTATTTTAGTTTTAGATTTAGAGGACTTTGAGGTTGATTATATTCTTGGATAGTTGAAATGTTTTCACAGAGAGGTTCTCTGTTTTTCCTCAAGTATCATAATAATTCCATGAGCCTAATTTAAATTACTTTTTAGTTTTGATAATATTTGAAATCACTGTGTTGCTGAATGTTGAGAAAAAACATAGAACATCTAAAAACCACGTGTGGTCTTTTTGAGAAATTGCACATTCTTTCCTTAATGTGGAAATCATTCTTTCCTTAAGACTCTTTTTAGCTTAATTTCTTGTTTCTTGCATTGAGTGACATGGCAAATCTTGATTTGAGGGGAGGTAGCATATTTATTAGAAATGTCTGCTGCCATATATTCGTTTTAGTTTATTCTTAGTTCAGGAGACAATTACTCGCATAAGTGGGACAACACATTAGAACTCTTCTTTTCCTGTAGATACATTATTTGTGACATACTGGGCAATTTGAAAAGAATGTTTCTGTGGAAGGTTTAAGTATCTTCCTCTTGTGGGTGTATATTGGTAGCCTTCATAGAGAGTTAATGCTATTGTGTGATGATTATTGTTCAGATACGTAGGCTGTTCATATGCTTGATAAACATAACTTTAGACAGCACTGAGAACGTTTAGGTCGTAGGTTCTCAAACCTTTTGGTGTGAGGTTCCTTTTACACTCTTAGTTGTTGAAGACCTTAAGCAGCATTTGTTTATGTGGGTTTTAATCCGTTAATATTTATTGCCCAGAGTTTAAAACTGAGGAATAAAAAATTAGTATTTACTTGCAAAATAGTATACCTATTACATGTTAACATAAATAGCATACCCCCTATGAAAATAATTATATTCTTAAACCAGAAATTGATAACATATTTTGTTAGATAAGATGAGAATAAACTTAGTATATTAATTTAAGAGTTGTATGAGGTGAACCTGGGTTTCAAATTATGGAAAATGTTAAGGGTTTTATGCTGGTATAATTTTTATATGATAAGCATTTTCATTTTAGTTTTGTAGATTTACATTAAGAATATTTTATATTGCATTCTGTTAATTATGTTTCAGAATATCAAATGTGCTTTAGAAGGTTTACAGTAAAGTGAAGAAATTCATTTTCTTGTAGAGCTGGTTCATACTTTGTGTTTTTAAAAGCTTTTTAATTTCAAACTCATAAGAGAGTCGGATAATGAACTCCATGCATCCATCATCCAATTTTAACAATAGTTGTGTTTTGCTAGTCCTGCTTAACCTTTCTCCCTACTGTCTACTTTTCTTTCGTACAGTATTTTAAAGCAATTCCCAGACATCATATTTTAAAGTTGGCGGTATTTATTAAAACAATATATTTGTTGTAAATAAAAAATAAGGTCTGTAGCATAGGTCAGCACACTATGGTCATGGGCCCATGGACTGGCTGCCTGCTTTTGAAAAGAAGATTTTATTGGACCACATCCATGCTCATTTGCTATCTGTCACTGCTTTCATGCTATATGACAGAGTATTTGTGACAGAGACCATGTGGCCTGTAAAGCTGAAAATATTTACTGTATGGCCCTTTACAGAAAAGGTTTACCTGGTCTATAGAAACAGCTCTCTGTAAGAAAGCTGTATTTCCTTTTGTCATTTATACTTAGGAGAGGTTCTTCTTAGTGCATTTGATAGACTGCAGGCCACTTAAGAAAACAGAAAAAAATAAAAGCTAAATTCAGCACTTTCTTATTAAATACTTTTGCAAACATCTTCTCAACTAATGTGCTTAAGCTGGATTCAGAATGCAAAAGTTATTGTTGGCTACAGCTTTGGAAGAAATGTACATTTTCCTTCTATTTCAGACCTCTTAGAGAGACCATTCCTAATAGTTACATTCATCATTTATAGTCTGAAGTTATTTTTTTCCCCTTATGAATTGCTTCATAGAACACAAAAAAAGGGCCCAAATTGGGGGAAACTTTTCAAATTTACCAATGTTTTTTATTGGTGTAAGGTTTTTAGGCTTTTGATTATATAAGAATAAGTATACATTTATTGTTGCTTATTTCACATGTGAAGTGCAGCCCTAAGTATTCATGTTTATTTTGTGTTATAGGAATTTCATTCTGTGAATCCTTACCCTCTTGTGTCCCCCCAACCCCTGCCAGTTCTGTTCAGCCTGTTTGTATTGTATTGCTGTTTTTATTTATTTTTTAAAAATGTTTATTTGTTTTTGTGAGAGGGAGTGAGTGAGCAGGGGAGGTGCAGGGAGAGTGGGAGACAGAATCTGAAGCAGGCCCCAGGCTCTAGGCTGTTAGCACAGAGCCTGACACGGGGCTTGAACCCGTGGACAGTGAGATCATGTCCTGAGCCAAAGTCAGACGCTTAACTGACTGAGCCACCCAGGTGCCCCTGTATTGCTGTTTTTTAATCTTCTGCTGTCATTTCACCGCTAATGAGCTGTTTTTCTCTTGGCTCCCTGCCCTCTAAATAAGCAACAGTATTGTGGTATCATTTCCAGGGGATAGTTGCACTGTGAAAGGTGTCTAATTGTGAAACACAAATGACATTGTCCTGATCAAATATAGAACTGGCAGCTGGTCTGTACTGTTAGCGCCTTGAGAGAATTGACCATATTTTAAGTTTGTGTTGTAAATTCTACCAGTGAAGTATTCTTTAGGAAGTGTTCTACAGATTTTAAACTAAAGGACGAGCCATCAAAGAGTTGGTGGGTTGGGGATGACAAGCAGCTTTCCCTTACCGAGTGCATATAACTCAGCACATTTGCTGTATGTTTCTTATCACAGCTCTTTGAGTAATGTGTGCTGGGAGGGCCCAAGAGGCTTTTCATTTTTAAGTTACTGAACTCAAGTAGCCTGTAAATTACAAAGTGAAATCTTTTCAATCCACATTGCAGGTATTTTAACAAACTTCTTAAGAATTTTGATTAAGAGCACTTCAAGGAGTTTTCATTGGATATTTTCTTCTTTATTTTACTCATTTATATATTTCTTGCCTTGTTATATTATACTTTGTCAGGTTTTTGACCTGGTGATGATGCCAGGTTTCACTGCTTGGTAGCATTTAGTGATTCTCATGCAACTAAATTAAAAAAAAATAATGGTTTTGTGTTTACACGTTACTTACATTTTATAAGAATTCTTCCAAATGAAACTTTCATTCATATTTAAAGTTCACAGATTGAAAAGAAATTTTTTTATTCAGGAGTGTTTTTTTATATACAATAAAATTCACTCTCTTAACTGTACAATTGTGCAAGTTTTGCATTTTTAAAAACCAACATTTATTGGCCTCCTATCTGGTGGTAGCTAAATGCCTTCAGAATAGTGCAGGAATAGAGAAGCGTTGTGGAGACACGTGACTGTCATGTGATAGGATGTGAGCAATTAATTTCATGGTAGTACAAGGGAGGGAGTGATGACCTTCTGAGGGTAAGCTTCCTGAAGTCTGTGCTTCTGACTGCTTCCTGGAGTATCCTTTAAGTATTCTGTGAGCATCTCAAACTTAGTATGTCCCAAACTGAACTAGTACAGTAAGATTTGCTTCTTTTCCTGGGAATTTTTGAGGTATATAGCAAAATCTGTTTATTCATTGCTGCGTTAGACTAGGGCAGAGTTGTCTATGTAAAATGGTATCTTTTGGCTATTATTTAACATTATAAGTTTTGAGCTGTGAGAGAATTCTGTTCCCAGTTCTATCCTCACGCTAATCTGTCTTTAAAGAGACCTGATATGTAAACATAGGAATTAGTAATAGATGTTCATTAAACTCACACAGGGTTGCTTCAAATATTGAGTTTCCCTACTGTGTTTAAGTTTTTTAGGAAATTGGAGAAAAATTCTTAAAGGTAAACAGTGCTGACATTTATTACACCTTCAGGGATGCTTTAATAATACTGATGATCATAGTGAATGCTTGTGTAGAGCATAATGTGTACCAGGCACTTCCTGAATGCTTCCATATACCATTTCGTTTCTTTCTTTCATTTTTTTTTTTTAAATGTTTATTTTTGAGAGAGAGAGACAGCATGCGAGCAGGGCAGGGACAGAGAGAGAGGGAGACACAGATCTGAAGCAGGCTCCAGGCTCTGAGCCGTCAGCACAAAGCCCAGGGCGGAGCTGGAACTCACGAACTGCGAGATCATGACCTGAGCCGAAATCGGGCGCTTAACCGACTGGGCCACCCAGGCCCACCCCCCCATCCCCCCCATTTCATTTAATCTTCACACATATTCACCATGAGGTGAATACTGTTACTCCCCTCTCACAGATTAGAGGAAGAAATGGAGACACAAAAGTTAGTAACTTGCAAAAAATTGCCATTATAATAAGTGGCAAAACCTGGTGTTTAAGCCTGGGAGTGTAACTCCATCAGAGTCTGTGCTTTGATGTATTATGCTAAACTACATTTCAGTCAATAGAACTTTGATTCTGATCTATGAAATTTAGTTTACAAATGAATGTTTATTAATTTATGTGTGAGTAGTGTACTGTAATGAAGTAATGATAAAGCTGAATTATTAGTATTAATTAGTGTTATTAGTAATGAGGTCTAATTTTTATAAGAAGTATTGGGATGTTATTTTCATATACTCATAGCATTTATTTCAGTTTCCTATACCTGACCACCAAATCGCTTTAAGCAAGGCCATGTCAGTAACGAAGAGAAAGTATAATTTTTCATTGAAATTGTATATTTATTACTTACATGCTTCTTATTGGATGCTCCTGTTTGTGATATGTCATAATTTTGGATATGGCTACGTGGTTGAATATTTAATGTAATATTTAACATAATGTGAATATTTAAATGTACCTTTTCTATTTTATCACTATTAACTAATACTTTAATTCCTGATTCCTGATAATTTAAATTACACTGAAATACGTGGATGAACTTATCCTTGTACTTTTTGTGGAATGCATCTATTTGGAATATTTTAATATATACATTGGTTTATAGATACAACAATAATGAGGATTTTCAAATTATTTGAAATGGGTCACAATCTTTCCTTTTGAAAGTGAGAAAATGCTAAAGCCGATTGGGAACGCAAAAGCGCTGTGTAACTGAAAGTTGGTTATACTTCTTTTCCTTTCAGAAATAAAAATAAGGAAATGTTTAAGTTGCTACATGCAACTGAATGAAGTCCTTGCATTGAACAAGTGTGTCATCTTATAAATGGGACAAAATACAGTTTTGAATTTGTGCTGAAATACCTCTATCAGTTATCTCATGAAAAGAAAGTTAGTAGGCCTGAGTTGAGGATAGTATGTGTGTCTCTAATTAGGGAGAAAAACGTGTTGCTCACTCTTAGAAACGAATCCTTAAAATTCAGAGAAACAGTCATTTTGGTAATTTTATATATTGAATATTCTTAGTAAGGTAGGGAAAAATAGGTAAAAATTCATAGATTCGTCATTCTAAAATTGCAGTGTAGTTGCAAATTACGAGACTGGAGAATGGGAATACTGGTTCTGAGCTAGTTTGATGGTGAACCAGGACCTAGCAGATACACAGTTGTGTATAGACTTCACTTGTCTTTAGTGTGAACATTCATGCATTCCACTGTGTTCCTGAGCGCTTGCCTAGACTCTGAGAGTGTCATATGCATGTATATATATATATATATATTTTTTTTTTTTTTTTTAATGCTTATTTACTTATTTTGAGAGAGGGAGAGCTCGAGCAGGGGAGAGGCAAAGAGAGGGAGAATCCCAAGCAGGCTCCATGCTGTCGGTGTAGAGCCTGACCCAGGGCTCCATCCGATGAACCATGAGATCATGACGGGCTGAAATCTAGTCAGACACCTAACTGACACTCCCACCCAGGTGCCCCCCCCACCCTTTTTTAATGTTTATTTATTTTGAGAGAGAGAGCACATGCGAGCTGGGGAGAGGTAGAGACAGAGAAAGAGGGGGAGAGGGAGAGCATCTAGCATATGATTTATTTACACTATCCTTTCTAAAACCTGAAAAGCTTCCAAATTTGAAGTACATTTCTCAGATAAGGGATTGTGGACTTGCATCTACTTCATAGGGTTTATTTGAAGATGAAATGAGATACCGAGTCAAAGCGCATAGTTCTTGTTCCTGGCACATAGTACATACTCTCCTGTTAGTTGTTGCCATCATCTTATAAAAAATGTTATCAGCTGGGGTGTCTGGGTGGCTCAGTTGGTTGGGTGTCTGGCTTCGGCTCAGGTCATGAGCTCGAGGTTAGTGGGTTCAAACCCCACGTCGGGCTCTGTGCTGACAGCAGAGAGCCTGGAGCCTGCTTTGTTTTCTGTGTCTCCCTCTCTCTCTGCCCCTCCCCTGCTTGCATTTGGTCTCTGTCTCTCTCTCAAAAATAAACAAACATTAAAAAAACTTAAAAAAAGGGGCGGGCGCCTGGGTGGCTCAGTGGGTTAAGCGGCCGACTTCGCTCAGGTCATGATCTCAGGTTTGTGAGTTCGTGCCCCGCGTCAGGCTCTGTGCTGACAGCTCAGAGCCTGGAGCCTGCTTTAGATTCTGTGTCTCCTGCTTTCTCTGCTCCTCCCTGCTCATACTGTGTCTCAAAAATAAACACTAAAAAAAACTTAAAAACAACTCAAGAAAAACAAAAAAATGTATCATCAACATATGATTAGGAAACTTATAAAAATGTAAGTGTAGGGGCAGATGTTTGCAGTTTTATGGGAATAATTTTTATAATCATAGAGAAAAATGATTTGTCTACATTATAGCCTGTTGTCCAGTAGAACTGTCTGCGGTGATGGAAATTTCTATTTTTGTGCTCTCCAATACGATAGCCACTAAACACATGTGCCTACTGAATACATTAAATGAGTATATTTGACAACCTAAAAGAAATATGGAAAATACAAATTATACATGGACTACTACTTTTCTGGGATGCTTGCTTATATTTTTACCGAAATTGGGAAAATACATACTACATGTTATGACTTTTTTTTTTTTATTTAATATTTACTTTTAAGTGCTGTTACCAGTTTTACTTTTTACTTCTTCCTCTTTTATTGTGGCTGTCATTGTCCCACAGTTCTTTAAAGATTTGGGGATATTAATTTTTGGTTACTTTGGCAGGTCAGATTTGATTGTGAAGTTTAATGTTACATTAATGTTCCGTTCTATAGAAAGTACGGATAATTAATACTGAAGTGTTTGTTAATTGCTTAAAAATGTTCCTTTGTGAATTTATATGTTCTTTGTCTTACTGAAAATCCCACGACTATAACTCTGAACGTATTGTGTTGTACTTGATTATCATGCCAATGTGCATTTAGCTAGATTTGCAGAATTACTGGTAGCTGCAAAGTTAGCATTATGTTATGAAGTATTAAGTCAAGTCATTTTTTTTTTTTTTTTTTTTTTAATTTTTTTTCAACGTTTATTTATTTTTAAGACAGAGAGAGACAGAGCATGAATG
Source organism: Prionailurus viverrinus (assembly GCF_022837055.1). Classification (NCBI taxonomy): domain Eukaryota; kingdom Metazoa; phylum Chordata; class Mammalia; order Carnivora; family Felidae; genus Prionailurus; species Prionailurus viverrinus. The sequence goes on along the minus strand of NC_062565.1, from coordinate 43,283,052 downwards.
GGGGAGGGGCAGAGAGAGAGGGAGACACAGAATCGGAAACAGGCTCCAGGCTCTGAGCCATCAGCCCAGAGCCCGACGCGGGGCTCGAACTCACGGACTGCGAGATCGTGACCTGGCTGAAGTCGGACGCTTAACCGACTGCGCCACCCAGGCGCCCCAAGTCAAGTCATTTTTTTAACATGCTGAGATTTTGAAAACTTGTTATTTTTAAACGTACCAAATTCAAAATTAATCTTTAGGAACAGTAGTGGGTAGGGGCGCCTGGCTGGTTAAGTCGGTAGAGTGTACGACTCTTGATCTGGGAGTTGTGTGTTCAAGCCCCAGGCTGGGTGTAGAGATTACTTTAAAAACACAAACAAAAATCTTAAAAATAGTAGTGGGTAAAAATGGATTCTTTAGTACAGCAAATACATCAGAAAGTGGTTAGTAATTTTGGATAGGAAATGAAAATTTGATATCTACTATCACGTATTGATTACCTCCTAACAATAAAGTCTGTTGATACAGGATGTAAATGATTCCTAAAATGAAAAAGATATAATTTCATATAAAATAATAATAGATTTTTAATATAAGGGAATGAATCTTTTTTAGTCGATAGTTTGTTGGGTCTAAGGTTTCATGACCATTTTTAAGTTGGCTGACACACAGCTCTGATTGATTCTCTAGGTGTGAGACTGATACGTAGTTTTGCATTACATCCAAGGACATGAGAATTGATTTATTTTGTGATGTATTTTAACATGTTAACATATATATTAATATGTTTGTATATGTTTTTGATATACTAAGATACATCACAAAAATTTATATATTGGTATGAGTGTGCTACCTTTTGCAAATGTATATTTTTTGACATCACTGCATAGATATTTAGAAAATCTTAAAATATCATGTGCCTTTTTGAGAATACTATAGTCATTAGGTTTTCTGAGTGGCATAACCGTTTTTTTTTCCTGGGACAGAATATAGTTTACAAACCACTGTTCTAGGGAAGAGAAGTGAGAACCAACCCTTAATCTTTGACTGCTTTCTTCCTCTTTTTTTCTCATTGATTTCTCTGTCTTGAAAGAACAATATATTTTACCATGGCTGGAACAGTGTTCGTAGCCTTTTGTGACTTTTCCCTATTCCTGTTTTACGTGGGTTAGGAATGTGTGTCTAATAGGGATAACAATGCACTGGTAATATATTTCTGCCAATTATGGGTTAAATTAAACTTTTTGGGCTGGTCTGGCAATCAATTGATACTTATTTCTTCAACAAAAACAGCATTCTTTTTGTTTGGAAATACACTCAGTCAAACTTGGAGTACAACCCATTTCTAAGTCAAATACTGTATTTTTTTATTCTGCCTCTTCCAACCTAGAATTTGGGTTTCATAATATCCTGTATATCTCTAATCCTTTGGAAGGATATGAACAGAGGTAATATCTGTTTTTAATATACAGTAAAACTTATCTGGAATTTGTAATATAATAAAATGTGAGTAATTTAAAGGGTAAATTAATATAAAGGACGATAATGCCACATCTGAGTGATTTACATAGCATGATACAGTGGAAAGGGTTGTAGATTTGCAGTCGCGAGATCTTGGTTCACTTCTGTGTTGGTGGGTTTTATATATTAAGAACAAAATAACCTCCCTTACCCACCCCCGCCAAAAAAACCCTAAAACCCTAAAACCTAAACCCTAAAACCATGGAAATATTATGGGTAGGAATTATTATATCTACATTTTATTTAAAATGAAATGTCTTTTATATTTCCTTATTATAGAAGCAGTTCATGTTTTTTTCTGAAAAGAAAAGATATCCGGAGATATAGAAAGAACCTAAAGAACATTTTAAACTCACTGGGTTAAAGCACTGTTAATGCTTTGGTATTTATCTTTCTAGTTCCTTTCCAATGCATATAAAAAATAAACACCAAAAGCTCATATTGTAACTGCTATTGTATAACTTGGATTTTTACTTGTATAATACCATAAGCTCTTTCCATATTGATAAATATATTTAATGTCATTATCTTAATAGCTGCAGTGTGTATTTTTCTAATATTTCAGCATTACAGATAGAATTGTAATGAACTTTCATTATATACAGATATAGAGCTATTCCCCTCCTTTTTTCTCTTCTCCCCCACCCAGTGTTTTCTCTCTATCTCTGCACTCTGTGTGTGTGTGTGTGTGTGTGTGTGTGTGTGTGTGTATGCATGTGTGTATCTTTGAGCGTGTGACTGGATATTTTGTTAGGACTAATTCTTTTAAGGTTTTTGTTGACCTTCCATAAAGGGTTTAATGAAATGTAATTCTACCAATAGTGTATATAATATATACCTTACCAATATTGAGTAATGTGACATATGTATGTTTACATTTATTTATATGTAAATCAATATATAATTGAAGTAAATTCACAATATTGTTAGTTTCAGGTGTACAACATGATTTAATAATTCTATATATTACTCAGTGCTCATCATGATAAGTGTAGACACCATCTATCACCATACAACGTTATTATAGTATTATTGGCCATAATCCCTATGATGTACTTCTCATCTCCATGAGTAATTTATTTTATAATTCGAAGTTTCTGTCTCTTAATCTGTTTATCTATTTGCCCATCGCTGAGTCCGCTTCCCCTCTGGCAACCACCGGTTTCTCCTCTATATTTATGAGTCAGTTGTTTTACTTATTCATCTGTTTTGTTTTTTAGATTCCACATGTATGTGAAATCATACAGTCTTTGACTTATTTCACTTGACGTAGTACCTCTGGGTCTATCCGTCTTGTTGTAAATGGCAAGACCTCATTATTTTTTATGGCTGAGTAATAATCCATTGTATATATATACCACATCTTCTTTATCCATTCACCTGTTGGACACTTGGGTTGCTTCCATACCTCAGCTATTGTGAGTAATGCTGCAGTAAACATAGGGGTGCCTGTATCTTTTCAAATTAGTGTTTTCATTTTCTTTGGGTAAATACCAAGTAGTAGAATTACGGATCATATAATATTTCTATTTTTAAGTTTTTGAAGAACCTCCATACTGTTTTCCAGTGGCTGCACCAATTTACATCCTTAGGAGCAAGGCATGAGGTTCCTTTTTCTCCATATCCTTGCCAAGACTCTCTGTTTCTTTTTGATGCAAGCCATTCTGACTGGTGTGAGGTTATCTCACTGTTTTTAATTTGCATTTCTCTGATGCTTAGTGATGTTGAACATCTTCTCATGTGTCTGTTGGCCATCTGTATGGATTCTTTGGAAAAATGTCTATTCAGGTCTTCTGCCTTTTTTTCCATCAGATTTTTGGTTTTTTGATGTTGAGTTGTGTCAGTTTTTGGTATATTTTGGATATTAATCCCTTATTGCATCTATTATTTGCAAATATCTTCTTCCATTCACTAGGTTGCCTTTTGTTCTATTGATGTTTTCCTTTGCTGTGCAAAAGCTTTTTATATATTGTTGTTGTCCTAATAGTTTGTTTTTGCCTTTTTTTCCTTTGTGGGAGGAGATGTATCTATCGATATGTTGCTAAGGCCAGTGTCTGAGAGATTACTACCCGTGTTTTCTTTTAGGAGTTTATGGTTTTAGGTCTCACATTTAATTTTTAATTCATTTTGAATTTATTTTTGTGTATGGTGTAAGAAAGTGGGTCAATTTATTTTGAATGTAGATGTCCCGTTTTCCCTGTACCATGTATTGAAAAGACTGTCTTTTCCCATTGTCTTTTCCACTCTTGCCTCTTTTGTCATAGATTAATTGACCATATAGATGTGGGTTTATCTCTGGACTCTCCATCCTGTTTCATTGGTCTATGTGTCTGTGTTTTTTGCTAGTACCATACTGTTTTGATTACTATAGCTTTGTAGTATAGTTGGAAATCTGGGCTTGTGATACCTCCAGCTTTGTTCTTTCTCAAGATTGCTTTGGGTATTTGATGTTTTTTGTGGTTTTATTTATATTTGCTTACATTTATATATATATATATATTTTTTTAATTTTTTTTTTTTTAACGTTTATTCATTTTTGAGACCGAGAGAGACAGAACATGAACGGGGGAGGGTCAGAGAGAGAGGGAGACACAGAATCCGAAACAGGCTCCAGGCTCTGAGCTGTCAGCACAGAGCCCGATGCGGGGCTCGAACTCACAGACCGTGAGATCATGACCTGAGCCGAAGTCGGACGCTTAACCAACCAAGCCACCCAGGCGCCCCACATTTATATATATTTTTATTCATATGGATTTTAAGTACATGTATTGTCATGAAAGAATTATTTCAGTTTAGTTTTTAATTGGTAATACATTCACACATTTAAAAATAGTCACAGTTATTCAGTGAAACATTGTTTCCTGACATTGTTGCCTGTTTTTTACCCTTTGAGTTACAACTTCTTTCCTGTGTATTCTTCCAGTTTGTCCACATATAAACACATATGAATATGTTCTTATTTTTCCTTTTTACACATGGAGTAACATGTTACAGACATTCTTTTGTATTTATTTAAAAAAGGTTTTGGGGTGCCTGGGTGGCTCAGTCAGTTAAGCGTCCAGCTCTTTCTTGGTTTTGTCTCAGGTCATGATCTCGCAGTTCATGAGTTTGAGCCCTGCATCAGGCTCTGCACTGACAGCACTGAGCCTACATAGGATTCTCTCTCCCTGTCTCTCTACCCCTCCTCTGCTCTGTCTCTCAAAATAAATAAACTTATTTATTATTAAAAATATATTAAATTTTATATAATTTAATATAAAATATTTAATATAAACATAAAATTATTATTAAATAAAAAAATTTTTTAAAAAATGCATCAAGAGACCTCTGCATAGCAACATAAACAGAAGACAGAAAGAATGTGTTTAAGGTCTTCTAGTGTTTTGTAGTTGAGTTATTGTTTGATGAACTCGAGAGCCTAAATAAACACAAGGGAGCCCTTTATTATTCAAAGGAAACTGAGGCAACTTCTAAATGTGTTACTTAACTCAGAAAAGGTAATAAGATCTTCATACTGATAAACAAAAAGAAGGAACAAAAGCAATCTGTAATCCCTTACCAAGAGAGAGTCTTATACTTTGGTGTGTGTTTATGTGTCTGATATAATTTATTTAAGTTTTTAGTAATTTTTAGCTATTGCTGTGATTTTTGGTCCTCTTCCTTCTCTCCACCCCCAACTTAATATACTGTGAACGCTTTCTATGTTATTAGACAATTATTATATAGATATCTTTCATGCTATTAATCCCTTGTTATTGAACCATTTGATTATTTCCAGTTTTTCTACTTTTATTAAAAATAACGTAATAAGATCTTGATACCTATTACCTTAAAATCTTAGAAGAACTTTGGAATCTAAAAGCCTTTTTGATAGTAACTTCCTAATTTTTCTTCCAAGAAAATTGGACTGATTTATATTTCCATCAGCAGTTATGAGAATATCCCTCTCCATCTCTCTCTGATATTTAATAGTTGTGCTATTTTACAGCTTTTCTTTGACTACTGAGTTTGAAAATATTTTAGCCATTTATATTTCTTTATTTGTGGGCAATTGTTCCTATTCTTAGCACAATTTTACTGGGTTCTTGTTTTTCCCTATTGTTTACTGAAGCTTTTAATATATTAAAGGCATTGGCCCTTTGTTGATCGTAGTATGGAAGTCTCTCCACCCTACTCCCCATCTTTTGGTTTCTTTAAGGTTTGTCTATAGTGAGTGATTTCTTTTCAATATGTTAGTTTTCATTTTTAATGTAGCTAAATCAGTCTTATACTTCTTTATTGCTTCTGCCTTTGACAGGAAGTCCTACCCTCAATTTTTGTACATATCTTCTGGTACTTATATTTCAGGTTTTTAATTTCTACAGTTTAATATTTTATCCATTATTTTGTTGTATAGTGTCAAGGAAGGTTCTAAGTTAAAACAGTTCTTAGATTGGGTTGCCAGTGGTCTAACCACCATAAATTATATAAGCCTTCCTTTTCCCTCAATTGAAATGCTACCTTTATCAGATAATAAATTACTATTTTTGAGTTTTCTGCTTTGTTCTCTTAAATTGTCTATTCCTTTGCCAGTACTACATTACTTTAGTTATTATAGCTTCTTAATATGTTTTAAAATTTGCTATTATAGTTCAGGGTCATCCGCATAACTTTTCCATTTAAAATATTTCTTGTCTCTTTTCCTATTTTTATTCTTCCAGATGAATTTTTAGGGATCATTTTATCAAGTTCCAAAACAAATTCTAAGTGCAAATTTTAAGCAGTTTCATTTTTCTTTTCTTTTTATGCTTTCTTGCTGTATACTCGGATTTCAGACATTGGTCTTTTGGTCTTTGCAGTTCATTTTACTTTTAAAGTTGATTAATGAAATAATTTTACATTTAGAACGTTTATTTGAAACAACACTGGATGGAAACTAATGAATGAGTTGGTTAACTAGTGTATGATTAGAGACTCCGAAGAACTTCTCCGTTTTCTTTAATATTTGTTTTTCTTGCTTGAATGTAGAATTGTGCTGTGCCTGCAGTATGTAAAAATCAGCCAAACTATCCCCTCAATTTTAAATCATGCAGTTATTGTCTTAATTTTGAATGGTGAACATGACAGGAAACAAAAGACTAGTTTAATTTTTTCATAGCTATGTAAAATTGTATTCCGACTAATGGAATTATTTATATATAAGGGTGTATATGCAATATAAGTTCTAGAGAGTAACTGTAGTTAATATATTTATTATGTAAGTACATGAGCTAATTTAAGCCATCCATTGGATTTTATTTTGACCATATTAACGAACATATTTTATAGTAGATCCATGCACATTTATTACCGTATATAAACTGAATACTAGGTCCAATTTAATCTTTTTTAAACTGAAATTTCATTGTTAATATCATGTGTTGTAGTCCACTTGTAATGTAGTGATGCCCCAGGGCACCACAGAGCTACTTTGCTCCTATGATAAATGATCCTACTTTGCTACGCTGTTTGATTTTACATATTTTTATAGTTTTTTTTTTACGTTTTCTCTCTTCTTTGCAGCTACTAATTTTGTTGTTGTCAGTGTGCCCCACTTTGGCAGTGTTTCACTTCCCCCTTTTTTGAAAGCTGCTTCACCAGTCTACAAGAGACTAGCGGTCAAATTTATTAGATTTGTATTTAAAAGAAGAGTTCATAAACTCGGAAAGCCAGAGACACTCTTCTGAGAAAAATCATATGATCTTTGGTGCATAAACTTAGTATCAATTTTGAGAGCTGAGTTTACTTACTTCTTAGTTCTGGTTTTGGCTGTATTTTTAATAGCTGGAATTGTCAGATGGCAGGTCAAAGTTTATTTGTAAGTCCTATGTTTAGGCCTAGATCTGTTTTCCCAATGAAACTGTGTGAGGAATTTTAGTTAGATTGGTGGGTTAGTTCAGTACACACAACATTTTTTCTTTTACTCATAAAAAATGTCTAAAGCAATATTTTCAGCTGTGCCTAATTATTATTCAAACCATTTTGAAGCAGTAGGCAAGACCACTGGCTGAGGTAGGTGAGGATGGGAAGTCGGGAAGCTGGAGGGGAGGGTAAAGGTTTGTAATGGTAAAGGGAGTTAGGGAGTGAAAGCTTCTTAGGAATATGCTTAGTCTTGTCTAAGTTGTCATGGACTCAGCATTTACAAGGGCTCTGACAGTGAGGTGGTGTAATTTCTATAACAGTGCTTAGATGCTGGGCATGGGACTGGAAAAGAAAGATGATTAGTGATTTGAAGGCAGATGTGGCGGAAGCATATTGAAATTTAAGATGTTCTAATCACTGAGACTAGGCTGGTGGGGAAGGATGGGTAGAAAGTACGAAAGAGCTGATCAATTTGTAGAAAAACGGGAGAAAGAGAAGGGTGTGGAAACTGCAGTGAGGTATAAAAGTAAGTAGTTTGGAAGTGGTAATTAAGAGAGCTGAAGGAAGGGGCGTCCGGGTGGCTCAGTTGGTGAAGCATCTGACTTCAGTTCAGGTCATCATGATCTCGCAGCTCGTGGGTTCGAGCCCCATGTCGGAATCTGTGCTGACAGCTCAGAGCCAGGCGCCTGCTTCAGATTCTGTGTCTCTCCCTCTCTCTCTGCCCGTCCCCTGCGCACGCTCTTTTTCTCTCTCTCAAAAGTAAATGAACGTTAAAAAAAATTTAAAAAAAGAGAGCTGAAGGAATAGAAAATGTAACAAAATAGAAGCATCAGCTTGGACATCCCTTCCTCTAGGAAGACTTTCCTGGCCTATTCAGTCTTGTTAATTGCCCTTGTGTGTGCTGTGGCACCTTAGAGTGTACTCTTACAGAAGTCCTTATTGTTTGGCAGGAATCTTTACTTGTCTGTTTCTGTTCCCCACTGTAAGCTTCATGACTACAGAGATTGCTATAATTTGCCTATTTTTCAGTACTCTGGTACACATGAGTGCCTGGTATGTGTTAAATAGAATAAATAGGAAGTTGTGTTCATAGTGGGTAGTAACGTTTAGGAAGACCGTCCTTACGGGAGTTGCTAATGCTGAGAAGAGGTCAGAGGTCTTCAAAATAGAACAGGTAGGAAATAGGGTTATGGGTAATCTATCTCCTACTATATGTTCAATTAGGACTTCAAATTACCACTTTATTTTGGTCATCTCCTGAGTTTTTAAGGTTTCAAGCATTTGTGTATTGTGCATCAGGTATTTATTCTGCTTCCCTATTATTAACTTGGGAGCTAAAGTTTCACCCTTCCCTTTATTCTCTTCCTGCATTCACTTTAGTTTCTTCTTTATCTTTGCCTCATGAAAAACATTTTTAGGTATAACCCTCTTATCTATACTTACAGCATCTCTGATTTACTTGAAACCTCTACCGTGTCCTTAGAAAATTGTAAGATAACATGTAGTGTTTGGTTTGTAGAAGGCCATTTGTGGAAGGAAGTGTTTCTCTAGTGGAGTCATACAAGTATGAATGAATTCTTTTTAGTTTTCTTTTTTTATATTGCTGTGAGATCTTTACTGTTTATAAAATGCAAATGATAAAGTCCATGTTTCAGATTTCTCATGAACTAGGTCATATATGTCAGTCATTTACATAGGAGATTGATAGGTGTTCTGTGCAAATCTCTGTATAAATGTCTATGCCTTTTAAATTAGTTTGACTTTATAGGATTATAGATAGAATTGAACTTCAGCTTATCTTTGTAGAACCACCTGTCTGCCTTCAGTCAGGAACAAAGCAGTCTGGTAGTATCAATTACTTAGACTGAATGGAAAATTTGAGAGTCTTTAGAAATTGTTTAAGGCAGTCTTTTTATTTACTGGTGAGGAGACTGAAGAGCAGAGAGAAGGAGGTGGTTTGCCCTCGAATGTGTAGTTGGTTAGTTTTGGTTTCAGGGTCACATACCTGGTCTTCTGAACATCAGTTCCATTCACTTTCCCAGAGCCCCTGTGTATAAATTAGTGTTAATTTGACTATTTGTCCCATAGTCCTCATTAAACTACCAGCATGACTCAGTTCTTTGTTTTACTTTTGTATTTGAGATGATACAACAATATTGGACCCACTTTAAAGTGATGAGTGAGGTATATACTTGAACTGTGTATATTTAAAGCATAACTTCTTTATATGCCTAAATTCCTGTGATCATCTACTATAAACTGCTCTCAAAGTATAAAGACTTCATTCATGTAGAATGTCTAAATTTCCGTGATTAGAACCTGACTTTTAACTGACAAAAAGAGCTTATCCTTAAAATTTTTTGTTGCTTCCTTTAAGAGATGCAGTGACCTAATTACGACCACATTTCAGCAGCCAGATGTTATTTTTACAAATTATTCTTTGGTTTGAAGTTGTTTTTTTTTTTTTTTTTTCTCTCATCAACTCCCAACATTTAGTCTAAAGCAGTGCCACCCAGTGTAGTCAGTATGTGAACTGTTTGTCATTGGTCTTTTATGAGATAACTAGCTTGAGCCAGATTGTTAACCAGTCCTCTGCTTCCCTCACTGAGATAATTTTCCTATGAAAAAAGCTGAGTTAAATGGTGTGCACAGTGATGCAGTTTGTTCACATTTTGCTGCAAACTCCTTATCTCATTGTGGACTTGTAATGAACCATTCTTAGATGATCGTCTGCTGGCAGATCACATGTGATCTAAAGGTTTATTGTGTGCAGTTGCGTTTCGTTTATTCCTTCAACAGATGCCTGTGGAGTGCCTACTGTGTGTTAGACACTATTCTAGGTCTGGGATGTAACAGTGAATAAAACAAAAACCCCTCTCATCTCATGGAATTGACATTTTAGTCCTATTAGAAATACCATTACTATTTCTGATTTCTCAGAAGTTCTGTTGTTTTTGTAGTAAAGCTGTATTTTTGCAGTTCAATCTTCTGCTCTTGAACCTTTGACCTAATTGTGCATATCTTTACATGTAGTGTAAAATGTAAAACCATTTTAAATGTAATCATCTTTAATTTTTAGTTGATTCTCCTAAGCCTTCTTGGTACAGAATTAGATTGTCCCCAACTGAAAGTTATTTCTCTTTTAAATCAGAACTTCCAGACTATTAGTAGCTAAGAGTGAGGGTAATAGAACTTTTTATTCCTGATCTTCATGGAAATGCTTTTCATATTCACTCGTCAGTATGATGTTGTCTTTTGGTTTAAAGTAGTTTAAGTCACTTTGAGGAGGTAGTTTTCTATTCTTGAATTTAAAAAAAACGAAAGGGAGTTTAATTTTATCAAATGCTAAAAAGGTAATCTTTAATGTGATTGTATGCTTTTTTCACATTTGACCTACTGATGTGTTATGTTAACAGAGTTTCTATTATTAAGCCATGTTTACAATCTTGTGGCAGCTTATTATATTATTAATGAATTATAGCTCTAAAATAGACACTAATCTAGAACCCACTTAGAGCTCTAAAATAGAGAGTAACCCAGAACCCGCTTGACTTGCATATATCTTTACATCTAGTTCTAATACTGCTTTGAGTTATAGTTTTGGCTCAGATCATTTTCTTTTTCTGTGACTTCTAAAACCTTGGAAAATAGTAATTGTACTTTGGAGTCACTTTCCAGTTTTACTTGAATGTTTCTGAAGCAAGGACAAAACTTCTTATTCAGAAGGAGATCTAGAATGAGCTAATTTCTAATAAAAGAATAGTAACAACGTGAATTGATTAAGCAGCATATATGGGTAGAACAGCGTGTTAAGCAATCATTCTTCGGTTGCTTGTCTTATAGTACTGACAGATGTCCTGTTTTTCAGACTTTAGAGTATTTTAGAGGTTATACTACAATATTAGAATTTTAATGATGAAATATAAAGGCTGTCAAATTAAATTGACAGAAACCAGTAAAGCAGCCTATTGCTTTTAAAGAGTAAATCTTCTAATGCATTGGTTCCCAAATTTTAGCGTGCATTAGAATTAGCTTAGATCCTTGCTAAACCATACGACTGCTGGGCTGCACCTCCAGGGATTTTGTTTCAGTAAATCTATGGTGAGCCAGTAGTTTGCAGTTCTAGTAAATTCACAGGGGAGGCTAATGCTAATAGTCTAAGGACCACAGTTTGAGAGCCAGTGCACTAATGTTGCCTAACAGATAGCAGAGACCCCTGATTTATCACAGATTTAATTTAAAGCAGATGGTGCTTTAAAGAAAACTCAGCAGGTAAACTAAAAGCCGAGAAACTTAGGGGCACCTGGGTGGCTCAGTCAGTTAAGTGACTGGCTTCAGCTCAGGCCATGATGTCATGGTTCATGAGTTTGAGCCCCATGTCAGGCTCTGTGCTGATATCTCAGAGCCTGGACCCGGCTTCAGATTCTGTCTCCCTCTCTGTCTGCCCCTCCCCTGCTCACCTCTGTCTCTCTCTCTCTCTCTTTCTCTCTCTCTCTCATAAATAAGCATTAAAAAAAAAAAGCCAAGAAACTTAATAACATTTTTCTTAATCCATATGTTTAGTAGACTCATTAATGGAAGAACTGAGGGACAAATGTAGAGAATTACTGTGCTTCTATCATTGTGATTGTAAATATGTTCTTTTTTTTTCCTCCTCATGCACTTGTCCCTGGAAGTATTAACTTCAAATTTAGATACCCCATTGGTATTACATTTACTAACATTTATAATCAAGGTCACACTGATTATATAGAGACAAGATTTTATATCAGTGAAGAGATCATAAATATAAACATTTTGGGGTGGCTGGGTAGCTCAGTCGGTTAAGGATCTGATTCTTGGCCATTTCGACTCAGGTCTTGATCTCACGGTCTGTGAGTTCAAGCCTTGCGTCAGGCTCTATGCTGACAGTATGGAGCCTGCTTGGGATTCTCTCACCTGCACCTCTCTCTCTGTCCCTCTCCTGCTTACATGCGTCCTCTCTCATTCGCTCTCTCAAAACAGATTCTCTCTCCTCATCTACCCCTTTCCCGCTCTTAAATAAATAAACTCTCTCTTAAAAACATAAATGTAAACATCTTTATTCATAAATGCATTCATTCATAATTTACTAAGCACATATGGTATGCTGTGCACGATGTATACGTTCGCAAAAGTAATCATAAATTGTGATAAGGGCTGTGAAAGAAAATGTAAAAAGTTCTATGAAATAGTGGAATGTGAAAACTTAATTTAGGGAAAGGCTATCTAAGGAAACTCATTTAACCTGAAACCTGAAGGGTTGGTAGGAATTTTGGCCACACGAAGAGTTACGGGAAGAGGAAGTACTGTTACCGTCACCAAATAGGCATCGTGCACTAACATCTTTCCATATATTATTCCATTTAATAGCCCTTTAGTTGGATAATATTATTCCCAAATTGTAGATGAAGAAATGGAGGGTTAAAGAAATTCAGGAACTTTATTCTAGAGGTACCCAGCTGTTAAGCAGTGGAGCTGGAGTTTTATCAGGTCTTTTGGACTCCACAGCCAAAGTTTTAACTACCAAGTTACATTAGGGAGATTTGAGAATATTTTCTTAATTACTAAATAACATAAGTTGTACCTTCGTATTTTAGTTTTTCTCATTTTTATACCAGAACCTTGTGTTCTTTTTCTATAAATTAGACGTAAATACGCCACCTGGGGGATATACACATACATATTAGAATATACAAATGTGTATATGTGCATACATACCTATATATTTATATTTATAGAACTTTAACTTTTTCTGATTTTAAAATGAACACATTTGAGAGATTTGGGAACCTCTAGAAGAACAAAAGAAGGAAATAATCTTATGATCCAGAGATAACCATGTTGACATTTTATTGTTTCATTATTTCAGTATTTAGGCATTTATAATTTTTTTTGAATGTTAATCCAACTGTGTATACAAAATTATTTACTGATAAATAGACATATAGTTTTCAAACGAAACATACATCTGTTTTAAGAATTCTAGTGATTTAAAAAAATTTTTTTTTACATTTATTTATTTTTGAGAGACAGAGACAGAGCATGAGCAGGGGAGGGGCAGAGGGAGAGGGAGAGGGAGACACAGAATCAGAAGCAGGCTTCAGGCTCCGAGCTGTCAGCACAGAGCCTGACACGGGGCTCGAACCCACGAACCATGAGATCCTGACCCGAGCCGAAGTCAAATGCCTGACCGACTGAGCCACCCAGGAGCCCCTCTAGTGATTTTTTAATAGTTTCATTGCATAATATATTGATTTTGGCCTTCATATAGGTAGGTGAGAAGGAAGAGGTTTCACATTTTTTATGAAGTCACATGAAAGGCCCTCTATTATAGTCTTCTTTGGGAGTCAAATTTGCTAACTCATTCTTTAACCTGTTGGTCTGATGGAGTGACGTTTTTATAAGAGATATTTATAATCTAATTTCTGTTCTGTTTTTCTCATTTTTGAGGACTATAAATAACTTTAAATGATAAGACCTCATTTTGACTTCTAGTTTACCATTCAAGAATATTTTGCTAATAGTGTCACTAATTTTTTTATGCCATTACTTTGCATTAACTGATTTTCATCTATTGCATGAAATTAGTTTTGTGAATACAGAAAAATAAGCTATTTGGATTTCAGCCTTCTATTTAAAGGACAGTCCCACAGGATTATGTTTCTTTCCTTTGAATTTTTTAGTCTCTGCCTTGTGCATACTCCTTTGCTTTTGTAGACAGACCCCAAGGATGCCAGAAGAGTTTAAAAATATGTGGAATATAAGCCTTGCCGCATTTTATGTTTATTAATCAATTTTAAAAAATATTAAAGGTCAGATTTTGTTTTTATCAAACTTAACATCTTGCCTTAAATGATATATGCCTATTCCTTTTGGGTTCATTATGTGTCATAGTGATTTGTGTTGAGGTATTTCTTTTGTGCACATCTACCTCCAAGAGATTTTAAATACAATTGCAGAACTTTACATTTGTAACTTGAGAAACAAGGAAACACATTTTAAAAAGAAAATCAGAACACCACTCCGTAACAGTTAGAGACGTAAATCAGCAAAATAAAATTCATTTTTAAAAGCATGATAATCGTTCACTATAGTTTAATTTACTATAACTCTTATTTCTAAGCTGGTGAATGTAAATTGGGTTTAGATATTAGCCAGATATCATATTATTCACATGTAAGCCTTAAAATTATGTGTGTAAATAATTCTTTCGTCTTAGCTTCTTTCTCTGGTAGTACATTTTTATTGAAAATGTCTCTAGTTTTTAAATATATAAAGTACCGTTTTTTTTTCTTTTCCAGCCATAAAAGTCATTTTTAAAGTATTTTTCCTTTTTTCTTGTTATAGTGTGTCTTTAGCATGTCTTTTTTCTGTACCTGTTATTAAATCTGTTTTCTTTTTATTTTTTGTTTAGACAATTTTTCATTCATTCATTTATCCATCCAGTCATTCATTAATTCATTCAGGAAATATTTATTTAATTCCTGTTATATGGTGGCCATTTGGGTTGATGATGTGGAAAGAAAGTAAGAGAATGAGAATTCCTCTGTATCTATGCCAGCGATACTGTGAGATGCGACTCTTGTGTATCTTTTCTCATGTGGTCATCACATGAGGTAGACTTTATCATTTCCATTTTACAAATGAGGATTTAGGTTAGGCAGGCTTAAGGATTTGCATAGAGAACATAGTTTATAAGTGACAACGATGATTGGACTCCAGGAATATCTGATTTTGCAACGTTGCTTGACTTCCGAAGTGGGAGACACGTGAATCAAGTATGCTTATTATCTTCAGAGAGTGTGTAGTTTAGTATAGTCTGTGCTTTGTGAAGATGTCTGTGGCGCTGCTCAGGAGAGGGGGTGAGCTATCTTTTCGGTCCTTCTCCCTGGCAACCAGAGGGTTTCCTTTAAACATCCATTTTACTTATTGGGCTTTCTCATAGCATTTCTTGTGAAAAATGGATTTTGTAGCTAAAAAAAGCTTCGGAGTCACTGGTCTGGGATTTTTATATGTTTACATGTATGAGAGATGGTCTCTTATGCAGGTAGAAACTGAGACAGAATGATAGACGAATATGAGAGAATGATGGAGAAAAATACGTGAAAAGAGTTACAAATACACTACTGTGGGAATGTAGAATTTCAGTTTGGATGCTGAAAGCTTGTGAAAATAATGCCATTTGAGTTCTGTCTTCAAGGTACGGTAATATTTGGCACTGTAGAAATTTGAGGGGAAGGTGGCAGGGAGGATTGGTAGGAAACACTGCAGGTAAGGGAAACAACATGTTCAAAGACCTAGAGGTGAGGATGAGGCATATGGGCAAACATGGGAAATATAGGCAAAACTGTTCATTGGTATCAGAATATGGAAAGCTTTGAATGCTTGACTAAAGAGTTTAGACTTTTCCATAAGTAATGGGAAACCTTTAAAAGGTGTTTGGAAAGATAAAGGTATGATATGTGTTGATACTTATTAAGAAGGAGTGATTATAAGCTCCATGTAAGGTGGATTGGCTGTGGGTAGACCTATCGTGGCAGTCCAGGTAATGGCAGTGGGAATGAAGAATAGGAAATAGAAGTGATAATGGAAGGCTGGATTGTTAGGTCCTGGGGACTGATAGAAATAGTGAATTAGTTACCAAATGGGATGCAGATGGTGCCAAGTAGCAAGTTTTGAGCGTTGAGCTTTATCATTGGTATCTTAGGTGATTCCAAAAATATATGAGTTTATTGTACTTGTTTATAATAATATAGGAAAGACAAGAAATCAAGATGAAGTCCAAAAGGAGTAGAGATATAAAATTAACCCGGGGGTAGAAATGCATGGAGATGCATAAAATAAAGGTGCTCTCTGGTTCCCGAGATGGGGCAAAAAGTGTAACTGTCAAGCCTCCTAGCAACTAGGAAGGCATAACATTGTGTACTATACTGTCTGAAAGCAAAGTAGATTGACAGTCTTTGATATAACCATAGCAGTTAGGAGTATAATAGTGTTTGGTGATAAGGGCTGTGAGAATTTTCCTCCACGAAAGCCTGTTGGGCCCCTTGATTACGCAGTCAGCAGTATCTCTACAGTAAATATAACATTGAGCATTCTGTTGACTCTTTAACATCTTGGACTTCAAGCTTAGGAAATAGCGCTATTAAGTACATTTCATTCATTCATTCATTCATTCATTCATTTATTTTATTTTGTAAAGAGGCTAATGGAAAGTCTCACCTCAAGATTAGTGCTTTCAAATTGTGCTTTCTGGAGCCACAGGAGTTTCCTCACGGAACTCCTGGCTCCTGTTCTCTTATTCCCATGTTAATCGGAGCAGCTCTACATGTATTTCTCTTATGGATTGGGTTTGCTTTTTATTTATTTTTTTTTTAATTTTTTTATTAAAATTTTTTTTAATGTTTTTGGTTTTTTTTTGAAGGAAAGAGAGAGAGAGAGAGACAAAGCATGAGCGGGGGAGGGGCAGAGAGAGAGGGAGACACAGAATCCGAAGCAGGCTCCAAGATCTAAGCTGGCAGCACAGAGCCTGATGCAGGGCTTGAACTCACGAACTGTGAGATCATGACCTGAGCCGAAGTTGGCCGCTTAAATGACTGAGCCACCCAGGTGCCCCTGGGTTTGCATTTTAAAACTTGGTGTTTGAGCAGTGTTCCATAGCATACAAAGGTTTGAAACCATTGACTTATAGCAGCGGTCTCCAAAACAGAATTCAGGGAACTTAAATTCAAATTTAAGCCTTAAAATTTCAATTTTCATGAAGAATTTTTAAGGTACATAATATACTAGAAAAGTAACAGATTTATGTATATAAGCAAATGACAGTTGTGGTCATTACAGTGTATTTTACTGATGAGGTACGTTAAAAGGTGAACTGAGCTAGAGGAATGAAAAGGAGATAATGTTGTAAGATAATTGGAGATCTTTGGAGATAATATTTTTATTTGTTTATTTATTTAATATGAAACTTATTGTCAAATTGATTTCCATACAACACCCAGTGCTCATCCCAACAGGTGCCCTCCTCAATGCCCATCACCCACCTTCCCCTCCCTCCCACCCGCCATCAACCCTCAGTTAATAGCAGCACTTTCAACAAGAGCCAAATTGTGGAAAGAGCCTAAATGTCCATCAACTGATGAATGGATAAAGAAATTGTGGTTTATATACACAGTAGAATACTACTTGGCAGTGAGAAAGAATGAAATCTGGCCTTTTGTAGCAACGTGGATGGAACTGGAGAGTGTTATGCTAAGTGAAATAAGGCATACAGAGAAAGATACCATATGTTTTCACTCTTATGTGGAGATAATATTTTAATGGATGTTATTATTCCACAAAGTTTAGCCTTCAAAAGGCTTGGTTTGCTGAAGATTTTAGTTTCATTCTCTGATATAAACCTGGCCAGGTTATATTTTATGTTTCCATAAAGGCACAAGCATGTTCTTTCAGTCAAGTGAATGGAAGTTTGAACTTTGTTTTTGTAGTACTTAATTATTATAACTTATGTGGATATACTTGTGATTTTTCTTAGTGTTCTTGACATGGTTCTCTCCTTTCAATGTCTAAATATCCATGTGAGGCAGGGCAGGTAGGTGGATAATTTTTCTCTTATTTCACAGATGAGGAAAGTGAAGCATAAAGAGGTGAAGTTATTTTTCATAAAGCCAAGCAGGAAAGTAAAAGGGCTCTAGAACAAAGTTCTTCCACTTCTCTCTGCCTTTTTCATGACCTTTTGTGCCTTTTAATCACTTCCCTGTAAGTGCCTTCTGAAAAGCTGGATCTAGGGCTGCAGAAGCAAAGACCCAAAGTAAAAGATGCCAAGGGCTCAGTAGAAATAAGCGTAGTGAGATGAAAGTCGGAGGAACAAATTGACTTTTGAATGAAAATATTAAACACTCAGGCATCAGTTGGCAAAAAAATCCTCTTCACAAATTCCCATCAGTTGGTTGGTTGTCAGTGGCTCCCTCAAGACCTGAGCTGAGAAGGATTATGGTTCTACAGAGTCTCTGGGAAAAAAATGCCTTCAAGTTCACTCTGGGCGACCTTATGCCGATTACCGGAAATAATCTTCTATCAAGAATGTAATAAATATGGCAGAATCATAGAATTTGGAAAAGTCTTAACATTATGTAGTTCAGTACTGGGAAGCAAAGCTCAGACAAACAGTGTTTTGTCTTTTTATATCATTGTAACTGTGCAACTAGATCGGAGTTCTCTCGACTTGAAGCTCTGTCCTTTAAAAGTCCAATGTGGTAATACCAGAAAAAATCGGGGGGAGGTGGGAAGCTTGGAGAAAACCCAGAAAATTAAATGTAAAAAAGTCAAGAGGAATGATTTATTAAGACTTCTGTGACTAGAACTAATCTTTCTTTTTTTTTCTTCTTCCCATGTAAGCAGGGATTTATTAAACAAGCAACAAACCATTAAACATTAGAAATTATGAGGTTAACAACCTTAAAATGAAAAAATCCCGTTTATCAAATTCCATCTTTTTTTTTTTTTGACACTCCAGAAAGGAGCTTTGATTTTTGTTTGATAAGGCAACACATCCCTCTCAGAATAATTAATGAGGTCTTGATCAGTGCACATTCATGTGGTACACGGAGAGAACAAGGGAAAAATAAGACAGTGCTCATCGCTGGAAATTGGAGTAGTGATTTGGGGATTGAACATTCTTCCTAGGATCAATCTTTCTTTTATGTTTTCTGATTTCCTGGCTATCCTACTTTTTCTTTTTAAATTTGTTTCCTGTATAGGGTACCTATTGGATACTTAGGTGGTCTGAGCAAGTATATACTAGTCATGAGGAACATTCTCATGTACACCCCTTTTGTTCACGTATATTCCTTCCCTAGATTTTGATTTCATTATGTGTGGCAGAGACTTTCCTAAACTCATAGGAATGAAGCCTGCTTTAAAGAATAGTAGACAGCAACTGTTAAACCACTCTACTTATAAATAGTCCCTTATACTTAAGAGATTTAAAAATTCTATACCTATCACTTATTTTATTGTCTCCCTCTCTTAGTCTTGAGTCTTGGCTTATCACATGCTTTATTTTTTAAATGACCTTCCTTTCTCCGTTCACTCAGTATATTCCTCTTTTTGTCTTTAAGGCCAATTCACCTTTCATATTCAGGTGTTTTTTTCTCCAGGTTTTTCCAGCCAAGAGTAAAGTGCTGGTTCATACACAGCTTCTTGCAGAAAAAGTTGACATGCTTTTTGTTCCTAATTTTCATTGAATTTAAAATTCGTGGTAAGCATATCTTTCTGTGAGCTCTTGTTATCGATGTGCCTGTCCTAAGGCCATTAAAGCTTAATTGATTATGTTACTGTTCTAGGTGATGTTCCAAGGGAATTAAATCTACGGCTCTGGGCCCTCCACTGGAAGTTTAGAATCTAAAGCAGTGCCCATGTGGACACGGATGGAAAGAAAGTTGAGATGGCACAATGAAAAGGATGAGGTAGTGCGCGAGTGGGCAAGCGAGGGCATGCATGTTTTTTTTAAGGGTAGAGAGCAAGAATAAGTATGTAGGCAAGAGGCAGTGTAGGCTAAATAACTGAGGGACTTCTCAAGAACTAAACTGGAGAAGAACTAGAAGGAAGTTAAAAGTTCTACAGTCTAAGAAATCCCTTCAGAGGAGATAAGCCTGTTGGAGCTCTGTGATCATCACACTCTTAGAATTCTGTGGAATCTGGCAGATGTGTTTTCTTTCTTCTATTTTTGTTTTGTTTTTTTTTTTTTTTGGTCATATCTTCTTCATGCCATCTTTTATTTCTCCCAGTTAGGAAATTTGAATTATTATTTAGGCTGACAATTTTCATAGATACAGTTTCTTCTGTATTTCCTGTTTTATTCAGTACGGTAATCATGGAGTGGAAAAGCGACAGGAATGGGCATCTATGATGATAAAATACTTCAGAATAAAAAAATCAGTGTCACATATCAAAGAGGGGGATTAGTTGGAAAACGAAAGTCCGAAGTCCTGTCAGCCTGAGGCCCCTGCTGCCTAAGATTCTAGAAAGGGTTATTAAAGGCATGATTTGTGAGCCGCCTAGACGTTGAGTATCAGAAGCCAAATGGTTTTACTCAGTAGTAGCCATGCCTCACAAACTCTGTGCTCTTTCAGGGCTGCTAGGTATCTGTCTCCAGAACAGAGGGCAAATACAATGTTTTTAAACTTCAGTAAACATTCGACAGATTTGTGGTGAGACATCATTGACAACAGGGATAAGCAGACTGGTACCTGGTTAGTACAGTTGTGCAGCTTAATAATTCACAAAATGTGTCAAGTTATTGAAGACCTTCTTTTACAAGAGAGAGTTATGCACCACAGGACCCTGTTTCTTGTTCGGAGTGGATCGACTGAGGGGTCCACGTGAGAGTTCTCGTTAGTTTTTAAAGTCATCTTTTGGAAGTAGTAGTAGATTAGACTTTTCTGTCAGTTTCTTAAAAGATTCTCAGAGTTAGAAATTAGGAGTAAACTACCAGTTGCTCTTCACTCAGCATCAGGAAAGAACTCTGGAACCGACATGAAGTGGACAATTTCGGGGAGCTGGTAATATGTGAACAAGCTGGACCCTCCCTTAATTGAATGTTGTCTTGAACAGGGTTTCTCAAACTTTGCTCTTCCTGGGGATCTTGTGAAAGTGCAGATTCTGATTCAGAAAGTGTGGGGTGAGGCCTGAGGTTCTGAATTTTTATGCAAGCTTTCAGGTGCTGCTGGTGCCACTGCTCTGTGGACCACACTGTGAGTAATCAGATTTAGCCTCTTCAAGACGATTTCAGGATTGAGTGGTTGTATGTATTAACACAATGTATGTACATACAGTGTATCTGCATACATACTATGATTGTATGTAGTAATAACTGCAATGATTTTTCCTGACTGGGTTGTAGGCACTTTACATGCATGTATCTTATTTAATTTTCATGGAAAACTTTCAAGGTAGGTAGTAAACATCTTTACAGGAATGAAGGAATTGAGACACAGGGAGCTTAAGTAACTTGCTCAGGTTTTTAAAATTGGTGTAACTGGGACATATTTTTTTTATTTCTTACATTTTTTTTTAAGTTTTTCTTTTAATTCCGGTTAGTTGACATACAGCTTACCATAGTTTCAGGTGCGTAGTACAGCGAGCGATTCAGCACTTTCATGATTGGCTCAGTGCTCATCACGGCAAGAATAATTGGTGTAACTGGGATTTAAACTTAACACCAAAACCCTTGCTGGGTCTGTTGTGTTTATGAGATTCTATGGCTTTTTTGAAACTGGTTTTCCCACATAAAAATCATTTCTAATTGTAGGAATTTGCTCTGTTTCTTAAACTTGAGCATGGGGGAAAAAAACACCACATCATTACCAGTACCAAATTTGTTGTATGGGTTAATGTTAAACATTAAAACATAGTGTCCCCTAAATTTTTTCAGTTGCAATATTTGTATTTTTTTTGAGTTGAAAAATACTGGCAAGTATAAAAAAATCTTTCACAATTCTGCTCTTATCCAAACATAGTGATCATTACCATTTTGAGTTCCTCTGACAACATGTACCCCCCTGAACAGGTAAACACAATATTGAACTTGTGTTGTTTACAATTAGGATCTTTCTGTTTCCCGCACTAGGCGCAGCTTTAATAATGATAAAGTCAAAACTCTTGCGACTTTACCCTCCCCTGTTTTTCTCCTAACTACCGGCAACACCACTGTCCTCTCCTCTGGGCTGCAGTCTCCTTTTCCCAGTCCTTGCTTCTCCCAGCGACCGCTGCCAAATTCTGCTGCTGGTTTCTTTGTAATCCCTCTTCAGTTTAACCATGTTTTCCACATTCTGGCCGAGTTTTTTTCCTACTAGATTAATGACTAGTAAATCACCATGTCATCCTAAATTTACTCTCTGCTTCATTGGTTGATTGTTCTGGCTGCACAAAAAACCTTTGGTCTTTTCTCGCATCTTTGCCGTCTGGTGACTTCTGATGAAATAAGTGTGAACCCCTGCAGAGTTTAAGCTAAAGCCAGCAAAGCATCTTCCCTTACCAACTTTTCTTTCTAACCAAATCTTTTTCTGTCTTGTCCAATGCCAGACAGAGTACGAGTTTGCATGCTTCCTTTTCTGAAATGTGGTATCTAGGATTTTATACCTGCGTATCTACTTATTTAATTTTAATAAATGTTTCTACTTTATTCTACCTCATTAAAGTTGTTTGTGTGATCATTACACCATTGTGTATCAAATTAAAAATGGGTGCAGGATGTTTGGAGAGGTTTGTTGGTGTTTGCAGATGTTTAAACAGCTTTCTCTTCTTCCCAGTTTTTTATTCTTTGAGCAAATGTCTCATCTACCTGCCATCACCTGCGGCTCCTGGCCAGGGCATCTTTTCTCAGTGGACCCATACAGACAGTGATACAATCTCACAGCTTTCTTCCTATCCTCTTTCAGAAAAACAGCAGGTAGAACTCTTTTATGGCTTCTGTAAGAATTTCTGTTTTTAGTAATAGTGGAGAAATGGCTGTGGATGACATTGGGATAAATAGTACATGTCAAAGAGTTACTTCCTAGAATCATGTACATAATCTCTGGTGGGCAAAGAACAGGTACCTTTATCAGTGGGTCTTTGGGAACATCAAAGATTTAAGTGAGCAAGAATTTGAGAAATTGTAATTACAGATTAAGATTTAGGGATTAAAGTCGCCTTGTTCACTTAGCATGAGTATGGGTATGTAAGCCTTTTTAGGTAGAACAGTGAGACCATGGTAAAAGGAATGTCATGGATTATTACAGAAACTAGGATTTGACTCCAGATCTGACTGACGTAAAAGCCGTGACTGAAATCTTTATTGTTTTAATTTTACAAACAAGGAGGATTACAAATTCCTGTGTTTAATGTAACAGTGTAATTTTTAACTCCTAAAATGGTATTTTCATATCAGATAATGTATATAGGGTATGGTGTGGATATTGAATAAGATTATTGATTATGATGATTGGTTAAGAATGATTTAATTCCCTGGAACCTTCATTTTCTGGTCAAACCTGACCGAAGTCTTATCCCTTGGTACACTCTTTAGTTGTACTTTTCCTTAATCTCTTTGGTTCTCACTGACCAGTATTACTTAAAGATCTACTTTGGGAGAATTTGGAGTCTCAAAGATGATCTCTTGTATTTTGTCAGTTTAATAACTTTACCTCAATGATGTTACTGAGAATTGATACCTGTATAGATGAAATTGGGGATTTCTTATAACCTTAACTTCATTAAGGTTATATATACCACTATAAGGTAGTAGTGGAGAGTGAGAAAGCTTGGGTTTGAATGTCTGTTCTTCGACTGTATGCATGACCTTGGGCAGGTTTTATTACCTCATATTACCTCAGTTTCCTCATCTGTAAAGAATTGTAATACCCATTTCATATAAAGGAATTCGGAGAATTAAAGGAAATAATCTTTATAAAGGGTTTAGCACAGTGCCTGGCACAATAAGTAGTCAACAAAGAAAAGCTAACATAAAACAAAATAGAGTTTCAAGGTATAGTGTTGGAGGTACGTTGGGCACATATATTTTCTTAAAAGACATTAATATACACTTAATTAAATATATTTAAAGTTTCAAATACTGAGTTTTTGAATACCTACTTAACCTAGAAGAAAAAGACAAGTAATATTTTTGGCTGTATTCATCTTACTGAATTATCTATGCTTCTGACCTTTTTCTTCTTAGTATTACTGGTTGGACATATTATCATTGTCTAACATCTCTACTAGAAGATGGGGAAAAGAAAGTAAACTGAAATTTTAATGTTTTCTTTCTTGTGAATAAGCTTTGCAAATGTTGAGGGGGGAAACAATTTGGAAATGTATATATTTTTGTATATGCATCTTGTCTTAACTTATTTCTGGGTGTATTAAAAGTTGGCTCCCTCTTGGTCCCCAAATGTGGCTAATTTACTTGTAGAGCCTTGTCTAAAATAATTCCCAAGCCTCTCTCATGTCCCCTTCCTCCTCAAGGCATATTCCTCAGGTGATTCTGTTGATCTGGGCTGTTACGAACCCTGTGAGCCCTTTAGTGGAACATACTTACTCAATCCTTTCTCTTTTCTTTTCTTTTCTTTTCTTTTCTTTTCTTTTTTTTTTAAACATTATGGTTGAGTAATAAGGGCCCTGAGTTTACTTTGAAAGATATGTATGGCAAATAAAAGTCTCCTTTTAAGAAAATTTGTCAACGATTTGTGCCATCTCTGAACTCAGATCACTCATTATAATATGATTGTGTTTTTAAATACCTATTTCCACTTATGTTCAAGTGGGTTCTTTTTTTTTTTTTTAAGAAAAATATAAATCAGATAGGCTGTTAAGCATATAAACATTTTTATTTTTAATTTCATTCTGATATTACCATATTTCTGTGTTTTATGATATCCTGCTTAGAGTATGTCTCATGAAATGTTTGATACCAGTGTGCCCTCAGAGGGGGACCTGGGCCTCGGGTGAGGCAAGCAAAGTTCCTAGGGCTCAGCATTTAAGGAGGCACTCACTTTCAGGGTTGTGCGCAAGTAAGGACCTCCTTAAATGTTGTGCCCCAGATGCCTGCTTGCCTCGCTTGCCTCGCTGTAGTCCCAGCCCTGCTTCAGAGAAGTAGGCTGCATATAAATTATTTTAATTTTGGTTTAGCATAATCACATGCATGCTTGGATGCTTTATAAAAAATTAATGACAAAATGAAAGTAATGTGGCCAAAGCCAAATTGATATTACCCAGAAAAAAGTTAACTATTTGAAAAAGATAACGTTATCGTTTTATTCTTGCATGTTCAGTAATTGTCAGACCTTCAGAAATTCCAGTTCAGTAGAATCTTGTCTCAGAGTGAAATGTGCTTGGTTGTTGTATCTACTGGCAGCTACCTGAAATCTATCATAAGTTTCTTAATTTGATATATAGTACATTCAGCTCTTAAACTTCCGGATATCACTGAAGTAATAAGTAGTGACTCCAGTTTTACTACATTTTTATTAATAATTTTAGAATTCTTTGAGAATTTGCCTATGATTTTTCCTTTTTCTTTTTTTTGAGGGCTACATCTGGAAATGCTCAAAAGTTGTTTGCCTTTTTGAGAGAACAGTTTGCAGTGAAAGTATAACTCCTTTAGAGGTGAGGTTCAAGTTAACGAATGATGAACCATAATGTGAGGAAGCATAATATTGTGAATTATTATTTGGCAAACATGACTAATGCAGGCATTAGCTGCTGAAGCCATTAATAAAGTACCACTTGTAGAAAGCTAGAGAGATAGGTAACACAGAACTTTCTCTGTCAACTCTCAGAATGTAAACTAGAGTACAACTTAGTTTATTCAATAAGGACTGAATTCTTTAAGTTTGATATGTTTGTAGGTTCCATGATTAATGTGTAACTAGAATATGAAAGTGAGTATTTAGAGTCCGTTAAAATGTGTAGATGTGACATCATTGTCAAGGCAGACATTTTATTTCTTAAAAGTTAGAATTTATTTAAATGCACCTTTTTTTTCCTCAAAATAAATTTTTCTTTCTCCTTACCATGGTGCCAGCGTAAGTTTTCCTAAATAGAATTATTTAATATTTAGGTCTGTTAGTAGTTTTGAAAAAAAACAAATACCCATAACAACCAAGGGTGGAGGAGTATCTAGATTTGTTTTTAGCTTTCTTTTTCATGGTTTCTCAGAAGTGTGTCATATTATAAATACATTCAAAATGTTTTGCTCTGAGGATATGTAGCATTCCTATAAAGGTTAAATCAATAAAAATGATTTGGACACATTCCTAAGCATGGCTAGAACAGGTAGTCCGTTGTTTTAGGTACCCTTGAGTTCCTGGAGCAGATCATTATGGCGTAGCAAAAGAACTTACTAAAACTTGCTTTCTATGTGTAGATGCATCAGCTTAAAAAAAGTAAGATTTTCTGGCCTTCGAGAAATGAATATTTTTTAAAGTAGCCCTGTGTATATTGATTTAACGATGTGTTTTAAACTCAGTTACTAAGTTTTGAAGCTTTTTATTTTTTTCTTCCGAATGCTGAAGATACATCATAATTGATAAGGAAGAGGTACGTACAGGGAAAATGCAGTGGGCAAGCCTTTCCAGCCAGTTTAGAATAAGTGGTAGTCTAATTAAAGAAAGTATCACACAATATAACTGGAAAATTAGGAATTAGGTGTGATTACTATTACTATTATTTTTTTTTTTTTTTTTGCCAGTTTAGAAGGAAGTTCTGTAGTCACTGGTATGTTATCTATTCATTTGAGCTGTTCAAAAGGCAAGCCTGTATTTAAGAGCATTAAATTTAAGCATATATTTTAAAAAGCATATGTATTTCTCTTGTGCTTAGGGTTGGCTTTTTAGTGTGGTATCATTGCTAGGTAGAGTTTTACTTCATGCATCTGTTTGCTGTTTTCTTGTTCATTTCGTATGTTCGAGTATGTAAGTTTGTTGAAGGTTATATATAAGTTTTCAGGTCACGTTATTTTCACAGCTACTTTTCAAAAAATATCTTGGTCAGCTTATAATATGATGATTTTTCTTAAAATTTCCTTTAAAACAACATTGGGGTATTAGATTTTTTTTGGATAATGGGACCTCAATGAAACGATTATGTATTTGGCAGATTAAGGTTTAAATCAAGGTGGCAAATTTGAGTTACATATATTAATGTAGTGTCATTTTAGAAAATCTCTTGCTATCATTTTCTACATGTAATAATATAATTACTTTGTGAATAAATACTTAATGAAAAATATTTTGTTATGTTATTTGTTGGAGCACATGACTTTATTTCATAGCCAACAAAATGGTTTGAACATGTCTTAGTAAAAATTTTTATGTATATAAATGTATAAATATAGAGTGTTTTAACCATTTAGTAATTAATTTATCAATTTAAGCCAGATATTTCACTCTTATAAAAAAAGTTATTGAAGTATTTCTTGATGTATTTTGATTTTATCATTATATTTTAAAAATAAGAATATTTATGAAAATTTACAAAAGCCTAATCTGCATATGGCTCCATTTCTTTCTGGATCTTTGTGAATGGTAATTTAAAAAAATCTCTTTATATGTTTTCTCTGGTCTTATTGGTACACTAAAATATTCTGCAGTATACTTATGCATATTATAAAGGAAATACATTGTTAAATCTTTATTACTACATCAAGAATGGTGCTTGTCTGACAATACCAGTTGTCCTTATCTAGCTTAGATAATGATGTTTTTAAAACTAGGTGGATACTAGTGGCAAAAAGCTTTGCAAATGTTACAAATTTTCCTCCTAAGATAAAGGGAATGAAAGATAGAGACAGGGAGGGAGGCAAGAATTGGGAATGCAGAGAGAGAGAGAGAGACAGAGAGAGAGAGAGAGGGAGACAGAGAGAGAACATACTATATGTGTTTAGTTTTAACAACTCGGGGAATGTAAAGAATTCTGCGTGAACACTTGGGTTTTAATAATATGAAAAAAAAGAATTTATATTATGGAGAGGAGGTTGGATTAATGATCAAAGGTTTGGATTACACTGAATTTTATGTTTATATTGCTTTACAAAGATACGGTAGTACACTGTGTAAGTACTATCTGCTTTATGGATTATCTTAAATATTTTCATTTTGCATTGAACTCTATTTGAAAGAGCAGTAGAATTTTTTCTGCGTTTTTTCAGGAGTTGAATTACTTTGAAAGATTTACAAATTTTATGAGTAGTTAATGAATGAAAATTAATCTTACTAGATTACCTTTTATAACCAATTAGCTTGCCAAATACTAGGATGTTACTGTCTTAAGGGAAGTTTTCTCTTAGAAATTTCTTTCAATGTCATAGTATTTCGAATTGGGTGATAAAGCCCTTAGTATGAAATGCTTATATACTTTTACAGCTATTTATGTTATGGAAAACATATACTATGATATAATATAGATTATTAACATAAAGAAGTTTTCTTTCTATACTACATGTAATATAGTACTATACTGTTTATAATATATATAATATTGCAGATTTCTGTAATGTGATAGGATTTTATGAAATAAAGTAAGAATTCACTTTTCTTAAAAAATGTGTTATCTTTGAGCTACGTTTACAAAAAATCTTATAATAAAATTATTGATTAAAGGAAATCTGTGCCCTGTATCTTTGAGATACATGTATGTCTATTTTCTAGGACCAGGTTACACCAATACAGTAAAACCAGGGGATTAAAATATTAATGATAAAATATAGCACTTACTGTCTTTTCAGCTTCATAGTGAATACATTTTGCTTAGATTCATTTAAGTAATTTTTAATCATCTGATAGAAATAATGATACCTTTTCAGTTAAAGATTATCCTGGAAGTTTGAAGTTTAAATTGAGAAGTTCAGTAGAGAAACTTAAAAATAGAATTAATTATTACTGCTGAAACAAGATAAGAAAATTACAAATCACAATGCCTAATTTAAATTGTTTATGTAGGTTATATAGGCACTGAGTAAATATATAGAAAATTTACCTGTTTAGCTCTAGGCCAGAGTTGTTCTTTGAGAGAATGTCAATCAGTAGGTATCTGTTAGCAGATTAGTTACATTCATATTTACCTTTGTGAACTGTAATAATTCAAATGATAATCAGTGTTTAATTATTTTAAGTTTATGACTGGAAAATAATGTCCTTCAGGTTTTACAAGCATAGTTTTTGATTATTTTTATCTTGAATTTCCCGGTTGATGCTTGATGACTGTTAATGGTTTTACAGTTGGACATTGCTTTGTTAGTATACATGCAGAAAGTAATTGGTTATCTCTTACAAAAAACTACTAACAATACCTCAGTTAAATAATTTACAAATTTTTTCCTAATGATTATCTCAAGGTCTGTAGTCACTTACATGTTTGTATGCACTTGCAAATGCATATACCATGTATTAAATTTTAGAGCGGACTGATAGTTGAAAGAGATTTAAGTTCTATTTATGTGGCATATATTTTGTGTCTGTATAAAAATATGTCCATGTTCATATAAAGTTCTGTGGAGTACCACAACATCATTATTCTAGTTTTTCCAAAGAGACTGTGTGTATATGTTTTTCAAACCTTATTGATGATTGTTAATTGTGATTTGGCTAGCATTTTCCCTTTATTATTAATATTATTAGTTTTTGCTTATACTGAGCCACAAAAGGGATTTAACTGTAAGACATCTGACTATAAGGAATATGTAAACAATGGCTTGGCACATTCATGGTTCATACAAATTTTAGAGCAACCTATAAATGCGTAAACTTTTGAGTTTTAAACTTAGTGTTTTATGTAATTGTACTTGATGGCATAATGATTTTAGTAGCTCCTATCGATGTAAAAAAATAAAAAAGCAAGTTTAAATGAAAAGTAAAATAAAATTCATTTATTTGGTTTTGTGGTCAAAATTATTTGCCTTGCCCAGGATGTTTACCTGTACCTTGGTAAGAATGTCGCGTCTCTAATGTAAGTCACGTGTTATTTCTTAAGGGATGGCAATAGAAATAGTGCAGATAAGCTGATTGCAACAGTGATCATAAATACATGTTTGAGAATAATGTTAACTTGGTAAATTTTCTGACGTCAATATAATAATTTTAAGGTATCTTAAATTAAAAATCGTGTTCATTTAATATGTCTAGATGGTGCAGAATTCCTTGTGGGCAATTGATTTAAAAAATCAAAACCAATTAATCAAGATAAACTAACATTTGTCCTCTTTTTAATTAGAACCACAATCACATTTGGTATGATTTTTGGTCCTAGAATATGTATTTGATGTTGAACTTATGAATATTAAGAAGAATATAGGGTGTTTACAGGAGATGTATTAATGAATTTTTTTTCACTGCAAGTATTCAATGCTTATGTAGCAATTAGCCTTTAAAGGACTTTTAATTCTACAGCTAACTTTATGTGGAAATTGTTTTATATATCATGGTAAATGATGAGGTTTTTATTTACTATTTGAAGAAAGTATATTTATGAAAAAAATGCTTTAGACTTAACATGCTGTTCAATAATAACAGTAAGCACGTGGAATGTTTGATATGGTGTTACTTACATCCATCTAACACTAGTGGTTCCAAACCTTGAATCCTTTGTTCTTAAAAAAATGATATAAAGCAGAGAAAATTCCAAGAATTCACCGTAAGATGAAAATATTACATACAATGTAATAAAAGGATATTTAATCTCAGTTTCTGTACAGATCTTTAAAAAGTTATGTGGGAATGTATAGACTGTTTTATATGTTTGCTGTTGAAAAGACAAAAGCTTGTGGTCAACTGTGGTGAAAATTGTAAGGAAACTCCCTTTGAATAAGGTATAGAATTTCCCCATTATTTTTTTGAATTGTAACACATTAATCAGAATACATATCCACTTAGTTCCATAATCTCTGAAATGGCAGTATATTGTATTAAGGTGTGTATTTTCATTATGTGAGACTTCCTTTTCTAAATATTTTAAAATAGTAAACATTTTAGATTTTGTGACGAATCTGCTTAAATTTCAGACAGCTTAGATTGTTTTCCTCTTTAGAAAATACTGTTGTTTATTGTTACCCTTATTATTGGAGTTCAATGACAGATTTATTTTATTTTATTTTATTTATTTTTTTGGTAGAATGATATCTTCAGTGGAATTCATTGGTATAGGAGAAAAAAAACAATGCATGCAGCTAACCTATTGGGATATCTCTGCCTCAATTAGCATTGGTTTTACTAGCACCCATTTAATGACAAGTCTTAAGTGGTAAATGACTAGAAAAAATGGTTAACGCTTTTGTCACATTTACGATTTTATTACTTACAGGAAGGGTTTTTTCATGTTAGAATTCATTGGTCTATCTGACCGTATGTGTAATATTTTTTAAAGAGACACTGTAGAGGTAGACTGTTCCAGTGAACCCTCTATATAAAAATATCTCTGAAGCCTTTTGTTAGGTAATAGCATTTGTGATCTTAATGCTCTTGAGGAGCTTTTGCATGACCTCACTATTAACATTGTCACATTTTAGTCTCCTGGAACAAGGGTTAGAACAGCATGGAAGGTTGATATTTGTATGCTTTGGAGAGGAATTTGAGATGTTACCCTGTTTTGCCATCAGTTTTCAAGTAGGTACGGGTGCATCATTAATCATAGGAAATGCAAAAATAAATAATTCAGTCCCATTGGATTTTTTTATATGAATACTTACCTTTTCCCTTTTTTGTATATACAGTTGAGGTATTTAGGTAACCCCTAACCTTTAGCTTCAACAAAGAAGTACAGTATAAAAATATTACCACAGTTTTCATGTGAGCAGCTCTAGAGAGGGAAAAAAAAGTCCTCTAGATGGATATTTGTTGAAAAAAAAGTTGTGATACAGAATGTCTTAACTCAGCCCCAATACAGTACTTGAAGACCACCAGTGTATAAAATTGAAAGCACATGAGTTTTGAAGCACTAGAAAAGGTTTGTAATTGATTAGCGCTGCTTGAAAGTATTGAAGTACAGTGAGTTTTGATTTGTGAATGGTTCTATTCAATAAAGATTAATTCTGTGTGTTTGATAAAATCTTAGTGCCTTCAATGAGTTAGTTTTTTCCTCCCTCTGCAGTTTATTTAACCATCAAATATTTCAGTGTTCTTTTAACAAACTGGAACATTTCTATCTTACTGAATTTAACTTTAGCATGACTGATTTAAACAAGTCAAACTATCAGTGATTAGTTTGAAGGGTGTAATTGAATAGATTAATTTTTTGTTCTTGTAAAATAACTAAAACGTATCATAATGTTATCATGTATATTTCATGCCTTCCTTGTGATTTGGAGACCGTCGGGAGAGGTTCATAATGACTAACAAAATATTTTTCTGTGATTTCTTTTAAATCCTTTGCATTTTAAAATGTTTCTAAGATTTCAAAAGTGATATCTTTGTTTTTTATGTAAAATTAGGATTATTATAATTTAAAGTAATTTATATTATGAGTCTTTGGGAGTTGCATTGACATCTTCAACTTTTAATATATATTAGGGTGGTCTTCTGTGTATGTTCTTGACTTTTTAAATCGTCTCCCTAGATTTTTGGAAGTTAGCTGTCTTATTTTAGAAGCAAGTCATACCATTTCGACATTATTAAATTTTGAAACTGTAAAGTTATTGACATGGACCACAACTATTACTTTGGAAATCAGTGTTTACACATTATATTTAGTCACTGTGACCAATTACAAAGGTTTTATGTGGAAATTTAATCAGTTAGCTGATACATTGTCATAAGTAAGTTCTTAATTGTAAGATATTCCATGAGTCAGATCTATCGTTTTCAACAGACGTTAGTTATGATAAGTAATGGGCAGATTTTGAATAATGCAGATTGCAATTCTTGTTTAATTCAAGGTAAATGGTGTGCTGAGAGAGCAAGGACACTGAAACTCTATCTCTGTCACACTCACACACACACATATTCTCACACACTTTTCGCTCTTATTTGAGGCAAGGCAGTTGGTCCTCGTGTGCTTTGTCCCTCACCTAGGAAAAGCCTAAGCTTCTAAAAAATTATTTTGCAAAACTGGATCACATTTTGCAAAAATTATTTTGCAAAACTGGACCGCATCACTGGATCACTTTTGACTTTTCATTAGGCTGTGCTGATAATCATTTATAAGAATTGAAGGCCCGAAGTGAGGTTTTAGACTTCGAATAGATTATGGGATGGGGGAAGTGTTTGCAGTGTGATGACGGCCTATACATAATGTTCACTACATACCTATAATTAGTGTGGTGTAGTGGGTTCATCTTAAATTGTCCTCCGGGTGCTAAAGTACCATTTGGGGGTGGGAGAGGCTAAATTTCACTTTTAGAAGAGAAGGAATTAGTTACGATGTCTAAAAATATAGGACACGCGATAGATAATCTTTATCTGTTTAGTTCACTCTTATGCCTGGTTTAGAAACTTGGGCAAGGTTTGAAAATTCCACTGTAGAAATAGCTATTAAGGATGCCACAGAAATATAAGACCCCTCGTATGATAGGATAAAGAGCATTTTAATGTATTGTTTGTGACAGGATTAATGTCTTTGCTTTTAATGCTCAAGTAGTCCTTGAAACTTGTGCTGTTCCCCTTCTGGTTAGAAAAATGTATTGTTTTTCAAACAGTAATGTTGTGGAAGAATAAGTTAACTGCTTGAGATGCCTGTTTCAAGTTATTCCTTCGTATAACAATAGTTTTAACCATTTTTTTCCTTATCTCTTGTGGGGGAACAGCAAAATTACCATGTGTAAGCTGTGATTATAATAGGGGCTGTACTATAGCCCAGTTGTATATATGTTCTGCTTCCTGAATGCAGACAATTTTGGAGTAATGTTTATTACCTACCATTACACTTCAAAAAATAATCTGCGATTATTCTATTGTATGTGTCGTAACTGAGGGGGCCCACTTCCAACTATATTGAGGGAGTCACTACAGCAATTTTACTTTTTCTTTTTTTTTTTTTTTGTAAAATACAAACTGCGTTCCTTACCTTTTAAAGAGAAACCTTTTTTCTCCTTCAGGTTTAATTATTTCTCTTTGACCTAAACTAAGACTGATCCTCTCTGGTAGCCAGTTAAAATGTGTGAAGTAGGAGGAGTAAAGGAAACTCCAATCGTTAGTTGTAAGTTATAAAGCAAAGTTAATACAGGTATACAGAGCAAAAGGATTGATTTTAAAGGATAAAAGAAACTTTTATAAACTTGCCTTGTAGTTGGAAAATGCTGGACATCATAAAGAAAATCTTGTAAGTGTTTAGATATTTTACTCTAATACTGTGTCAGCTGATGAATGTTGAAGTGGTTTACTTTTGTGTATCAACATTAATTTGAAATCGAATATTAAGGGACTATATTATGCCTGTTTTCTTTGAAAGTTCAGCATGATTTAATAGGTATGCCTTTTTAAAATCATGCAGGGTATCCTTGCAGAGTTTTGTTTTTCATGAGACTAAACGGTATTCATTTTGGTAGGTCCAAGAATATGATTAAAAGAATCCTAGACATTTCAGTGCTTGCCGTGTGTTTATAACAAGTTTTCCATATGGGTAATAGTGTGTAGATGTAAAATTAAAATTATATAGAAAATATAATGGCCTGTAAGTTTTTAAACTTACAGTTTTGTGAACTGTTTAATATCCCAGATGTCCTGGGTAACTATAAAGATTTTTTGAAAATGGCTATTACATGCTTATAATTTTATATAGGAATATATGCTTCAATCATACGAAGTTGTGTAGAAACAAACTTGTGCACCTATCGTACGATGCAGGGGAAGCTTACAGATAGATTTCTTTTAGTGGAGCTGGTTAAAATGTTAAACTACTGCAGGTTTATTTCTGCAGTGGAGCATAATGGTAGAGCATAATGTCGAGATAATTCTGTGGTCTGTTATTTTGTAAAATTGCTTCCTTTTTGAAGTTTGCTCAAATATTGGGAGCTGCCAGGGTGAATACTTCATAGCACTTTGATTAATTTAGTGTTTCATTGTATTTCACTGAGGGTTAATGAGAAGATTAAGCTTTCTTTCACTGTTTTTAACTACCTCATTTTTACAACTCTAGAAAACATTTTGACTAATGTTAGATAATGTAATTTTTTCTATTTCAGTCATTCCTTCGAGAAGTAGATAAGTTACAGATGCCAAATGCAAATATGTACAGCAATTTCATTTTTTCAATTTTTAGTGCAGCAAAATAACATTATTATCATAATCTTTAATATCGTACGTTACCCGGAAAAGCTAGCAATTTATCCCAGAAACATACCTTTTTGTTTAACAGGTTCATCTTTTACAGGATTTTAAAATATGATAACACTTACCCCAAAAGAAGTTTTGCTGACATGGTGTCACTGTGCTGAAGAGGCTGTTTGATGCCATAGTCCCTCCTTTTTTTTTCAGACAGAACTTGTACCCTCTGTTGTAAATTCTGCTTGCAGCCTTAAACTGAAAATACAAACCATACCCAAACCTTGTTTTAGTTTTACAGTATGCCTGGAGTACATAGACTTTATATTTATTTTTTTCTGTCAAGAAATTATGTAGCTGGTAACATGTGAAAAGCAAGGAAACAAAACAAAAAGAATGAGCAAATATTTGAAGGACCTACTATTACTGCATAGACTGTGGTTAGAGAGCACTCACTGACTCTGTTGGTCTCGGTGGCTGGTAGTGACCTGCGGAGATTAACCATTTAAAAACCAGAGACTTCTTGCTGTCCTCCTGGAGAAAGTTTGCACCGCACTTGTGGTTCTGTGGTTGTTTGTGAGGCGAATGAAGCATTCACACAATCCAAAAAAGCAAAAGCTTTAAAACTCCTTTTTTTTGCAAGCACTATTACTGGAGAGACAGAATCATGTGGTTTGTGACCTCACAGTACTCCAAGTGAAGTGGGACTGCCTACCACTGTGGCTTTTCCCCCCTTGCTCTTGCTCTCTCTCTCTCTCTCTCTCTCTCTCTCTCTCACTGTCTCCCTCTCTCTCCCTGACAAAAGGCTTGTGGTAAGGCCCTTCCTGGCATCCAGAAGGATATAGCTTTTTAATTTTTGTGACTCATGAGGATTTGGATAGAATACAAATGCTGAAGGAGCCCAAACTCCTGTAAGGTTAAGCATTTGTAGAGCTGAACTCTGCAGTTAAGGTTTTCCTTTCTGTTCCCCTACCCCCACTTTTTTTTTTCTTTTTTGCCTCCTTTTATTTAGTTCATTATTGTGTCTGTGGAAAAGAACAAAATTGGCTCAAGAGGCTGTGTGAAATTCTGAACAACAGTGATGATTTACAATAATTTACATCTTTGGATTGTATCACATTCTGGGGTCTGCTTCATATTTGCTGGGTGATTGGAGTCCTTCTGTTTTTCTTTTTCTTGTCTTTTTAAACTTGTGAATCTGTAACTCATTGTAAAAAAGTTTACCTTTCTTAAGGTCTGGTTGCAAACTGCTTGCCGGGCTTGACTGTAATTGGCTGTCATGAAAGTGTTAGTCTTGAGATTCCTCTACAAATACTAAATCGGGTCTCTCTAGTTAATGTATGATCAATATTAGATGCCGGCTCCTACAGTAAAGATTAAATGTAATTAGTATCTTTCGTATTAAATGTAATTAGTATCTTTTGTATCTCAATATCAGTTTGAGGATCTTACAAAAAATGAATGGCAGTAATTGTAACATACTTTATTGGATGAATCTTAGTGTTTTTTATGCTTGTAATTTTTATTTTTCAAAGAAATGTATTCATTTTATATAATTCTTTGGATAGTTTATTTGGATGTTAACTTTAACAGAGCCTTTGACAGCAAATCTTACATATACATCTATAAAGTAAAATTCTTATGTTGTAACTTAGATTGTTCAATGTTATTGACTTTATAAGCTCAGAATGGAGTGGGTTAACAGAAGCTGTATTTTTTGTTTATAATGGAAGCTTTGAAATAAATTACAAAATGCTGTGTGTAGTAAGGAATAATGCACACAGACAGAGTATGTTAGTCGTCTCGATTTGCTAATTCTGATTCAGAAGAAAATTGGAAACATCTTTGGCAAACTATCTCCTTTTTTGCCCCTTTGGACAAGTATGTATAGAACTCATTTTCTTATTAGGATGATTATATATCATAGGCAGAGAATTTCATATTTATGAATAGAGCTTCCTGTTTTCATCAGTTGGGAGCGATGGGGTATTTTTCAACAAAAATTATAAAGCCGAACAGACCAATTTTCTAAGCTTTTTTTTTTTTTTTTTTTTTTTTGCCATTTATCCACGCCACTCTGAATTTGCATGTTAGACTTCTTCCTAGTGTGATAGTAACTAGGAGTGTCGTGTGAAGTAAATGGCTGGGAGGGTGGGCGGAGACAGCGAATTACAAAACATTATTTGGGGTTTATAAAGGGGTTAGGGCTGGAAAACACCAAGGAGGTGTTGTTACAGCCAAAAATACTCCTGCTTATGGTCTTCCTAGCACAGTTTATTATCTGCTTTTGGTTTTTATTAGATAAATGTCCAAGTGCATTCATAAGTTTCTTTAACAAAAATTCATTTGCCCAAAATATACTAGGAAGACATGAGCATGACTTTAATCTTTTATGATTCAGATGTCCAGAACTTTCTCATAATAAACTTTCAGTGATAGAAAACCAAAAACACATTTTAGTGTCTTCTTTTAAATATAGATTTATTTTGCCTCACGGGGTGTGTAAACAGGTTTTACATTGAAAAGTAAAACCTTTCATTTAACATGCAAGCTACTCAGTTTTCTTTTTCATAGATAAGGTGTACCAGTATGATCTATATCGAATTAATTTGTAGAGTAAGCTAAAGGAGGGATTTGTATATAGTACCATATGTACATACAATAGCAGAATGAGGTAATTGAGAAAACTTAGGTAGTGTGGTAAGTCAATGCTTTTCTTCTTTTAGAATGAAGTTTTCGTTTCTGCATAAGGATTCTTTGACATCTTACGACCCCAACTCTTTGCTAAATATTTGCCCCTTAAAATAATTTTTTTTTATTAAGCATACTTTGGCCCTCCAAATTGACTGATATGTATTTGGATAATTTTTACATCTGTGTGTCTGTTAACTGCCTGCTATCTTTTTGCAGGTAACCGTCCTGTACGTAATTTTTTGGTCAGAGTGATTACTCTTACTGCATAAGAGTTTCCTAGATATTGTTGATTATGCCCTTTCTTTGCCTGTGAGGCCCGTCACGTTCTGGCAGGAGAAGTTATGTGCTTTAAAGTTTGTATATTCATCATCCACACATATTTTTTTTTTTTCTAAATTGAAAATACATCCTGTTTGCAGCAAATATTACTTTGTGGTAAAAATTTTAAAACAACAGTGATAACTGGTACACATTTGATAATTGATAGTTTGTTTCCTTAGAAATAATATTACCTGTGATGAAGAGACTGACTCAGAAAAGCTACTGCAAATAAAGCTCTTGATTATAGATTTAAACTACGCTTAAACTTAGAGATGGAAACCGTAGACCCTCAAAACTACATCCTTTTTGGGGATATGTTAGTATTTGCTGTGTTGAAGTAAGTGACAAGTTTAGGTCGGCTGTATAAATTACGTACTTTAATGCCACGGAAATGAAAAGTAAAGCAATTATCTTGCTTCCCCATTATTTTGTATTTAATACATTTGTCAACATTGGTTGAACTTTTTATATTCTATACTAAAAAGTGTTTTAAATGCTACATATATCTTGATGGCTACCTTTTGAATTATTTTTTATTTTCTGAACTAATGATCCTATTTGAATGCAGTAATTTTATCTGTATCAATCTTGTGCTCATTTCTGTTTGTTTTTTTTAATTGTTTTATACTTCTATTTGCCACTCTTCGATTTTTCTTTTAATTGAAAACAATAGGAGCACGTGGTTTGATGTCGGAATTTTATAAATTGTAGAAATCTTGATTTCGCTTAAAATGTTTTCCCTGATTGTGTGGTTTTTAGTAAAATGAACTTTCTTACTCTCTTGTTTCAACTTGGTATTTTTTGACAATGTTTTTTGGATTTGATGTATAACTGTTTAACTTTACATAACATTTATTGGGCCTTATATTGATAATTTGAAAAAATTTTATATTAGTAAGATATGTATAATTTTTCTAATATTTTCAATCATGGTGATGAGAGGTTAATTCCACTTACTTTAGTGGGGTATATGTTCCTGTATACAACTGCATGCACATGTATGGTTTTGTGTGTTTGTACAGGGTGTTATTTTGTGGTACTTTTTGTAATGAGAGTATTTCTTCTGTTTTTTTTTTTTTCTCCTCAGTTTGTTTTAATTAAATTCTGTACAAACCCAAAGTACCACCATGTCCATAATTGTTTGAACAGCTTCATTTGGTTAGTAGTAGCAGCTATCTGTCTCAATGTGAGATTATGTAGAAATTGGATGCCAAAAGAGAAAATCTTAAGCTTTCTCTCTCCCTCTAGCCCCCTTCGCTGCCCCCCCCCTCACTTTCTCCCTCTTTCCCCCTTCTTTGTTCCCTCTCTCCTCCAGGCCTTTTTTGGTTTCTCTTTTTCTGTTTTGGCATTTCTATAAAGTCTCAAAGTAGTTTCTTAAAGTTCTTGTAGGGGATACTGACATTAATCCTCACTAATGAGTACCTGGTAGGTTTGAAGCCCCTAACATTCAAGGCAAATCATTGTTATATCCTGATATGGTTCACCTCATTTGTTAGATGATATTGGCATCTGATTAGAGATTTTCCTTGTTTTAATAGTTTTTAATTTTTTTCTCTGTGTTAATTTACTTGTAACACATTGTTTCATATGACTTTAACACTTTAATTATGAGTATTACTTCCTCCCTGCCCCCCCCCCCCCGGTTGTTCTTTGAAGTACAGAGTGGTCCATACTTGTTTAATATAGTTATATAAATCATTTCTTATAATTATTAGAACAATTCATCTTCTATTGCTGTCATTTTTCTAAGAAGAAAAAAAGGCGAGAACTTGCAGAAAATATGGGAAATATGCTCATATGACAGCTGAGGATGTGGCTAGGCTAAAGCAGGAAACTACTACCCACAATGCAATGTTACATATACTACCACTTAATAAAATTTATATCAAACATGCTACTGACAAAACCAAAGAAAAATAATACTCCAACTATACTAGTTTAATGTACTAAATATAGGGAAAAGTGAAACTAATCTCTTTGGAACCTTTGTACTTGGAGAATATAGTAAATGAACCTGTGGGACATCATATAATACATTGGAGCCCTCTGGTAACTTTGCCTTTGTGCTATGAGACTTGGTTGTAGGTGAAACCGTCTTTGAAGAGAACCTTTTGGGTATTAACTGAAAAAGGCACAAAAAGGTGCCTGCCTTCTTTTTCAATGGAGTTTTTGCAGTATTAAAAAGGGTTAAAGGATATAGTGATCTAGTAGGAAAATAAGTTAATTATGAGACATTCATCATGATTGTTTAAGCTTTTTATCCAGCCAGGTGTGTATTTCTTTACATTTTGTTTTAGGCTGTTTTTTTTATTGCCAGGTCTGAATTGGGGCTTAAACTGGGGTTGAAGTGTCCACTGAGGCATATTTCTTTTCAAAGTAATTGTTTTCCTTGCTGTTTCTTTTTATTTTTGTTAACCTGCCTATAGCTTACCTGATCGATCCATATGCTTTACTGTCGGGAGGTTAGTTCAAAGCAAAAATGTAAACTGCTTTTATAATGTGGTTGAAAAAGATTGAGGATATATTTTTAAAAAGTGAGGTTTCAGTATACTTAGGGTTTCTGTTTATAAATCTTAATCTTCTGTGCTCTTAGCTGTCAGACTTTAGCAATTTTAATGGATTTAGGACCTTAGTAATTTGGATGAATTTGGAGGTTTTATAAAGGAGGTTTCATGAGATTTGAATAAGGGAACATAACAGAGGTTTTGAATTGATAATGTATAGAAATTTTATCAGGGAGAGAATAGAAAAGACTATAAAGCTAATGTTACTTATGAAAGATCCTCTGTTGGTGTTTCAGTGTATGAAATCGTTTCATACCTGGCATGGTATTTGTCATCTCATCATCTAAACATTAATATATTGTCTGTCTATATCTGTAAGGATGATTTGCTTAATTGTTTGAAGTCTTTTCTCCTTTAGAGACTGCTTATCAATAACAGCTGTAGTACGGTGGCTTTTCTCCATGGACGCATGGTGGTCTTTGGAACAACGTTCTTCAATTTTGACAGGTGAGACAGAGGCTCTCCAGTGCCACTGCTTTTGGATGAATCTAGCTGCGGTTGGAGAAAGTGCATCTTGCCAAAATATATGGGTGAGACCACACACAGCCTTTAAAATAGTTATTGTAGGCTTATTTTTAGGGATACATGTCTTGACAGTTCTTTTATTTGCATGCCAATTTCATTGCTGTGTATAGATGTTTCATTGGTTTCAGTAAAGGCGATTGTAGATTTAGATCTATACTTTGTTAAGCCTTGCGTGTAATTTACACTGGAAAGTACTCTGAGTTCAACCATAATTAACAATATAGGAAATATATTGAAAATGAATCACTTAGAACTCTGGTTTTTTTGTTTTTATAAATTTTGACAGTATTCCCATTGGAAATCTCAATTTCCCAGAAAGTTTAGTAGTCAAAAATTGCTCCAATTTGAATTTAAGATTAAATAAATTAGAAAAGGTTAAAATATTCATATACTCTATTATATTAATAGAAAAAATTTGTGGTTCTTGTTATTCAGAAGTACACATTTTTATAATATTGATATAATAAAGCATTGTTCAAAATGTGTTACACTTTAGTAAAAGCTTGAAAGCATTGAGACAGATTGCCAAACCAGTCAACTTCTAAATGCGTAGGCATAACATGCAAACTATCCAGTCTTTATGGGATGATTAAAACTTGATTCATTTTAGTAAACTATATAAAATTGACTATAGATTTACAAAACAGTACATTTAGTCTTCTGAAACTGGCTTTTTCAGTAAGAGCACTCTTTAACCTTTTATAAAATGTTGTTTCTTTTTATAAAATGATATATTTGGGTAATTACTCATAATTCTTATTAGTAGTGATAAAATTGACAGTTCTTGAGTCCTGCCAGTGTAATTAGTCATAAGACTTTTGACTTGATGATCACTGAATGTTGATTAGGTGTATTTAAAAGTTGTAACCAGCTAAGATAAGATCACAGTTTCATTCTAGATATTTTCATAGGGAAAACAGAATCTACCAAGAAAATTGGAAACTCAGTTTCCTGTCCCTATTATCGTGATACCCTTTTGTTGCTGCATGGTTCTGGCAGGGAGGTACCAGGGAAATTGTGGTCTGCAGCTTCTCCAGAGAACAGATTTATAGAACAAAGAGAGCACATAGGATACACAGAAAGATTGCTTAAAGAAAAATTTGGCCCTTGCTTCTCAGGAATTGGTCATGGATGTGGATGCTGATTGGATGCTAGATTTTAATTTTTTTTTTTCAACGTTTATTTATTTTTGGGACAGAGAGAGACAGAGCATGAATGGGGGAGGGGCAGAGAGAGAGGGAGACACAGAAACGGAAACAGGCTCCAGGCTCTGAGCCATCAGCCCAGAGCCTGACGCGGGGCTCGAACTCACGGACCGCGAGATCGTGACCTGGCTGAAGTCTGACGCTTAACCGACTGCGCCACCCAGGCGCCCCAGATTGGATGCTAGATTTTAAAAGGGCTTTATAAACCTTTTGCAGGATACTTGAGGAAACTTGAAAATGGCCTGAATATTGATACACTCTGGAATATTTATCAAGTGTGATAATATTATTACACATACCTAGGAAAATATCCTTATTCTTTAAAAATTTTTTTTTTCAACGTTTATTTATTTTTTTGGGGACAGAGAGAGACAGAGCATGAACGAGGGAGGGGCAGAGAGAGAGGGAGACACAGAATCGGAAACAGGCTCCAGGCTCTGAGCCATCAGCCCAGAGCCCGACGCGGGGCTCGAACTCCCGGACCGCGAGATCG
The DNA here is from genome assembly GCF_022837055.1 of Prionailurus viverrinus. Classification (NCBI taxonomy): domain Eukaryota; kingdom Metazoa; phylum Chordata; class Mammalia; order Carnivora; family Felidae; genus Prionailurus; species Prionailurus viverrinus. The sequence goes on along the minus strand of NC_062565.1, from coordinate 43,240,121 downwards.
TGACCTGGCTAAGTCAGACGCTTAACCGACTGCGCCACCCAGGCGCCCCGAAAATATCCTTATTCTTAAAGGAGGTGCATGATGAATTAGTTTCAGGAAGTCAAATACAAGAAAATAACGTGAAACAAACATGGCAGAACGTTGACAATTAATGAATCCAGGCAAGGGGTATATAGGCATTCGTTTTACTATTTATCAACTTAAATAGTGAGTTCTGAAAGGTGAAGCATTTTGTGGAAAAGGTGTATGGGGATTGGTTTCATGCTGAAATCAAATAGAGATCTGAGGAAATTTTATTTGTTTGTATAGTCAGTTTTAAAAAATAAATCAGTATAAATAGCCTGGGCTATACAAACAATTTTAGATTTTAGTTCATAGTTTTTTATACTTAAATGCTGTTCACCAACACAATTTTCACAAATTTATACACGGAAAAGATAAATTGGAAATGGCATTCTGAAAGTACCAACTTTTGAAATTTTACATTTGTATTACAGTACTGCAAGTCTAGACTAATAAGCCAGAGATTCTTAGAGGATCAAAACAGGCACCGCTATTACCGTGTCATTTGTTTATTCTTAAGTGGATGCTTCTAAAATATACAAAAGTACTTTAAAAATACAGTCATGTTAAAAACATATTACTGAATTGTGCTACTGCTTTTAACTTTATTAAGTTATCCCTGTCAAGAAGTATTTTAATGAGCAGAAGCCTGTTATCTCTATATGCAAATTATCAATCCTGAATCTGTGTTATACTAGTTAATATCCGTCAGGGGTCTATCCATTTGTTCTATAGAGGGCCAGATAGAATGTAGTTTTGGCTTTGTAGGCCATAGGGTTTCTGTCTACTACTTAACTGTGCCATTGTAGTCTGAAAGCAGACAATAAGTAAGTTAGACAGTAAGTAAATGAATGTCCATGGCTGTGTTCCAGTAAAACTTTGTATACATAAACAGGCAGCTGGCCTGCCAGTTTGTTAACTCCTGCCACCTATACTTTAGATAAAGAAATTTGTTGCCAGTGGATAGCCTCTTTTGTAGAACGGGCAAGAAGAGTTTGAAATAAGGATCAAACCTTTAGTTTACTTACTGTAATGAATTCTTAAAGTATTTGCAAAATCTGTCTTTGTTTTTTGTTTTTAGTTTCTTACGTTAAAGATTACATGTATGGGTCTTCTGAATCGTGTTGAATCGAACGGTGCGTTTTCATCTTGATCATGTAATTATTATGTATTGTAAATAGTTTTATAAGGTACCCTGAGATCCTTTTAGGGATAAGGTTGGAATCCAAATAAATCTTCATTATAGACTACCCCCACCGTATCATAAATCTCAATATTTAATTTACCTAGTTAATTTTTACTAATAAGAAAGATGTGAAGAAATTTGATTAGTGATTGTGATGAGCTGTTTTCCCTCTTTTCCATTTATATTTGAGTTTAAATCTGAGTAGAATAAGGAATTTATTTTTGGTACTAATCTCCAGAAATTCATTGCATCCATCATTGGACATAAATATCCAACGTACATTAGGTTTCTGAGGATTCATCTACATTAGCTATGCTGAGTGTTGCTTAGTGGCTGCTGCTGCTGGTTGTAACTGAACAGGAAAAGTACCAGTTTTTAAAATTGGTAAGGAGCATAGGAACCCATATTCCGATCTGAATTTGAGACCTGTAGTGTATTAATATTTTAGGTTTTCAATAATTGAACAATATGTAAATGAGATCGCTTTAAGCAAAAGTTTGTATTATTGAACACCTTATTTTATCCATGAGCATTTTAAGCAATTCCAGTTATTGCACACATAGCTAAAGATCAGACAGTTGGAAAATTATTATTATGTAAATCTCATGTGTTTTCATCACAAAGTAGCAGTCTTCTACTTTTATTTCTCCCTTATAAGCTCTGGTCATTGTCTGCCCTCATTTATGATAAAGTTTTAACATGGTTGTTTTTATACTTCTCCCCTTTCTCCAATACTTAATTACAAAAGAGACACATATATCATTGTAGGTAATAAGAATAGTCTGCAAATGAAACATAAAAATACTGATATACGGACACTCAAAAAGCATCATTCAGGGTCGTTAATGTGAGTTCAAACTGTTCTGTCTACCTTAATAGATTTTATTTTATTGTTTGAATGTTCATTTATTTATTTTGAGAGAGAGAGCAGGGGAGGGGCAGAGAGAGAGAGAGAGGGAGAGAGAATCCCAAGCAGGCTCTGTGATGTCAGCACAGAGCCCAGTGCTGGGCTTGATCTCATGAACCTTGAGATGATGACCTGAGCTGAAATCAAGAGTCGGGCATTTAATGGACTGAGCCACCCAGGCGCCCCTACCTTAGTAGACTTTAAAGGTATCACTGTGGGGGCACCTGGGTGGCTCAGTTGGTTAAGCGTCTGACTCTTTACTTTGGCTCAGGTCACAATCTCATAGTTCTTGAGTTTGAACCCCACATCGGGTTTGTGCTGACAGCATGGAGCCTGCTTGAGATTTTCTCCCCCTTTCTGTCTCTCTACTCTTCCCCTGCTGGCTGGCGCTGGCGCTCTCTCTCTCTCTCTCTCTCTTTCTCTCTCTCTTTCTCTTTCTCTTTCTCTTTCTCTTTCTCTTTCTCTTTCTCTTCTCTCTCTTTCAATAAATAAATAAATAAATAAATAAATAAATAAATAAACAAACTTAAAAAATTAAATGGTACCACTGTGTTACAACAATTTATTAAACTAGTAGACAGGAGGAACATTTTATTAAGCATACTTTGTTTAAAAAATAAAGAAGTACTTAATATTTATGTAGGGAATATTTTCATCTAAAAGAGAGTTTTGGCATTTAAAATGATAATATTCACTTATTAGGAAAATTAACCTTTGAAGAATAAAACCTGACCTAAAAATGATATGGTTAAATACAGACTAAATTATTATGTTTTGCTCTTTGTACTATTTGAAATCTCTAGCACTTTTGTCTTTTAGCTGTCCATTAAAAAAAATGAGTCCTAAAGATTGCATGTTTCTGATATAATTTACAGATTATTCAGTGTAATTGATACGTGTGGCAGCATTCCTATGTAGTCATTTTCTGCATGAAATCTTCATAAAGTTTAATATTGAAAAATGTCAAAAGAGCTATTTAAAAAAATTAATAGGCTTTTTCTTTAGAGCAGTTTCAATTTCACAGGAAAATTTCACAGCACAGAGTTTCCATACATCCCCTTTCCTCCTCCAAAGCCCTGTTTCCCCTATCATTAATGTTTTGCATTGGTACCCTGTTTGTTACAGTTGATGAACTGATATTGATTGGTACATATTTGTTAAGTAAAGTCAGTAGTTTACGTTAGAGGTCATTCTTTTTTTTTTTAGGTTTATTCATTTATTTTGAGAGAGAGAGAGCGAGCACGAGCACGAGCACGAGCAGGAAGGGGCAGAGAGAGAGGGAGAGAGAAAAAGTCCTAAGCAGGCTCTGCACTATCAGCTTGGAGCCTGACACAGGGGCCCTACGTAGGACTCGAACTCAGGAACCATGCGGTCAAGACCTGAGCAGAAATCACAGGTTGGCTGCTTAACTGACTGAGCCATCCAGGAACCCCTAGAGGTCATTTTTTTTTTTTTTAAAGTTATTTATTTGAGAGAGTGAGAGAGAGAGTACGAGCAGGGTAGGTAGGGGCAGAGACCGAGAGAGAGGCAGTGCAGAACCCAGTGTGGGGCTTAAACTAACAAACTGTGAGATCATGACCTGAGCCAAACCAAGAGTCGGAGGCTAACCAACTAAGCCACCCAGGCCCAACTAGAGGTCATTCTTTATGTTGTGTAGTTACAGGTTTTATCAAATATATGATTTTATGCATATTATCCATATTATAGTATCCTACAGAATAGTGTCCCTAAAAATCCCTGTGGCATTTTGATTATATACACATAACATAAAATTTAGCATCTTAACCAGTTTAGATATTGATCTTTTTATTGTCTTGATAGTATTGTCTTTTTCAGCATGTCATATAGTTGGAATCATACAAAATGTAGTCTTTTCAGACAGGATTCTTTCACTTAACAATATTCATTTCAGGTTCCATGTCTTTTTTGTAGCCTGATAGCTAATTTCTTTTTTGTGGTTTCATCACTAATTACTTTTTACTTTTTTACTGAATAATACTTCATTGTATGAATGTACAATGGTTTGTTTATTCATTCAACTATTGAAGGACATCTTGGTTGCCTCCACTTTCTGTCAATCCTGAATGAAGCTGCTATGAATGCGAGTACAGGTTTTTGTGTAGACATAAGTTTTCAGCTCATTTGGGTAAATACTTAGGAAGATGGTTATGGCTTAAGGCTATGTCTGACTTGGTAAGAAATTGGCAAACTGTTGTCCAGAGTGGCGGTATCATTTAGCATGCGTGCCAGTAATGAATGAGAGCTCCTGTCGCTCCACATTGTCGTCAGCATTTGCTGTTCTCACTCTTTTGGCTTTTAGCCGTTCTAACAGATATGTAATGATACCTCCTCATTGTTTTAATATTGCAGTACCTCAACCATAAATGATGATCAGTGTCTTTTCATGTGCTTATTGGCATCGATATATCTTCTTTGGGTGGTGTCTGTTCAGATATTTGCCGTTTTTACTTTATTATTTTTTATTCAGTTAAGAAGTCTTTATACTTGTATTTGTTGGTGGACACTTGAGGTGTTAGATTAATTTCTCTTACATTTAGAAAGTTAGTTATTTCCAGGGGTGCCTGGGTGGCTCAGTCGGTTAAGCGTCCGACTTCAGCTCAGGTCACGATCTCACAGTTCATGAGTTTGAGCCCCGCGTTGGGCTCTGTGCTGACAGCTCAGAGCCTGGAGCCTGCTTCGGATTCTGTGTCTCCCCCTCTCTCTGCCCCTACCCTGCTCTGTGCGCGCATTCTCTCTCTGTCTCTTTCAAAAATGATAAACATTAAAAAATTAAAAAAAAAAAAAAAAAAAAGGTAACTTACTCCAGCAGTGGTTCATGCCGTTGACAAAGATCAGTTGCCTGTATTTGTGTGGGTCTGTTTCTGGACTCCCTGTTCTGTTCCATTGATTTAGAGATCCGTTCTTTTGCTAGTACCACACTGGCTGGATTAGTACTTTATTATGTTATAGTAATAGGATATCAGTTTGTTGGTGGTATTCATAAAGTAACTTGTTGGGATTTTCACTGGGATTGCATTGAATGGTTATATCCATTTGGAGAAAACCGACATCTTAACAGTGTTTTCTTCCTGTCAGAACCTTTATCTAGATCTTCTGGTCTTCTTTCATCTTATTTCTAGAGTTTTGTAGTTTACCTCATAGGGATCTTCTGTGTATTTTGTTAGATTAATAGCCAAATATTCATTTTTATGCCAATATAATGTCTCAGGTTTCAAATTCCAATGCTTGATTGCTGGTGTTTAGGAAAGTAATTGGTTTTCATATATTGATCTTACATTCTAAGGCCTTGCTGCTAATTAGCAATTATTTCCAGGAGCATTTTGTTGATTCTTTATGATTTTCTGTATAGACATTCATGTCATCTGTGAGCAAGGACAGTTTTACCTCTTTCTTTCCAATCTTTGTACCTGTTATTTTCTTTCCTTGGCTTATTGCATCAGCTGTAACTTCCAGTATGGTGTGGAATAGGGATGGTGAAAGAGAATATCCTTGCCTTGTTACTGATTTTACTAGGAAAGCATCTAGTTCGTTACCATTAGGTAGGACGTTAGCTGTAGGTTTTTTGCCAGTGTTCTCTACCAAGTTGAGGAGGTTCCCCTCTGTTTCTAGTCTGATGAGAATTTTTACCATGAGTGGTGTTGAATTGTGTCAGTGTTTTTTCCGTATACATTGAAAGGAGCATATGGTTTTTTTTCTTTAGCCTGTTGATGGGTTGGATAATACCAGTTGATTTTCAAATGTTGAATGAACCTTTAATACCTAGAGTAAATCCTATTTCATCATGGTGTGTAATTCTTTTTTATACATTATTGGATTTGATTTGTGGCAGATTTTTTGCATCTGTGTTCATGGAAGATACTATTTTGTATTTGTCCTTACTTGTACTATCTTTGTCTGATTTTGGTATTAGACTAATGCTAACCTCATAGAACGAGTTAGGAAGGGTTCTCTCTGGATTAGATTGTTGAGAATTGTTGAGAATTGTGGAGAATTTCTTCCTTAAACATTTGCTAGAATTCACCGGTGAAGCCATCTTGACCTGGTGCTTTCTGTTTCGAAGGGTTCATAATTATTTATTCAATTCTGAAAATAGGTATAGACTAAATCAGATTATCTACTTCTCCTTATGTAAGTTTTGGTAGCTCGTGTCTTTCAAGGAATTCGTCCATTTATCTGTGTTTCCAAATTTGGGACATGGAGTTGTTCATGGTAGTCCTTTGTTATTCTTTTAAATGTCCTTGGGATAAGTAGTAATGTCCCCTCTTTCACTCATGTAATTTGTATCTTCTTCTTTTTTTTTTTTTTTTTAATCTGGCTAGAGGTTTATAAGTTTATATTTTTCAAAGAACTAGCTTTTGGTTTCATCACTCCTATTAATTTCCCATTTTCAATTGCTTTAATTTTGGTTTGAAAGTTTATTTTCTCCTGCCTACTTTGAGTTTAATTTGTCCTTTATCTATTTTCCTATAGTGGAAACTTAGACTATTGATTTTAGATGTTTCTTCATTTCTGATATATGCATACAGTGCTATCAGTCTCTCTCTAAACACTTTTTCTGTATCCACAAATTTTGATGGGTTTTATTTTCATTTAGTTTGAAATATTTTTAAACTTCTCGAGACTTTTTTTGACCCATTATTTATTGATTTAGTTGGATTAATATATACCATATTTGTTGCTATTGTCCATCATGGCCCTTGTTCTTTGTTTCTTTTTTGAGGAGGGGTTTTCCACTCTTTAATTTTTTTCCTGGTGTTAATTGATCATTTTGTATCATTGTATTTTCTTTCCTCCCTTAACATATTAAACTTTTTTTTCCTTTTTTTAAAAACTTTTTTTAGTGGTTACTCTAGAGTTTAGAATATACACTTAAAACTAATCCAACTCCAATGTGACATAACACTATATGACTTAATAGGTACTGCCAAGTATCGTATAAAAGAGTACGCTCCTTTGCAAAGCATTGGTAAAGCCTTGGTGTCATTCATTTCACTTAGCTATAAGTTATAATCATCGAGCGTATGGTTGCTGGTATTATTTTGAACAGGCTGTTACTTGTTAGATCAATTAATAATAGACAAAATAAAAATTTAACTTTATTTATTCCTTGTCTGATAATTGACCCTTTTTCAAGAGACAGACACACATCTGTGTTTCTGACATATCTTTTCTTACTCTTTGAAGAATTTCTTCTAACATTTTTTACAAGGCAGTACTTGTAATGAATTCCCTCGTGTGTGTGTGTGTGTGTGTGTGTGTGTGTGTGTGTGTGTGTATGTGTGTGTGTGTGTGAGACAGGGAGAGAGAGGGAGAGAGAGAATTTTATTTGTCCACTTTTGAAGAATCATTTTACTGGATCCAGAATTCTAAGTTGTTTTATTTTTCTTTCAACACTTAAAATATTTCATATTATATCTCTTTTCTTGCTTGCATAGTTTCTGATGAGAAGTCCAATGTGATTCTTTCTCTCTTTCTGATGAGAAGTCCAATGTGACCTGTAGATATGGTTTTTGTTGTGTGTGTGTGTGTGTGTGTGTGTGTGTGTGTGTGTGTGTGTTTATTTTTCTGGCTGCTTTCAAGACTTTTTATTTGCTTTTCTACACTTTGAATATGATATGCTTAGGTGTCAATATTTTGGTATTTATCTTTCTTGGTTTTCTGTGCGCTTCCTGAATCTGTGGTTTGGTGCCTGTTCTTAATTTTGGAAAATTCCCAAACATTTTTACTTTAAACATTTCTTTTTTTAAAGTTTACTTATTTGTTTTGAGAGAGAGATAGAGCATGAGCAGGGGAGGGGCAGAGAGAGATGGAGAGAGAGTCCCAAGCAGATTCTGCATTATCAGCACAGAGCCTGATATGGGGCTTGAACTTATGAACCGTGAGATCACGACCCAAGTCAAAACCAAGAGTCGGATGCCTGGGTGAGCCACCTAGATGCCCCTCAAATATTTATTTCCTTTTCCTCTTTCTTCTCCTTTTGATCTTAACTATTACATATATGTTACTTTTTGGGTAATTTTCTCACAGTTCTTGAAAATTCTTTTTAAATTTTTATTTTCACCTTTCAGTTTTGGAAGTTTATTGACATATCTTCAGGCTCTGTGATTCTTTCCTATACCATGTTCAGTCTACTGATGAGCCCATTCCCCCTTTTTTTTTTTAGAGTGGTTTGATTTTTTTTGTTTTTTTTTTTTAGCTTTTTTCTTTCGTTTTTTCTTTTTTTTTAATTTTTTTTATTTAAAATTTTTTTTTAATGTTTATTGATTTTTGAGACAGAGAGAAACAGAGCATGAATGGGGGAGGGGCAGAGAGAGAGGGAGACACAGAATCTGAAGCAGGCTCCAGGCTCCGAGCTGTCAGCACAGAGCCCGACGCGGGGCTCGAACTCACGGACCGTGAGATCGTGACCGGAGCCAAAGTCTGATGCTCAACCGACTGGGCCACCCAGGCGCCCCTTCTTTATTTTTTTCTTAGTATTTTCATCTCTTTGCTTATACTACCCATGTTCTCACTTGATGTCCACTTGTTCCATTAGAGCCCTTATGCTAGTCATAGTTATTGTAAATTTTAGTCTGATTTTGAAATTGCTGCCATATCTGAGTTTAGTTCTGATTCTTACTGTATCTCTTCAAATTGATGTTTTGCCTAATTAGCATGTCTTGTAATTTTTTGTTGAAAGTAAGATGTAATATATCTGGTAAAAGAAATAGGTAGGCCTTCAGTGTGAAGTTTTTATGTTTATCTGGCTAGTAGTTACCTGCGTTTACTGTTCCTGTAGCCATAGTGTCAGGGACAAAAATTTTCTCTAGTATCCCTGTTTTTGTTTCTCTCTTTGTCATTGGGTTTCCTTCGAGACTCCTTCTTCAGTAGATTCTGAGGCTTGTAGGTCTTTCAGCTCTACTCCTAGGGAAGAAGCTGATTGATGTGGTAGTAGGTGTGGGAGAAGGGGAAGTGGAATATAATCCTATGATTAGTTTTTAGTCTTTTAGTGAGCCTGTGACTTTCATAAGTGCTTCTCTTATTCTCCTCTCCCCTCACCTTCCAGTGGGTTGAATCAGAAGACCAGAGGAACAGGGCATGAATATTTTTGTTTCCTCGTGTGCAAGGCTAGATGAAGCTGGAGTTGTATATTTCCCTTCTCTCATTCCAAAGACTAGTGGGTGCTGGAGTTGAGTGTTTTCCTTTCTGTAGGGCAGTCAGTCTTTGATGTAATGCAAGTTGGTTAGATTTTGGTAAATTGTTCCCTTGAAGGGCTTTTGTTCAGCAGAACCCTGGAGCTTTTTCAGAATGCTTACTTTCCCCTTTCCCTGCTGAAGGGGAGTTTTCCTTGATATTTACCGTGAGAACATGGTGTGTTTCTGGAAGGTAAAACACAGCAGTGTGTACGGCCCCTCACTGAGACTGGGCTACCTTAAGTTTCTATCTCTCTTGCTAGTCCATGCTTAACCTTTAGAAATTAACGAATACCTACCCTTTAAGTGTTCCTACCTGGTTCCAGTTGTGGGTTCTGCTTCTGGTAAACTGTAACTCTGCATTCCTTTTTCTGTCTCCACCAGTGTTTACCACACTGGTTTGCCCTGTGACCTCGATTCTCTGATAATTTAAGAAGAGTGGGTTGATTTTCAGTTTGTTTAGCTTTTTTCTTATCTTGAGGGAAGGGAGTGACACCTTCCAACCTGTTTACATGTCAGATTGGAAACTAGAAGTCAGAACCTATTTTTACAACAATTTTATGTATAGCATTATCTTAAAATATGGAATTTTTCATTTGTTCATTCTATCAGCATTTACTAAATGCTGATTATGTATTAAGCTCTGTGTTAGTGCTGAGATTATAGAGTTAAATAAGGCATAGTTCATAAATCAAATGAATTTATATTGAAGGAGCTATTTGAAGTACACAAGTCAATGAATATAGTACTGTGTGTTGAATACTACAGTGCATAAACTTGAAATGCATGTAACTTGAACATGATACTAGGTATTGGTGGTAAAGTAATTTCAGTCAGATGGAGGGATTCAGTGAAAGTCACTCAGAATTGGTGAAAATGAGCTGAACTGGAAGGACTGTTACGAGTTGACTCAACACCTATAGGCAGGAAGGGCAAGAGGAGGGAAATACAGTGAAGGAATGTTACGGACCAAGACCACATGGGACAGCATGAAGCATTTTGTGAATTGCACTCAATTTTAAGATATAATTAAAGACGCCAGATCAAAAATTGGGTGAAAAAATGGCTAGAGAAGCATCTGGAAAGGTGGAGGTTGTTCATCAGGAAGGCCCTTATTTGTTAAGCTATTTAAGTTGATTGAACCTTATGTTCAAAACTAAGGGGAATCATTATTGGGTGTTTTGAGGGGAAGGAGGTGACATGATGTAGCTGTAGAATGATCTGATAGCAGTGTGGAGGATATAGTATTAGATGGAACCAGGAGGATTTTGTAGTTGAAAGAGAGCCTGCATGAATTAAAATGATAGAAGCAAAGCAAACTCGCCAAACCATGGATGGAAGTTGATAGTTTATGTGACAGTAGTTCTGTTCATAAACAAAGTAATAGACGGAGTGGCCATTTTGTAGAGCATTGTTAGAATAGCCTTATCTAACTGAATTTAGGTGAATGTATTTGTGAAAAGGTTTTTGTTACTTAATAAATTGAAAACATGACAGATCACATATATTTTCTCTCATAGCACTAAATCATGAAGTGCAGTAAATAATGCGTGGAGACAATAAATATTGCGGTTATATTGGAGCTGGTATGAAAAGACCATGATATTTTGGTTTTTTTTCCAAAAGGTTATTTATAAATGCAGGTGGTGACATAAAGTGAATTATGTTTCAGTAATGTGAAAGCTGTTGGTTCTTATTTATAGCTAAAAGCTGGTATTTCTTACTTTAAATAATGGAGGTAGCCTTGAATCTTAGTTTGGAAATATCTGTGAACTGTGATTAGCCACATTATTTTCCAGGCTTTATACTTCAAGATAAATATTGCTTGCATAATTCGTGGATTTTTCCTTGAAAAGCAAGCAAACAAACAAGCAAACACTGAAACCTGAAAAAGCCTATTCACTAGTGATTTCTGTTGGAAATGTGTTCAGAGTCAGAAGAAGATCAGACCATGCATTTAATCTTAATGGAAGCAACGCTGCCTTTGCCCTCAGTTGGGTTTCTTTAATCAGTTCTTTCTTAGAATAAAAATTTCAGCTTGGAGGTCCTGGGTGGCTCAGTTTGTTAAGCATCTGACTCTTGATTTCAGCTCAGGTCATGATCTCATGGTTCCTGGGATGCAACACCACATCAGGCTCTGCACTGAAAGTGGTGGAGCCTGCTTGGGATTCTCTCTCTCTCTCTCTCTCTCTCTCTCTCTCTCTCTCTCTGCCCCACCCCTGCTTGTGCTCTCTTTCCCTGTCTCTCACAAGTGAATGAATAAGTTAAAAAATTTTTTTGAGCTCATTGACTTCCTCTGCTGTTTGTGTTCTTTTAGCGCTCCAGTGTATTTTAATGGCAAGTATATTAGTGACTGGTGATGATTTTGTACCATTGGTTGCATTTCAAAAAAAAAAGGTGGGGGGATAGTGGCCTGGGTGGCTCAGTCCGTTGAGCATCCAACTTTGGCTCAGGTCATGATCTCATGGTTTGTGAGTTCAGGCCCCGAGATGGGCTCTGTGCTGACAGCTCAGAGCCTGGAGCCTGCTTCAGATTCTGTGTCTCCCTCTCTCTCTGCCCCTCCCCCACTCATCGTCTGTCTTGCTCTGTCTCAAAGATAAATAAACGTTACAAAAAATTTGTTAAAAAAAAAGGAAGAAGGAAAACTAGGTGTAGTGACATTGTTTGTTCACTAAGATCTTTCTGACATTCTTACCCATTAAAGTGATTTTGTTAGTAGACTTGACAACTGAAAACAAACATCTTGGAAGGTTTTCTATTTGTGTTTTTCTGATTTTAGTTTGAATGTTGTTTCTTTTATTTTCTCACCTGTTTTTTCACTCCTGACTTCTTCGTCCTTGGCCTTTCTTGTTAGGAACATTGTTGTTGTTTTTTTTTAAACTTTTTGAGGTTTGTTGGTATAGCTTTGAAATCGCTTCTGCTAATAGTCTCTGGTTTCAGGAAAATGATACTAGCCTTTTAGAGCAATGGAATACTGGCGATAGCAAGTGGTGTCATTAATGCCAAACATAATGATAAAATTGTGGAAAAATTAAATATAAGTTTAGTTTTTTTGGATTTAATTACATTGAAATGTCTCTTAGCATAATTATTGACTATTGTAGTAATTTATCTTTCCTTTAAATTATTTAAAATAAATAAAATTCCTCACTATGCTAAATTGTTTTTCAGAATTAGAGCTCTTTAATTTGGATGGGTGGGTAGAGAGAAGTTACTTTTATCTGTAACATTTTCCTGTAGAAAGCAGTATTAAATGTCTTTTAATTTATTCTAAGTGGAATGTAATTATTAGATGTTGGTATTTGTACATTTAAATGGGTAAAAGTATATATTATTTTTCCATTTACAAAGCATCCAATTCATGCTAGTGACTCTAGTCTGTCATTGATCCTGACCTGTGGTGTATGGGCGGTCAGTTGCCTTGTAGCAGGAGATTTAAGCAACCTTTCTACAATAAATAATGAAATACACTTGAATAAAGGGCATTTAAAATACAGAGTTAAAGAAAGTTGTCTATGTTTTAGGTTTCTTTTTAGTTCTGTTAAAACAAAGTACAGGCATATTTTGGGAGATATTGTGGTTTCAGTTCCATACCACTGCAAAAAAGGTGAATATCACAATAAAGTGAGTCAAATGAATACCCTGGTTTCCCAGTCCTTATGAAAGTTATCTTTTCATTATACTGTAGTCTATTAAGTATGCAGTAACATTATGTCTAAAAAAATGTACATACCTTATTAAAAAAATACTTTATTGCTAAAAAATGCTGACCATCATTGAATTGTAATCATAGAACACACATCACCATGACAAATACAATAATGATGAGAAAGTCCGAAACATTGTGAGAATTACCAAAATGTGACACAACACAGAAGCACATAGTGAGCAAATGCTATTGTAAAAACGGAGCCAATAGACTTGCTCAACACAGAGTTGCACAGACCTTCAGTTTGTAAAAAACACAGTGCAAAGTGCAATAAAGTGGAGCAAAATGAAATGAGGTGTGCCTGTAGAGTTTGGTTGAATAAACTTTTATCAGCTTCCTACTAGATGCCAGATAATCAGTAATAGAGAGATGGGTACACCCAATTGATTCTTGCTGTCAAGCACAGGAGAATTTAAAAAGCAGGCAGTCTTGAAAACATAACACAGAATCTACCTCTGAACAGGGTTTTGAGCGAGACCTTATTGAGAGAAGCCACTTCTGCTAGGTGATGTGATGTGAACTAGGGGTTTGCTAGGGATGGACCAGAACTAGTGCAAAAGCCACTTCAGCAGAGCTTAAGGAACCATCTCCTCACCCTCTCTCAGCAAAACAAAACAAACCACTTTACTAATGAAACAAAAACTCAAAATAAGAAGAAAAACATAAAGGGAAGAACAATAGACAAAATGAATTCACTGGTATGTTTTAATGGGCTGAAATTATCCAAAGCTAGACTGGGAAAGAGCATGAATTCTAAGATGAGGAGAGTCCGGAGTTTCAGTTATTCTTGCCCTGTGATCCTAGATAAATCACTCAAGTGTCTCAAGCCTCTATTTCCTTCTCCTGGTAGGTGCTGTTGGTGCCATACCCAGATCCTTTTACCTGGATGGGGTATTTGCCTGTCCCTCACCTGTAGACCTGGTGACTGACAGCTCTCAGCAGTAAACACCTCCACAGATTTATTCGGAGCTGTCTTAACCAGAGATGCCTGAGACATGTTCCCCACTTGCCCAGGGGGTGGGGGGTGACCTGTAGCCATTGTCTGACTTCTGTGAGGAATGGGGCATGGTCATCTCTTAAGACAGGACAACTCCCTGGTGCCATTTATTATTATTTAATTTTTTTAAGGTTTTTTTTTTTATTTTATTTTATTTTGAGAGAGAGAGAAAGAGAGAGAGCAAGCAGGTTGGGTCAGAGAGAGAGGGGAGAGAGAGAATCCTAAGTAGGCTGCGCACTTTCAGTGCAGAGCCTGATGTTCGTGGGCTCGAACCCACGAACTGCGAGATCATGACCTGAGCTGAAATCAGGAGCCGGACACTTAACCGCCACCCTCCATGGTGCTGTTTAGACTCCAGAGTTCGTGGTGGGATCAGGATGAGGTGAGACTTCAGCTGCACCTGTGGCTTCATTGCCTTCCCCACTTCCTTGAACTTTTTATGTAAAAGTACACTCTCAGTCACTTCCAAAGAATTGTCATCTTAGCCTTTGCTTCTCAGACACTCCACCTAAGACATGTCCTCCCTCATTTAAAATTGTTGTCAAATACACATAAGATTTGATTTTTGAATTTTGAATTTTTGAATTTTGACTTTTGAAGTGTACAATTCACTGGCATTAAGTGCATTCGCAGTGTTGTGTCATTATCTAGTCACTGTATAACACTATCTAGTTCCATAACTTTTTCATCATCCCAACGGGTAACCCCATATTCATTAAACAGTTGCTTCCTATCACTCCTCACTGCGCCACCCTCTTACCCCTGACAAACCTCCCCCCTGCCACCCCCAGCTATGGGCAGTACCTAGGAGTGGAATTCCTAGGTCATATTGTAATTACGGTTTTAACTTACTGGGGAACCGCCATTTGTTTTCTATAGAGGCTGCATCATTTTACATTCCCACCAGCAATATACAAAGGGTCCAATTTCTTGACATCTCATCAACACTTTTTTTTTTTTTAATAGTGGCTGTGGACACTCATCTTTAAAATTGAGCTAACACGCATCCTAAGGTTATTGTGAGTATCAAATGACTTGGTGCATAAAATATTGGCATGTTACAAAGCACCATACAGATGCTTTTACTTTTTGTGTCCTGATACCCAGTTTGAACGGAAATGGGTTGTGAACAGTAGGTCTGTTATTTTCTAAAACCTGCATGGAAAGAATCATAAAACTCATTTTGAAAGAGAGAGAGCGAGCGAGCATGGGAGGGGCAGAGGGGGAGAATCCCTCACAGGCTCCACGCAATAAGCACAGAGGCCAGCGTGAGGCTCAGACTTTTGAACCGTGAGATCATGACCTGCGCCAAAATCTGGAGTTGGATGCGTAACCGACTGAGCCACCCAGGCACCCCAAAACTCAATTGTTATAGACCATGGGGAAGGCTAATTTAGGTGTATAGAATTAAGCTTTTAGTTATCTCTTTTTACAGTTAATAGATGTTATTTATGCAATTTCGGTGCAAGAAAAATTAGGGATCTTTTATTTCAGTGCCTATTTATTAGCAAAAGAGCCACTTTCAACAAGACTTGTCACTGTTTTGCTTTGTTGTAAATCTTATTTGTATGCTGACTTAGAAAAATGGTAAATGTTGGGTGATATAAAAAACCTAAAACTACTTATAAATTTTTTTCCCGGAGATAACAATTTTAAATTACTTTTTTTGTCTTTTTTGTACATATTTGAGATATATATGTTTGTATATATGTACATGATTTTATTTAATATTATTAGTTAACATTTGTGTTTCTAACTGTATTAAAAATCTCTGTAAAGTCAGTTTTAGTGACTGTATAGTGTTCCTCATTGCAGGTATTCCAGCATTTTCATGTGGATGAACTTCTACTTCTCTATTTTTGGGGTATGTGTGTATGTTTAAAGTCTTTTTTTTTGGAATCTACGATTATTGTAATACTTCTTTTGTTTCACAGGTTACCTATTTTAGAGCCTGTTACCGCTTTTGTTTTTAAATAGTCATCAGTTTAATATCATTGCTTCATGTATTTCTGTAAAACATTTTTATTTATTTGGATGCTTTCTAAACCTTGTCCTTGGGTGGTTTTTGTGGCTTTCTGCCAGGGATAATCAAAAGCCACAAGATTAAAGCGACCCATGTTTTTGAAGCCTCAGTTTTAATCTCTGCTAGATCATTTATAATATATAATTACAAACATGGATATATTGTGGACATTAAGGTAAAGTTAACAAATTTAAAGCTAAAACTGGAAATACCAAGAAATTGGATAAATTCTAGTACCTTGGTGCAGAGGTGTGATATGGTTTAGTTTGCAATATGTGATATTTTCAAATTTTACCATTCTCTATAAAATTATGATTATGTTGGTAATACTTTTCTCATTTGAGCTGACTTGGTAGGCGCATATGTTTTATAGCGTATTGTTATGGACGTTTGAGTTATTTGTCATTAAGTGTTAGATAACATTTTAATAAATATTCTTTGCATATGTTGGACACATCTTGCAAGACTCCTTTCTGATTTTTGTAAGTGATTTTCTGATATATTAGAGGTGGATTAAGGCAAAGATGTCTGGGAATTAATTGAAATATCTCCACTTTCCTTGATTCCCTATTTTTTCCTGATTATATACTTACGCACGTTATTGAATGTAGAAAATGAAATTTCTCAATGGCATTATCATTCTTCCAATCAGATTTGCAATTCTTTTCTTTTATTCCTTTATTTTAGTTGATTCTTGTGAGTTCTTTGGTTCCCTATATACTTTCTTTCTTTTTTTTTTTTTAAATCAGACAAAAAAATCACATTTATTTCAGTAGTTCAAAGTGCAAATACAGCACGTCAGCTCACAATGTTTCAAGATACAGTTTTAGGTATACTGAAAACTTAATCTACAAAAATGAAAGGTAAAAATTGGGAAATAAAGCTCAAGTTTTTAAAAAATTCAAGTAACCCGAAAACCTTTAGATTAAAATATTCCACTTAAAACAATTCAGAAAGGCCTTCGTTTATGGATACCAGTAGTACTTTGCAATCCAAAAGGACTTCTCAAAGAAAGAGAATCACCTCAAACTGGTCAGCTTAGGACAAGAGTGGAGGTTCTTGGTGCTGGCTCTTTTTGGTTCGGCAGCCTCACTCAACACTGTCATTTGATGTGGTTGAACCCGTGATGCTTTGATGTTTAGGCAAATTCTAAAAGATGCTTAAGGTTCAATATGAGACCAACAGCCTGCTAAGAGTTTTTGAAATGGCCACTATATATTTAAAAGGTTTTAAAGACCAATTTCAACTTCAGGAATATGGTGTTACTGGGGGAAAGACACGGATTAATACTTCTTCCATTACGTCAAACCTTTCCGTAAGGTTAGCAACGTGGCCTTTGAAACTTCCTGGTGAAAATCGTACCTCAATATCTATTTACTTATTTCTACACACACAGAACTTTTATGTAGAGTAGAAAAAGTTCCCACTAGGAAGATAATTAAAGGTTGTTAATGTCCTTTGTATCCATTGTTCATTTCTGCTTGTTCATTTCTGCTCCGCAGAAGCAATGTTAGCTCCTCGCTTCAATTCAGGAAAAGCGTGCCTTCAGGAAGCTTTAGAAGAGATATTTATTCAGTCATTTTTGCAGCCTTCTTCACCTTTTCATTGTAGGCAATAAAATGAGAGTCTGTTCCACAGATTCTATCCCACCATGTAAATGTTGAAGCATAACTTCCAATGAAGTTCATGTGGTGGAATTCATGATGCTGAGAACCGGCAATGAAAGGGATCAGATTTAAAGGGTTGAGAGGAATGTCACAACCACTATAGACATCAATAGTGTCTATCAAACGAATGGTCACCCATGCCCAAAGAAGAATGTCCCTATATCCTTTCTTTCTTTTCTGTTTCTCTGTCATGACTTAGACCCTAACCGTCACTACCCCTTGACTCATGAATTATGACCTGGCTTCTCTGCCTCCAAATTTGTCCATTCTAATACTTTGTTACTTTGATTTTTTTCCTGCTATGTTAATCTTTCTGAGTCTCTTACGTACTTATATTCCTGCTCTTAAGTTAAATGCTTATTTTAGGTAAAGGATACTAGATAGTGTTTCCCAGACTTGCTCCCTGCCTCCTGTCTTCTGTGTTTTGCTTCTTTTCATTCCTTTGGGTCAGCTATGTCCTTGTTTCCACTTTCTGAAGTCCTGGTCATCCTTCAGGGTGTCTCAAGTCGTTCCTTTTCATAAAACTTTTTTGTGAACTTCACAGTGGGAACATCATAAGGCTGTAGTAGAGTTTGTCAAAACTATGTTCCAGGCCTGGTTCTGGAGATGATCAACTCTGTGACCCAAGCTATGCAACCTTTGTTAGTTTTTTGCGTCTTCATTTGTACAGTGGGCATGATGATCCTTTTATGGATATTGTAAACATTTAAATAATTTCTGTAAGTACCTAATACTAGGAGCTGGTGAACAATTTATGTTGAGTCGTTCACTCAGTAAACACAGTTAGGTGTATACTCTGTCCTGGGTTTTCTCTAGGTGATGAGCTGTGTACGGAAGGAGATACTGAAGTTTAAAAATTTTACATACTGTTAGTAATTTTGGGGGTGGAGGCAGTATGAAAATGCAAGGAAGTATGAGTATCTTTTATGTTTTTAATAAGAAGAACAAAAGTCCCTCTGCTTGAGTGTCAGGAGGACCTACTCGTAGGTATAATACTGTGACTTCAGAGGCTATACGCAAAATATTTACGGACATGTCTTTAAGTCTGTTGGACCCACAGCAGCTTTAGGACGGTGTAACATGGGTGTAAAACTCAGAGTCTTGATCTTTGATACAGGGTTGAGAGGACACCCTCCCTGCCCCGACTTTTGTAAGAATCAGATTAGGTAATATGTATACATCACTGGCACAGTGCGATCTTCTGTGGCCAGTCTCCACCATGACACTATTACTTTCGATTAGGAAATGAGGAAATGGAAGCACACAAAGCCTGGGTGGCTTGTGCACAGTCTTGCAGTTAATCGTAACGGCAGCAAAGGCTGTTGCCACTGCCACCTATCTGTCTCACCGACCTCTATGACTTTTTGGCGTCTGGTCTCACCAGAGTGTGGCTGTGTTGTGTTCAGTGCGTACCTTGTTGCGCACAGGAACAGGCAAGGGGAGAGAATCACGGTGGATTTTCCTTGGCTGTCATGCTTGCTGGGAAGTTTCATATCAGTGATACCTGTTGATGGTCTGGAGAACCTGGAGAGATGTCACAGGTCTAGCATTGCTATCAGATTGCCAAAAGGCTGTGTGAACTGATGATCTCACTGCAGTGCAGGTTAACTTCTAAGAGAATAAGTACAGTTTTTGAGAAATCTTTATTCTGTTTGGTGATGCCATTGGTACAAGAGGAAGGATGCGTTATCCTTTAATTTTGAAGAACATAGTTTAAATTTTTCTCCTGTGACTTAATAGCTGTGACTTTGGATACACCATATAACCCTGAGAAGCTATCCTGAATCACTAGAAGTGATGATAATATATCTTGGAAGATTATTGTCAGGCTAAAGCGAGATGAGTTTAATTCCCTTTCTCATAATGCTTGGCTCAAAGTACATGTGACATTCATGCATTATCTCACTTAATTGTCAGCTGTGGTGGCTCTGTTTTAATCTCTATTTTGCAAATGCAGAAACAGTTCAGAGAAAGGTTACTTGAATCGACCAACCTCACACAGCTAAGTAGTAGCTCTAAGTTTTAACCCATGTCTGTCTGCCCCTCATTGCTACCTAGAATTCTGTGTTGTCATGTCTTAGGTGGGGTATAGACTAGAAAACAGTTGTTATATCTCTGTTGGATTTTATCTTCTCAAGGCCAGCCTTCTCACTTTCTCGACTTTGCTTATAGTGTAATAGTTGACTCAGACTTCGTGGGTTTGAAACTTGGCTTCACCGTTTGTTTACTGGGTGACTGGTGGCGAAGTGCTTCACTTTCTTGGCCTTCAGATTCCTCATTTGCAAAACAGAAGTAGTGAGGCATCCATTTCAACGGGATTTTAAGATGCACTACTGTGGGATGCTGGAGGGTACAGAGAAAGCCCTCAGTTGGTGTTTGCTGCTGTCTTTGTATGGTATGAGAAACAGTAGTGTGGAAAGAGTGTGGTGTTGGATAGACCTGGCATGTGGTCTGACTCTTTGTACCTTTTAGCTTTGAGTGAGACGTTTTTGAGCAACTTAACTTTTTTGAAGCGTAAGTCTTTTTCCTTATCTTTAAAAAGAGATCATAAGGCCTACCTTACAGGTTCTTTGTTGATGTTTAAAGGACAGCGTATTTAAAACGGTACGCAGAAAAGCAAATACAAAATAAAGGTTAGCTTTCCTCTCCCCTCCTTCTCCCCACTCCTGCCTTTTACTTGAAATCTTTGCTGCCCTCTTTTATTTGAAGAGATGCCTTTGGTCCTGTGACAGTGCAGTTTCAGAACGACCACAGTGGTGCAAATGTACATCTAGTCTGTGCCTGATAGACGGTCCCACTCTTGCTTCTTCCGAGGTACTTACAGGTCTTACTTAGTAGCTCAGTAGTTGTCTTCCTGTTGCCCACAAATGAAAGCAAGAGCCTTCTTACTTCCTAGATAATTTGTAAGTTTAGATTGAATTTGCCCAAAGGAAGACAGCTGTATTTTAATATTTTCATAAGAAATTATAGCTGTTAAAAATAATTCATACCTTAGTCTTCTCTCTACTGGTGTTAACAGCCAACTGATATGATTTTTCCCTAAAATCTTTCATTCAGCAAATATATTTAATAAATATCTCATCCTTATCTACGAGATGTACCACACACGACATACTGCACATATTACTGATGATTGATTGTTTTATTTACCTGTTTTTTAGGAACTGAGGAGAAGATTTATGCCTAAGTGTTTTCTAAAGAGTTTGTTAAGGGGGCGCCTGGGTGGCGCAGTCGGTTAAGCGTCCGACTTCAGCCAGGTCACGATCTCGCGGTCCGTGAGTTCGAGCCCCGCGTGAGGCTCTGGGCTGATGGCTCAGAGCCTGGAGCCTGTTTCTGATTCTGTGTCTCCCTCTCTCTCTGCCCCTCCCCCGTTCATGCTCTGTCTCTCTCTGTCCCAAAAAAAAAATAAAATGTTGAAAAAAAAAAAAAGAGTTTGTTAAGTATCATCTGACTTCTCAATAAATTATAGTTCTGATGATATCTTTTAAATATAATACCGCTAATAATTACATAGTGTTCATAGTTAACTTTCTTAAAATTTACACGATAGTTGTGAGAGCAAAATAGTATCTGTTTTATGAGATCCTTAAGGCTCACCAAGACACCAGGATTAAGTGACTTCAAGTCCCATTGTGTATGTAATTCGAAGATCCAGGACTGGATCTGAGACTTTGGTTGATATTTTCATGAAAACTGCATTATTTATTTATACCCTTCCTTGTTCCAAAAAAGAACTTAACATAGCTTTTAAAAGTGGAAACACTGCTGCAAGGTATAATAGATTAAGAATGAGTAATAAAAGGAGGCAAATGGAATATAAAGTTAGGAAAGCAGGATGGTGTTCAGGAGTCCGGTTTTTAAAAAAAATTTTTTAAATGTTTTTATTTATTTTTGAGATAGAGTGTGAGTGGAGGAGGGGCAGAGAGAGGGAGACATAGAATCTGAAGCAGGCTCCAGGCTCTGAGCTGTCAGCACAGAACCCGATGCGGGACTCAAACCCACCAGCCGTGAGATCATGACCTGAGCCGAGGTCGGACGCTTAACCGACTGAGCCACCCAGGCACCCCAGAGTCAGGTTTTTTTAAATGTTTATTTTGAGAGAGAGAGAGAGTGCGTGTGTGAGCGAGGGAGGGGCAGAGAGATTGGGAGAGAGAGAGAATCCCAAGCAGGCTCCATACTGTCAGCGCAGAGCCTGGCGCGGGGTTCCATCTCACAAACTGTGAGTTAATTACCCGAGCCCAAATCAAGTCGAGGCTTAACCCCCGGAGCCCCCCAGGGGCTCCCAGGAGTCAGGTTTGTATGTGAAATGCACTGTTGGGTTTGCTACTCTCAGTAAAACTTGGATGCAAAGTTGGGTTTTTCAGTTTCTAAATCCATACCCCCTCCCCCAAATAATCAATATACCTGAGAACCTTTCACATAGGACTAGGAAACTGAGCACAAAGAAATGTGCCTAAGGCTTTCACTGAGGTGTTGCTTATAATGTCAAAATTAAAAAGCAATCCAAATATCAAAGAGGGGAATGGATAAGTAGAAACAAATACATAGAACAGTTGCTACTGGACAGTGAAAATGAAGGAAGTCAGTGTGTATCAGTATGAGTGGGTACATTGTGAAAACAAAGTTGAGCTCAAAACAAACTGTACAACAGTGGCATTACTAATGCAGATTTTTAAAAACAAAACCATACTAATTTATCGTGCATAAGAATAGTATTCCAGAACACGAGTGAGAAGGATACACACCAAGTATGGAATAGTGGTTATTTCTGCGAAGGGAAAGAGAGAGCATGAGGGAAGTCAGTGCAAAAGGGATTTCAACTGTATCAAATAATGTATTTGACAAAAAGGGATGGTGACTTTACATTCTCAGTAATGTACTAGCTTTGAAGTAATTTGTAAGTAAACCTACACGAGTAGGCTTGACCAAAAGCAAGTAGCAATACGTCATTAAAGTTTAATAACATTTTCATTTTTACAGTTCTCTTCTGTATAATAAATGATTCTAGATTTTTATTTATAATAGTAATTAAAAAGATTCCCTTTAAAATTTATGTAAGTAAAACAAGGGTTGGTATTTGAAGAAAATGTTAATTAAGTAAATGGGAGTGTGATAGCATGTTGATATGTAATACTGTTGAAGATGGACTATGTAAAAGAAAGTTAGGAAGCACTAAGTGTTAAGATTCAGTTTCCTATAAGGTTGAAGGAAGTGTGTGAGTCATTCTTTGTTCATGATGCTAAGACCAAAAAATCCTCCCCTGTAGATTTTCTAGAAATAGAGTAGTTTTTCCTGGGTACCCTATGTGTCACCTGTATCACGTATACAGGGTACACTCACAGGATCGTGTCTCCTCCTGTGCTTTGGTATTGACTGACGTTGTCACAGCAAAGTGCAGTTCAGTGGAAGGGGGGAATGGTAGGTGGAAAGATGGATTGAAGCACAGAGGATAGACACAAAGTTGTGCTGTCTCTACTGATTTGTCTTTATCAAGGCATGGATCTTAAGAGCACCTTAGAGTATCTCATAGCTTGATTATTGCAAGGAATCTATGGATTTAGCAACAGTACTCAGAGAGTATTGAATGTAGACTTTAACATGTTTTGTCAAGTGCATATCCTACTGTGTCTCTACTATATGCACTTATTTCTGTGGGTAATAAAGCACAAACGCATTTTAAAGCACTGCTGAATGCATCGTGGTTTTTGTCCTCTATATTCTTCATTAGTGCAGCATAGTTATTATATTTGAATGTGTGATTTTTTTTTTACGTAAAGACAATATTCTGACTGAAAGTGGACCCCAGCATTATTGAACTGACAAATTATACATGTTTAAGTCTTTTCTTAAAAAATGCTGTCACTGTCAGTTCTCAGTGGTAATTCCTGAAAGAGACATAGATTTCAGTTCTTCTCAGTTGCCAGGGAAGGAGTGACTTATGCTTTGAGGTTGAATTGGAGTAGAGTTGACACCATATTGTGAAAGTTGAGAATCTGGAAGTGAAATGTACCAGATCGGGGAGATGAGCTCAGACATTACCTGATGGCAGCCTTGGGATTCTCTTTAGAAGATTATATTAGGGAAATTTTTGTAGGAAATGGGTACCTCCGGCCCCATAATACTGTATAATAAAAACATAACCAGAGTCCTTTTAACCTGGAAACTTTTTAAAGCAGATGTCACTACGTATTATTAGCTATTCTAAGCCATAAAGATGTTACAATTTTAGGAAAGCAGTGTGCAGCATATGTAACTGAATAATGTATTATTTTAGTACACAAAAGTAACCGTTAGACATTTCAAAAGATGTTTACAAGATGCACAAGTAACTAAGTGTGGTATCTTGCCACAAGTAGTTATTAGTATAAATCATTTAAAGTTGGGAAGTTGCCTTTGTTTTTGCAAGTAAGAAAAAATTGATGTAAATTTGTTTATAGGTAGAAAATTTGCCATTTTAACTATTTTTGAAGGTACAGTTTGGAGGTGTTAAGTACATTCTCATTGTTATGTAACCATCTCTGCCATCCATCTTCAGAACTTTTTGATCTTCCCAAAGTGAAACTTAACAGCCATTAAATGATAACTCCTAATCCCTCCCCATCCCCAGCCCCTGGCGCCCACCATTCTGTTTTCTCTCTCTCTGAGTTTGTTTTAGGTGTGAGTACAGTTGTACAATATTTGTCTTTTTTTGGTTTGACAGGCTTGTTTCATTTGGCATAGCGTCTCTAAGATTCATCCATAAGTGTGTATTTCAGAATTTCCCCTTCCTATTTAAGACTGAATTCCATTGTATGTAGATACCACATTTTATTGATTCATCCTTTCTGTGACTTAGGAAAGGTGCTCTTTCTGCGGAGATTACTTAGGAAAAGACTCCCTCTCTGGGTTAAAATCCCTGTATCATACACATGGTGAGAAGATGGCACCTTTGCACTCAATCTTAGCCAAAAGGCCGAGGAGTGATGAAGATGGCACCTTTGGGTTTAAAAAGCAAAAACAGTCGCTCCCTTCTTCTGGTGTACTGTTCCTTGTACCAGGATGTGTGGCTGGGTAGTTCGGTTGTTACCTGCTTTCTCAGCCAGGTGCTTCTGTGCAGTGTATAAATCCTCTAACCATGCTTGATACTCCTGCCTATTTATATCCTATAGTTAAGATCATGTGCCTTGGAATCATTGTATCCTCTATTACTTTATTGTTTCTTTCATTCATTGTACTAAGTATCCTGAATATACAGTGTGTGGTAGTAATTGTGTTTAGTGCTGGTGATATAGACATGGATGAAGAACATGAGAGCATATTAGGAGGTAAGTGGATGAACAAAACCTAAGGATGTCAGAGGAAGTGTCCCTAACTTAATTTGAGGGAGATAACAGTAGAGCTAGATATGACACTTCCGCTGAATCTTAAGGTAATAGTTAACACTCAAAGTGTATACTCTTTTAGGGCTCTGCATACATTAGCTCATTTATAGCTCAACAACCTTATATAACAACTACGATTCTTATCACAGTTTATAGATAAGGGAGCTGTAGAACAGAGGTAAAGACTTTATGAAGATGGTACAGAATTTGAATTCAATTTGGAGTAAAGATTGAAATTTAGACAGTTTGGCCCCCAAATCTATGCATTTAAACATTTCACTACGTTACATCTCAGCACCCAGGAGTGCCATGGTTGGGATAGGAAAGAAGGTTGTGGCACCGGTAGTGGCAGTTGTGGGGACATGGGGACAGGTAAGTTCGGGAATTCTAAAGAGATGGACCGTGTTCTGCAACACTGTAGAGGCGTGAGAGATGGCAGCCTTTCTGAGGGGGGCTGCGGGTTTTATAGTGATTGGCACTTGACATTGATACATGTGAAACATTGGTGGGCCGTGAGGCTAGTTAGATGATCGGAGATTTTGTCTCCCGTGCTCTTCCACTGCCTCGAGGGCGATAATTTGTGTATCAGGTCCCATATCTATGTTGAAGCCAAAGTTCCTCCCCTTGCGAACCTTTGTTTAACATCTGTTTATAAGAATGGACTGAGTAGAGGTGGGGTAGGCAATGTAGCAAAAGACGACATCAGGGACCTAGGTGCTCCATCGTGTAGGGCGTTTTAATAACGAAAGTGGTAAACAATTGGAGACACAGAACTCCACAGGAATTTTAATAGTGACAGGTTTTCCATTGTGTCTGGGGTCTGAACGTTTTAAATTGCATAAATTATTCGTGTATTTTTTTCAGAAAATTTATTCAAATAGTCATCTGTTTTTGTTTTGAAAGAAGCTGGTTATCAAAAATTTATATCATACCTTCTCTATCAAATGATTTTTCTGTTGCTTAAAGGTCAAAGCAAGCACTTTTTATATTTATTGTCTTATTTATGAATGATTTTCAGTTCTCCTAAATATGTCTGCTTGTTGTTCAAGAATGCCACAATGAGGTGTTTTTTGACTTTGTTCTGTCATTCTTTATAATCATCTTTATTGAACAAATCACAGACTTATCATTGTGCTCTACTCAATGTCATTCTTGCTCATAAATTGTAGTACTTTGAAGAAATCATTCAGTTCTTTTGAAATGACATTTAAAATGAAATCAACTTTCAGTTGTTAGAAAAAGTAACAGCTGTGACTCTGTAAGCTACTGTTAGTGGCTTTGGAAGCTTGTTGGTTAGCTAGTTGTCATAATGAGGTCATTTTCCAAAAGAAGATGAAGTCATTTGCCATCTTGTTTTAGTCATAGTGGGCTTTTTCTTTGGCCAAATATTTTCAAATTACACATTCCCACTCACTTATTTTCATAGTTGGTAATATTTTCATGGAATAAGATAATGATGGAACTTTTGAAAGGCAGCAGTTTATATTTAACATGGCCAATATGTGATTTGTGTTTTATATTATAGTTAGAAATAGATCTCTATAGATTTGAAATATTATTAATTTATATTTCATAGTAGGAGAGCCAAATAGTGCGCAGTATTTGGTGTATAAACCTCAGCACATATAGTACGGATTCTGCCCAGGGTTGTGTCTCCTGAGTCCCTGTGGGTGGATGATCTAATCAGAGCCATCTAATCTGTACCTGCTTGAATTCTTGTGGCTTCACCATATATCACTCTATTTTCTTCTGGCATCTGGCCTTCCAGATCCACTTGTGATGGAACATTTATGGGCAGTAGAGATAAGGAGTAATTATCTGAATTGTTTTTATCTATTTTTACTGGTGCCTGAATTACATTTTCCTCTTGGTTGTAGCCCATAGAAACCTGTCTGATTATTTTAGCCTCAGGATTCCATGTGTAGCAGAAGGGCTAATTTTAGAATACTTCATGATGATCTGCTCTAAGTGTCCTTTTCTTTGTAAAGGAAAGATAATTAGGATAGTGTTGTTATACAGTAATATAGAAGTAGTTAATATAATTAAGGAAGTTACTGCTAGTAGTGAGAACCATTTCTGTGAGGTATTAGAATTTATCTTTAAAATAATTAATTTGAGACTACTGGGTTAAAATGGAGAACCCCAAATGAGTTTCAGTATCACATTTAAGGATTTAATGTAAGAATCACAAAACAAGCATAAGTAATTATTAAATAATGTCACCTTTGGTTGAAGAATTTAATATAAAGATCATAAGAAAAAACTTAATGGGAAATGTGTTCTGTCTTTAGAGGTATTGGAATTAAAATACAGGTTTCTGACAACCAAAGTACTGTTGTTAAAGCAGTAAATAGTTAAGAATCTTGTATAAGTTATGTGTAGCCAACAATAATGCTGTATCACACACACTCCTGAAGTTTCTATGGTATACAACTATAAATCATTGTTGCTCATGTGTCTAGAATGGGACTTCAACAGTTCTGTTGACCTAGGATGCCCTTGGCTATCAATGACTTGGTTTAATTTTATTTCATCATGCAACACGCCAGCCCTAGGTATGTTCTCATGATGATCGCAGAAGTGTAATAAAGTGCAAAAAATGCAGTGCATTTTGAAGACTGATGTCGTTGTGGACATATCATTTCCATTTTAATCTATTGGCCATGGTAAATCACAAGTCCAGCTAAGGTTCAAGGGATGGGAAATGGATGCAGTCTCTTTAGTGAGAAGAATAGCAAAGTCATATGGAAAAGGGTCCATATACAGGGAAGGGTGAAGAACTGGGCCCTCATTGCAGTCTATGTCACATAACCTAAAACATCAAAAACCAAAACAAATGAACAGTTACTTCGGTGCATAGCTTTCTTCTCTTTGCATATCATTTGATTATATTATATGTTTTCATAGTTGTATTTTTTAACTATGAATTTATTTTCAGTTCTAGTATATACGTTTCTAGGTTATAATTTAAAAAAAACTGAAGCTTTTTAAATAGGGATCTTTGAATGTTAAATGATCCTTGCATTTCTTGAATAAGCACTTAGTTTTGTGTATCACCCTGTTTACATGTCTTTATAGTATTTTAATGTATGTTTATTCAAACTGGTTGTATTCAAGTTTTTGGCAGTTTAAAAAATTTTTTTTAATGTTTATTCAATTTTTGAGAGAGAGAGAGGAGGAGAGGAAGGGAGACACAGAATCTGAGGCAGGCTCCAGGATCTGAGCTGTCAGCACAAAGCCTGATTCAGGGCTCGAACTCATGAACCACGAGATCATAACCTGACTGAGCCACTTGAGCTCCCCTTTGGTGATTTTATATATGTGAGTGTGTTGACTTTTTGGTATAGTGAACAGTGATGCAGCTGATGTCCTTGTAGGAGAATCTTTCAGCTCCGTGCTTGCACAGATTCTGTAACTGGAATTGCTAAATAAGCTATTCCTGCAGAAAATAATATGCACAGATACTCATGTATGTATTTGCTTGCATATACGTAAAATAGTGTCTGAAAATAAACTAATGGGGTTACACGAAAGTAAATAATCCTTTTGTACACAGCAAAGGAAACCATCAATAAGATGAAGACAATCAATAAAGTGAATGGAAGAGGATATTTACAAATGATTTATATGATAAGAGATTAATATTCCAAATATATGGAGAACGTCTACAACTCAACACCAAAAATCCCCACAAATAATCTGATTAAAGTGGACCCGACTAGACATTTTTGCAGAGAAGACAGATGGCCACCAGACACGTGAAAAGATGTTCAACATCAGTCATCAGGGAAATATAAATCAAAACTACAATGAGATATCACTTCACACCAATCAGAATGGCTAGTATCAAAAAGACAAGAAATAATAAGTGTTGGTGAAAATGTGGAGAAAAGGGAACTCTTGTTCACTGCTGGTGGGAATGTAAATTGATGTAACCACTGTGGAAAACAGTATGAAGATTCCTGAAAATTTACAGATAGAAATAACCATATGGTCTAGTAATTCCACTTCTGGGTGTTTATCTAAAGAAAACAGAACGCTGATTTGATACAGGTATTGCTGTGTTTAATGCATCATTATTTACAGTAGCCAAGATCCGGAAGTAATCTAATTGTCCATTGGTAGATGAGTGGATAAAGATTTGATACATGTATGCAATAGAGTATTACTTGGTCTAAAAAAGAATGAGGTCTTTCCATTTGTGACGACATGGTTGGACCTAGAGGGTATTATGCTAAGTGAAATAAGTCTGAGAAAGACAAATAGCATATGATTTCACTTATATGTGGAATCTAAACAAAAAGGAACAAAGAGAACAGCCTGATGGTTTCCAGAGTGGGAGGGTGGTGGGGGAATGGGTAAAATAGGTGAAGAGGTTTAAGAAGTACACATTTTCAGTTATAAACTAAATATGGCATGGAGATGAAAAGTACAGTGAAGGGAGTACAGTCAACAGTATTATATAATGTTGTGTGGTGACATAGTAGCTACACTTACTGTAGTGAGTACTGGGTTTGGACTTGTCAAGTCACTATGTTGGGCACCTGAAACTCACACAACATGCTATGCCAGCTGTACTTACATAATAGAAAAGAAAGAAAATCTTTGAAAGGATGTACAAAATACACAGGGTATTGGTTGCTTCTCGGTTAGGACACTTGATAGGATGGTAGATGATAGTCTAGTAGGAGGGAGATTTTCCGGTTTGTAAGTCATTGAGTAAAACTTACATGAATGTATGTAGTCACAAAATGATGTTTTGTAAACTTTTTATTTTGAAATAATGTAAGCCTGTCAGAAAAGTTGCAGAAATAGTATAATGAGTTCATATGTGCTCTTCACCCATCTTATCCTAATGTAACAACTTACCTACCCGTAGTATAATTATGAAGCCAGGGAATGATAGTTTTGATTAAAACTATTAACTCAATGGCAGACTTTATTTAAATGTTACAGTTTTTCCCTCATGGCGTTTTTCTTTTTCAGTTACCAGTGTAGTATCCCACATTGCATTTAGAGGTTCTGTCTTCATCATCTTAAGTTTCTTCCAATCTGTGATAATTCCCATTCATTCTGTGTCTTTTATGACCATGATGCTTTTGATAACTATCAGCAGCAGTTTATAGAACGTCATAGATAATTTCTGAAAGGATTCTTGATAACAACAAATTTAGAAATATGTCATAGTGTTTTTTTCTATTTTTCTAAAAAATGGGTGAAGTAAAATGCATATAGAAAAGAACACAAATTATAAGTGTATAGCTTACTGAATTTTCGTAAACTGAACACACCCATGACACCAGCATGTGATCAGGAAATAGAAGATTGCCTTCATCTCAGAAGCCTCTTCCTCATGCCCTTATAGTCACTAACCTCACCCTACCTTACATCCCACTTCATTTTATGAAGGTAGTATTGTACCGATAACGAAAGTGAAAGCTGCAAGACAACTACAGACCGTTATCTCTTATGAATAAAAGCACAAAAATCTTCACCAATACTAGCACACTGGGTCCAGCAACATATAAAGAAGATTTACGCACCAAGACCAAGATTGATTTATCCCAGAAATGTAAGGTAGGTTCAGCATCTAAAAATCAATGTAATGCACCTTATCATTAGAATAAAGGGCAAAAACTACATGCTCATCTCAGAAGATACCAAAAAGTATATTGAAAACATCTTTTCAAAATAAGAACTTATAATAAAGTAGGCATAGAAGGGAGCTTCCACAGCCTAATAAAGAGCACGTATAGCTAACCCACAGCCTACTTCAAACTTGAATGTGAAAGACTGAAAGGTTTCTCTTCAAGATCAGGAAAATGAATAGGACTCTTCTCCCACCATTTGTATTGATAATTGTACTGGAGGTTCTAGCCAGGACAGTAAGGCCAGCAAACAAGAGGGAATCAAGGAAATAATACCATTCACAGTAACATCAGAGAGAATAAAATAATCCAGGAATAAATTTAAAGACTTGAAAGACTTGTACACTAGCAACCACAAAACATTGAAAGATAGAAGACCCAAACAAATGGAAAGATACCCTATGCTTATAAACTGGAAGACTTGTTAGGGTGCCAAGATACTCTTCAAGTAGCACTTCAAAGTTTCACCTGTTTTTTTTTATAGGAATGACAGGCTAATTTAAAAATTCTTCTATAAATGTGGGGCACTTGGGTGGCTCAGTTACTTAGCCTCTGACTCTTGATTTTGGCTCAGGTCATGATCTTGTGGTTTGTGAGTTCGAGCCCTGCATCAGGCTGTGTGCTGAGAGCCCCGAGGCTGCTTGGGATTCTGTCTCCCCCTTTCTCTCTGCCCCTCCCCAACTTGCTCTTGATCTCTCTCTCTCAAAAGAAATAAACGAAAACCAAAGCCCTCACATTTATGATTGATTATTGACAAGAGTTCTGAAACAATTTAATACACAAAGAATATTTGAGCAAACAATACTGAGACAGTATGGAAAAGGAAGAATTTAGATTTTTTGCTCTCACCATACACAAAAGTTAACTCACAATGAGCTATAGACGTAAACTGTCAGAGCTCAAACTATAAAATTCTTAGAAATCAATATCGGAATAAATGTTCTTGATCTCGAGGCATGTGAAACATTTGTAAATATACCAAAAGCGAAAGTGACCAAAAATTAAAACATTCTGTGCCCTAATGGACAGCATCAAAAAGTGGAAATTACAACCTACTGAATGGGAGAAAAATTTCTGCAAATCGTGTATCTGATAAAATACTTGTATCTAGAATATATAAATAAGAGACAACCCAATTTAAAAATGGGCTAAGGATTTGAATTGGTGGTTCTCCAAAGATTTGCAGATAGCCAATATACACATGAAAAGATGCTGAGTATCATTAACTATCAGGGAAATGCAAATCCAAACCACAATGATACACTGCTACACACCCATAGATGTCTGTGATCAACAAAGATAACAAAATTGATGACTTGGGGTAATTCGAATCCTTTTGCATTGTTGATGATGTGAAAATGGTGCAGCTGCTTTGGAAACATTTTTGCACTTTCTCAAAAGGTTAAACAGTTTTACCGTATGACCCATCAGTTTTACTCCTAGTAAAGGGGAATGAAGAGAAGTGAAAATATTTGTCCACCCCATAATTTGTATACAGCATTTTTCATTATAGTAAAAAAGGAGAGGGGCGCCTGGGTGGCTCAGTCAGTTGAGCGTCCGACTTCAGCTCAGGTTATGATCTCACGGCTTGTGAGTTTGAACCCCGCGTTGGGCTCTGTGCTGACAGCTCAGAGCCTGGAGCCTGTTTCGGATTCTGTGTCTCGCTCTCTGTCTGCCCCTCTCCCATTCACACTCTGTCTCTCTGCCTCTCTCGAAAATAAACATTAAAAAATTTTTAAAAAGGGGACACAGCCCAAATGTCGATATACTGATGAATTGATAAATGTGGATTATTCATAAGGTGGAGTATTATTTGTCAATAAAAGCAGTTCAGTGTATGCTAAAACATGGATGATCCTTGAAAACATTAAGGTAAGTGAAAGAAGCTAATCACAAAATTCCAGTGTTGTATAATTCCAATTATGGCAAATGTCTAGAACGGGCAAATCCAGAGAAACAAAATACTTTGGTGGTTGCCTAGGGCTGTGGACAAAGGGTGAGTTGGGTTGGGTTGAAATAGCCACAGATGAGTACAGGGTTTATTTTTGGGGTAATGAAAATGTTCTAATGTGAGTTTGTGATGATTGCACAACACTAAATACACTAAAAATTATTGGATGGGAAAACTTAAATGTGTGAATTGTGTGGCATGTGAAGTGTCCCTCAATAAAATTGTTAAAAAATGATCAATAATGCTTGCCCTCTAAACATCTGTTTTACGAGAGACAGATGTTTAAAGCAAATAATTCAGTTTATAATGGGATGAGAGGAATAAACTGAAGAAATTGCTAACTTAAAGGCTGGGATTCTTTGTAAGACAGACTTGTCTTTGCTAAGCATACAAGTGAGAGGAGACAGTGCTTTGAGGGATTGACAGATAGTTCAACAAAGATGAAGTATGTGCGTAATCCTCAATATTTAATAGGCTCTCAAACTGTAACTGTCATAATTACAATGAGACCACAATACTAATAACTTCAATACTGTAATTAAAGTGGTACAGTGTGGGGAACTAGTTGTTCCTGTGCATTAGCATTTTCTGAAATGTGGTCTGAGTAAGACTTCAACTGCTTCTGGACAAAAAGGTGGTAAAGTTAAGTAACTTTGAGGAAAATGGAAATTTTGGTGCTTAACAGCTAATGGACGATATGAAAGGCTTTGAGTAGTCCTACAGTAAAGAAACTATTTGATTTTGTGTAACCCTTGGTTTCTCAAAGTTAGTTGTTCAACATTCTTTTGTTTTCAGTACAGCTGTTAACGTGTTTTCCAGTTTGTGTTCCCTGAAAGACAAATCCATGATTGCCACTCTGTTTTCTTTGTCTTTTTACCAGCCATTTTGATGACAGTATGATATACCCAGACTGTGGGTCCTTAGATGAGTGATTTTACAGAACAGTACCTTCTTTCAGTTATAATGCTCACTTTGCTCTTTCAGAAAAGCCTAGCAGGACACTTTCCTTTTGAAGATAGAGAAAGAGTTACGTTTCCTGACAAATTGTTGTGCCTCATCTTATGAAGACAACGGGAGCTATATAACCAATATTCTTTTCTTTTAATTTTGGCTGACACGAAGTTCAAAACAGATCTGTGTTCAATTAATCAACTCAGCCTCGGTTATTTGAAATAGTTTTCTTTCTGAAACCATCATAACTGTCATCTTAGTTATTTAATAAGCTTTTTAGTTTGTTCGATAGTTTTGGTTTTGTTTTCGTCTGGGCCTTTCTTGTAGTTTAAGTCCTTTTTTGGAAGTAGGTGAACTATATATTTGTATAATTGCTGAGAATGAGAAAAAAATTCATATACGCCAA
Organism: Prionailurus viverrinus; assembly: GCF_022837055.1. Lineage (NCBI taxonomy): Eukaryota > Metazoa > Chordata > Mammalia > Carnivora > Felidae > Prionailurus > Prionailurus viverrinus. The sequence continues at coordinate 43,206,059 of NC_062565.1, read as the reverse complement.
TTATATAAGACTATGTTGTGGTTATGTTTGGGTGATTGTATTTTGAATCACCTCCAGTTTACCTTAATCTTTCATTTATAGGTATTCTAAGGATTTTCCCTTGTGCTTTTACATTGGATAAGGTGTTTTTTTTCTTTAGGCCTGCTCTGTTAGGCAGATTTACAAACCACGTGTTTAAATGCTAAGCGGTGGATGGTGGGAATGCAAGCTGGTGCAGCCACCTGGAAAACAGTATGGAGGTTCCTCAAAAAATTAAAAATAGAACTGCCCTACGATCTAGCAATTGCACTCGTAGGTATATATTCAAGGGATACGAGGTGTGCTGTCTCAAAGGGGCACACGCACCCCAGTGTTTATAGCAGCGCTATTGACAATAGTCAAAGTACGGAAAGAGCCCAAATGTCCATCGTCAGATGAGTGGATAAAGAAGATGTGGTGTATATACACAATGGAGTATTACTCTGCAATAAAAAAGAGTGAAATCTTGCCATTTGCAACAATGTGGATGGAACTAGAGGGTATTATACTAAGCGAAATTAGAGAAAGACAAATACCATATGACTTTACTCGTAAGTGGAATTTAAGATACAAAACATGAACATAAGGGAAGGGAAGCAAAGATAATATAAAAACAGGGAGCGGGACAAAACAGAAGAGATTCTTAAATACAGAGAACAAACTGAGGGGTGCTGGAGGGGTTGTGGGTGGGGGATGGGCTAAATGGGCAAGGGGCATTAAGGAGGACACTTGGGATGAGCATTGGGTGTTATATGTAGGGGATGAATCACTGGAATCTACTTCTGAAACCATTATTGCACTATATGCTAACTAACTTGGATGTAAATTTATTTATTTATTTTATTTATTTATTTTAATATGAAATTTAAGTCAAATTGGTTTCCATACAACACCCAGTGCTCATCCCAACAGGTGCCGTCCTCAATGCCCATCACCCACTTTCCCCCCATTTCTATCCCCCCCGCCCCCATCAACCCTCAGTTTATTCTCAGTTTTTTAGAGTCTCTTATGGTTTGGCTCCCTCCCTCTCTAACTTTTTTTTTTCCCTTCCCCTCCCCCATGGTCTTCTGTTAAGTTTCTCAGGATCCACATAAGAGTGAAAACATATGGTATCTGTCTTTCTCTGTATGACTTATTTCACTTAGCATAACACTCTCCAGTTCCATCCACGTTGCTACAAAAGGCCAGATTTCATTCATTCTCATTGCCAACTAGTATTCCATTGCATATATAAATCACAATTGCTTTATCCATTCATCAGTTGATGGATATTTAGACTCTTTCCATAATTTGGCTGTTGTTTTAAAGTAAACTTTTGAGTAAAGAGTTTCTAGTTTTTTGTGCTGTGCTTACAACTTTTCTATAAGTCTGAAATTATTTAAAAATAAAAAGGTTTTTCAGGGCAACAAAAACCATACCCAAGGTCGTCTGGGTTTTTCCCTATATCTTGTAAGTTTTACGGTTCTGTACTTTACATTTAGGTCTGTTAACCATTTCGAGTTCATTTTTCTGAAGGACATAAGGTCTGTGGTTAGATTCATTTTTTTCCACATGGGTGTTCATTTGTTCGAGTTCCATGTGTTCCATTTGTGTTGCCTTTTCTTTTTTATTAAAGATAAGTTGGCTATAATTATGTGGGCCTATTTCTGCATTCTTGTTCTGAACCATCGGTCTCTTTATCTATTATTTCACAGTACCACACTCTTTTGATTAATGTAGATTTATACTGGTTGTCCTTATCTCTTCCTTTGGATTCCAGTTACTGTCTTGTGTTTTCTCATTTCAGCATGAAGGATCCCCTTAAGTGTTTCTTGGAGGCTGGGTCTACAGCAACAAAGGTTTTGTTTTCCTGGGAATATCTTTATTTCTCCTTCATTTGTAGTTTGTCAGATATAGAATTCTTAATTATATTTTTCAACAGTTTTAATGTTATCCCACTGCCTTTTCTTCCCATGGTTTCTGATGAGGAATCTCGTTGAAGATTTGTATACATGCTGATTTGATTCTGTGTTGCTATTCTCAAGATTCTCTCTTAGTCTTGGTACAGTCTTAATACCCTATGTGTAGGTGTGGATCTCTTTAGGTTTATCTTTCTAGGAATTTGTTGAGCTTCTTGGATGTGTAATTTTTTTCATCAAATTTGTGATCATCCATCATTTCTTCAGGTATTTTTTCTGTCTACTTTTCTCTCTCTTTTCCTTTTGGTTTCCCATTATGTTTATGTTGGTAAGCTTGACGATGCTTCATATGTCTCTGTGGCTCTGTTCATTTTCTTCTGTTACATCCTGGGTAATCTCAATTGACCTGTTTTCAAGTCTGCTGATTAGTTTCTTCTTCCTATTCAGATATCCTTTTGAGGCCTTCTGGTGAATTTTTCACTTTAGTTCTCGTACTTATCAACTCCAGATTTTATATTTGTTTGTTTTATATGAACTTCTTTCTCTTTATTAACATTTTCTATTTGTTGAGATATAGTTCTCATAGTTCTGTCCTTTTATTCTTTAGACTTATTTTTATTTATTTATTTGCTTATTTTTAAGGCTTTGAACATATTTAAAGTATCTGGTGTAAAGTCTTTGTCATTTAAGTCAATTATCTGGGCTTCCTCAGGGACAGTTTCTATTTGTCTTTTTCCTTAGCAGGGGTCTTGTTTCTTTGAATTCCTCACATTTGTTTTTGTTGTTGAAAACTGTATATATTAATATTACAATGTGGCAAGTGTGGAAATCAGCTTCTTTTCCCTTCCTAGAGTTTATTGGTGCTGTGTCTTATTTGTTTCATGAAAGTCATGAGCTAAACAAAAGTCTGTGTTTGTCATGTGCGGTCACAGAATTCTCAGTTATAAGCTTAGTGGTCAGCTAATGATTGGACAGAGATTTCCTTAAATGCCTGGACCCCAAAATCTCTAAAGACCTTTTGCCAGGATTGTGTGTGTGTGTGTGTGTGTGTGTGTGTGTGTGTGTGTGTGTGTGTGTATGTGTGTTGTGGTATGTGTTTGATACTCAGCCAAGCAGGTTACAACTCAGCCTTAACCTTTACTTCCCACTCCTTCAGACCCTAGGCTTCAGCCAGGGGTTGTAGCTTTAGGACATAAGTTCTTCTTGGGCATGTGCACAGGCCCTCACATGTGTGGGTTTTTAGATGACCAGGAATATGGAGTTCTTCAAAGCCCTTATGGGGACAGTCTCATTCCTCAAGCTTCCTGTCAATCTTTTTGGTTAGTTTATGTTTTGCCCCAACCATTATCCATCTCATTGGTGATATTAAAACACTTGCTTGTAAGATATAATTTCTACCAATACCTGTTCTTCTGCTGGGGGAAGCTCTTGTACAAAATGGGTTTTGCGTCCTGTGACATAAACATAAACCTTTCAAGTGAGGTCTTTCAGTATACGACCAGACAGATCAAATAGTTACTAGTGCTGGGATTGAGGTTCGAATGAATTTAAGCTTTATTTTGCTCCTTTCATTACTTACAATTGCTGTTACTTTCCAATGTTGCCTCTGAGGTTGGGTGGGGGAGATGGTACTAGGAGAAGGTACAACACCATAAAGATCCCAAATCTACGCGAGGCACACAGCCATTTTTCTTCTGTAGATGTTCCTCCGTTGCTGCAACCATTTAGTGAATTTCCAGGATTCTGAAAAAACTGACTGCGACAGTGGTTACCAATGTTTCTTTCATTTTCATTTCCTTTTCATTTTTTTTCGTTTCTTTCATCTCTTTCTATCTTTCCTGGAAGGTCAGAATTTTAAAGATACTCTCTGCCTTTTTCACTGATGTCACTCCAGTTTGCTTGTATCTAATTCCATCCTCTTACTTTCAATGTATTTGTCTCTCAGTCTAAGGTTTGTCTCTTGTAAGCAGAATATTCTTGGATCTTATTTTTGTAGTTTGATGTTTCCTGCTTTTTGGATGGGTTGTTTATTGCATTTATATTTAATATGATTATTTATAATAGTGTGTTGATACATTTTTTTTTCTGTTTGTCTCATGTCATTTTTATTCCTTACTTCTCCCTTTATTGCCATCTCTTGTGTTAAATTTATTTTTACAGTTTTATTTTTAGTCTTCTGTTGGTTTCTTTGTTACTCTTTTTTTAATAGTTGTTTTCTTAGTCATTGTTCTAGGGATTTTAGTATGCATTTGAACCCCTCAAAGTGTACTTCAGAATATTTATTTAATTCTGAATAATGAAAACTTTTCTTGACTCTTTTCCTCCACCATCCTTTGTTCTTTTATTGTTAGGTATGTTACATCTATTTGTTATAAACCCAGCAATTTATTGTTATAATTATTACATATTCATTCTTATGTCTTTTACAGAAGTTAAGAGAAGTATTTGGCATAAAAATTTTTTTGTAGAAGTTTGAATTTATCCATATTTTTACCACATCTTGTACTTTTTTTTTTTTTCCTGTTTGAGTTATTGTCTGGAATCTGCTCCATTTAGACAGAACTATTTCCTTTAGTATTTCAAGATTGATTTGTTAGCAGGGAATTTTCCATATTTTAACTTCATTTTGAATTCATAGTTTTGTTGGATATAGAATTCTTGATCAGTGGTTTTTATTTTTATTTTTGACATTTTGCATATATTCTCCCACTGCCTTCTGGCCTGTGTTGTTTTTAGTAAGTCAGCTTTTAATCTTATTGATGTTCCCATATAATGTGGAAAGTCAGGGAATTTTAAGGTTTCCCTCCTTCTCTCTCTCTCTCTCTTTTTACTTGTTTGTTTGTTTATTTATTTATTTATTTATTTATTTATTTATTTGGCTTCCAGCAGTTTGGCTTTGACGTGCCTGTATGTGCATCTCTTTGTATTTATCTTATTTTGCATTCATTGATATCCTTGGGTTGGTTGGTTTGTTGTCTTAAGAAGTTTTTCCTTCAAATACCTATTCTTCCCTTTCTCCTCTTCACTCTTTCTGAGACTCCTATCCTGCACGTACTTTTGTACATTTGATTTTGTCCTGTAGATCTCTTGGGCTGTAGTTCTGTTTTTTCCTCTCCTTCAGATTGAGTATTCCTCATTTCCACTATCTTCAGCTGCAGGAATTCTGTATTTTACCATCTCGTATCTGCTTTTGATCGACTCTAGTGAATTTTTCATTAGTCAAGTATTTCCATTTTCCCCTTTTGTGTAATTTCTCTTTGTTGAGATTCTGTTTTCATTGAATTATTGATATCGTGCCTTTGTATAATTCTTTAAATGTGGTTTCCTGTAGTTTTTTGAAGATCTTTATAATTGTTACTTTGAAGTGATTTGCTCCTAAATCTAGTATCTGGCACTCTGAGAGATAATTTTCTATCAAATGGTTTTTGTTTTTTTGTATTGTGCAATCTGTGTCCTTCAAAATGTGAGAATGCCTGTATCTCTTCTTATCTTTTTTTTCTTGTTTTTATGTAATAGCTTAGGGGTCATCCCTTTATCTACACTGTTTATTATTCAGTCATTGTTTTGTTAGAAGTCCTGCTTGAACTTTTTGAGGTGATAAGGCTTTTTACTCATTGCTGATGAATCTGTTTGTGGGCTGGTGTGTATTCCCTGTTCTGGCTCCTTTAAAATCTGCCCCCTTTTTACTTCTTTATTTTATCTAGTGTCTCTTCTGTGCATTTGGGTCTACTTCAGTCTCGTCTGTGTGTGTACCCAGCCTTAGGCCGACTTAGCTTACGTGAAGAGCCTGTCAGACGCCGTTTGCCTGTCCCACCTGTAACTTTGTGTTATAACCTCCTGCTCAGCCCCTCTGCCTGTTGCTTGTTTTAAATCCGGTCCTAACCTGAGGTGTGCTGAGCTTTTGGTCACCCTCTTCTGGTGCCACTGGGATTGCCCTTTGTCTGGCAGCATTGCCAATGAAGTGAACCCACTTCTGCAGTGGCAGAAAAGCGTGTGGTTTTCGTAGCCTCTCGGCCCTGTTTGAACTACTGTGTTGACAGGGCTTTGGTGGATGGAAGTACACTTGGGTAAAAATACCACAGAATCCTGTTTTCCACTGAAGTGCCATATTTTTCACAAATACATGCTTAGCAGTTCTTGGTATCCTTTCCTTTGATTCTCATGGCGCTGATACGGTTGTTTTTGCCAGTTTTGTGTAAATTTATAAGAGGATTTCTTGACCTCCTCACTCTCATACTGATGTGAATTTTTGATGTTCTCTCTTGCTGATTTTTTTTTTTTAATCTAACTCTCCTCCCAGGTTTCATCTTTGCCATCCTGTATTCTTGTATGCAGGTAGGAACCATGCCTTAAGTGTTCTGAATGTTTGGATGTGTTAAAACACAGGTGAGGTGATGGAGTTTTTGCTTAAAGCCCTCAGTATCTTCGTGTCTCACTCACAGTAGAAGATAAAGGTGAGCGCTGGGCCTTCCATGAGATTTCTCCTGTTATCTTTTCGACCTTGTCTCCCTTCATGCAGCTGCTTTTACAACAGTTTCTTTGCAATTCCTCTAAAATGCCAGGTATTTTCCTCTGTCAGATCCCATGCACTTGCTCTGCCTCTTCTAAAGGAGTGCTTTTCCTTTAGATTCTCATAGTTCACAGCCGCCGCTAACAGGTTACCTTCTTTTTTATTTTTTTCATTTTCTTAGAGAGAGAGAGAGAGAGAGAGAGAGAGAGAGAGAGAGAGATCATGAGCAGGGGAGGGGCAGAGAAAGGGAGAGAAAGAATCTCAAGCAGGCTCTGCACTGTCAGCACAGAGCCTGATGTAGGGCGTGAGCTCACAGACTATGAGATCATGACCTGAGCCAAAATCAAGAGTTGGAGGGCACTTGTTGGGATGAGCACTGGGTGTTGTATGTAAGCCAATTTGACAGTAAATTATATTAAAAAATAAAAAAACGAGTTGGATGCTCAACTGACTGAGCCACACAGGCGCCCCCTGAAAAGGTTACCTTCTTAGTGAAGCTCTCCCCAACCATTTTGTAAAATCACAAGTTCTCAACCAACGTTTTCTTTCATATACACCTAAGTGTCACTTCGTAATTTTTCTCCATAGCACTTATTACCATCTGTTATATCATAAATTGACTCATTTATTCACTGTCTACCCTACTATATAGTATAAGCTACAATAATTCAGAGATTTTGTTTACTTTGTTTTCTGTATTTCCAAGGTCAAAACTGTCTTCCACAAACACAGTTTAGGCAACCATTAAATACTTCTCGAATGAATGGGCACAAGGTGTCTGCATTCTAGCTTTTCATTCCAGGTAGAAAGATCTGAAAGGATATTGCATGACACACGGCTTTTTTGTGGTCTACATACAGACTCAGTGAGAGAGACCTATCACGTGGTAAGTACAGTATTTGATGTGCCTGCCCAATGTTGTGTTTTCAAGATGGATTTGGCATAGTTTTGCTTGCAGAAATCTAAGAATGTTTCATTCACAAGGAGAGCTTTGATCTAGGCAAAGCAAGAGTAGAAATATGGTGAGGGGTAAAGGGAGACAAGGAAAAAATTATGAAAGTGTCTGTCCAAGAAATGTTGATTTAATTGTGGCCATCCTTGAGTGGGATGTAGAGAGTATAAGATCTGGATGGCCAAGTAAGGTAGAGTTCATGGAGTTAAGGATTGTGGGTATCCTACTGAAGACCTAAGGCTTAGGTGAAACAACGGGAGTCTTAAGCAGGTTGACTGATTGAGTTCTATGTTTTTAGAAGAAAACTATCTGGACAGATGGAGGCTGAACCAGACTAAGGATAACTGCAGGGCAATGAATTTTTTGAAGGATCCTGGAATAGTTGAAATGAGAGATGATGTCATTTTGATCTTCCAACATTGGCAGTGTGGATGGAAAAGAGAAAAGATTGAAGAAAAAGAGAGGAAGTATACAGATTATACCTGCCAATGTAAAATAGAACCTGTAGGATTTGGAGGTTAAAGAGAGGAGTGAATGAAAGATTTGGTTACTAATTCAACAATGCTGTGTGTTTTTGGTGCTAGGAATATACTAGTGAAGGAAACCTTCATCCCTGCCCTCTTGGACCTTGTTTCCTAGGAGAGGCAGACCAATAAAGATTTGTAAATAATTATATAAAGTGTTGGGTTTTAGTAAGTATTATGAAGAAAAATAAAATAGAAACCATTGATAAAAATGTTTCATGGAAGGGTTTGCTAGTTGTGATAGGAAATCTGTTTGGGAAGACTCAACTGTTAAAGACAGTTTTTCTACCCAAGACAAGTCAAATGCTGACCCTTTCTTTGATCGAAGAAAAGTTGGGAACATGTTCGCAGGTCTCAGAACTTCTGCCTTTGAAAATAGGGTTCGTTATAGTGACATTAACTGACAGGAAATCTGCAGGAAGATGAATAGTTGTGGGAAGAGAATTTTCTCAGTTAGCTTATTCTTGGCTTTGAAAGCTGTGTAAGGCTTTTGCAGCTTTGTTTGACATTGCTCACCCTTCCTTTTTTGTTTGCCCCCACGTTTTTCATAATGATGGTGGCCTCATTTCTAGGAGATGCCAGATGTCCAGCATCGCTTCTTTACTGTTCCAGGCACGGTTGCCCGTGCAGGGGTTGACACAAAGCGTGACTGTGTGCTTGACTCACTCACGTGAAGATTTTTTGTTTGTTTGTTGGTGAACATGAGCGAGTATATTAGAATAACTGGAGTCTACCTTGATGTTGTGAAAGACTGAACTTTATGCTCCCAGTGGAGGACAGATTTTGACCTATTTTGCCACATCGATACTGTTACTCATTTCACTAGGGAGAATAGGATTAGTTGGCAGAGAGGAATAAATTGGTTATCTTGTTAAATCTGGAGTGTGGAAGAGCAGGAACTCAACAGGTATCACTCTGGATAATTACATTTTATTTTATTTATTTTTATAATTTTTTAAATGTTTATTTTTAAGAGAGAGTGAGCGAGCGAGCAGGGGAGGGGCAGAGAGAAAGGGAGACATAGAAACCGAAGCAGGCTCCAGGATCTGAGCTGTCGGCACAGAGCCTGATGCGGGGCTCGAACTCATGCACTGCAAGATTATGAACCAAAGTTGGATGCTTAACCGGCTGAGCCACCCAGGCACCCCAATCAATGTTTATTTATTTTTGAGACAGAGAGAGACACAGAGTGCGAGCAGGGGAGGGGCAGAGAGAGAAAGGGAGGCACAGAATCCGAAGCAGGCTCCAGGATCTGAGCTGTCGGCACAGAGCCCGGTGGGGGCCCGGACCCACAAATGGTGAGATAATGTCAGATGCTTAACAGACTGAGCCACCCAGATACCCCTGGATGATTCCATTTTATGTTTGCAAAATCTGTTACAGTTCTTGAGCTAAGTGTTAATGCACATGTCGAATTTGATTCTTCATTTGAACCTTACCATAACCCATGAGACTCACATTAGATGGTAATAAATACATTTTATAGAATTTAAAAAAATGAAGTTCGGAAGATATTTAGTATTTTGTCCAGTGTGTTTCTGCTATTAAGTGACAAACCCTAAATCCACACTTAGGTCTTCTGATTTTTAAGTTTAGAAGGGAACAGATACAGTGGATTAGATCCAATCTCAAAAGCAAGAATGGAAAGAATAAATAAGTGGGGTATGCTAAAAAGTAAGTTTCCCTCGGTTACTTTACAGTGAAAAGTATTACTGATAGGTTTTAAGAAATATTTTTTTAATGTTTATTTATTTTTGAGGAGGGGGAAGGCAGAGAGAGAGGGGGATAGAGGGTCTGAAGCAGGCTCTGAGCTGACAGCAGAGAGCCCCATGTGGGGCTCAGACTCATGCACTTTGGGATCATGACCTGAGCTGAAGTCAGATGCCTAACAGACTGAGCCACCCAGGTGCCCCAAAATATTTTTTAATAAAAAAAAAATTGTGCTTATTTGAGGACCGGATAGGATCAGAGATACAAAGGTAACTACTGCATGGATCCTATGGCATGAGTCATGATTTAACTGAGATATAATAGTACCTTATATCTGTATAAGATATGTTTTATGATAGCTTGCAGAGTGTGTTCATGTTTTTCTTCCCTCATAACGCCTTTGGCTTTATCTTCTGCTGCTCCTTAACATGTAAGTTTTGCTCTAGCTATCAAAAGTATTTTGTTCTTTTAAGAATTAACCTCTTCATTACTTTCAGATCTTTATTCAGTCATCGTCTCTTCCCAGATGCCTTCACATACCCTTAATTCTGGGGCTCTGTTGTACTTGTAATTCTGACTTGTGGTGATATGTATGGTTTCTGTCCTATTGTATTGTAAGGATTTTGAGGCTTGAGAAGATGTCCTTTTTGATGGTGAGTCCTGAGTGCCTACTTCAGTGCTTAGCAAGTGGTAGATCCTCAATAAAGGTGCATTGAATGAATGGAATTATTTAACTGTGGCTTTACTGTATTCCTCTGAGGTTGTATCCTTGTCCCTATATTCCAGATAAGGAAACATCTCTGGTGTAGTTACTTACTTTAGGTCTCATGGTTGTAAGCGTCAAAGCTTGGATGCCACATGAATTTTTGTGCTCTACCTGAGGTGATGGTCTGTAGAAGAATACCCAGTGAGCTGGAGGTGACAGGGAGGACTTCCCCACCAGACTGTTCTGGTTTCGTCTACCCTTTGAGTACTTAACTTACAAAGGAGACTGATGGAAAAAGGAAAAATGTTTTGGTATCATTACAAGTTTGCAGCAGTTAGATTTACATTTTTTCCACTTGAAATTTAGACATTTCCAGGCCCCTAATTTAGATTTAATAACATCTTAATAATTTGGGCTTAATAATAAAATTTTAGTTATTATACGTAGCATTACTGTAGTGGGAAACTTTTCCAATAAAAGGATCGGTGCAAGAATTTTGAAGAAACTAGCCTCACTTGTTACTCTTCTTATGTCATCTAATGAAATGGTAATTTATTTTTCCTTCCTCAGCATACGCTTCATTTTCTTGGGAAAGTTAAGCAAAGGAAAGGAAAAAGTTGGCTGGTGAACTTTTACTGCAACAGTTGAAAAATGTATATAAGAACACTTTTTATAAAGGCTGGCTCACATAGTGATGCAGGTAATATTCTCATCTGTCGAGATGGGAATTTATTGCCAGGAACTGGCCGAAAACTGTGACACAGCTGAGTCAAGTCTTTGCCACTAATTGTCATGTCGATGCTTTCGACATAGTTCAGTTAAGGCTTTCATGTATTTCTTCCGGCAAGAGTCCATATCTGAGCGTGGTGTTTTACTTGGCTGCCTAGTCACCTTGGTAAGAAACCCTTCTGTTGTTCAGATGGTTTTTACATAGGTAACCCTTGTAAAGATTTTCAGGAGTTTTTGTTTGTCATAAAATAGTGAAGATTCTGTGAACGTCTTTGAATCACTGCCCCCAAGCAGTTGGCAAAAGGTATTGAATATTCTTATGCAATTAATGTTAAGTCATTGCTTCATTGGTTCAGTTAAAATGTAGGCATAAATGATAATGGTCTGCATCATGAAAGACCTAAATAATAATAAAAGTATTGATTAATTATTAAATATACATCTGTGTTTTAAAATGATATATTATGATTGCCATTCAATCAATAATGCTACTAGAAAGCTGTCACTTAGCTTGATTTTTTCCTAAACCTGCGGAAAAAATTTTAAGGCACATTGATTTCTGATAGGAGTAAATTGAACATGCAGTGACCGTGGCTGCTTTGGCCGTGATTTTGTAGGTAAACCACAGCTAATTCATAAAGTGCTGTAGACCCTTTAATACCTACCAAAAATGGGCAGGCTGTCAATTTGGAAGATTCCATCTAAAACATATTCCTTCACTTGGCCCTTGAAAAACTCTACCACAGTACCCTGCATAGAATTTAGTTTATTTACTGTGAAGAAGGAATGGTTGAGTCAACTCGCAGGAGATAAATCTGTGGTAGGTGTTCTGGGGCTGATTTTTAAACCACATGCCATCTCCCTCTTTTAGTTTATTTAACTTGCTAATATGTAAATTTTATTAATGAAACCAGGAGGGCTCATTCAGAGATATTTTAGACTTTTGCTTTTGTTAGGAGTGACAAACTAGTTTTGTTACTGAATAAATTCAGAGCTTTTAGAAAGAGCTCTTTATTTAATCTGTCTTAAGACATGAGAAAAGTAGCTATCCAGTGTTAATTTACATTTTTAAAGGTTAATTTGCAGTACTGAGTTGTAATATCCAAGATTACTTTTCATTGGATTAACTGATAGAAATGAACCTGTTATTTACAACATCAGTTTTGAACATCAACATCATGCTGCCTTTAATAGAGGGGATCAGTGTATACAGCATCCAAGTTCTAACCAAGGTCCAGACCAGGCACCAGAGTTACTAGTTTTTACATGGCTTGATTAAAAAAGAGGAGGCTCCTTTGCACTGAAATTTTCCTTCTGAAATGGGCACATTTCCCAGCATAAATATGATACTTCTATACTAATCAGGATGGAGTCTTATCCTGCAATGGGCCTTACATTTTGGGCTTTTTACCACATCATTGCTGTTTTCTACATGGTCAAAAATAGATATAGAGTAAACCAACCCCAAAAGTCAATTATAGGGTTTATAGTGATGTACTGTGAAAAATTCGGTTGTGTTTTTCATTATACAGAATGTTCTTTCCAAAGACATAAACAGAAAAAGCACATATGTTTGATTTTAAAAATAACTGCATAGCTCTTTAAAATGTTGGAGACATTTGGATGCTTTGAAATGATCAGCATTATAATTACATGATAAACCCTCTATCTAAAGACAGGCCTGGTTTGTAATTATTGTAATTATTTATTCAGTTGCCCCCCCCAACCTTTATATAAATATATGTATACATACATGTATGTTATGTGTATATATATGTGTGTGTATAAATATATATGTATATATATTTTAAATGAGGGATCAACATAAATACTTTGAAACTGTTTCAAATGCACATTTGATTGATCTGGTAAACTTATTTTCTGATTTCTTCCCAAGAAGCAAATGCTAATATGTGTTATATCACTTTTGGAGCATACATACTAATTTACAAGTAATATATTATAAAAAGTATGGAAAATGGAAACCATTTGTCCATTATGAATTAGTACTATGCTTAAAATACGGTTTGTGAAATCCAGTTGCTAGTATACTTTCTAAAATAGTATAAAATAGTACTTAACAGTGATTTGAAATGAAACTTTACATTCCTGAGGAGAGCTTATCTAAGCCTCACAAAACTTTAAAGTGAATGAAAAATTTTGTAATAATGATATTATATTCAGTGAGATGCTTTGAAGCCTTATAATTTAAAATGGTGTTTTTTTTAATTAATGATTATTCATCATTTTCCAGCTTTAAACTGCAGTTAATTTATATTTTGGCTGCTTGAAAATGTACAAATAAGTGTTCCTTATTTAATGCTTTTTTCCTGCAGTCAGGGCTTAATTTTCCATAGCCAGATTTCAGCCTAATGTAAATCTTGGTTTCTTTGCTTTATCGAAATGGTTGCTTTGTTTTTTACTGACTGAGATTGTAATTATTCGTTCACTCATGTAAATAACATTAGCACAATCATAACTGGATGATAACTCGTTTTACACCTGGTAACTTCTCTCATTTCTGAGATGGTATAAATAAGGAAATCAGATGTTTCATTTGTTTCCATATGCACTTGTAGCAGAAAGATTTGATTTGACTGATTATGAGCCAGCCATTCTTACCTTCTTTCTTTCTGGAAGAGCCCTGAATATGCATAGACACCCTGAATAATCTCAGTCCATTGTGGTGACCCTCTTCTTCTCAGTGATTGGTTTAGGAAGAGTCATGTGTCCCAAACGTAGTCTGTGAGATCTAGAGAAGTCTGAATGGCTTCAGGGAAGGTTCCCTGACTGATCTATCAAATTACCTGCAGAAGGCTGCCCTCTTTTATTGGATGAGAAATATGGAAGTACTGCAGCATTATAATATAAGCTTCCGGGCCAGGTTGCCTGTGTTAGAATCCCAGCGCTTCCCTTACTGGCTTTGTAACCATAGCGGTTCATTTAATCTTTCTGTACCTCAGTTTTTCTGATTATAAAAATGGGGCTAACTTAGACATGGAGCATTACTCATTTGAGAAAATGCAGGAAATGCAAATCAAAGCCACTAGGATAGCTAGAATCGAAAAGTCCGTTAACAACAAATACTGGTGAAGATTTGGAGGAATTTGAATCCTCATTCATTGCCTTGGGAAATAGTATAGTAGTTCCTCAAACGATTCAACATAGTCAACCATATGACCCAGCAGTTCCATTCCTAGGTAAATATATATATTCAAGAGAATTGAAAACATACGTCCACACAGAAACTTGTACATGTATGTTTATCGCTGCATTATTTGTAATAGCCAAAAGGTGGAAACAACTTGAATGTCCATCAGTGGATAAATAGATAAATGAAATATGATTTATCAATTCAACAGAGTAGTGTTTGGCCACAGAAGAGAATGAAGTGTAGCGATACATGTCACAACATGGGGGAACCTTGACAACATTGGTAGGTGAAAGAAGCCATTGGTGGTGAAAGACCACATGTGTTATTCCACTCATGAAGATCTAGAATAGGGAGATTTATAGATAGGAGATACATCAGTGGTTGCTTACAGTTGTGGCTGGCATTTAGGTGGAGGATGGGGAGTGACAGCTAAAGGTTACTATTTCTTTTTTAGGTGCCAAAAATATTCTCAAAGTGACTAATTATGGTTCCACATATCCGTGAATATACTATCAACTATTGAATTGTACACTTTAAGTGAGTGAATTATGTGGTATGTGAGTTATATTCCAATAAAGCTGTTAAACATGGGGCTAATAATAGTATCCTCCTTATAGGCTGTTGCAGGAAAGATGTTAATTAATGAGCATAAAGTTCCTAGAACAGTGCTTGGCTTATAGCAAGCACTCAAGTAATGATAAGTATGCTAAAAACTAATTACAGCTCGGAGAGGAGTCAGGAGACAGTATGCAAGAGAAGGAAGGTCCTGGAGTTGGAAGGGACTCAGACTGCCTTACAGCAGTCTTCGGTGATTTCATTTCTTCGGTGATTTCATTTCTTCTTTCTCAGTGCACATAAGCTGTCGTCGTCTCCAAACTTTTACATTTCAAAGCTTTATCACCTTTGGCCTTTGTATATATTAATGCTTGTAAGTTTATTTTTAGTTTGTCTTTATCACTGGATTAAAACATCTTTGAGGGCCTGTACTGTGTTTTAAATGTTAATATCCATTATTTGCTGAGTACAAGATTGTGCCTGCTGATGGCACGTAGGTAGGTGGTTGATCATTTGTAAATGAGAGGGAAAAGGTAGTAACTTTGGTTTTGTTGGCATCATCTAAAACGTGCTTGCTGTTTGATGTTCGTTTCTGCTGCTTCTGGGCTTGTGCTTGTCAGCACTTTATGATTGAAGTCTCCTTTGCAGGTTTAGTAAATACAACCCAGGTTCCTATTTCAGTTCTTTCTTTTTTTAATATTCATTTTTTAAGAGAGAGAGAGAGAGACAGAGACAGAGACAGAGCATGAGTGGGGGAGGGACAGAGAGAAAGGGAGACAGAATCTGAATTAAGCTCTAGGCTCTGAGCTGTCACCACAGAGCCAGACTTGGGGCTTAAACTCAGGAACCATGAGATCATGACCTGAGCAAAGTTGGATACTTAACCCACTGAGTCTGTTCTGACTGGAGTAGAAAAACGTTTAAAATGCTAGTAGCTACCTGCCCCAGGCCTTTACCTCAGTTGATGAATACAGTGGGACTCCTTGTTTTTGTTGTTTCTGACGATAAATGTAGTACATGCTCATTAAGTGAAAAAAAGCAGATGTCAATTAGTTTTTTAAAAGTCCAAAACACCAGTAAACCCAACATTTAAAAACAAAATCCTATTGTTCGGTGTATATTAGTATAGGTATAAGTGTGTGTATGTGTGTGTATACTTTTTGTTTTCAGTGCTTATACTTAGTTTTGATTGTGAGTTGGGGATGGCATGGGGGTAGATGGAGAAGTAGATTAACTAAAATTTAAAAATTGTCAATTTACGCTGCTTTGGGAGAGTGCACTTCAAACTTCCCAGTAGTACCTGGTGATTAGGTAATCAGCAAATTATCACTGAGTACAAAATATGCCGTGACTTCTAGAGCCCCACTTGTGTATCACACAGACTAATTCTTGGAGTTTTTTCTTACTCATTTTAAAAGATAGAGATATTTATATTTTCTTATTGAGTTATAAGAACTCTATATTAAGGGATGGTCTTTAACCCTTCGGTTTTTGTGTTACAAAAATTTTTTAGTGTATTATTTGAAACAAATTTACATGTTTATGACATTATTTTCATCCAGAAGTTTTACAGTCTATATAAGTCACATATAACAGTCTTATTTGTGGTTTTCTAGCTTTGGTCTAATGGTTGGTAAATTCTTTTGGTAAGAGTGGTATTAAGTCATCCTCTCATAGCTAATGAGAGTAGCTCATTGAAGATGGCAGGCTCACCTGTTGTGTTTTTGGTCTGCTTTAATGCTACTGACAACCTTCGTAGACCTTGAACAGTTCTCTCACGAATCAGAGTACTTGGAGTATTTTCTTTCTTGGCTTGTTTCCTGTGTTCTGATTTTCTTTTATTCTTCACAACTCCAAACCTTCAGTGTCCATATAACTACTTATCATTAAATATAACTGGCATATATGGATATATATATAGATAATAATAGGAAGGATTGTAGAAAATATTTTTGAATGAATAAACTTCATGAACTGGTATAGGAGTCCCGTCTTCTGGTATACCTTTTATGATATAGCATCCCTTTTTTCTTTTGGGTGGCTATTTGTATTTGTACCTTGGAGCTCTTAGTCCTTTCTAATTTACATGTTTTAGGTGTTTACTCCACTGTTTTCTGGGTGTGAATTTCTATTGGGGAGAACTGTGAACACCAGAACAGTGCTTGTCATGTGGTAGGAAATAAGTAAAGTTTGAACTGAACTGATAAGCAGATTGAATCTATTTTTACCTTGAACCTGTTCTTCCATTATTTTGATAGAAATTTTATGAGCTTCACATCATGAGAAATGTATTCAAATTAAAGTATAAAGTTTCTTTTTAAAATTGTGTATAAATCAGTTTTGGATTAGAACAGCATCAACTACAGAATTAAATCAGGAACTTGCTCTATTAACTGTGATCTTGGGCAAATTACTTAATGTTTTTTGACATAATTTCCGGTTTATAAAATGAAACTAATTTTTTGAATTGATGATGATTGAAGGAGATATCTCTAGTAGAATATGTGTCAAATAGTTGAGAATCAATATATGTTTACAGGTTATTGTTTTTAGTCTCCTTTTAATATGGGACATAGAGCTAGTTTTGAGTATGCTTTTTCATTTTCTAATCAGCTGGGTTTTCCCCTTCTTTCCATTTCCTACCCATCCTTTATACAGTCGTTTATTTAAGCATAATTTATTAAATAGAATATTGGACGTAATAGCCTGATTTTGTTTCCTTCTAGATAATATTTATTATCTTGGGACCCTATCCTTTACATAACTTAAAATATATATATGTAGGGGCGCCTGGGTGGCGCAGTCGGTTAAGCGTCCGACTTCAGCCAGGTCACGATCTCGCGGTCCGTGAGTTCGAGCCCCGCGTCAGGCTCTGGGCTGATGGCTCAGAGCCTGGAGCCTGCTTCAGATTCTGTGTCTCCCTCTCTCTCTGCCCCATCCCCACTGATGCTCTGTCTCTCTCTGTCTTAAAAATAAATAAAACATTAAAAAAAATTTAAAAAATATATATATATGTATAACTTTTTAAATTAATTTTTAAATTTTAATTCCAGTATAGTTAACAGTGTTATATTAGTTTCAGATGTACAGTATAGTGATTCAACACTTCTGTACATTACTCAGTGCTCATTACAGTAAGTGTTCTCTTGGGGCCCTGCTCTTTTGCATGTAAGAATAGTTAATATCTAAACCTTGGGAGACCATGTAGCCTAGTTGAAGAAATATGAAAGTGTATCATTAGGACAGTGCATGCAATTAACCTGGTTTTTGTCAATGATAAAATAAATCTAGAATTGGCTTCATCTTATCGGTGAACTGGCTTCATTTTACCAGTATGTGAGCTGTGATCTTTTTAGAGAAATAAAATTTATAATATCAGATAGTGATATTTTATTGAAGCATATCCTCTGTACTTGCAAAATTCATCTTCTTTTCTTTTTTTTTTTAATGTTTATTTATTTTTGAGAGAGAGAGAGAAAGAGAGAGAACGAACGAACAGGGGAGGAGCAGAGAGAGGGGGAGACACAGAATCCGAAGCAGGCTCCAGGCTCTGGGCTGTCCGCACAGAGCGCCATGTGGGGCTTGAACTCACAAACCATGAGATCGTGACCCGAGCTGAATTCAGATGCTTAACTGACTGAGCCGCCCAGGTACCCTTCATCTTTTCTATCACATCTGTCTTTTCATTTTAACTTCCCAATTTTAGTTTTGATTAATCCTCTTTATTAAAAGAGTTTTTTTGTTTGGTTTGGTTTGGTTTTTTGGGCTTTAAAATTCTGTCACTAGTTTTTTCTGATTGAGACTGACAGGCATAAATCCTTTTCTAGTGTACTGTACATGAGGATTACCTGCAGCAAATTTTTAATCTTACTCTGGCTTTCTGCTGGCATTGAGCATTTCTCTAGGCAGCTTTTTTTTTTTTTTTCAGTCATTTGGTGAGTGCACTTAAAGAAGAGATTCCTTTGATTGTTGATTTAAAATTTTTTTTTCAACGTTTATTTATTTTTGGGACAGAGAGAGACAGAGCATGAACGGGGGAGGGGCAGAGAGAGAGGGAGACACAGAATCGGAAACAGGCTCCAGGCTCCGAGCCATCAGCCCAGAGCCCGACGCGGGGCTCGAACTCACGGACCGCGAGATCGTGACCTGGCTGAAGTCGGACGCTTAACCGACTGCGCCACCCAGGCGCCCCTGATCGTTGATTTTAGACAAACATAATTTAACTATTTAACTCTTGTTGAAAGGTAAACATGAATTCTAAAGCAAGCATAATGAATGGAGTACATACACATACATTTCAGATCATTTGTATATAAATTTCATATCATTTGACCTTAGAATTTCTGTTGCAAATCATTTTCTCCTAAAATTCTGAAGTCTTTCTCCTTACCATTTTCTAGCTACCACTGTTGCTGTTGACAAGTCCTGTGCCATTCTGATCTGTGAGCCTTTATATGTGACCATTTTCCCCCCTTAATGTTGACATTTTTAGGATCATTTATCAGTTATGTTGTGATATTTTATGATATCGTGGTGTGATATGGGTCTTATTTCATCTACTTTGCTGGGTACTTCTTTCAGTTCTTAGCAATTTTCTTGAATTATTTCTTTGGTAATTTCTTTTCTGTTTCTCCCTCTCCATCTCTCTCCCTCTGTCTCTCTCTCTCTCTCTTTCTTTCTGTCTCTTCTTTCCCTCCATCCATCTGTACATCAGATATTGGCCTGGCCATTTTTGTGGAACATTCTTAAAGAAGATCATTGAATGTAGATTTCTATTGCCTTAGACTAAAAATTTCTACAAGGAGGAACCTTTTAGTTTTTTGCCTAGGGTTTATAAGCCTGGCTGTGAGAATTTTGGTAGCTCAGCAGAAGGAGCCTGGGGTGGGGTGGGGGGGTGTATCTCTCATAATTTAGTATGTAGACTTCTCCTTAGTCGTTCTTTTTTTCAGAGTGATGTATCAGACACAGCCTCCACCCTCTTTCCTTACCATGCTTGGTGTTCACAGCACAGAATTTTTCAGGTATAATCTCTCCAAAGGTGACACCTTCATTCTTTGGAAGGGTGGTGAAAGAACAGTGGTCTGACTTGAATGAGGTTGGAAAAGGGATTTGCTCCCTTTAGAATCGCTCCCTGTAGAAACTACAATATATTCTGGTTTTCAGTCTCACCACGCAATTCTGCATTTCATTCTCAATCTTTGTCATGGTTCTGTAACACAAAACTGCTTGATTTTTGCTGACTTATTTCCCTTAAGCTTAGGATTCCACTCTGTTGTCTCCTTTGTAGCTTCCAAAGTGTTACTAACATTCTTCCCTGCTGTCGTCTCCTTTCCCTTTTCCATTTTGTATTACTTTCCTAAGGTAAAAGACTAATATTTTTACCTCTTTTGTTTTCAGGATAGAACAGAGGTAAATGTCTTATTTTAGTAGGCATACCATTTCCTTCTTAAGATGGAGCATGTAATATTTGCATAGTCTCATATACATGATCGAGAAAAGTGAATTATGAGGAAACCTAAAAGCAAAATAAAAGAACAATAATGAGTAAAGATAAATATCTCTAAAGACTGAGTTAGTAAAATCAGAGAATGAGGAAAGAATATTTGAATGTTAGTCAACAAGCCAGTTATTTAAATAAAATATCCCTACAGCTGGGAAAGAATAACACTGTTGTTCCATTCCTTTCTTGTTGCTATAGAATATTAGAAAGGATAGTGTATGAATTCTAAGTGGCATATATCTAAGAGTATAATTGCTGGGTCATATGGTAAGTATATGCTTAGTTTTATGAGAAACTGTCAAGTTGTTTTCCAGAGTGGCTGCCCACTATTTAAATTCCCACCAGCAGTGTATGAGAGTTTTAGTTCCTATGCATCCTTATTGGTACTGGGCATTGCCAGGTTTTGTTTCGTTTTAATTTTGCCATTCTCATAGATGTAAAGCAGTATTTCATTGTGATTTTATTTTGCACTTTTCCTAATGATTGATGATGTTGGGTATTTTATTTGCCATCCATAAATGTTGTGTCACCTCAAACTTCTCCTCATTGTTTACTGGATTATTTGTTTTCTTTCTTTCGAGTTTTGAGGGGTAATTATTTATTCTGGATACCTGTCTTTCAGAAGTCTTCTGTCTAATATGTGATTTGAAAATAATGTCTCCACATCTATAACTTGTCTTTTTACCCTTTCAACCGGGATCTTTTACAGAGCAAAAGTTTATAATTTTGATGAAGTACAGTTTATCAATTTTTTTCTTTTATGTATTATGCTTTTGATATTGTATCTAAGGACTCTTTGCCTATCTGAAGGTCACAAAGATTTTTCCTACGAGTTTGATAGTTTTCATGTTTTACATTTAATTCAGTTTTGAATTTTAGGTAAGTTGTGAAGTATAGATTAAGATACATTTTTTTTCCTGCATATATGTGTCTAGTTGTGTCAACACTATTTGTTGACAAGTCTGTCGTTTCTCCATTGCATTGCCTTTGCATGTTTGTAAATAACCAATTGACCACCCCTATGTGGTTCTATTTCTGGACCCATTTTTCTGTTCCATTGATCTTTGAGTCTAGCCTTTCTCTCTTACCATATTGTCTTGATTACTATAGCTTTATAATAAATCTGAAAATCTCTTAAAATGAGTTGTCTTTGATTTTCTTTTACAAAATTTCCTTGGCTATTTTAATTTCCTTGCCTTTCTGTATATAATTTAGAATGGTCTTGTTTAGAAGAAATCCTGCTGAGATTTTGATTGAGTTTGCCTTAAATGTGTAGTTCAGTATAAGGAGAAAGGACATCTTAACTATATTGAGTCTTCCAACCCATGAAAATGGTCTTTCTTTTTTTTTTTTTTTAGTTCTTTTTCTTTTCTGTCATCAGAATTTTATAGTTCTCAGTGTACTGATTGTTCATATATTTTGTTAGATTTACTCCTCTGTATTTTAGTTTTTGTGGAGATATTATAGATAGTACTGTTAAAAAAGTTTTCATTTCTAGTTGCTCAATGCTAGTATGTAGAAATCTAACTTACATTTATATGGTGAGCTGTAGCCTGTGACTTTGGTAAACTTAACATAGTAGTTCTAGGAGCTTTATTATAGATACTTTGTGATTTTCTTTATAGACAATTGTCCGCATATAAGAACAGTTTTAATTCTTTTTTTCCAATTGAATGCCCTTCCTTTCCCTCTCCTCCCCTCCCTTTAAGTCTCATTGCATTGGCTGCGATTTCTTGTACAGTGTTGAAAATGAGCAGTGAGAAGAGATATTTTGCCTTGGTCCAGTATTGTATGAAGAGCATTTTCTTTGGCCATGAAGTGTGAAGGTCTTTTGTATATGTCCTTCATTGCATTGAGGATGTTCCTTTCCGTTTCTGGATTGCTGACAGTTTTTATCATGAAATGGTGTTAATAAAGACCATGTGATAATTTTTTTTAGTAGTTAATATAGTGTATTATATTCACTGATATTTAAATATTGAACTAGCCTTGAATTCCTTGGATAAATTGTGGTTGGTTGTGATGTTCTTTTTATATATTAGTTCAATTTGCTAATATTTTGTTGAGGATTTTTCATCTGTGTTCATGAGGAATGTTGATTTGTGATTTTCTCTTTTTGTACTGTCCTTTTCTGGTGTTAGTATATTTAAATGCTATATATTCCAGGGTTTCAGTGACCATTTACACATTCAGCAAAATGCTAGGACTCACAGCATTCAACATATAGTTGTACTTGTAGCTACAATTTATTACAGATCAGCAAGGGAAAATGACTCAAGGGAGTCTGGAGGCATCAAGCTTTAAAATTCTCCCTTCTGAGAGAACAGGGCATAATGAACATATTTTTCTAACAGTGAATTGCAGTGACACATGTGCTGTGTTTCTGCCCAGGGAGTCTGCTTAAGACTCAAAATCTAGGATTTTTATTGAGAGCTGGTCCTATAGCCACACCATGTGTGGCATGAGTAGCCACAAGTTCCCTATTTCCAGACTTCAAGAATGAAAGCAGATACTTACATAAATCATGATATGTGTACAAATAATCTATGCAAGCTGGTTACAGTAGGGCTCAATGCCCCAAGCAGGCAAAACAATCTTGCTATATAGAGGACATCCCTAAAGCAGAAGTTTGATATGCTAGCCAAATGCTAGCTCTGCAGTCAGGCCCTTCTCAAGGTATAGTAGCATCAGGCCTGCTGTGTTAACTCTTTTCTGCACAATATAGGACTATTCTGTTGTCTTTTTCTTAAGTGAGTTTGTGTGTTTTAAGGAAATGGCCATTTTTTTCTAGTTTGTCAAAGTTATGTTCATAGACATGATTGTAGTGTTCTCTTATCCTTTTATTATCTGTGAGTTCTTTTGTGATGGTTCTTCCTACACTTCTTGCTTAAACTGGCCAGGGCATTATCAGTTTCATTGATCTTTCCAAAGGAGTAATTTTTGGTTTCATTGATATTTCTCTATTGCTGTTTTGTTTTCAATTTCATTGGTTTCAGCTCTTTATTACATCTTTCGTTCAACTTGTTTTCAGTTTACTTCTCATTTCTTATGATGGAATGCTTAGATTATTGATTTAAGACCCTCTTTTCTAATATATGCATTAATGCTGTACATTTCCCACTTAGCACTACTTTAGGTGTATCCCCAAAATTTTGGTTTGTTGTATTTACGTTTTCATTTAGTTAAAAATTTCTTTATTTCCTTAAGACATCCTATTTGAATCATGGATCGTTTAGAAATTTGTTTTATAATTTCTTATTTGGAATTATTTTCTAGTTATCTTTTATTAATTTCTAGTTTAATTTATTCATGGTCAGAGAAAATATTTTGTAAGATTTCAGTATTCTGTAAGATTTGTTTTATGTATGACCTTATATGTGTTTTGTGTGTGTGAATTTTCATTTGCACTTCAAAAAATTTGTATTTCATTGTTGAGTGTATAATAAGTGTATTATAATACATCTTTTAGGTCAGGTTGTTTTATGGTATTGTTCAGGCCTTAAATATCCTGCTGATTTTCTATCAACTCGTTCTTTTAATTCCTTGATAAAAGTATGTTTAATTATCCATATATATTTGTCTGTTTCTTCTATCAGTTCACTCAGTATTTGCCTTATGTGTTTTGATGCTCTGTTGATAGGTGCATACACATTTAAGATTGTTACGTCTTCATGGTGAAGTCATGTTCTTCATTATTCCTTGTAATTTTCCTTGTTTTGAAGTCTACTTTGTATGATATTAATTTAATCACTTCTTTCTTCTGGTTAGTGTTTGAATGTTATGTATTTTTTTCATTCTTTTACTTTTAACCTATCTATATCACTTTAGTTAAGATGGCTTGAGTATTTCTTTTTGATTTCTTTTTGTTTATCTACTTAAATGGACTAGGAAGAAACTTGTATTTTTGTATTTATAATTGAAGTAAAAAGAAATGTTTTCGAGTTCACCAGGAATTGAGGTTGTTACTGGATTTTTATTTTAGGATGTGGTTGTAATTGGATTGTACCACTGGACCACAGTGCCCAGGAAAGTAATAAAAAGAATCAGAAAACTCCTCTGAGAGCAGTTACCAGGTTGTCTTTTCTGAGGCCTGGTTATAGACTTTGGATAAAACTTCTTTTAGCACTCTTCATCCCTAGGGTTCCTAATCACAATAAGCATTATCATTTCTCAGGCTAAGGACTGTTTTGATCACTGACAATTTGAATGGTAGCAGAGGGCTAACAGCATTAATGAATAATATCTAGATATTTGGGGGCATGAGTTTTTAGTGGCAGATAAAAGTCATGTGAAACCCACAACTTTTTCTTTTTCTCTTGGTGCTCTGTAGTTTCTTTACATTACCATTAAAATAATCACGTTAGGTCCAGCTCAGAGCCTGTGTCTGCCTTTGTATCTTTCCTCTTTCATTTGCATTTCTGTACATTACATAAAGTTTTGTGGAATTAATTTTTCTGGGAACATGCGTACAAATCACAAGGATGTATTGTATTGAAAATATTCCTATGTGTGGTTGTAGAAATGGAACTTTAGACTTTCAAATGCATAGCTCAGGCTTGTACATTAATTGTATAGGGGAATAATTATTCTGGTCTTTACTTTGTCTCGAATTTTTATCAAGGCGGTTTACAAAGTAAATGGTCTATAGTCTTTCTTTAGATTATCTCATCCTTTGAAACTGGCTTTAATTACCATTGACATGCTAGTGACAAATTTATGTCTTTAGTCCACACTTCATTCCTGATT
Organism: Prionailurus viverrinus; assembly: GCF_022837055.1. Lineage (NCBI taxonomy): Eukaryota > Metazoa > Chordata > Mammalia > Carnivora > Felidae > Prionailurus > Prionailurus viverrinus. Next base: position 43,181,057 of record NC_062565.1, on the reverse strand, counting down.
TTCAGGCTGTGATGTTGGTTGGTTTCATACTTGACATCTTCATTTGGATGTTTAATAGTTTAAAACACCATCCGTGATTCCACCAATGAACCATTCTTCTTTTCCACTTTTTTCAGCTCACTTTGATGTTAAACTCCTTAGCATAATTCTTGTTTTCTTTCCCTTATATTCTGTACCTACTTTATCAGTGAGTCCTCTCACCTGTATTTTTCAAGATATGCTTAAACCAGGGTACTGTTTTCTGACTTGAGAAGTTTGTATTTATCAATATTTACTTCTTGTAAGATTCAACAGAAGATAGTGGTTAAGATCATAGACAAAGTAACCAAACTATGTGGGTTAAAATTCTACTTTTACAATATTACAATTGTGTGATCTTTGTCATGTTTTTAAATCTCTGTGTTTCCGTTTCCTCACCTCAAAATAGGGATGTAGTACTTATCATATATAGTTGCCATGAAACTTAAATAATTAATATTGATAATATTCTTAGAAGAATGCTGCCTATTTGTTAGTTAAAAATACACTTAACCCCCTTAGTCTGTTTTCTAAGGAGCAACCATGTTTTATTTAAAAAATATAAACCTTTTCTTAAATTCCTATACTCAGAAATATTTTAGTGGCTTCCTGTTTGACTCACCGTAAAAATGAAACTTCTTACAATATCCTTCATTAGCTGATCCTGTTTCCCCTGAGATCGACTTCCTGCCTGTCTTGCCTGTGCTCATCCCGTCTTAGCCACACTGTCTTTTTAGCTGTTTCTTAAACACAACAATCACATTTCTACCTCAGACCATCCAAAACATTTTCCCTTCCCTTCACAACTCTTTATTCTCATACCCCTTTATTTTCTTTTATAGCAGTTATCATTATACGGAATGCTATTTAGCAACATGATTTTCATCCTTTCTTTTATTTCCTATCTTCTCCACTAGTGTGTAAGCTTCCCAAGAGCAGAGACTTTGTAATTCCTAGTGGATCAAATAGTGCGTGACACGTGGTAGAAGTTTCTTAAGTATTTATTGAATGATTGAGTGAATGAATGAATGAAATGAAATGAAACAAATTGTCTACATTTATTCCCTGGACAGTGTAGTCTTACATATCTGGGAGTTGTTACTCATTGTCAGTTTAAAATAATCACAGATGTTTTGAGTTGGAGGGGACATTTGAGGTAATCACATTTTATTACTTTTTAAAAAATTAGCAGAATGAGTAGAGACAGAGTTAGGCAAGTATCTACATCTTATGACTGTTTGTTCTTTTTACTGTAAATATTTCCTTCCTGAACTCTATGGTGATAGTGGAGGTGGAGGCTGAGATCTAAATTCAGTGTTGGGTTTCACAGCAAATAGTAGCATATTTTCCTATTTTAAATCCACTTTACTTTTTATCTTTATATCCCCGTAGGAATAAATATTATTTCTTTATTCTTAGGAGTAAATGCATTTCATAATTTGGAGAAAATTAACCATGTAACTGGTAATTCTAGCCTAGTTGCAAGGTTTCCTGTTCTGATCTTAGATTTGTATAAGAAAAAAATATTTAGATAATATTTTCATGTCAGCTTATCACTTTAACATATTTCCCTTTGGTGATGAACTAGTCTTTTTGAAAAAATTATTTGAAATTTCTCAAACAGAAAAGTTTACATTTTTGCTGAGTATTACATCTTGAATATCTGCTTTATCCTGTCTTGGTTGTCATGCTTTATAATCAGAAAAAGTCACAATGGGAATATCAAGCTTCTGGGTCTTCCATAGAGGAAGGTGATTTGGAGCCATTGTACTATAGGGATTGATAGTTGATGAGAAGGGTAAATCTTGTTGTGATCCGTTTTCTTGCCTGCACTTTACTTATCTTTATTGTGTTGGAAAGCTTAATCTCTTTCTTCTAGCCTTGCCCTCACAATGAAATACTTTATGCTATAAAAGAGTCCATTATAATGGGGGTTTCAGTATAAATCACTTTATAGTTTAGGTTAATATACTGTTCATTAGTTTGGAAGTTAATGATGGTTTCCTACCTGTGAATGATTGTGTTTCAGTATTTGACTTGTATTGATCACACACCATAAATGTAAGAGCTAAAACTGTGAAACTCTTAGAGGAAAACAGGGGGAAAACATTGATAACATTGAATTTGGCAATGATTTCTTGCATTTTGACACCAAAAGCAGAGGAAACAACAGAAAAAATAGATGAGTCGGACTTTATCAAATTTAAAAACTTTTCTGCACCAAGGAACACTATCAAAAGAATGTAAAGTCACCCCACAGAGTAGAAGAAAATATTTGCAAGTCATATATAAGATAAGGAATTAATATCCAGACTCTATTAAGAATTCCTACAACTCGGGGCGCCTGGGTGGCGCAGTTGGTTAAGCGTCTGACTTCAGCTGGGTCACGATCTCGTGGTCTGTGAGTTCGAGCCCCGCGTCAGGCTCTGGGCTGATGGCTCAGAGCCTGGAGCCTGTTTCCGATTCTGTGTCTCCCTCTCTCTCTGCCCTTCCCCCGTTCATGCTCTGTCTCTCTCTGTCCCCCAAAAAATAAATAAATGTTGAAAAAAAAAATTAAAAAAAATTCCTACAACTCAACAACAAAGAGAAAAAGCAATCGTTTAAAAAATGGGCAGAGGGCTTGAACACATTTCTTCCAAAAAGAGGTACAAATGATCAATGAGAGTATGAAAAGATGCTCAACAGCATTAATCATTAGAAATGGCAAATCAAAACCATAGTAAGGTACCACTTCATACCCATGAAGATGGCTATTATCCAAAAAATAACAACAACAACAACAACAACAACAACACCCCCAAACAGAAAATAACAAACCTCAGCGAGGATGTGGAGAAATTAGAATGTTTGTGCATTGCTAGTAGGAATGTAAAATGGTGTAGTTGCTGTGGAAAACGGTGTGGTTCTTCCTCAAAAATTAAAAATAAATTATTATTTCTAAGAAGTTACTCCTTTTCCCTAATAATATTTGGATTAGTATCTACAAACTTGTTTCTCCGTAGAGCTACCTGAGCGTTCAAGGTTTCATAAGAGAATTTATTCTGGTTTTTGGTACTTTTGATGGAAAGGAAGACATTTACAGAGGATGTAATACGATTTGTGTTTTTACCAATAATTTAAATTTCTTAGATATCACAATTATTCATAAATATTTTTAAATAGGAGTTTTTAGTTTTTAGCTATTCAGTTTAAAATACAGGCTCATTAAAATTCCTTTATTGACTCAGAAAAATCTGTTTTAGCTGTGTGTGTGTGTGTGTGTGTGTGTGTGTGTGTGTATAATTTTATCCCTTTAACAGCAATTTAAAATATTTTATTTGTAATTACATATAAAACCTTTGATGATCTTTGTTACAGGCTTTCTTCCTTGTGTTAATTTTAATTGCTTCCTCTTCTCTTCTAATCTAATTTCTGTGTCCTTTTTTTAAAATCTGGAAAAAAATTCCCAAGGCAGATATTTTCACATTGGGAAGGTTAGGGCAAATTTTGTATGATGCCTGGCTTATTTGGCTGTTCTCTTTTATTAAGAATGGCTTAGTATCATGTTGAAGTATTTCTAGGGGTTTTAAGAGCATGAGACGATTTATACAAATCCATTTTACCCTAGGGGAGCCTCCAATCAACAGAAATATCTTTAGAGAACTTCTCATTTAACTGAGGAAAATTATAAATTGGATATAAAGGTGTAGTAACTGGATACCTAGCTATAATTTGTTTATACTTTCAAAGTCTTCAAGTATGATAAATTTAAATTGTAATGCTATAGGAATAGTGATTAAATTAGGTAAACAAAGAAAACATAAAATATTATATTTCCACCAAAGACTTAAGAAAAATCTTAACAGTTGTTTACCTTGAAAATAAGTATTCAGCCTAGTAAAAAATTAGAAATTGAAGGTTTTTTTCCAACAATGTTGATGTGTTTTACCAAAGGATTAAATAATTTAAATAACTGAATGAATGATCATTATTTGTTCATGAGTGCATTTTATCCAAAAGTTTAATATACATAGGTAACAATTTAAAAGAAGACGTTTGGGGATTTTATAGCTTTAAAAAGAGAATACTTGTTACAACATCAGAGCTGATTTAGAATTTGGTACATATGTAGTGAATATCTTCCAAGGACTGGTCAACAATTTTTTTGAATTAATAATAAGACTTTTGAGATTGAGTTCATTTAATTTTTTTTTAGTAATGTATCTGAGTCACAGCAAAGGGAAGTTATTTTGAATGGAATTTATGGTTTCAGCCATACTCCTCTAAAAGATTTACGGGAAGGTCATCCATTCTCCTTTAGGGTAGCTACTGCTATACTGTAGCACTGGGGAACAATGTGGACTTCTCATCTGTCTGGGATTTGGGTGGAGGTTTGGCCACTTACTAGTTGTATGTTCTTAGAATAGTTGAGGTCACTGGGCGTCCGTTTTCTCATATTCAAAATGTGGCTGATAATTCTATCGATGGTAAGTGAGAAGGCTGTTGGGAAAGATTAAATGACATAATACATATAAAGTATTTAGAACGCTATTTCTGGAACATAGTACTCAGTACGTGTCAAATATTATTTTTGTTGTAGTATTTTGATGTAGCAGAATGCATGGCTCATACCTCATTCTGTGTATTACATGCTAAGGAGGCAGCATTACCCCTCAGTATGAAAATCCCAGCTAAATCAGAAAACTGCTCTTTTAGTGTAAGCTGATTTATAGTTCTCCTGGGAAATATAATGAGTTTAAAGGCTTTTAGCTGCTGCATTGATACAGAGTCCCAAGAAGTTAATTCAAAAAGTTACTTCAGTGAAAATGATTATTGGAATAATAAATAAAAATAATTAAAAAATGAAACCAGTAATACCTAAAATAGCATATTTTCTTTTATAATTCACAACTTTTATTTTATTTTTGAGAGAGAGTGAGCGTGAGCAGGGGAGGGGCAGAGAGAGAAGGAGACCCAGAATCCGAAGCAGGCTCCAGGCTCTGAGCTGTCAGCAGAGAGCCCGACGTAGGCTTGAACCCATGAATCGTGAGATCATGACTTAAGCCAAAGTCGGATGCTTAACAGACTGAGCCACCCGGGCGCGTCCCCTCTCTTTTTAAAAAAAATTTTAAATGTTAGTATTCATCGTAGGACATTTTGAGTGCTTAATTCATTAATGTAAATAAAATTCTTTTGTGCAAAATTATTCTCTTGACAGTGTTATAATCTCAATCAGCCTGTTGATAAATTGATTATAAAGAATCTATTTTTGGAAGATGTATTAGGGTTCTCCAGAGAAATAGAAGCAATAGTGTGTGTGTGTGTGTGTGTGTGTGTGTGTGTGTGTGTGTGTGTATGACACACACACACACACACACGTATGAAGAGTTCTATTCTGAGGAATCGGCTCATGGGATTATGGAGGCTGGCAACTAAGGCTGGAAGCTTCTGTAGAACCAGGAGCAGCTGAGGTTTCAGATTGGAGGCTGTCAGGCAGGAAGGGCCTATCTACCACTCAGAGCCTATCAGGTGGGAGCATTCTGTATTCCTTGCAGGCCTCTCGGGCCTTCACCTGGTGAGGTGCATGAGGCCTACCCACGTTGTAGAGGGCAATCTGCTTCTTTTAGTCTACGGATTTAAGCGTTGCTTATTACCTAACAACACCTTCAGAGAAACATCCAGAATTATGTTTAACCAAATATCTGGGCATTCCCTGGCACAGTCAAGGTGGCACGTAAAATGAACCATCACAGAAGGTAAGCGGAAAATAATGAACGCCAACTCTTCTTAACGATTTCGCTTAAAGACCGGCTGGAAGACCATTTAATTGTAGAGGTTACTCCTTCATACACGCTATTGCCGTGGCATCGCTGTTGTGTGTTTTCAAGTGGTCAAAGTTTATTATGTACTTTGAGTATATAGACGTTTTATTCTGCTTTAGTCTTTTCTTCCCCATCCTTCTTTTTTTGAAAACAACAACAACAACAACAAAGATTTTTTACTTTTTTGGAATATATATAGGTCTCCCTTCCACCAATTCCCACCATCCCATCTGAAAAAATTAGCTGTATTACCCTAAGTGCTTTATAAATTTTTATAAATTAAGTGTGTTTTCTTACTTGTCTGGGCAGACAGAATGTTAGGGTGAGGAGTAGTTAGTGTTGAGTTGCTCAGTGAAGTAACCAGTACCCATATTTGTGTTCTTTTTAAATTTCCTACCTTTGTCTCTCATTGTTCATAGCATAAAGCTGTCAGGTGTCACTGGGTCTCCTATCTCTCTGGAAAACCTGTTGCGTTCTGGGAATGCAACAGTTGTTCAGTTATCTATTTCTTACTTTATATAGAAGTTTCACATTTGAAACATAAAGTGGAAAATGAAACCCAAATACAAGTATTTTGCGGAGAGGGAAGCTTGGAACCTGTCTAAAACTAGCAGAAAAAGCTAATTGTAAATGTTTGAATTTTATTTTTTTATGAGCACTATCTCATTTTATTATCATTTATGTATTTTTAAGGCTGAGATCTAAAATTGAAATAAATAAGTTAAATACAGTTGTGAAGGGGTGAACACACAAACGTCCTAGGATTAAGGGATTCATCTGATTAAGACATTACAAATACTGGGTTTCTGAAGGGAGAATTTTTTTCATAGGATATCTAGGATAAATTCTTTTTCATAATTATTTAAATTCTAGACATTCTCCTGCTATAAAGACATCGTTGTCTCCTTAATTATTGAATTGCCCTTTAAATGTAATAATAGTATGAACCTATTTTTATGATGCAAGAACTTTGGCTTCTGGGAGTAACTGTGGGTAGAGAAAGTTGAAATGTCCTTCATTCTCAGATTGCTCTATTTTTAATGGCAGTTTTCTTTCACTGTTTCCTTTTCAGTTAATTAAATAGGCTTGATGTAGTATAAGGAGAGTATTTTCAGTATTCTTTTCATAAACTAAAAGTCATTACAGAAATTACAAATTTGAAAATTTAATAAACCTGTTTTACCAGCATATTAAGCCATCATGCAGACTTACAATTTATTTATTCCTGTATTTGAGTAAACAAGTTTATATATGTTAAATAATATAGATTCATAGTGTATACCCAAAGGTGGCGGGAAACTATTTAAAACCATTTAGCCAGATTAACATAGAAATATTTTTCTGAAACAAAATTTATAGTTTTAATGCACTCAACTCAAAGATATCATTATTTGCTGGATTTGTTATATCTGTTGTAAAATTATAGAAATAATATGTAGGATTATTGAGAGGATAAATTTAATTAATACATGGAAGGGGCACAGGACCTGTAAGTGCTCAGTAAATCTCGTACTTATCCGAAGATCACATTGGTATACTGGAATCTTGGAAGGATGACAGTGTTTAGGTTAATTGTTTTATCCTTGATGATTTCATAATCCTTTCCCAATTATGCTAAACAGTTTGCTTCGTGCTAGTCACCTGTTAGCATAGAATAGGGAATGGTTTAGTTGTGTATTTTAGTTTTACTGATAAACCACCATAACTGTGGGGAAAGGTCTGGGTGCAGGGGGCGGGGAGGCTGTATGTCTGTGTGTCTTTTGGGAATGTGTCTGACATGTGGGTGGGTATGGTGAAGTTTTCCTACATAATTTAAGTGTGATGAGAATGAAATTTACTGAAATTTTATCTTTAACTCCAAAGTGATTTCTGTTAAAAAGAGGATTTTTATTACACGTTCTTTATGAAGGGCCTGAGACAAACTTTCAAGACATTTTCAGGGTTGAAAAAAATTATACTAGTTAACCACCTACTCAGTGATGAGGAAGAGGTAGGTAGAAGAAGAGAAGAGAGCAGTAAATTCCAACCAGCTAATCTCTCCACATGTGAAGTAAAGATAGAAACATTTTTAAGTCTTAATTTTAATAAATGTTAAGAAATCTAGTAGAGGTCACAGCTGGGGTCAATACTGGCAATATGATATAATAGGTGTCTGTATGCTTTGGTGTTGAACCTGAACCTTGAAAATGAAGGCATATGAGAAATTCCATAACATGTAGATTAAGTGGGTTAGCTGTTTTACTTGTTAGTAAAGAACATAAAAATCCCATCTCACAGTGTAGATTGTTAAAAAATGTTTAAGAATAAATAGGAAGTTGTATATGTTCTAAATGGTCCATAATTATTAGTAGTTTATTTGCTGTTTCCTCATTCAGAATTTATTGTAATGTTAATGATAGTGAGATAAATTCTTTTGCCCTTATTAATGCGGTATAAAATCTGTTTGGTATAGTTTTAAATGACCTGTTGTATCCCTGTGTGTCTTCTTGCCAGATGATAATATAGATACTATAGAGGTTTAATTTTTTTGAGATTAATTGGTACAAAGATGATATACAGTGTCAAGTGCCAGTACTTTCTCTTTTTAATAGTAAACTCTGTGTGTGGGTGGTGGCAGAACCACACAGAGAGAAGCATTCTTTTGCCATGTCATAGTTGGTGCTGCTCAACCGTGAAGTACTGTAGATCCTTTAATAATCCCATTGAGAGAATTTCATGCTACTTAGGAGGAGCACTTACATATGGGTAACGACGTCTTTCAGTAAACTGCACAATGGAGACAGGAAAGCTTCAGAAACAGTGGATGGTAAGAATGATGTTGATTAATTTTAAGATGACATGTTTCCATTTTCCAGGCGTACCTCGGAGATACTGGTGGTTTTGTTCCATACCACCACAATAAAGCAAACAGCACAATAAAGCAAATAGCGCAACAAGGCGAGGCCAATGATTTTTTTTTCCCTGTGCATATAACAGTTATGTTTACGGTATACTGTAGCGTGTTAAACGTGCAATAGCATTATGCCAAAAAAATACATACCTTAATGAGAAAATACTTTATTGTTAAAAACTATTTATTACTATATGACTAAAGTCATCTGAGCTGTTAGTGAGTTGTAATCCCTGATCACGGATCACCGTAACAAATATAATAATAATGAAGAGGTTTGAAATGTTGTGAGAATTACCGAAATGTGACACAGAGACACAAAGTGAGAAAATGCTTTTAGAAAAATGATGCCAATAGACGTGCTTGATGCAGTTTTGCAACAGCTCTTCAGTTTGTAGAAAATGCAGTATGTGTGAAGTGCAGTAAAGCTACTGCAATGAAATGAGGTATGCCGGTGTATGGAGATGTAGCATGTTCGATTTTTAATTCTGTTAACGAATTCTAATGGAAAAAATGCCACTTTTGATTCTTTGCAGAATTGGTTCAGTAAATTTGCTTTTGTTAGATTATCAGTTATATAACCTAGATGTATTATGTATACATAATACATTTCAATTCAGATACTTTGGCATATTTTATTATGATTTATGTAATTTAATCTCAGTAAGTATGTTATGTATAGCATTGTAACTTATAATTTAATATCCTTGAATTCATGTTACAGTAATGTTTTCGATTAAGAAATTTAAAATAAGGGGCGCCTGGGTGGCTCAGTCAGTTAAGCATCTGACTTGATTTTGGCTCAGTTCATGATCTAATGGTTCATGGGATCAAGCCCCACATCGGGCTCTGTGCTGACAGTGGAGGCTGCTTGGGATTCTCTGTCTTCTTCTCTCTTTCCTTCTCTCTCTGTCTCTGTCTCTCAAAGTAAATAAATAAACATTAAAAAAAGAAATTTAAAATAAACTTGGAATTTTGAGCTTTATAGTAAGTTCTTTTTTTTTTTAATTTTAACGTTTATTTATTTTTGAGACAGAGAGAGACAGAGCATGAACAGGGGAGGGGCAGAGAGAGAGGGAGACACAGAATCTGAAACAGGCTCCAGGCTCTGAGCAGTCAGCACAGAGCCCGATGCCGGGCTCGAACTCACGGACCGTGAGATCATGACCTGAGCCGAAGTCGGACACTTAACCGACCGAGCCACCTAGGCGCCCCTATAGTAAGTTCTTAAAAGAATTCTAACTTTGATTATATTGATATATTTGTGCAATAATTGCCATAAATGTGTTTTTAAGGTTACATTTAAAATACTTGTTACTTTAGGGGCGCCTGGGTGGCGCAGTCGGTTAAGCGTCTGACTTCAGCCAGGTCACGATCTCGCGGTCCGTGAGTTCGAGCCCCGCGTCAGGCTCTGGGCTGATGGCTCAGAGCCTGGAGCCTGTTTCCAATTCTGTGTCTCCCTCTCTCTCTGCCCCTCCCCCGTTCATGCTCTGTCTCTCTCTGTCCCCAAAATAAATAAAAAACGTTGAAAAAAAAATTAAAAAAAAAAAAAATAAAATACTTGTTACTTTAGACTCCACTTATTCAGAATTTGCTGGAATTTGAGATCGCTTACAACTTAGCTTTATTGTAAGAGGGAGAGATAAATTGAGATATATAAAATTAACAAGTTTGATTATTATAAATAATTTATTTAATGTAAATTATAGGAGCTTTATAGGGCATGGTTCATCTAATTAAGAAAAAAATTAGTACTATAAATAATTGATATTCTAATTCTGTGATTCTGATATTCTGTTTGGAATTGTTAGTTATATATGAATTTAGTGAATCAGATCTTATTGGACTTCTGTAATACTATATAGTCTCTTTTCTGGTTTGTTGTTTCTTTAAAATTAAACCTTTTATTTTGATATAGTTGCGGATTCATATGCAGTTGTAAAAAATAATACAGAGAGATGCTGTTTATACTTTACTAAGTTTCTCTCAGTGGTTACATCTTACAAAACTATAGTACGTAAAAATGTGTAGTACACAATCATGATCAGGTTATTGACATCGATGAAATCCATTGATCTTACTTGGATTTCTACCATTTTACTTGTATTCGTTTGTATGCATGTTGTTTGTATTTTTATCACATGTATAAAATGACACGTTCACTGGGGTGTGCACATATATTAGATGTAGTTCCAAGTATCTGCTACTATAGTCAAGGTACAGAACAGTTCCATTACCACATGATTCCTCGCGTGGCTTTTTTGTAGCCCCCTCCCCTGTTTACTACCCCCATCGTTATCTCCTGGCAAGTGCCAGTCTCTTTTTTCTTTTTATAATTTTTCCATTTTAGGAAAGTTAAGTGGATTTCTGTAGTATGTAATCTTTTCGGTATTGGCTTTTCCATGCTGCGTAATTCCGTGGAGAGTCATTCCAAGTTGTCCAAGTCATTCAGGTTGTTGCATGTATATTAATAATTTGTTGTTCCTTATAGAAGAATAGTATTCCATGGTGTGGCTGTACCACAGTTTGTGTAATAGTCACTACTGAAGGACGTCTGCTTTTTTCAGTTTTTGGCTCTTGTGGATAAGGCCTCTGTGACCATTTGTATACGGATTTTATGTGCACTTTAGTTTAAATTTCTCTGAAATAAATACCCAACTGCATAATTGTTAGGTCATATGGTAATTACATATTACTTTTCAAAGAAATTTGTAAACTTTTCCCAGAGTATCTATATGGTTTTAAATTGTCACCAACTATGTATGAGTGACTTATTTTCTTTCTATCCTCTCTAGCCTTTGTATTGCTACTGTTTTTATTTTAGACATTACGATAGGTATGTAGTGAGTCTTATTTATGTTCATGTTTCCCTAATGGCTAATGTGTTGAACACTCTTCATGTGCTGATTTGCCATCTGTCTACCCTCTTCTGTGAAGTGTCTACTGCATGCCTTGTGCTCCTTTCTAATCGGATTATTTGTTGTGTTACTGTTTGAGCTTTGAGAGTTCTTTATAAATGTACATTCTAATCCTTTGTCAGATATGTGGTTCACAAATACGTTTTCAATACTTTTTTGTTCCTTGCCTTTTCATCTTCTTAAATAGAGTCTTTTATAAAGCAAAAGATAATTTCATGATGTCCAATTTATCCACGTTTCCTTTCGTGGATTGTACTTTTGGTGTCAATCCTAGCCCTAGATCCTGAAGATTTTCAATTTTTTTCTGAAAATATTTATGTTTTACATTTAGTTTTGTGATCCATTTTGAGTGAGTTTTTATATAAAGTGTGAGGTTTAAAAAAAGCGTGAGGTTTATGTTCAGGTGTATGTTTTTGCTTATCAGGTCTAAATACTCCATTACCATTTGTTGAAAAGACTATACTGTTTCCATTGTATTGAATTACGTTTGTGACTATGTCAGTAATCAGGTTCTGTTTGCTGGTGTTGATATCTGGGTTCTCTGTTACATCCCATTGATCTATGTGTTTTTCCATTTACTAGTATCATACTGTCTTCGTATGATAGAGTTAGTTTCCTATAATTCGTATGAAGAGTTAGTTTCCTATAATTTTATTCTTCTTTTTAAAGGATTGTTTTATCTATTTAAATGCTACAATATACATTTTGATTTCATATGTCTACAACCTACTTTGATTTTGATAGGTATTGCATTAAACCGATAGATTGATTTTGAGATAATTGACATTTTTATTATGTTGTGTCTTTCAGTCCACAAACACAACTTGTCTCTCCATTTATTCGAGTCTTCCTTGGTTTCGTTCATCAATGTTTCATACTTTGCAGAATATAGGTCTGGTTCATGTTGTAAGTTTATATTTAAGTATTTAAATTTCTTTGGAGTGATGATAATTTCTTTCTATTTCCACATGTTCACTTTTACCATTTAGAAATAGCTTGATTTTTTATTTTTGTGTGTTTAATTTGTATCCTCTAATTTTAATGAACTCAGTCCTAGGAGGTTTTTTTGTAGATTCCTTGGGATTTTCTTGTAGAAAATAATATTGTCAGCAAATAGGGACACTTGTTTTTTCCTTACCAATTTGCATGTCTTTTTGTTCCTTTTTCTTGCTTTATTGCAGTAGCCAAAACTTCCAGTGGTGTGTTGAACAAGAGTGATGAGATTGGACATCTTGGCCTTGTTCCTAATCTTAGGGAAAAAGAATGTAGTCTTTTATCTTCATGTGCAATGTAAGGTTTTGTAGATACACTTTATCATCCTGAAGAAGGTTCCTTTTATTCCTAATTTTTCATCATAAAATGATACTGGATTTTGTCAAATTTATTGTGTCTTACTTGATATGATCATATTATTTTTCTTCTTTGGCTTGTTAATATGGATTTCATTGATTTCTTTTAAATGTTGAACCAGCTTTTTGTACCTGGAATAAATCCCACTTGATCATATTGTGTAATTGTTTACATACATAATTGGATTTGGTTCACTAATATTTTGATGAGGGTTTTTGTTTTACTTTTTTACGTCTATATTTATGGGAAAAAATGATCCACACTTTGTTGGTATTATTTTTGTCTGGTTTTAGTATCGGTGTAATATTAGTCTTATAAAATGAGACTCATTCCCTCCTCTTCTTTTTCTTGGACAGATTATGAAAATTGACATATTTTTTTTTTTTATGTTTGCTTGAACTTTTTATTGAAACCAATTAGGCCTGGAGATATTTTCTGGAGGGTGAAGCAGCTTTTGAATTCAATTTCTTTGTTACAGGGCATATTATCTGTTTCATCTTGGTTATGTTTTGTTAATTTTTGGGTTTAAAGGAATTAGTTTTTTCTTCTAAATTGTCAAATTTATAAGCATAATGTCTGTTTTTCTTTCCAGCTCTGTTTTTGCTTTATATATTTTGAGACTTTTATGTTTTGGTGTGTGAACGTTTGTAGCATTGTTATATTTTCCTAGTGGATTGATCTTTTTTATCACTGTGTAATATCTTTCTTTGTTTCTAGTAATTTTTTTTGGTTCTGAATTATCTACTTTATCTGGTAATAGTATAGCCACTCCTGCTTTTTATTGATTATGTCCTTTTCAGACTTTTGTTTTCATAGAATTACTTTCATGTGTTTTTATCAGCTCTGCCAAACCATGCTATTTTAATTTCTATTAATGTTAATTGTTAATGTTCTACAGCTTGTTTACCATGTTATTTTTTGTTTTGTTAGTTTCATCTATTTCATTTCATTTTTTTAATTTTAATGTTTATTTCTTTTGAGTGAGAGGAGAAGAGAGCATGTGCATGACTGGGGGAGGGGCGAAGGAGGGGGAGAGAGTGAATCCTAAGCAGGCTCCACACTGTCCCGATGCGGGACTCAATCCCACCAACCATGAGATCATGACCTGAGCCAACATCCAAGAAGTGGACACTTGACTGACTGAGCCACCCAGGCACCCCTCCTCCTCCTCTTCTTTTTTAACTTGCTTTCCTGTAGGGTACTGGAATTGTATTTTGAATTTTTATAGTATTTTTGAGTGTAAATTATATAACTTTGTATAATTCTCTTAGTGGTTCTGATTATTACAATATATGTATATGTGAGCTATCTTAATCAACTGGTTTCAATCTTTTTTCACTTAAAGTGACATATAGAAGCCTTATTTCTACTTAGGTTGTTTTACCTTTCTCTATTTAAAATATCATTAACTTTACTACCAGGTGGATTTGTTCTAATTATCAATTATGATTTATAAAACTTGGGGGAGTGACAGTTATTGTATGTACCCATATTTCTGCTTTTCTTCTTTCTTGTGGTCTGAGATTCCTTTTTTTTTCTCACTACTTTTATTTTTGACAAAGTTTCTTTAGCCAGTCTTCAAGGAAAAATTCATTTATTCATGAGATTAAGTTTGTAAAGTAAATGTAAATGTACTATATACTAAAGGTATTCTATATTTTAGTGATACGAGAAATATTAAAACATTAAAAAAACATTTTATACAGATGAAATATTTTGTGCTTTGTGAGAATAGACAAATGTTTCTAGACTGTAAAAAAATGTTGTAACGACATGTTTGACTAGACTGTACTTGGCTTTGAAATAAAGAAAATAAGTAAGATCTGTTTGCCATACTTTTTCTTTTTAATTGTAAGGGAAAATCAAAGTTGTAATTAATCCTCAGATTAGTATATTTATCTGTGCTGATTTCTACATTAGTGGTAGTATCTTAGTAACACAGACATTTTATACTTAGTCTATAATGATCCCTCACTGATTCATATGATAAAAGAAAGAAAGTAATATTTTCAAGTTGAGATATCAAAAATTGTGCTAAGATTAACTGGAGTTCTGTTACTTTGACAATGTACCTGTAGAAGGGATTGGCCGTCAACTTTATAAATAATTACATATTAATTTTGGTAGCTTGAAATAAATTAGGATTATATAAATTGATGATACTCAAGTTTCATATGAAAGCATTTGACTTCTGTTCAGTTTTTTAAACAGATACTATTGACTACCAGTCATGTTCTTCTTACAAATGTGTTTTTTCTGCATATTCACAAATGTCTGGAATGGAATAACATTTAGCCTTTATTTTAAAATAGTACTTATGATCCAAATTTAAATGCTTGTGCATTTTTGGTGTTTTAAATTAATAGAGTAAGTTAATCATTACACAAAAATTTCTGTATTTCTTTCAGGTAATGTTGAATTCCTTTCATTGGCTTTTACTATTGTTGTTTTTTTGAACCCTGTCAATCAAATCACTTTTCCATATGGCATAATTTATACTTTCTCTTCATTTTTATATTATTTTTCCTGTTATTCCGCTTTCTGTAACTACATGGATTGGGAATGTGTGTGGTCAGATATTTGAATTTGTTTCATAAGGTGTTGTAGAAAACCCATTGCTTCCTTCTGAGCTGTTATGTACTTGGGTGGTCACTGAATCTTTTGATACTGTAGCTGTGAGCTATGCTTGTTCATTTATACATTGCTTTATTGTTTATAATCTCTTCCTGGAGTTAATTGCTTTCAGTCTGTTGACTTTTTTTCCTTTTTTCTAGCTTTATAATTTCAAAAGGCTTCTGAATGCTATTGTATCAGCATAGTTGTATACGTAATTGTCTTGAATTTTAACTTTGAGTAGTAAATTATGTAAATTTAAATGAATTTTAGGACTTTGAAATAAATCCTCTTTAAACAGACTTTGAACTCTACAGAACAAACTGATGGTTACCAGAAGGAATGTGGCCAGATTGAGGAGAGTGTTAAATAGGTGATGGGCAATAAGGAGTGAGCTTGGGAGGAGTGCTGGGTGTTGTAAGGAAGTGTTGAATCATTGTATTGTACACCAGAAACTAACATTACACTGTAGGTTAACTAACTGGAATTTAAATAAAAACTTAAAAAATAATTCAGAGAATGATGAAATTAATAATTTTTTTTTGAAAAAAGAAATCTCTTTAGAACCAGCTTTCAGTGGTCTCCATAGTATATTAATTACTGTATGAGCATTTAAAAGATCTTTGGGTTGGGGCGCCTGGGTGACTCCGTTGGTTGAGCATCCAACTTCGGCTCAGGTCATGATCTCATGGTTCATGAGTTCAAGTCCTACATTAGGCTCTCTGCTGTCAGTGCAGAGCCCGCTTTGGATCCCCTGTCCCCGTCTCTCTCTGCCCCTAGCCTACTTGCGCTCTCTCTCTCTCTCTCTCTCTCTCTCTCTCTCTCTCAAAAATAAATAAAACATTAAAAAACCCCAGATCTTTGTGTTAAAATGATAGTGACTTTGTACTAAATACTAGTATCTTAATTCTGAATTTGGAGTAATTTTTGTAGGATTTTTAAAAATTCTAGTGACCTGGGAATATTATTTGCTGAAAGGATTCAGGATACTTTTTTTTTTTAAAGCTTTTTTATATTATGCACGTATTCAATATGAGTTTGGAATTATCTTTGTAATAAGAAAGATGAATAAAACTTTTTATTCTGCAAATAAAGTCATAAAACCTTTTTAAAACCTTGTTGTATGTTGTGGATATCTTTCTATGTCAATACATATCAGTCTTTTTTTGTTTTCCTTATATCAGCATAGTTCTTTTATTTATTGTAGACAGCCTCTATTGGTAGACATTTAGATTGTTTTCACCTTTTAAATATTTAGGCAAATATTTAATGTATTCTTTGTTCTTAATAATTTGTTCAGTTTATCATAGGATATATGCCTAAAAGTGGAAACCACTGTTTCAACAGGATTGGTCATTGAAACTTATAACTAATATTATCAGATTGTTTTATGAATGTATTAGTTTATATTCTTATTAAAACATGGCTATGAATATTTGTTTTCCAATAGTTTTACTAACAATTGTGTCTGTTTTTTCATTACCAATGGAGAATGATAGCTTATTCAATTTACATTTATCTTAATGAATTTGAACATATTTTCAAAGATTTTGGCCATTTATATTTATTATTCTGTGTATTCCAAACATCTCATTATTCTTTTCAGGCATTGATTTTTCTAAATACTAAATTAAGTGGCTTTTTATATGTTACAGATATTAGCCCATTTTGTTACATATGTTGTATTCTTTATAGAGTGGTTTACTTTAGAGTCAGGTGAATACTAGAATGCTTGTTGTTATAGGCCCTGTTGTTTGAAAAATGATACTTAAATTCTCAAATCATTAAGTGTGGTTAGATTACTCTAATGAAGCTAAATGAAACATGAGGGAACGGAGTCATACTGCAACAACGGTAGATTCTTTTCTCTCTTTAGGGCATGTACTAATTGAGTTGTGTGGCAAGCAGAATTGTTTTCTCTTTCTGACTTGTTTTGCAGTATTGGGGAGAATGGCACTTGTATGGCTAAAATGGAATATATATACATATTATATATATATTTTGACTCCTTTACGTGACTTCACGTAAGCAAGTCATAACACTATTTGTCTTTTTGTGACTGGCTTATTTCACTTAACATAATGAGTTCAGAGTCGGTACATGTCCTGGCATATGTCAGAATTTCCTTCTTTTTTAAGGCTGAATAATATTCCGGTATATATATATTTCACATTTTGTTTATCTCTTTATCTTTAGATGGACACTTGGGTTGCTTCCACATTTTAGTCATTAAAAATAATTCAGCTGTGAACATTGATGTGCCCATACCTCTTTGAGGCCCGGCTTTCAATTATTATGGGTATATACCCACAAGTTGAATTGCTGAGTCATGTGATAATTGTTTTAAATTTTTTGATGAACTGTTTTACACTGTTTTTCCACAGCACTGTACCATAGGCAGCTTTAGAATCTGTAAAGGGCAACTTGAGCTTCTAGAAGGACTGCAGTCGTCTTGACATCTTGATTTTAGCCCAGTGAAACCCATTTCAAACTTCTGACCTCTGGGGCTGTAATATAATACAATTGTCTTAAGCCTCTCAGTTTGTGGTAATTTGTTTCAGTAGCAATAGAAAACTAATATAGCCCATTAAAATCAATACTAGCATTTACCTACCTCTCATCTGAAAGCAAACCAGCCAAAACACTTATGTATTCAAGTCTCCCTGGTTGGGTCTCTGTTATAAACAGCCATTTATAGTTCTTACCAGATAAGAGTAATTTCCCCCTAATTTCCTCTCTTGAACCGTTAATATTAGGTCAAGATTATCTGATGGCAGATGATATTATGTAACTCAACTGTAAAATTGTCTGTGAGTGTGAGTCTGTGTGTGTGTGTGTGTGTGTGTGTGTGTGTAGAGAGGAGTGAGACAGTTTATTTTTTTTAATTACAAATTGGATTTTTTTTTTAAATTGCCATGGTTCTATTTAGATGTAGTATTTCTTTTTGATTCATTTTATTAAGTTTTTTTTTTTTTAGGAAACTATCCAGTTCATCTTTTCAAATTTATCTCAGTAAAGGTATTTATAGTATTTTTTCTCTGTGGTTATGCTGTGTTTTCCATTCCTCCATTGTGTCTTTCTTTCCTTGATCCATCTTGGGTAAACTGTTATAAAAGAAGTAGTTTTTAGCTTTGTTGATACTCTTTTTTTTTTTCACTGTTTTCTGTTTCATTGTTTTTATAGCTATTTCTTTGCCTTTCTTTGGACTCATCCTACCTCTGCAACATTAAACACCAAACTCATTGGTACTTTGTATCGATCAAAAAAGTATGCTTCTTTTCCCCCTTAGAGCGTTAGCTGTATCCCACATGTTTGGGTATATGATTCTGACACCAATTCTGATGTTAGATTTTTTTTTTCCCCACACCACCACACCAGATACCACAGATTAAAGGCTGAGTCCTACAAGACTTGCACCCAACATACACACTTCACATGCCAGTGGCAAGTGTAGGTCATTACCCATGGTTCTGACTAACCAGCTGTAGATGGTTCCCCCAGTCCTCTGCCTTCAGTTCAATTAATTTGCTAGAGTGGCTCACAGAATTCAGAGAAGCATTTTGCTTATCACTAGGTTACTAGTTTATCATAAAAATTTATAACTCAGGAGCAGCTAGGCACATAGGACAAGGTATATGGGAGGGGTGCAAGCTTCCATGCTCTTTGAGGGCACCACTTGCCCCGAATCTCCATTTCTTTGCCAAACTGGAAGCTCTCTGAACCTGGTCCTTGTGGGTTTTTAAGGAATCTCCATTACATGGGCCAGATTGATTAAATCATTAGCTATTGGTGATTGCACTCAATCTCTAGGTTCTCTTCCCTACCTGGCGGAGGTGGGGGATCAAGTGGGCGGGAAAGTTCCAGCCCTCTAATCCTGTGGTTAGTTCCCCTGGCAACAGCCCCTATCCTTAAATTACCTAGGGGCTTTCCAGTTGTCATCTCATTCACATAACAAACGACACCTTTATTCTCTAGTCACTTCAGAAATTCCATGGGTTTTAGGAGTTTCTTGCCGGGAACTGGGATGAAGAGCAAATGTATGTATTATTATAAATAACAGTATCATATTTGGCATATTAGTTTTCAGTATCATCCGGTTCTAAATATTTTCTGATAACTATTATGATTTCTTCTTTGAAACATTTATTTTGCATTGTATTTTTAAATTTCCCAGTACTTGAAAGTTTGGATTACATTTTTATTTTAAATTTAATTGTAGTTTAATTGGAGAATGAGGTTGTTATGTTATCCACTTACTCATATATGTGACCTTGTGAAATCACTTAACTTTCCTTAGCTTCACTTTCCCCAGTCATAAAATAAGATAATAATTATTCCTTTTGTCTTTTAAAGTCTTGTGAGGTTATAATTCTGTGTATAGTTAAGTAATTGATACATATGGGTAGGTTTTTATTCTCCATATGTGTAGCTGTATTCCCCTTTTCTCTAATGTTATGAATTAATGCTTTCTGTTATTGTGATTACATGGAATAAATATGAGAAGCAAGAATTTCATTCTGATGTTTATTCATCAAATATGTTTAATTTAAAATTTTTTGTTTTTATTTTGGAGAGAGAGTGCACGAGCTGGGGAAGGGGGGCAGAGGGAGAGAGAGAGAGAATCTTAAGCAGGCTCCATGGTCATCGTGGAGCCAGACGCAGGGCTGCATCCCACAGCCTTGGGATCATGACCAGAGCCAAAATCAAGAGTCAGACACTCAGCTGAGCCACCAGGGGCCCCTTATTTGTCGAATTACAATCCTTGTATTCTGGAGAATGAAGCATGGCCTTTCCCTTAAGAAGCTCTTCATTAGGTAGGAAGATGTGTTTAAAAAAAAAAAAAAAGTGATATGAGATGACAGGGAAGTTTTGCCAAACTTGCCCAGCAAACAGCATAAAGAAGAGTATTCTAGGTTGAGGGAAATGCTTTTATAAAGGCATGAAGATATATATAGAGAGAATGACTAATTGTTTCACAGAGACTGGATTATAAGATGCAGAGAGAAATAAGACTGGTACAGTACACAAAGGCCAAACGTGGAATGGCTTCTTAGCATTTAGACCTCATTTATAGGTCAGATCTTCCTATCAATATGCCCTACCACCTTGAAGCATGTGAATGAGTAACAGTGGTGTGCGGAGGTACTGATCACTTCAGCTGTTAATGAGATAAAGGCCATAAAGGTCCGGAAGCACTGTTATAGGTGATAAGGAGTATTGAAGGATTTTTACTTAGGGAAATGGAACGCTCGAGATCTGAGTTTCCAGAGTGGTTGCTTTGGCAACTATATATGGATTTTGAGGCAAGGAGACTAATTGTAAGGCTGTATCCAAAAGTCCAGGTGAGACACATCAAGGGTTGTACTAAGTTGGCATCAGTTGGATTGATGAAAAGTACAAAAATTTGAAACATACTGAAGAAATGCGATTTATGGGATTTGGTGTGTGAATGTGAGCTCAGAGGTTTAGAATGAGTTTTGGCTTTGGGAGGCAGTGTCAAGCAAGGAATGGAAAAGTAGTTGCAGATTTAACGGGTGAGTTGGTATCTTCTGTTGGAGGCAGGTGGAATTTGTTGTTTTTGTTTTTAATGTTAGAGTGCACACATGGGAGGAAGGGCAGAGAGAGGCAGAGAAAGAATCCTAAGCAGGCTCCGCGCTCGGCACAGAGCCCAACATGGGGCTCTATCCCAGGAACTGTGAGATCATGACCTGAACCGAAATCAAGAGTCAGACGCTTTAACTGACTGAGCCACCCAGATGTCCCATAGGCAGGTGGAATTTGATGTATTTTGGGGCTTCCAAAACTGAGAAACCAGTAGTCAGTAAAAATACGGGTCAAGAAGATTTAGGGACCAAAGAGTAATATTTCCAGTTCTAAATTTTTGGATAGCACTTGAGGCAGTGGTGCTGGATGGTTTTCTCTGGGAGAATGTGTAGCTGAACAGAGAGACCCCAAAGGTATGCTGATATTTGAGGATCATTTGGGGAAAGAGAAGCATGAGTAACCAGAGAATAGGAAATAATAATACCAGAAGAGGTTCCCAAAATCTTAGGAAGAAAGATTTTCAAAGTGGAAGTTGTCAAAAGTATCAAATAAGTAAAACATGATACATACCATTTTTCTGGGGGAAAAGGAGGTTGTTTGTGTCTTTGGAGAGAATAATTAGAATGGAATAATTTAAATGGAATACAAGCCAGAGTAGACTGAGGTGTGTCAATCTAACAAATATCTGTGGGTTCTGGGCCAAGAGTTCACATTTTAGCCCACTCCCCTGTGTTCTCATTCCCAATCATGCGGATCCTTGCTTGCACAGCTATGGATACTCCAGCTTACATGCTCAAACTCCATCCGCCCTTGTATCTCCACCTGGGTATCCCTCAGATTTAAGGGTGCATAAACTGACAGTATAGTCCGTATTCAGGAAGGAGGACCTGAAGAAGTTCACATAGGTTCCAAACTGGAGTTTGGACACTGGATCAGAGAATTCAAGAGTCCTAGGACCTGGAACATAGTCTAGAGAGGAAGATGAAGGCTTAGGTCAAGCAAGTCTTCTTGACTCTCTCATGGACTTCTTCCCCAGTAGGATGGGCATGGCCAGAAGAGGGCCAGCGTGGGACTTTTTAAAAACACATGGTCCAGATGGAGTTCCTGGTTATGTAGATTTAGAGGGTGTTATTAGAGGTGTGAAGATTTGGTCAGAAATTTGAGATCACAAATGGATACTTCTTGGATTTAAACATCTTGTCCCTTACCTTACCTTAGCTACTGATTTCATTTTTATCTTCGTATTATCAATACCAGCAACCATTTTATAATTTCAGTTTGAAGACTCCCACTCTTCTTCATCACCATTGTTTCTGTTT
Organism: Prionailurus viverrinus; assembly: GCF_022837055.1. NCBI lineage: Eukaryota > Metazoa > Chordata > Mammalia > Carnivora > Felidae > Prionailurus > Prionailurus viverrinus. Next base: position 43,158,604 of record NC_062565.1, on the reverse strand, counting down.
ACATCACACCTCTCTACACTCCCCAAACCAAAAAATCCATTGATTTGGCCACTTTTTCATTTTCTTGCTATTCTTGAACTCTCACTTTCCTCCTTTACTCACCTGTAGTCTATAGTTTCTCATTATAATCATCATAATACAGATACACTAAACTCTTTAGCTTCTCTTTCTCTTTCTTCTTTCTCCCCCCTTAGTTCTTTGGCTTCTCTCCCTCCTTCCCTGGATTAACTTTCTGCCTACTCTGTGCTTGCATAGGCACAAGTTATTGTGTCTGAAGAAACACAGTACTGATTTTTCTAATTTAAACAATGGCTACTACCCTCGAATTTCACTCCTTTCCAAACTTTCATTCTTCTAGTCCATTCACTCTTTCATTGTGTTGGACAACCATTTCATACATTCTTCTTTCTCCTTAAACCTTCCGCACCTTCTCCCTTATTCTCACTCTCAGTTGCTGATTTTGCTTCCTATTTCATTTAGAGGATATAACTATTCAGTAGAAAATTCATACAAGTATCCATCACCAGATCTGTATCCTTATTTATGCCCACTTCCTGTTACTATAGATGAAACATCTGTACTCTTATTATCCACTCATGCATTTGATTCTGCTTCCCCTCACCTCCTCAAGGACATTACACCAGAATTTCTTTGTGTTTTCCATTTCTGCTGGATCAACAGCACACAGAGTTGCATAAATTTCTCCCATCTTAAGCAACTAACAGCAGCAGCAACAACCATAACACCTTAATCTCACATCACTCTCCATTTACCATCCCATTACTCTGCTCCTTTTTAGCAGAACTCCTCAAAAGAGTTGTCTGCTCTGTCTCCAGTTATCTTTCCATTATCTCTTGAATTTACTTCATTCAGATTTGTGCTTTCATCACTCACCCAAAACCTTTCCCCAGGGTCACCAGTGACGTCTGTATTACTAAATCCAGTGGTCATCTTAGTGCTCATCTTCCTTGATCTGTCAATAGCATTTGACACAGTTGATCACCTTCCTTCTTAAAAGACTTGATCCACTTGCCTTTCAGAGCCTCAGTCTTCTAGTTTTTCTTCTCTTCTTCTCATCTCTTGGATGTTGGTTGCTTCTCATCTCCTGGATCACTAAACAATGGGGTATACCCTTCTCTACCTTATTTTTCTCTAAAGAGCCTATCACGGTTTGATTCTGTAAATATTTAACTTATTAATTCATTCATTCATTCATTCATTCATTCATGTATTAGCAGTTTCCCCTACTAACATGTATTCTTCACAGAGGTGGATATTTTAGTCAGTTTTGTTCACTGCTGTATTCCTGGGTCATGTTAGGTGCTCTGTAAATATTTGTTAAGTGAATGAGTCTTAACATTCTGCGGAGCTAGAAAGACAGGTAGCTAAAAATTAGTATTATGGAGAATCAAAATGTTTTTCAAGGATGCAGTGTGACCTTTACTCAAACTCTAGCAGTCCGAGTCTAAAGTCCTATCTCAGAATTGTTAGAATACGGGATAGTTGGAATAGATCTGGACTATAAGAGATAGAGGAAGTGAGCTAGACTCGTAGTCTAGTTCCTGGCCTCCCATTAACTTAGCTGTGTGATCTTGAACAAGTTGCTTGCTTTTTTGAGTTTCACTTACTCATCTGTAAAGTACAGGTTGTGGGCTATCTGTTAGCGAAGGTCTTTCATAACCTCAATAATTTAATGTTGTGTAATTGTGGGAGTTTAGGTCAAGACTTAATGCACCTAAGAAGGACAGAGAATGCAGCACATATGAAGATGATTCTTACAGTTTAAACTTGTCAAACTCGGGACATGGAGTTCTATTTTACCATGTCTGATATGCCTCGGTAACTTAGGCCATTCAGCTTTGGATCTGTGGTTTGGATAGGCAGAGAGGAGAGGTGTAGAGCATCCTGCTTGAATGTTTATGATGTACTTTTGAGAAAAGTGATCTAAGAAGAAGGAAGTCTAATAGGTTGAATAGGTGGTTTGGGCAGGTTGTAGAAGGAAGATTTTAAAAGCCAGAGACGGGAATTTGGTTTTGTTACGATATGAAACTGGAATCTACCAAAGATTTTTACTATGGATACAATGAAAGTACTGTATGAGAAAGTCCCAATATGGGTGTTTTTAAGGAAGGCGAGATTGGAGTTAAGTAAGCCACGTAAGAAGCTACTATAGTAATTCCAGGAACGAAAAGGATTTGAGTCTGTTTTTGCCTGGCAGTAGAGGAAATGGGCAAAAGGAGATAGAAGGGAGAAGGGAAGAACAGAATCTGGGAGCTGATTACATGTGGAGGAGTCAAGGAATTAGAAAATTAAGATGATTTGGGGGTTTAGCAGGGTTACTAGAGTGGTTTCTATCGATATGTTAGGAATGATAGCAGGAGGAAGGGATCTTATATGAATGGAGGGACTGTGGCTCAGGATTTGGAAATTATTCAGCATAGAGGTTTTCAAACTTCTTCTTTTTTTTCCAAAAGAAATGTTATGTGAAGCCCCAATATATAAAAACACATAAAAGTGAAGTTGATTTGGCTGGGGCAAGGGCGAGGTGTGTAGTCGATGGGTCCAACATTGCTTTTCTGGTCCGTTCTCCAAGGGCTCCGATGAAGACAGTCGGGAACCACTGAAGTAGATACCTATAAGTGCTCTCCTAGCCTGAGTATTTGGTGACCTGAGAGTCTTTTATATCCTGTGAATCTCCTGGGTGGCGACATCTTCCTGTGTCTTCTTGCCTTAGCAGTTAGCAAATATTTGTTATTCCAGACTCTTGTCTAGGTTCTAGGGAATGGTAGAATACAAAAAAGGTATAGTATTTCCTCTCTGGAACTTAAAGTTTTTACTAGAAAGCTATTATTTAAAAAATAATAAAAATTTGTCAAATAATTGTTAAGTGTACATGTAAAAGTGCTGCCACAGAGAAGAACCAGTTGAGCTGTTTCTAAGAAGACCTAGCCTAGTCTGAGGGATTTGAAGAGAGGGATGGTCAAAGGAGGACTTCCCTGGGAAAGTTGTAGTTGAACTTGCCTGGAGAGGAAGAGAGAAAAACAGAGAGCAGGCTGTATCTGTGGAACTGAGAGAGGTTCTTCATGGGCAGGGCAGAAGGCTCCACATCAGTTTGGAGGGATGCAAGGTGAAACTGGAAATAAAAGTAAGGGCCAGATACACATGCCATGTTAAAGATTCTAGGCTTTATTTTGAGAAGGGAACAGTTTTTAGGGAGGGGTAACATGAGCTTATTTACATTTCAGACAGACCAACCTGGCAGAGAATTGGTTTCACGTTAGGGTGAAATGGAGATGGGGGCCAAGAGATATAGGGAGCCTACCTAGGAGACCACAAAAGGGGTTCAGGTGAGACTCTCTGAACCCTGGGGGGGGGGTGCTACTAGGGAACTGGAGATGAAAACTGATTCCAGATGTGTTTAGGAGGCTCAATTAAGGGGAATTGGTGATTGGTGATTGTAGAGTTACAGAGTGTCAGGGAGAGAAAATATATCATAGATGATACCTCAGATTTTGAACCCCGTAGCTGGATAAAAGTAAATGCCATTTATTAACTTTATGGCCTGTGTCTCCTTTTAGTTGTTTTTATGTTGCCTTCACTTGTCATTTTCTGTTCTGACCCCCTTAATGTCTTTGTTCATCACCATCTCTTGCATGACTTAATGTACCTCTTTCTGTGTTTTAAATGCAACTGAAACCTTCCTCCAAAATCATGGCACAAAACTTCCTTTTTGGAGCCTGCCACCAGTAATCTAATCCTTGGTTAATATTAACTTTATAGTTTACTGGTATTGGTGTATAATCTATATCTTAACTGTCTTATATTTAATGTTGCTTTGTAACTGTTCTCTTGCTATTTTTATAATGCAGGTATATACATTTAAAGGATGTACCCAATTGATGTTATACTATCTTTCTATGTTTTGAATGTTTGCACCTGAAAAATAAGAGGAAAAAGTACAAATACCCCCTCTCTTGTATTAATTCATTCTTTAGTACAGCAAATGGAATTTTATATTTACTACGCATACTGCATTTGTATGATTGAGAACCATTAATTGCCTCTTCTAGGTAAATACTCTAAATTGAATGGAAAAGATATTTAAAATAGGGATTTTGATGAGAGGAGTGGTGACAGTCTACAAAAGTTTTTGAAGTTACCTATTAAGACAGGCTTATAGATAAAATTATTTGGGCAGTCTTCCTGCACTGTATATTGGACTTCTTTATGCAAAAGATCATTGGCAAAAACCGTTCTAATTAAGTTTCAGTAAGCTTTATAAATGCTTTTGAATTTATTTTAAATAGTAATCTTAACTTTTGTTACTGTAGATTTTTTGCTTTTTAAATATATTTCATGAAGAGGTGCATGAGGCCTTTACTAATTTTTTTTCTTCTTTTTTTTCCTCTTTATTCCTCTCCTTATATTTAATATACTCTGGATCTGAAACTTTTTTTAACTCCTTTCATGATTATATGAATCTTATAATTTTGTAGAAGTTTCAAGGAGTATCATCGTTAAAGTCAAATATTTTTATAATAAGTCATATTTTAATAGTTCATGTTTATTTTTAATTTATAATTATTTACTAGCTCAAAAGCAAAGCACAATATTGAAAATTAATAGTATTTATTTTGACATCTGATTTTTTTTTAATGACTATTTTGGGAGATATATTCAAAGTAAAATTAAAAATTCAATTTAACATATGAATTCACATTAACCTTAAAATGACAAAATACTTTATCCCATTTTAAGGAGTTGCATGAAGGTCAGGTAAAAGTGAAGTTTCAGAAACTGGAAATAACTGATGTAAAATGCTGATTAGGTATGCAAACTATACTGTTTTTTTTTTTTAACATGTTAGCGTAATTTGAAAATTTCAACTATTTTATGAGCATAACTAGTTGTAAATTTAAGTAAAACAAAATAAAACTACAATATTTTAAAGACTAAGCATAAGACAGTTTGGTAAAGTTTAAGAACATAAATGTTTTAGTTGGAACAGATGTGAAAGACATATTATTTTAAAGGAAAACGAGGTCCACAGCTATCTGTTTGGAAATGTCTTTCAATTACAGTGGCGTCCATGAATGTTGGATTTGAATGAAGATTTGGCTAGAACTGTTTTATATCCTATTCTGTATTTCCTTTTGAATAAGAAATAGCATGTGTGAAATACATTTACTATAATCCATTCCATACTGCATAATAAAAATGCTGTGAAGAATGAGTATGCACGGTCTGAAATTATCCCGATTGTATTCTGTTCACTCTCAGCTAGCTAGTACTTTAAAGTTTGTATAAATATCATAGGGTGTGTTGATATGTCCATTTATTTTTCAGAACGGGAATATGGCATAACTTACCTTCATTATAGATAATCACAGTCCATTAGTGTATAACTAATGTATGTATCCTATGTATAACCAAACATCTTTCACTGGAAAAGAAGTAAGGAACGTACCTGGGTGAACAGCAACCTAAGCAATTAGAAGTGAGTTCTTAACATTTTAACTTGGAAAGTTGCTGAAGAAGATTATTTACATTTCCCCATTCTTATATTAAACTCTAGACTGGCCCTTAGTTTTTTTTATGTTATTTATTTATTTGTTTTTGTGGTGGTGTAGTTGACATACATTAGTTTCAGACATACGACATAGTGATTTGGGGCATGGCTTTTTAACATGAGGATAATTGAACCAGTTAAAAGGGTAACTTTTAGTTCACATTAAAAATGAAATGAACTATACATTATTACTTATTTAAACTTAAATATTAAAATGCAGTTTAATATATTTTTTATAGGTTGCTAATCATCAGAAAATATTTTATGTTTGATCTTTAATATCACTTGTATTGAAATTCTCATTGTTCTCGTAAGGAAGTATACATGTAGTTATGTGTAAATGTTGCACATGTGACTGTTTAATTCACATCAAGAGTATTCAAACTTGAGGTAAACACCAATTTTGTTTGTTCATTTGCATGTAGAAGATAACAAATAAGATACAGAATGATCATTTGTTACAAATTCAGAAATTGTACATAAGGCTTAAGATATTTATGTATGCTCATATAATAATCATTTACATATTACATCATTTCAGTCCATGTCACATTTTTTTCAAATTTTAAAAAGTGATATTTTACTGCTTACAAGAGTAGATAAGAGCATGGATTTTAGAGCCATACTGTCTACCGCTTAATAACTGAGTGACTTTAGGTGAGTTACTTAACCCCTCTGAGCATCATTTTCATCATCAATGAAGGGAAAGGTCTTGAGCATTAAATATGTTAAAAAATAAAGCGCTTACCAATAGTAGCTTTCATGTAATAAGTGCTATTAACATACTGTGTATGTGAGATTATTATACTAGCTGCGCTTCAATATGTGATTTTAGAGTCTTGAAAGTTTGTCAGTTAAAAAAAATGTGTCAAATTGGGATCTGCTTTAACTATTTTTACTGGACATTTTGAATATGGGTTCATTTTTCATTAGTGCATTAATTCATACTTATTTTTATGTAACATTGGTGGTTTGTCATTAATAATGGTAACTTTTTGAAGTAGACAATAAAATATACGTAGTAATTACATGGACAATATTTTATGGCATAATACGATTAGAGAACAAATATCTAGATGCTTGCTATGTGGAGGCCCGTGGAAATGGCACTCACTGTGTTCACATGTTGGGGTTTATTAAATATTTGAATTGAATAGAAAACATTACATTAAATGTACTTTTACATAAATGTTACATAACATTTCGATATGTGCATCATGATGTGTACATGATAGCTGTGATCTCGCTTATTTTTAAAATTGCAAATATTTTATCTCCTTCCATCATTTTGCTTTTTGGTTTTCTCTTGTCTGTTATGTAGAGAAATTATTCTTAGTCTATGATTTGGTTGCTGGGGGATGTAACATTTGACTGAGTGCCTTCCCTTGCAGATGTCTATATGGATTGAAACTAGATTATGGTATTTAAGATACAAACTGACTGACTTTCCCTGGAACAGAAAAATTCCTGTTAGTTAAGCCACAGACTCACATAAATAAGGCTTGGTCTTAAAGAAACATAATGTTTAACTGGTCTTTGAAAAATCTTGAGTTCAAAGTCATGCATTGCAAAAAAGGAAAACATTTCTGAATTATGAATGCTTTTTGTACTGCAGACAGATAAAAGATACTCCTTTTAGGGTAAAAGATAGAAAAAATACCCATAGCGAAACAGAAAATGTGTTATAGGTTTTACAGTGGTTTCAAGTAATGTGAAAAATTGTGCCACTGTGAAACTACTGAAGAATCATCATCTAACTATTGAATTACCTACAAATGTCAATCTTCAGTATTCGATGGGGCTTGTTGCCTGACCATAATGTAGGAAAAATAGTCTATTGGATTACCAAGTATTTTTGATACCTACTGTGCTCCAAAACAAGTGACTTTTTTCACTGCAAGAAGCCCAGGAAATGAATTTCATGTGGTTAAGGAATAAACGTGCAAAAAATATTTTTGTTCATAAAATTATGGAAAGTGCTGTAGAACTGTTAAGATTCATATTTTAACTCGTAGTTCCTCAGATGACCAGAGTAGGTCTCAGGTTATATTATTTGCATATAACTTAAGTTTGTAATGGTATGATAAAATAGTTTACACTTAAGCTGATTTTTTTTTTCTGTCAAGGAAAAATAGACTTTACCCTGTATTAGAGGTACTCATTAACTGTGTCCATGAATAATCCAACATAACAGCAACATTCAAAATATTTTTTTAAACAGATGCATCTTATTTGGGTTAATACATTTTAAAATATAAAATTGTATGCATTTCTAATCTTAAGGAGCCTATATCTCTGGAGATGACAGAGAGTAGATGTGTAATTATTTCTTTTTGGAAGAGTGTAAAATGTTATAAAATAACACAAATATTTGTAAAGGAAGCGAAAATACAGGAAATGAAGTGTTATAATCGGTCTGTTTGTAGCTATTCTGTTAGGTTTTTCTATACCCTTCATCACATGATTTAGTCCCATGTTATTTCAGAGTTTAAAATAGCAGGATTAGAAGTTAATGTATCTACTACAAAGAATAGGTAACTGTTTTAATAACTGACATTAATGCCCCAGATGTTGTAATTTCAGGTAGTGTGACAACCCAGAGTAACTCAAAGACTGTGTGTCCGCGGAATTAAAAAGTTATAGCTCTTTACATGGTCAAAACCCAGTCACGTCAGCTATTATAATTAACTTAGAATCAAACTAATTGTATTCAGAATCTAAGTTATTTCGTAGCTTACAAAATGGAAATTCTTTATGTCAGTGTTATTGTAGATGACATATTGATTCATTGTTGTGGCAGTTCCCAAATTCTGAAACTTGATTTGTTTTCACACTTGAAAATTTCAGCAAATTATCATAATATATTAGATATTTTTTCTTTCAGTATTTTATAGTTAATTGTTTTCTAAAAAGTACTTATTTAACCAAAAGATATTTTAAAGTATTAGGAGGAAACTTTCTAGTTTTAAGTTGCAAGCTTTGTATGTTCCAAAAGCTGCCAATGTTTATTTCTTCTTTCCATCTTAGAACTTATTTATAGCAAAGGGAGACAGATATTTATGCCTTCATTCTCTTTTTTCTACTGTTACTGAATACAAAACGACACTCAATTTTATAAAAGTGATCCTATTTCAAATCAGAAAACTGCATCACTAGAATATATGTTCCTAATTTGAGAAGCTGTTTTAAAAGTATTACTTTGTTTCTGGCTTCATATTGATCAGACTGCTTTTTATTTTAGGAAAATATGGCTAAGTATCATTTAAAATATGATTTAGCAAAATATGATTCAGTATCATTATGGACAATTCAAAGCAGTGGGCCTTTCAAATGATACCTTGTTCAGCAAATAAAAGATAAGTTGAGAACTTTGAGAGATTTTGAGAAAATTTCTAGAAATGCAGTAGGACAGTGGTATCAAGTTTATATTATTTAAACAGGATTCAAAGTAGGAAGAAATTGAATCTGAATGCTTTTATTATTATAAGTTCACATTTTGAATAGATGCTAACTGTCGATGAGAAAAATGTTTTTGTTTCTTAGTTTGTGATACATAATTGGTGTTTTTTTGAGATTTTGCTTAGCAGTGAGCTTCACTTACTAGTTTGTAAATTCAGAGAAAAGCAGTTATCTGGCAAAAATCAGGTGCCTGTTACAAGACATGGGAAAAGATCACTGTTTACAAAACATGAGGCCTTAAAAATACAAAGCATAATACTTTGATAGTTTTGACTGTCTTATTCTTTTTAGTAAACTAAAAAATATAACATAGCCAGTTAATTTTCTGCAGGTATCCCAGAACTTCTGTCTTTTTTCATTTAGTTTACCTTAATTTTGTTAACATTGCATATTTTAATCTGAATTCATCCTTATATTATTTTTACTACTTCCTAAAAGCGTATAAGATACTTACATACTTTTCATCCGGTCCAACAAGCATATAATTCAGTGAATTTTTGAAACTGTTTATTAGTTAAGCATGCTTTGGTAAAAATGCATATAAAGAAGAACCACCAGGAAAAGCAGGAGCCATTAAAAATTCTTTGGTAGTTTTATCCTCTTTTCAATTCATTTAAGTATTTAGAACATAATATGAACTAAAAGTTCATCAACTTTTGAATCGTGCATTTAAGAAGCTCGTTAAAAGCATCTGAAACGACCCAAATGCCATTTTCTCCTCCACATTTGTTTAATCATTTGTTCACTCAGTGTTGATTCAACAACTGTATTGATTGCATCAGCAGATTAACAAGGAATCTTTCAATATTGCTAGCAGTGGTACTTAAAAACCAGTTTAAATATATACCAGCAGGAATTGTAATACTGTCAATGAGAAACAGAGTATTAAAGAATTCTTCCTAATGATAAAGCTTTTTTTCTCCACTGGGGAGTTTCACAGTAAAAATTATTTATCTCAGCCTCTGCACCAGGATGTTTTTCTTTTCTCTCTCCTCCTCAGAAGATGAGGATGTGTTATTTTAGATAAACTGCATCAGAGAAGAGATACTAAACCCATGTTGTTCCTTTTTATATATTTTCGAAAACGGGGCTTTTTCTCTTTCGATTGATAGCATCACAGTAAATCAATCTTCTCCATGTTTCCCTGAATCATTTTCCTATTCTCATCTTTTAGCAGTGGTTTTCACAATATTTTCATGGAACCAAATGCCTAATAATTGTAGCACACAAACGTAACCTTTTGAGAAGTTATGAAAATACAATTCTTGTGCTTAATGATATCCAGAAAGCATAATATTCTCTAAAAAGAAATTCCCTTTAGTCAATGTAAAATTAAACACTCTAATGCAAAAGGATATCTAAGGTGAAAGATGTTTGTGTAATGCTAAACATAACCAAAGAAACTGTGGTTTTAGCAAAGGTACTATTGCTCTATTTTATCAAGTGCCAGAAGTTGCATAATGAAAGTCTTTCAGTTAGAGAAAATATAAGTAAAAAAACATAAAAATACCACCCAGCTGGTAGAGATCTTCCTAATTTTTACCTGATTGTATTTCTGAAGAAATATGGCAGGGCTGTCATAAATTTTCAACATGAACTGCATTTTTGTTGCCAATTTCCATATCCTTTAAAAAGTGCTGAAGCGTGCATTTGCTATTTATGTTTGCAGTAGACTGAGTACACTTTTACTATTTGTGGTTTAGAAATTGGAAACAACCAAACAGTGGTGCTATGGTCTAAAAAAATAAATTTTAAACAGCTGCGGGACAGTATTTTTAGAATGGTAGGAGTCCTTCTAAAGCAATATAACTGCCCCCTGCCACCTTTAACGATGGATTATGGTCACACATATAAAATCAGGTTTCCATTATCTTTTATCTAAGATGGATTAAATAACTGGAACTAAAAGTGTGCTTTTGTTAGATGTGAAACAGGCTGTTAGCATCCTAGAGTCAACTCTCTTTGCTTACCTGCAAATGTTACTATATACCAGGCCCTGGGCTTAATCACTTTGTAGACTTGAATCCTCACAAAGACCCTTCCATGGATAAGAACTGTCATTATCCCTGTCTTGCACATGAGGAAATGGAAGCTTAACGAGAAGGTAAGTGACCCAGGATCACTAAGTTTGTATGTGGTAGACCTGAGCTTCAAGTGAATGCTCTACTCCCAGACCCACTAATCCAAGTGTTTTTCGACCTCGTGTTTTGCACAGATCCCATTGAAAGGGGGGCAACAAGTCCTTATAGACCCCAGTTTTGACTTAAGGCATTTTTGTACTGACAGTACTGAATTATGTACCAACATAAAAAAAAAAAATCTAGATAGCAACTTGTTCCATATTTAATGAATTTAAATCTAATTTAAATCTAATGAAACTATGAAATCAAAACAAATTTAGAAATTAAAAACAAATCCATAATACCAATAACAGTCAAATTAAGGATCTTAATTTAATGTGACAGACTTTTCACTCCTGAAAATAAATCCCCTTCCTCAGTGTGACTGCTGTGGTATAAGAGTTTGTTATGTCTTTCCTGTGGTTTGCAATCTTTTTTTTTTTTCACATCATGGCACAAGTAAAAATGATAGTATTTAGTCGACCGTGGGATATAAAAGCACAAGGATGCTTCTTTCAGGAGATAGCAGGCCAGGGGGATCCTGCCCCAGCCAGCCACTCCATAGGCTGAGGGGATTAAAATCTATTCACCCGTACCGTACCCAGTTGGTGGCTTTTTCGAAGGGATATGGGTTAGAAAGCTCTCATCATTGCTATTTTTTCCTTGTGATAACTCAATTTCCTGTGACTTTCCTATATTCTAGTTATTATGAAATCTGTGTATAGTGTAGCCTGGCATTATTTGGCCATTATTTGTATATTAAGTTAACATCATTCCATGTTCCCTTTCCCTGACTCTCCATTATCCTGCCTCAATTAGAGAGCCTTTGGCTGCCGATTCATTATTTTTTATGGACACAAAAATTTAATGCAAGAATTATTACGGCAAACTTGCAAATTCCCAAGAACTGGGTCCACAGTCTTCAATGTAAAGAAACTACTGTGGTATTTACGGGCCTTTTACAGTAGATTAAACATTTTAACACTGTATGTCTTTTATGACTTGGTATCCTGGAAACATACATTTGCTACATGAGCAGTCACCCTCTTTTGGAGTAAAAATTACTAAGCGGTGTGAGATTAGATAAATACTACTCAGGATGAGATTGAGTTTAAATCTGGTTGATTTAAGTCACTGGAGTAAAAAATCTCATCAGATTCAATCTCACTTTCTACTGCAACTGCATTCATTTTGTTGCATACAACCACAATAGATTTTCTCTAGAACCAAATACGTGTTTATGGTAGCTTTGATGGCAGTTTGGACAACTGCTGTGTTTGTATTTAAAGAAAATGTTTTGCTACATGTACTTATAAAGGCATTAGAAAATAAACATTTTGCATGAATAATTTAGTTATAAGTTATGTTTGTTATATTTGTAATATAAACTACAAAATGTAAACTTTGACAGAATCTTTTTGGTTGTCAGGTCATGTCATCTGGGAAGTAACAGGCTGTGTAAAGACCTGCAAATAATCAACAAGAATCGGTCCTTAATTTCTAATGCATGCATGAACTGGTAAAGGAAGGTGAAAACCCTTATGCATAACCTGATATTTTAAATTTCTAAAGTGAAACAGATAGATGATCTGCTCAAAGTTTGTTTTAACAAAGACATTTTCCATATATAGATAAAATAATGAACACTTTAAAAGCATATGTTAGCTTAAGGGACTAAAAATAATTTTCTTTGATGTTTGTCAAGGTCTTTTAGTCTATAGGAGGGCTCACTTTCTTCAAGAATTTTTTTTTCTTGAAAGATTCTATATGATGATCATTGGATTGAATTCCACATATCGATTATGAGCTACTGTGACCTATTGATAGAACTTTTCTATGAGCTCATAGGAATATATTATCTTATTCAGTTTAATTCAACAAGCAAGTATTTAGTGAACTCCTACTCTTTTCTAGGCCTTGGATATATAAAGATGAATTTGATATGGTGTCTTAACATTTTAATTTGATATTATAAACCTTATTTTTCATGATATATCTTGAAATATTAAGATATCTTTGATAAGAATACTAAAGTTTCTTAATGAAAAGAATCATCTTAAAGTTTAGAACTGCCTTATAAAACATCTTTATTTAGGACTTCAAATTTTTCTGGTCATGGCCTATTTACAAACAATATATTTTATATTCAGGGGTAATGTGTGTGTGTGCATGTAGGTCATGTGAAGTCCATGAATGTATTTACTCAATTAAAAAGTCTGATTTCTATTTGTTACAAAACGATGAGATTTTTATCTCATTTGCAGATCTTTTAAATTGTAATTTAGACATTAACCTCTTAATGTGGTTCTTGGTAAATAGTAGACTTTTCTGTGTGTGTGTGTGTGTGTGTGTGTGTGTGTGTGTGTGCGCGCGCGTGTATTTAGAAAGACACAGAGACAGATGAGAGTGAAAAGAAAAGAATCCAGCAGCCATGCTGTTACAGTTGCTGCTGTTCTTTATAAAGTATAAGATACTTTCAAGTGTATTTGTACTCTAAAAAAATGCCCTGTCATTTTGCTTTAGGTATGCTATTTTATGAAATACTTTTTCTGAAATAAAAAGTTCCCTTTGTAATATTGTCATCAGTAGCTTATAAAAAGTCACTTGGATTTTGCTTGCATTGTTTTCTATGCAATATATACATGAGCAGTCTCTCTACAGAGTAAATTAAGACTTTTATTGGGAAATAAGAATTTTGGCTGGCAAAGGATTTCCCCTGTTTCTCAACTGAAGACCATTTCATTGCATTTTTTATTTACTTACTTATTACCCTTTGACCCCTTTCACCCATTTCTCTCACCCGTCCACTTTCCGCCTCTGGCAACCACCAATCTGTTCCCTAAATCTTTGAGCTTGGTTTTTTGGCTTATTTGCTTGCATTTTTTAGATTCCACATGTAAGAGAGATCATGTTATTTGTCTGTCTTTGTTTGACTTCCTTCATTCAGCTCTCAAGGTCCATCCATGTTGTTGCAAATGGCAAGACTTCATTCTTTGTTATGGCGTCGTATATACATAGCATAAATTCTTTATCCATTAGCATATCAATGGGCACTTAGGTTGTTTCCATATCTTGGCTATTGTAAATATGCTACAGTGAACATGGGGGTACATACATTTTTTTGATGTAGTGTTTTCTTTCTTTTTTTTTTTTTTCAGACAAATATCCAGAAACGGAATGGCTGGATCATATTTCTGTTTTTTATTTTTGGAGGAACCTCCATACCGTTTTCCATAGTAGTTGCACCAGTATACATTCCCACCAGCAGTGCAGAAAGGTTTCCTTTTCTCCACGTCCTTGCCATCATTTGTTATTTCTGATCTTTTGGATACCAGCCATTTTGACTGATATCACATTGTGGTTGTGATTTGCATTTACCTGATGATTAATGCTGAACATTTTTAATGTACCTGTTGGCCATCTGTATGTCTTTGAATACATGTCTGTTCAGATCTTCTGTCCATTTTTTAATTGGATTTTTTGGGGGTTTTTACGATTGAATATATACATTCTTTATGTATTTTGGATATTAACCCTTTAATAGATCTGTGATTTGGAAATATTTTCTCCCTTTTGGAAGGTTACCTTTTCATTTTGTTGATGGTTTCCTTTGCTGTGCAGAAGATTTATACCACTATGTAGTCCAGTTGTTTATTTGTGCTTTTGTTGTTTTTACTTTTGTTGTCAGATAAAAAATATTTATTACCAAGACCTATGTCACGGAATTTACCAACTTTGTTTTTATCTAGGAGTTTTATGGTTTCATATCTTAAGTTCAGGTGTTTAATCTGTTTTGAGTTAATTTTGTGTATAGTATCAGATGGTAGTCCAGTTTCATTCTTTTGCGTATAACTGTCCAGTTTGCCTAACACCATTTATTGAAGGCCTTTCCTCATTGTATATTCTTGGTCCTTTGTCATGAGTTCATTTACCATATATGCGTGGGTTTCTTTTTGGGCTTTCTACTGTGTTCCACTGATCTATGTGTATGTTTTTATCCCAGTATGATACTGTTTTAATTATTTTAGCTTTATGATATAGTTTAAAATCAAGAAGCATGATGTTTCTAGCTTTGTTCTTCTTTCTCAAGGTTGCTTTGGCTATTTAAGGTTTTTTTTTTTTTATTCCATACAAATTTTAGTATTGTTTGTTCTCTGTGAAAAATGCTATTGGAGTTTTGATAGGGATTTCATTGAATCTGTAGATTGCTTTGGATAGTGTGGAAATTTTAACAATATTTTTCAGTCCCTGGGCTTTGAATATCTTTTCGTTTATTTGTGTTTTGTTCAATTTCTTTCCTTAAAGTCTTGTAGTTTTCATTCTACAAGTCTTTCATCTCCTTGGTTAAATTTATTCCTAGGTGTTTTTTTTTTCCCCTAAAATGTTTATTTATTTATTTTGAGGGAGAGAGAGAGAGAAAGAAAAATAATATCCCAAGTATGCTCCACGCTCACGTGGTCTCAGGACCGTGAGATCATGACCTGAGCTGAAATGAAGAATTGGATGCTTAACCAACTGAGCCATCCAGGCACCTCAGTGTTTTATTTTTTTAGATGCAATTATAAATGAGACTGATTTTCTTAATTTATCTTTCTGATAGTTTATTATTAATGCGTAGAAACAAAACAGATTTTTGTGTGTTGATTTTGTATTCTACAACATTACTGAATTTGTTTATTCTAATAGTGTTTTGATGGAGTCTTTTTAGGGTTTTTATACATAACAAATCATATGCAGTTGTTAGTGGAAGTTTTACTTCTTTCTTTCCAATTTGGATGCATTTTTATTTCTTTATTTCTGCTTGGTCTGGCTCAAACTTCCCAATACAATATTGAACAAAAGTGGCAAGAGTGTGTATCCTTGTCTTGTTCCTGATCTTTGAGGAACAGCTTTCAGCTTTTCACAGTTGAGTATGATGTTAGCTGTGGACTTATCCTGTATGGCTTCCATTATGTTGGGGTAATTCCCTCCATACTAGCTTTGGTGAGAGTTTTTAATCAAAAATCAATGTTGACTTTTATCAAATGCTTTTTCTTCATCTATTGAGATGATCATATGATTTTTATGTTTCATTTTGTCATTGTGGTATATCACATTGACTGATTTGCAGATGTTGAACCATCCTTACATCCCTGGAAAAAATCCCAGTCAATCATGGTGTGTAATTCTTTTAATGTACTGTTGAATTAAACATGCTGCTGTTTGGTTGAGTTTTTTGCATCTATGTTTGTCAGGGATATTGGCCAGTAATTTTCTTGTAGTGTCCTTGTCTGGTTTTCGTATTAGGGTAATGCTGTCCTTGTAAGATGAGTTTGGAAGATTATCTTCTATTTTTTGGAAGAGTTTGTGGAAGATTGGTACTAATTCTTCTTGGAATGTTTGGTAGAATTCACCAGTGAAGCCATCTTATCTGGGATTTTTGTTTGTTTGGAGGTTTTTGATTACTGATTCAACCTCCTTACTGATTATTGTTTGATATTGTTTGATTAGATTTTCCAGTTCTTCATGATTCAGTTTTGGTAGGATGTATGTTCCTATGAATTTACTCATTTCTTTTGTATTGTCCAATTTGCTGTCGTAGAATTGTTTATAGCAGTCTCTTAATAATCCTTTGTATTTCAGTTGTAGCATCTCTTTCATTTTTTATTTTATTTGTTTGAGTGTAGTCTTTTTTTTACTTGGTGGGACTAAGGAAAGCTTGTCAATTTTGTATATCTTTTCAAAGAACTCTCTTAGTTGCATTGATCTTTTGTATTGTCTTTTTAGACTTTATTTCTTTCTGCTCCAAAGTTTTTTTTCCTTCCTCTTACAAACTTTAGTTTTGTTTGTTCTTTTCTAGATCCTTGAGTTGTAAAGTTAGCTTGTTTATTTGAGAGTTTTCTTGTTTCATGATACAGGCATTTATCACTGTGAACTTCCTTCTTAGGACTGCTTTTGCTGAATTGCATAAATTTTGATATGTTCCATTTCTATTTTCATTTGCTTCAAGATACTTTTTGAGTTTCTTTTATGATTTTTTTTGACCCACTGTTTTTTCAGTAGCATGTTTAACCTCCACATATTTGCACATTTTTTTAGTTTTCTTCATGTAATTGATTTCTAGTCTTATACCATTGTGGTTGGAAATGATGTTTGGTAATATTTGAGCCCTCTCAAATTTATTAAGCTTTGTTTTGTGTCCTAACATACGATTTATCCTGGAGAATGTTCCATGTACACTTGAAAAGAATATGTATTTTGTTGCTTTTGGATGGAATATTCTGTATAAATCTGTTCTTCTGGTCTGATGTGTCATGTAGAGTTGATGTTTCCTTACTGATTTGCTTTCTGGAAGATCTTTCTGTTAATTATGTGGGGTTTAAAGTTCTCTATTATTATTATATTGCTGTCAATTTCTCCCTTGAAGCCTGTTAATAGTTGCTTTATATATACAGGTACTGCTTCTGTTTGGGTGCATAAAAATTTATAAATGGTTTATGCTGTTGTGGGGTTGACCTCTTTATTGTTACGTAGTACCCTTTGTTTCCTATGACTCTCTTTGTTTTTTAAAGTCAATTTTGTCTGATGGAAGTATAGCTTTTCTTTTGGTTTCCATTTGCATGGGACATCTTTTTCCACCCCTGCACTTTCAGTCTGTAGGTCTTTACATCTAAAGTAGGTCTCTTGTAGGAAGCATATAGATACATCTTGTTATTTTATCCGTTCCGCCATATTAGAGACCAATGTTAAGTTTATTTATACATAAAAGTATATATGTGATGTTTTGGGGTGCTTATGTCTCTGAATTGAAATCAATATTTTCAAAGAGTAGCACTTGTTTTCAGCTAAACGTATATTTTCATATTTCAAATTCCTTCCATATCTACTGATGATATTTCATTTTTTAAAAATGAATGATTATATCCTGTAATGAATCATAATCTGCAGTGTTTGGAAACATCATCAGAGCAGTTTTTTTTGAATCCTATCAGCATTATTTTTGTCCTGGTTTCTACAATAAGTACCCTCATCAATCTAGAATGTTTTTATAATAGTTTTAAGAATGAAAGTGTGGGATACATTTTCTTAAATGTTTACATTGCTTGTATCTGCCTATATTCCAGGATACTAAAAGTCTGAAGATTTCTTTTAAATCTCAAGCCTTATGGAATTTTATATTTCTGACTTACCGCATATGTTGTCACTAACATTTCTGCAGTAGAGATCTAATTTATGTGATTGGTGGGTCATAACAACTTGTTAAGGTAATTATGCCTTTCATTTTTAGTGTTCACCATTTTGCTTTTAGTAGAACTATTAAGTCACAAATTATTGAATGAGTTTTGCTCTTTTGTGTGATAAAAGCTTGTAAAATGTGCAAAATATTTCTTTCCTGAGACCAAAGATTAAGAACACTTACTTGAAGAGTTTAAGTTCATTAATAAACTATATAAGTAGGAAACTAAAAAACTTACCTAATTATTCACTATTGTTAGACTGACTTATTTGAGATATAGTTAAATATACCCCTCTTAAAAAATAGTCAAATCTCAAATACACTTAAATTATTCTTTAACCAAATTAATAGATTCTCAACTCTCCATTCTCATTTCAAAGCACATAATTCTTATATTTAGCCAGATTTTTTGCTTTTCAGTTTTGTTTTAATAGAAAGTTATATAAGTGGGAGGTGGTTTTTATTTTATTATTTTATTTTCTATTGATTTGTTCTAAACCCTGATTTTCCTCCCACAAATTTCCTATCAGAACCAGGATCTATATAATGCCAGAGTCAGAATCTTGACTTCTCCTTTCATCAGAAGACTGATAGAATTTAAATTGGTTGAGAGTTCAAATGACTGCCTGCAAATGTTATTAGAAATATCTTGGGAATGTCAATTACTAAGAAATTTAAAGGTATGGAGAGACTGGGAGTACTGGAGTAGGAGATAAGGAACTTCTGTGTCATAGCTTTTCTGCGAATTAAGGTCACCCTCTTGAACATAGCAGTCCCACTGACATCAGTTTACTCAGTAAAATAAATGAATATGAGGTAACTGCAGTAAAATATGTCAAAGACATGTTACAGGTGTAAAATTGGATGACATAAATTAATACACTAAGTATATTAATATGTTTTACTTTAATGACCTGAATTGTTTTCAGCCAGGGACACTGGAAATCCTGAGATAATATTCTCTTCTTTTCTTCTAGAATAGATGACATAAATATTTTAAAATTGGTCTCACCGTATAAAAAGAATTCATACAATTTGAATGTAGATAACTTTTTTCCTCTTGAAACGCCTAATTTTTAAATTTAATTCTGCTCCATCTTCCTGTTTCATTTACAATTGATGATGTGATACTGATACATTATTACTAACTAAAGTTCTTCATGTACATGAGGGCTTCACTGTTGGTGTTGTAAACTGTATGGGTTTGGATAGTTGTATAATGACACGTATCTACCATATTGGCACCTTACAGAGTAGGTTCACTGCCCTAAAAATCTTCTGTGCTCCTCTTGTTCTTTCTTACCTTCTGTCCCCCTGAACCTGTGACAATCACTGACCTTTTCACTGTTTTCAATAGTTTTACCGTTTTCCAAAATGTCATATAGTTGGAATTGGACAGTATGTAGTCTTTTCACTTTGGCTTTTTTCACTTAATACTATGCGTCAAAGGTTCTTCCGTGTCTTTTTATGGCTTGGTAGCTCACGTGTTTTTCTTGTTGAATCACATTCTATTATCTGGCAGTACCACAGGTTGTGTAATCACTTATGATTGAAGAGCACCTTGGTTGTTTTTAAGTTTTGGCAGTTATGAAAAAAGCTTATCTAAACCTTTGTGTGCAGATTTTTATGTGTATATAAGCATTCAGCCCATTGGTTAAATAACAAGCAATGTGATTGCTAGATCATATGGTAGGAGTATATTTCGTTTTGTGAGAAAAGTGTCAAACTGTTTTCCGAAGTGACCGTATCATTTGGCATCCCCACCAGCAATGATTGAGAATTCTTATTGGTCTACAGCCTCACCAGTATTTGGTGTTGGCAGATAATTTGAATTTTGGCCATTCTAATGGGTGTGTAGTGGTGTCTTGTTTTAATTTGCATTTCCTTGTTGAGATATGATGTAGAGCATCTTTTCGTATGTTTATTTGCCAGCTGAATGTCTTTGGTGAAGTGTCTGTTCCGATTGTTTTGCCCATTTTTTTTTTAATTGACTTGCTTGTTTTTCTTACTGTTGAAAACTTAGGAGTTTTTTGTATATTTTGTTTCGCAGTCCTTCATCAGATACGTGTTTTGCAAAGGTTTTTATCCATTGTGTGATCTGTTTCTTCATTGCCTTAAAACATTCATTTAAAAAATCTTCCTTCATAGACTATACAAAGTTTTCAAATCTCTGTTTTCATTTTGACCTAACCTGTATACTCCTAATTTACTGAGAATGACTCACAAAGCCTCCTGCTACCTAGTTAAAAAGTGGAGTATTTTTTTCACCAAGTTTTCAGCACAAAGAATTGGCCTGTTTAGGGAGTTTAAATATGTAAAAATGTTCATAAAAGTTTATAATGTCAGGTTTGAAAGTACAGGGCTTTTGTTGTGTCTTGCTTTGCATTGAACCCACTGATTTCTGTGGGCTGATTAGATAGAATTCCTTATCCATCTTAGTTTGCACTTCTAATAGTATTTCTCAAACTATATTCCATGGAATCTGAACGTATTTCAAGATGTATATAGATTATTAGGCCCTAAATTTTTATTTCTTAGACAGTCACAGTGTTTTGGAAATATCTCATACTTTTTTTTCTCACCACTTGGAGATTTGCAATGCATATTAAAGCTGTAAAAACACGTTTTTATAGTAAGGAAACTTATTTGTTTAGTGAAGTGGTCCCCCAAATCTTTGATGATGGAACCTTTTGTTTTGGAACATGTATTACAAGTTTTACAATGCCATGGCGTAGAACAGTAGTGAAGAAAATGATGCCCTAAAGCTGCATGCCCTGGGAAATTCCCTTGGCCTACTGCCAAAGGGAAGATAAAAAGTTAAAACGTTTAATTTTCACTATGAATATAAAGGGATTTTTCTGTCATAACTTTTTAAATATGTTTCCAATTCTCTACTTATTAAAAGTGGCCAATTGTGTTACATAGAGCTGTGACATCAAGGAACAGGGTTACTACTCAATGGCTTCCCAATCAAAATAAAACCATTTTGCTCTTGTGTATAAAAGGGGTCTCAAACTTAAGGGTTTTGATTTGTCTTACAAATAAATTCTTCTGGAAAGAGTATTGTTTTCTTTGGTGGTGAGGACTTCCTCTTTGATTTTTGTAAGATTTGACCAGTGAAAATGTCTTTGGGTGGTCTCTTAGCCTGGGGAATTGATGCAGAAATCTTAGTTTACCTTTTCTGATAAATAGCCACTGCAGTTCTCGTATTCAAACCCCATCTTACGGTTTTGTCTAGAGATATGACCAAATGAGTTGAATTGGCATATGAACGTTTTTGAGGCTTGCTTTAAAAGGTAACCATGTTTCCTTGGAAACTTGGATTAGTTGAACTGAAATGAACCTCGAATATATTCACATAAAAATATATTTTTGATTTTAGAGATTAATATTTCAGAGGTTGTGTTTCTGATTTAAGACCCTGAACCTTTAATGCCAAGTTCTGATTTATGAAATGGCAAGGAATAAAAGGAATATCTTTGTCTTATAATTATTTCTTAAAATGTTTTATGCTTTTGAAACTTGCAGATATTTCTACCTAGTATTCTTTGCATTGCCTTATATACTTACCCTCTTTCTTTGAATATTTTGTTTTTGCTGCATAAAGTTTTTCAGTATATACATTATGTGCTTCATTATTTTAAAATTATAGGAGACAGTTAAAGATGGTTTGTAACTGATCAGCTTTTTAAAATTGTTTTTTCTTAAAATTAAAGAAAAGAATTGGGGAAAACTTTATTTCAAACTATTTTATAGCAGAGAATGGGTATTAGACTTACTGTGTATGAGCTTTCAGTGATACAGTAATTATCTAGAGGACTTTATTTTCCATCCTGTGTATTTAACACACAAAATTTGCTTTTGGCTAACATAATTTTATTTGTTTGGGAAATAAGATGATCCCTGACATTTATTTTTTTAATGTTCTAAAAAAGTGCCAATAATATTAGCTCCCTTAAAGAGGGTTTCATATAAAGTGAACAATTTTCCACCCATATACCAGAATAAAAAGACTGCTGTGAGGTAAATTCAAAATACTTATAAGAATGAGTAACATGGTCGGGGTGCCTGGGTGGCTCAGTTGGTTGAGTATCCGACTTTGGCTCAGGTCATGATCTCACAGTTTGTGGGTTTGAGCCCCACGTCGGGCTCTGTGCTGACAGCTCAGAGCCTGGAGCTTGCTTCAGATTCTTTGTCTTCCTCCCTCCGCCCCTTCCCCACTTGTGCTCTGTCTCTGTCTCTCAAAAATAAATAAGCATTAAAAAATAATTTAAAAGAATGAATAACATGGTTTAATGGTGGTAAGCACTGAAATATATAGTATGCTACAGTGAAAAGATGTCTGAACCAGAATGGAAGAGAGTTAGATTTTAGATCTTCAAATACGTCTAGCATACTTCTTTAAAGGGCCTTTGCACTTGCTGATTCCTTCTGGAGTTTTCTTCCTATCCCACGGCTTCCAACATTTGCCTTCTTTTACTCAGGTATCCCTAATTATTAACCATTCTGAGATTACTACCCTTGCTATCACCTTATTGAAAGTAATACTC
Organism: Prionailurus viverrinus; assembly: GCF_022837055.1. Taxonomy (NCBI): domain Eukaryota; kingdom Metazoa; phylum Chordata; class Mammalia; order Carnivora; family Felidae; genus Prionailurus; species Prionailurus viverrinus. The sequence goes on along the minus strand of NC_062565.1, from coordinate 43,135,690 downwards.
CTCCCTTTATTCTCATCTTTACTCTGTTGTGTTTTACTTCATTGCCCTTATTCTTGCCTATAATTATACATTTATTTGTTTTCCACTATGTTTTGTTTGTTTTCTTCGTTAGAATGTAAGCTAAGAGTACAGGGCCACTGCTTTGTTCTTTGTTTTGTTGCTAAGGCCCTAGACGATTGTCTAGCTCGTAAATAATTCTTCATTCATTGAACTTAGGAGTTTTGATAAATCGTAAAGCTTCTTAGGCTGATGTTTGCTTGTCTCTAAAATATGTGATGTAGTTCCTTTGTTTGCCTCCATGTCACATGAAGTCTTTTGTTCTTCCCTGTTCACTAAGTGAATATGTTAATGTTATGGTACTAAGCCATATTTTATTGTGATTATATTTGCATGTATTTTGCTCTAATATATTGGAAGCTGCTGTGGTGTATTTTACTCATCTAACTGTTCTCTTTGGAATCCAGTATCCAACCTTACATATTGTGTACATATTTTGTGTCTTATGGACCCATTATCTGGTAAGATAAAGACATTAAGTATTCTAGTTAATAAAGCCTAGGGGCACCTGGGTGGCTCAGTCGCTTAAGCATCCGATTTCGACTCAGGTCATGATCTCATGGATCTGGAGTTCGAGCCCCATGCCGGGCTCTGTGCTGACAGCTCAGAGCCTGGAGCCTGCTGCAGATTCTGTGTCTCCCTCTCTCTCTGCTCCTCCCCCACTCGTGTTCTGTCTCTGTCTCTCTGTCTCTCTGTCTCTCTGTCTCTCTCTCTCTCTCTCTCTCTCAGAAATATATAAACATAAAAATGACTTAATCATACATTGAATATCAAATACTCAAAGAATTACAGTACAGTAAAACTACATTTTTGGTTAGTACATGTTTAAATACTCACACTCACACACAATATTTATTTAAGAAACCCTTTTAGAAAGCTTGCTTTTTTTCAGTCTTTTGGTTTAGAATGTCACAAGTGTTTCCTGGGTGGTTACTTCGTGGATAGAACAAGGACTTTGGTGTCAGATATATTTGGTTTTAGATCTTGTTGTTTATGCTTTGTATGACTGTGGACAAGTTGCTTTTCTTGACCCTTGGTTTCCTCATCTATAAATTGAAGAAAATAGGTAAGAATCGTCATTTTATTGACAGTTATTAAATATTTCCATGTATGAAGGTATATCCTAAATACTTTATATTCATCCATTTAGTTTTTATAATAATCCTGTGAGGTATGATAGTATTACATTTCATTATATGAGTGAGGACATTATTACATGAAGCAGTTAAATGCTTTGTGCAAGGTCACAGAACTAGTTAATGACTGAACCAGATTGGAACCAAAATGATTTAACATTTTCATTACAGGCTTTTTATGTTAATACAAAGAAGGTGATACTTTTCAACTACTGAGTTTCATGACTGGCACATGATAGGATCTCAAAACACATTGATGCCCTTCCTTCTCTTACTTTTGTAAGAGTTTCATATTTGAATAACATATATGTGCTTTTCTTCAGTCTAGAAGTTACTCTTGCCTTTTTGATAGGAAGTCACATGACAGTGTAGCTTTTCTGTTATCCGATGCAAATTATCTAAAAAAGTATATGTTCAGTTATACTCCTCTTTGCAAAATATTTCTGTAAATAGTAGGAAATGGGGTTTATGTAGATGTTATATTTTCTTACTTTTTACCAGGGGGACAAAGCTTGATGTAGCTTAAAGAACAGAAATCTTTAACAGTAGATCTGGGAATTTCTTTCTAGCTTTTTTATAATTGGTTGGTGACTTTGAAGTCATAACTTCTGGACCATAATTTTTATTGATTATAAAATAAATGGGTAGATGTACATACTTTCTAACCTGATCTTTTCTGCTCCTTTTATTTTTATGTTCCATGTCAAGTTACCTTTGCATTTGTTATATGTAGGAGGCTTGCTAAAAGAAATCAGTTAATTCAGCTTTTTTAGAAAAGTTTTAATTACTCTTTTTATGCTTTTCTTTCAAAGTGTATTTAATTGACAACAATAGTATAGTCTTACAGAGGATGTTTTTTTCTTTGTTCATACGCGAATTGCTCTCTGTTTATAAGTAAAAGCTATATGTCGTATTAAATGAAAGACTCACCTTGGGAGGTGGTGAAGTTGGCATTAGAATCCTGAGGAGATTTTCCAAAAGTGTCATCCTCCAGCAGCTGAGAGATGAATGCTGGACCATTGCAATGGCCTCTCCCATTGCCTTGCTGGGTCCTGACTTAGACCAAGTTATCATTGAGAAGGTAGATTTTGCGATGAGCAAATATCTTTACATTTTTGCCTTGATGTATGTGTGAATATTTATTTTAAATAGCCTACCATTTTAGGCTCATTCTGTTTTAGAACTTGGTGATTCCCTATTTCTGAAACTGCTGTGACTACAGATTTAAATCTTTCATTTGAAAAGAAAAGTCTGTACAGTGGCTACAAAAAATGGCAACACAGGAGCCTACTGAAATACTTCCCTCCCACAGACACACTGAATATACAGCTACACACAGAGCAATTACCTCTGAAAGCAATCTAGAAAAACTAGCTATGTAACCCTTGTACTTGGGATGAATGAGAAAATACGCATGTTGAAATGGCACTCATCCAAAGGCTGGCTGTGATCATCCACAGGGAACAAGGTGGCCAGCAGATACCTCCCCTGCCCTTGCTCTGTAGCCTGTTCCAAGTCACTGGTATCTTTCTAGAAGGATCTTATAGACCCATTTGGCACTCAAGCTATTGCCAATGATGCCAGAGTATGTGCCTCTAGATTGCCTGGATCTGATATCCAATGTGACGTGTATTCAGGGGTCCCAAAGAACTGTAGCAACAAATGAATTCTTAACAGGCTCAGAAATGCTCACCCTGTACCTGCTCCCCCCACACATACACCCAATCTTGTGGTTATATAGCTAGGTTCAGTACTGAGGTAAAGTTTAAGACAAGGCAGTGGAATTCATCCAATCAGAGGAGCAAGAAGGTAAAAAAGATTTGAAAACAGTAAAATTGGTTTCAGAGACTTACGGAATCCTCTGAAACAGCAATATATACATTGTAGGATCCCAGAAGAAGAACAGTGAAAGAAAGGGGTAGAAGGGTATTCTAAGAAATAATGGCTGAAAACCTAGCCTGCTCAAAGTAAAAATAATAGAAATCTAGATCCAAAAGCATAAGGAATACCAAAAAAGGTAAATATAAAGAGGCTCATCCTGACACACATAATTAACTTGTCGAAAGTTAAAGATGAGAGAATCTTAAAAGCAGCAAGAGGGAAAACAAAAACCAAAACCAAAAAAAAAAAAAAAAAAAAGAGACCAAAACAAAAACAAAAAAACAAACAAAAAAACCCCCAAAACTTGTTATGTATAAGGGAGCCCTGGTAAGACTATGAGTAGATTTTTTCAGTAGAAAGTTTGCAGCCCCAAAGAAAGTGGTAAAATGTATTCAAAGTGCTAAAAGAAAAAACTGGCAACCAAGAATAATCTCCCCAGCAGAATTGTCCTTTACTGCTGAAGGAGAAGTAGAGTTTTCCAGACTAGCAAAAGCCAAAGAAGTCTATCATTACTAAACTGATCTTACAAGAAATGTTGGAAGGGAGATCTTCAGTCTGAAATGAAAGAATGTAATTAGTAATAGGAATTTATGAAACTGTAAAACTTTCTGGTAAAGGTAAATATATAGTTTAATTCAGACTATTCTAATATAATGGTGGTGATAAGACCGTATTAAAAATAACTACAACTATAATAATTTATTAATGAACACACAAAGTAAAAAGATGTAAATTGTGACATCAAAACATAAATTGTAGTAGGGAGGATATAAAAATGTAGAGGTTTTGTATGCATCTGAAATTAAGTTGTTACCAGCTTAAAATGATACTCTTAGAACTGTGTTTTATGCAAACCTTGTGGTAACTACAAGCAGAAACCTACAGTAGGTTCAGAAAAGATAAAGAGAAGTAGATCCATGCATACCACTGCAGGAGTCCTAAAATTGCAAAGGAAGAGAGGAAGACAGGAATGAAAGAACTACAAAACAACCAGAAAATAATTAAGAAAATGACAGTAGTAAATCCAGATCTAACAAATACTTTAAACACAAGATACTAGCAAATGGAATTCAACATTAAAAGATTCCTATATTATGATCAAGTGGGATTAATTTCAGGGATGCAAGGGTGGTTCAACATCTGCAAATCAGTCAATTTAATACATCACTTTAAATGAAACATACATTCATATCAGAAGCAGAAAGTTTTCTTGACATAATTCTATGTCATTGCATGATGAAGACTCCAACAAACTCTGTATAGAGGAAACATATCCCAATATACTGATTTCCACATATGACAAGCCCACAGCTAACCTCATATTCAATGGTGAATGCTTATTCTATAAGATTAGAAGATAAGGATGCTTGCTCTTGCTAGTTTTGTACACAATACTGGAATTCCTAGCCAGAGCGGTTAGGCAAGAAAAAGAAACAAAAAGGCTTCCCAATCAGAAAAGAAGTAGTAAAATTGTCTTTGTTTTTGTATGATACAATACAATATGATATGTATAAAACCCTAAAGACTCCTCCTGAAAATTTGTAACATCGCTGAGTTCACTAGTGTTGGAGGATACGAAATAATGTAAAAAATCAGTTGCAGTCTGTACACTAACAACAAACAGCAAAAGAAATTAAGAAGACCGTCCCATTTAGAAGAGCATCACAGAGAATAAACTACCTAGGAACAGAGTTAACCTGGGAGGTTACTTCCTCTCTAGTAGCTGAACTGCACACTGAAAAGTATAAGATATTTGATGAAAGCAGATTGTAGAAGATACAAATAAATGGAAAGATACTCTGTTCTCACTGATTTGGAAGAACTGATTTGAAAATTTTTCTAGCATCCAAAGCCATCTACAGACTCAATAACAATCCCCATCAAATTTCCAGTAACCGTCTTTACAGAAATAGGATCTCCCCCCCCCCCCCCCCGCCAAATTCCAAAATCTGGATGGAACCACAAAACAGCCTCAGTAGCCAAAGCTGTCTTGAGAAGGAAGAACAAAGTTGGAGACATAACATTTCCTGAATTCAGACTATTATAGAAGTATGGTAATCAAAACAGTGGATGGTGTTGGCCTAAAAAACAGACACATAGATTTATGGAACAGAATAGAGGCAAACTTATGGGAAGGGGGCCAAGAATATGCAATGGAGTAATGTTAGCCTCTTCAATAAATGGGATTGGGAAAACTGGATAATCATATGCAAATGAATGAAACTGGTCGCTTATCTTACACTGTACATTAAAATCAACTCAAAATGTGGGGCCCCTTAGTGCCTCATTTGGTTAAGCGTCTGACTTCGGCTCAGGTCATGATCTCGCGGTCCGTGAGTTCGAGCCCCGCGTCGGGCTCTGTGCTGACAGCTCAGAGCCTGGAGCCTGCTTTGGATTCTTTGTCTCCCTCTCTCTCTACCCCTCCTCCTCCACTCATGCTCTGTCTCTCTCTGTCTCAAAATTAAATAAACATTAAAAAAAAATTAAAAACCTCAAAATGGATTAAAGAACATGAGATTTGAAACCATAAAACTAGAAGAAAACGTAGGTGGTAAGCTCCTTTACATCATTCTTGGTGATGATTTTTTAGATTTGACACTGAAATTAAAGGTAACAAAAGCAAACTATGCAAATGGGACTGCATCAGACTAAAACGCCCATGCACATGAAAAGAAACAAAATGAAAAGGCAACCTGTGGAATGGGAGGAAATATTTGGTAATGACATATTTGATGATGAGTTAGTATCCAAAATACATAAAGAACTTCTACAGCTCAAGAACATAAAAGAAATTTCATTTAAAAATAGGCAGAGGAGATGAATAGACATCTTTTCAGAGAAGACAATATGTGGCCAGTATGTACATAAAAAGATGCTTAGCATCACTGATCATCAGTGAAATTCAAATCGAAACCACAGTGAGTTATCGCCTTAAACCTGTTAGAATGGTTATCATGAGAACAACAAGAGATAACCAGTGTTGGCAAGGTTTTAGAGAAAAGAGAACCCTAGTGCACTTTGGTGGAAATGTGAATGGTGTAGCCACAGTGACAAACTGTGGAGGTTCCTCAAAAAATTAAAAATAAGACCACCATATGATCCAGCAGTTTCACTTCTGGGCATATATCCAAAGGAAATGAAAACAGGATTTTGAAGAAATAGTCTGCACTTTCATGTTCATTACAATGTTAATTCACAATAGCCAGGATACTGTAAAAGTGTAAATGTCAATAGGTGAATGGATAAAGATGTAATAAATATATATGTATATCTATATGTATATATACGTAATATGTGTGTATTACATACATACATATATATAAATATCCTTTTACTGCAATGGAGTAGTATTCAGCCATGAGAAAAAGTTAATCCTGTTGTTTTGACAAATGAATTGAGGTGAGGGCAGTATGCTATGTGAAGTGAGTCAGACAGATAAAGATAAATACCATATATCACTTATGTGTGGAATCTAAAACAGCTACACTGGGGCATCTGGGTGACTCACTCGGTTAAGTGTCTGACTTCGGCTCAGGTCATAATCTCAGGTCTGTGGGTTCGAGCCCCACATCGGGCTCTATGTGGACAGCTCAGATTCCATGTCTCCCTCTCTCTTTGCCCCTCCCCCACTCGCACTCTGTGTCTCTCTCAAAAATAAACATTAAAAAATAATATATCTATATATTAAAACAGCTAAACTAATTGAAACAGAGACTAGTGGTTTTCAGGGGCTGGAGGGGAGGGGGAAATGGGTGGAAGCATTGGAAACAGTGTGACATTTCTGGGGAGCCTGGGTGGCACAGTCGGTTAAGTGTCTGACTCTTGATTTCAGCTCAGGTCATGATCTCACAGTTCATGAGTTCAAGTTCTGCATCGGGCTCTGCTCTAACAGTGCAGAGCCTGCTTGGGATTCTCTCTCTGCCTGCCTCTCTTTCTGTCTTTCTCCCTCAAAAATAAATAAATAAACTTTAAAAAGATTAAGAAAGAAACAGTGTAATATTTCAGTTATAAGATGAATAAGTTCTGGCAATATATATAGTGTGGTGATTATAGTTAATAGTATTGTATTATATATTTGGAAGTTGCTATGAGAGTAAATGTTAAGTGTTCTCACCACAAAAAAAAAGTGATAATTGTATGAAATGGAGGTTTTAGTTGATGAAATGGTGGTAACAGTTTTGCAGTATGTAAGTGTATCTAATCACATTTATACAACTTACACTTACCCAATGGTATATGTCAGTTATATTTCAATAAACGTGGGGGTAAAGCTCTTCTAGTTGAAGACAGTTAAAATAAAACTAAAACAAAAAACAAACTTCAAGCCTGGACTGAAGTGTGGACCTACGCAGTCTGTTAAAAGAACTCACAAGAGAAAATATCTTAGGGCATTTAATATAACTTAGTCACTACAGATACATTCTAGAAGTACTTTAAGATCGTGTGTTCTCTCAAAAGTATTTGTTTCATACAAAAATTTTCCATTAGACTCTGGGATCCAAGACCCTTGGGGTATAATTTTTAATTTTTTCCTCTTTGTTTTATTTTAACTTGAAGTATAGTTGACATATAATATTAGTTTCAGGTGTACGCTATAGTGAATTGAAAATTATATACAGTATAAAATGCTTACCACAGTAAGTATAGCTACTTTCTGTCACCATACAAAGTGATTACAGTATAAAATCAATATAGTATTGATTTTATAACTGGAAATTTGTACCTCAGAATCAGTTCCCTTCATCTAATTTTTCCACCCCCCTCCCCCTCCCCTCTGGTAACCACGAATTTGTTGTTTATATTTTTGAGTCTCTTTTTGCTTGTTTTGTTTTTTAAATTCCATGTATGAGCGAAATCATATGGTATTTGTCTTTCCCTGACTTATTTCACTTAGCATAATACCCTTTAGGTCTGTCCATGTTGTTGTGAATGACAGAAAAGCTTTCTTTTATATTGCTGGATAATACTTCATTCTGTATATATAACACATCTTTAAAAGAATTGTGTTATTGAATTATAGTTGACATAATATATTAGTTTCAGGTGTACAATGTATCGATTTGACAATTCTGTACCATACTCCGTGTTCACACCACACTAAGAATAGCCACCATCTGTCACCATACAATGCTATTGAAATATTATTGACTGTATCCCCAAGGTATACTTTTCATCTCGGTGACATTTATCTTATAACTGGAAGCTTGTATCTCTTAATCCTTTTTATATACTTCACCCATCCCCTTCTCACCTCCACTTTGGTAACCACCATATTGTTCTCTGTATTTAAAAAAGTCATTTGTTTTGTTTTGTTTTATATTCCACATATAAGTGAAAACATACAGTATTTGTCTTTCTCTAATTTATTTCACTTAGCACGATGCCCTCTGGGTCCATTCATGTTGCTGTGGATGGCAGGATCTCATCTTTTATTATACTTGAGTAATATTCCATTTTATGTGTACATACCACATCTTCTTTATCCATTCATTTATCGACTGACACTTGGGTTGCTGCCATATCTTGGCTATTGTAAACAATGCTGCAATAAACATAGGGGTGCATATAGTTTTTTGAATTAGTGCTTTTGGGTTTTTTGGGGTAAATACCTAGTAGTGGAATTATTGGATTATATATTTCTATGTTTAATTTTCTGAGAAATCTCCATACTGTTTTCTACTGTGGTTGCACCAATTTACATTCCCACCAACAGTTCATGAGGGTTCCCTTTTGTCCACATCCTCACCCACACCAGTTATTCCTTGCCTTTTTGATTTTAGCCACTGACTAGAATGAGGTGATACCTCATTGTGGTTTTGGTTTGCATTTCCCTAATGATTAGTGATGTTGAGTGTCTTTTCATTTATTGGCTGTCTTTATGCCTTTTTTGGTCAAATGTCTCTTCAGGTTTTCCCATTTGCTGTTGAGTTACAGGAGTTCTTTATATATTTTGGAAATTAATCCTTTATTGGACATATTATTTTCAGATATCTTTTCCAGTTCTTTAGGTTGCCCTTTCACTTTGTTGATGGTTTTCATCTCTATGCAAAGCTTTTTAATTTGATATATTTCCAGTTGTTTATTCTTTTGTTGCCCTTGCTTGAGCAGCCAGATCTAGAAAAATATTGCTAAGACTGATGTCCAAGAGTTTACTGCCTGTGCTTTCTTTTAGGAGTTTTATGGTTTCAGGTTTTACATTTAGGATTTTAATCGGAATTTATTATTGTGTATGGTATAAGAAAATCATCCAGTTTCATTTTTTTCACATGTAGCTACCCAGTTTTCCCAGTACCATTTACGAAAGAGACTCTGTCTTTTTCCCATTGTATATTCTTCCCTCCTCTGTTGTAGATTGATTTGACCATGTAGGTGAGGGCTTATTTCTGGATTCTCTTCTGTTTTATTGATCTAGGTGTCCTTTTTTTTTTTTTTTTTTTTTTTTTTTGTTCCATTACCATACTGTTTTGATTACTATAGCTTTTACTATAATATGGAATCTAGGCTTGTGATACTTGCAATTTGTTCTTATTTCTCAAGATTGCTTTGGCTATTCAGGATCTTTTGTGGTTCGATACAAATTTGAGGATTATTCTAGTTTTGTGAAAAATACTACTTGCATTTTCATAGGGATCATATTGAATCTGTAGGTTGCTTTTCATAGTGTGGACATGTTAACAATATTTGTTCTCCCATTTCAAAAGCTTGGAGCATCTTTTCCATTTATTTGTGTTGCCTTCAGTTTTTTTCATCAGTGTCTTACAGTTTTCAGAGTACAGGCCATTTATTCCTAGGCATTTAATTAATTAATTTATTTTGATGCATTTGAAAATAGGCTTGTTTCTTTAATTTTTTTCTGATAGTTTGTTATTAGTACATAGAACCACAACAGATTTATGCTTATTGATTTTGTATCCTGCAATTTTACTGATTTCATTTATTAATTCTTAATAGTTTTATTTTTTTAATTAAAAATTTTTCTTTAACATTTATTCATTTTTGAGAGACAGAGAGAGACAGAGCATGAATGGGGGAGGGCAGAGAGAGAGGGAGACACAGACTCTGAAGCAGGCTCCAGGCTCTGAGCTGTCAGCATAGAGCCTGATGCCGGGCTCAAACCCACAAACCATGAGATCATGACCTGAGCCAAAGTGGGATGCCCGACCAACTGAGCCACCCAGGTGCCCCAGTTCTCGATAGGTTTTAGGTAGAGTTTTTGGGTTTTGTACATATGATATTATGCCATCTGTAAATAGTGATAGTTTTATTTCTCCCTCACCAATTTGGATACGTTTTTCTTGACTGCTTGCTCTGGCTGGGACTTTCAATGCTATGTTGAATAAATGTGTCAAGAGTGGATATCCTTTTCTTGTTCTTTATCATAGAGAAAAAAATTTCAGCTTTTTGCTTGAGTACGATGTTACCTATGAGTTTATCACATATGGCCTTTATTATGTTGAGGTATACTTCCTTTATACCATTTGTTGATAGTTTTTATAATGAATGGATGTTGAATTTTGTCAGATGCTTTTTCTGTATATCTTGAGATGATCATATGATTTTATGCTTCATTTTGTTAATGTGATATATCACATTGAACAATCCTTGTGTCCCTTAAATCAGTCTCACTTGTTTGTGGTGAACGATCCTTTTAATGTAGTTTTGAATTTGGTTTGCTGACATTTTGTTAAGGATTTTTGCATCTGTGTTGATTAGGGATATTTGCCATTTTCTTTTTTGTAATGTCTGTGTCAAGTTTTGGTATCAGGATAATTCTGGCCTCATAGAATGAATTTGGAAACATTTATTCCTCTCCAACTTTTTGGAATAGTTTGAGAAGAATAGGTATTAGCTTTATTTTTAATTTTTTTGTAGAATTTACCTGTGAAGCTGTCTGGTCTTGGAGTTTTGTTTGTTGGGAGTGTTTGATTTCTGATTCAGCTTAAAAAAAATTTTTTTTAATGTTTATTTTTGAGACAGAGAGAGACAGAGCATGAACAGGGGAGGGGCAGAGAGAGAGGGAGACACAGAATCTGAAACAGGCTCCAGGCTCTGAATTGTCAGCACAGAGCCCGACGCGGGGCTCAAACTCATGGACCGCGAGATCATGACCTGAGCTGAAGTCGGATGCGTAACCGACCGAGCCACCCAGGTGCCCCTCTGATTCAATTTTTTAATATTAATTGGTCTGTTCAGATTTTCTATTTTTTCCTCATTCATTCTTGGAAGAATGTACGCTTATAGTAATTAATCCATTTCTTCTGGGTTTTCCAATTTGTTGGCATATAATCTTTTGTAGTAATCTCATAATCCTTTGAATTTTCATGGTGTCAGTTGTAATTTTTACATATTCATTTCTGATTTTATTTATTTGAGTCCTCTCTCTGTTTTCCTTGATGAGTCTCGTTAAAGGTTTATCAGTGTTGTCTATCCTTTCAAAGAACGAGGTCTTAGTTTCATTGATCTATTTTATTTTTAAATCTGTGTTTAATTTGCTTGTACTCTGATCTTTATTATTTCTTTCCTCTAATAACTTTAAGCTTTCTTTGTTCTTCTAGGTCTAGTTCTTTTCAGTATAAAATTTGGCTGTTTGCTTGAGATTTTTGTTTTGTTTGTTTTTTCTTGAGGTGGACCTGTATTACTGTAAACTTCTATCTTAGATCTGCTTTTGTTGTGTCCCAAGGGTTTTGAACCATTGTATTTTCATTTTCATATGTCTCTGGGTATTTTTTGATTTTCTCTTTCATTGTTTTCACGATCCCAATGGTTTTTTAGTACCATGTTGATTAGTCTTCACGTTTCTGATTTTTCCCCCCCAGTACTTCTCTTGTAATTGATTTCTATAAATCAGAAAAGATACTTGATATGATTTCAGTCTTTTTAAATTCATTGAGACTTGTTTTATGGTCTAATGTGATTTACCTTAGAAAATGTTTTATATGCAGTTGGAAAGAATGTGTATTCTACTGATTTGGGATGGAAAGGTTTGAACATCTGTGGTAATTTCTTCTGGTCTAATGTGTTGTTTAAAGCCACTTTTTACTTATTGCTTTTCTGTGTAGATCTATCTGTTGATGTAAAGTTCACTACTCTTACTGTATCATTGTCAATTTCTGTCTTTATGTGTGTTAACATTTGCTTTATATATTTATGTGCTTCTCTGTAGGGTACATAGGTATTTACAAGTATTATGTCTCTTTGCTAAATTGATCCCTTTATCATTATGGTATGTCCTACTTTGATTCTTTTTACCTTGTTTTTTTAAAGCCTATTTTGTCTTTTATAAATATTGTTAATGCAACTTTTTTTTGGTTTCCATATCTATCAAATATGGTTCTTCATCTATTCACTTTTGTTCTGTATGTGTCTTTAGGTCTGAAGTGAGTCTTTGGCAGTATATAGATAGACCATCTAATCACTCTGTGTCCTTTGGTTGGAGTATTTATTTTATTTATATTTGAAATAATTATTGGTAAGCGTGTACTTATTGTCACTTTGTTACTTGCTTTTTGATTGTTTTTGTGCAACAAAACTAAGTTGTCTCTTACTTCTTTTGTTCTCCTCCCTTGTGATTTGATGACTTTATTTCATGTAATTTTTGGATTCCTTTCTCTTTATTTTCTGTGTATGTTTTACAGGTTTTTGGTTTGGGGTTACCATGAGGTTCATAATATATCATCCTATGTACACAGAAGTTTATATTAAAGTTGATGTTTGCTGAACTTCAAACATATTTGTAAAGTGGTACATCATTATTCCCCCTTCCACGTTTTATGCATGCGATGTCATATTTCACATATTTTTATTTTGTTATTTTCATAATTACTGTATGAATTGATTTTACTACTTTTTAAAAAATCTTCATATTAGCTTTATAAGTGATTAATAGTCTTCTTTTATTACATGTTCGCTTCTACCAGTAAAATTTTGTCCTTTCCTAATTTTCTTAATTCTATTTATGGCTTTTTTCTGTTCACTTAAAGAGGGACTTTAAACATTTCTTATAAGATTGATTTAGTTGTGATAAACTTCTTTTCTTTCACTTTTGTTGATCTTGGAAACTATTTATCCTTTAATTCTGAGCGGTAGCCTTGCTGGGTAGAGTATTCTTGGTCGTAGGTTTTTTTCTTTCACTATTTTGTAGATTCTGTGTGCCACTCCCTCTGGATTGCAAAGTTTCTGCCTAGAAATCAGCTGATGTCCTTCTAGTGTTTCCCTTGTATGTTACTCTTTGTTTTTGTCTTGCTGCTTTTAAGATTCTTTAATTTTCACTGTTTTTAATTATTTATATTTCTTGGTGTGAATCACCTTTGCTTCATCTTATTTGGGGCTTTCTCTGCATCCTGGATCTGGATGTCTGTTTCTTTCCCCAAATCAGGGAAGTTTTCAGCTATTCTTCATATAGGTTTTCTGCCCCTTTCTCTCTCTTCCTTTCCTGGAACTCATATCATGAATGTTACTACTCTTGATGTTGTCATAGATGTTACTTAACATGTCTGCATGTTTTAAATTCTTTTTGTCTTTTGGAAGTTCACCTTGGTTGCTTTCCATACCCTGTCTTCAAGATTGCTGACCTGTTCTTTTGCATCCTCTAAGCTACTGTTGATTCCCTCTAGTGTATTTTTCATTTATTTATTACATTCTTTTGCTCTTTTTAAAAATCTATATTTTCTGTCTTTATGTTGAACTTCTCACTGAGTTCATGCACTGTTCTCTCATGTCAGTTGAGTACCTTTATGACCATTTATTTGAACTCTATCAGGTAGATTGTTTATCTGCATTTCATTTGGCTATTTTTCTGAGGTTTCTCGTTCTTTCATTTGGAACTTATTCCTCTGTCTTCTCCTTGTGTCCAGCTCTCTGTGTTACTATGTATCAGGCTATGTGACTATGGTCACTTGTGCCTTTTGGTTTTGAAAGTAGTGGTTTTATGTAGAAGGCATCCTGTGGTGCCCAGTTGCCTAGTCTTTCTTGGTCACCAGAACAAGTGTTCTAGGGATGTTACCTGTATGGGCTGGGTGACTCTTCCTGTTTTGGCCGGACCATTACTGCTACTTGCATGCTGCTGGTCAGAATCGGCCATTAACCCAACAGTCTACAGTGATTGGCTGTGAGTGCTGGGGGCAGGGCTTGTCCCTTGTGTGCTGGTTGTGAGGTGGGGCTGCAACTGCTGCAGCCTGGCTCCTTTTTCTCCCTAGGCCAGGAATCACTCTGGAGGGGCACTTGTCTGGCTGGGGCTGGCCACTAGGTGTGATGGAACTGGTGGCCACTCTGGAGGGACACTGATTCCTACTAAGGCAGCTTACTGGGTGTGGTCATGCAGGGAAACAGCTTTGGAGGGGCACCTGCTGGGGCAGGCATGTTGGGTGGCGTGGATCTGCAGGGGAACACTGGTGCGGTGGAAGCAGTGCTAGCAAGGCAGATGGAAGGCTTCAGAACTGGCTCCCCTAGAACTCTTGCCTGCTGGGTAACAAAATTGGTGCCTGCCAGTACTTCCATTCCTGTAGAAAGTTTCTGTAGATCCTTGTCTCTCTGGCACATGCCCTAAAATTACTCAATAAAATCTTTATCTATAACTAGGTGTTTTCAAAGTGAAGCTTCTGTGCTGCACCTCTTATCAAGTGATATAATGAGCTGGTCCATTAAGAGCCAGCTCTTATTAATATAGACTATTTCCTATATCCCTCCATCTCTTCTAGAGGTAAGCCTTGATAATTTTCAAAGTTCTTGGAGTTAAGCCCAACTGATTCTCAAAGCCGCCTCATTGTGACTGCTCTCAAGGTAGGGAGTCCCTGGTGTGGGGCTTGTTCGTCTCCCTCCTCTGAGCCTGTGACATCTATATTATTTGTTGGTTACCACAGTAGGGGTTTACTTTCCTACCATATTTCTGCTCTTCCTACCTTTCTTGATGTGGTTTTCTTGTTATGTCTTCACCTGCAGAAGATTTGTTCTTCCAGTATTCATGTTGTTTTAGATTTGCATTTGCTTGTATTTGTTTCCT
This sequence comes from Prionailurus viverrinus, assembly GCF_022837055.1. NCBI lineage: Eukaryota > Metazoa > Chordata > Mammalia > Carnivora > Felidae > Prionailurus > Prionailurus viverrinus. The sequence goes on along the minus strand of NC_062565.1, from coordinate 43,120,618 downwards.
TGGCGTGTCTGCGGAGGTGATGAGCTCGGGACCCTCCTACTCCACCATCTTGCCCTGCTCCCTCTAATTGATTTTTGGTTGTCTTTGGGCAGATGGCTTAACCTATTGGAGACACGGATTTCATGTTGAGTTGGAGTAGAGAAGAGCATAGGTTTTTCAGTCTCGTGATTACAGGATTTTGTGAAATACCAGATGTCCTTGATTCTAGTATATGTGTTTTAACTTTCTGAAGGTAGGATGTCTTTTAAATTGATAAGTATATTGAAAGTTACAGTCTTTCTGTTTTTTCTGAGGTAACTGTCATTAATCTGATTTCTTGTAATCAGTAGCGTCTCATATTAAAGGAGAAATGGCTATTATCTATTTAAGTGGCATGTATATAAAAGTAATAATAAGTCTCAAAGTATAATTGGAGATTTTCACATTTGCATGCACTTATATATTTTCTGTGGTGTTTATATCAAACACTTTTATTTTTTTTTATTTTTTTATTTTTTTTTCAACTTTTATTTATTTTTGGGACAGAGAGAGACAGAGCATGAGCAGGGGAGGGGCAGAGAGAGAGGGAGACACAGAATTGGAAACAGGCTCCAGGCTCTGAGCCATCAGCCCAGAGCCTGATGAGGGGCTCGAACTCACAGACCGTGAGATCGTGACCTGGCTGAAGTCGGACGCTTAACCGACTGCGCCACCCAGGCGCCCCTATATCAAACACTTTTAAAAAATTAGCTATTAACAAAATATAAACTTGAAACATGTATTTCATGGATCTATGTAATATCTGAATTATGACTTAGAAATTAATATGGTAGAAAAAATAGAAGAAATAGACTTGCTTGTGAACTTTGAATCTAATTTGAACTTTGCAACTAACTTATTTTGCTGTGTTGACCAACTTGATTAACTTTTCTGTTAATTGTCTTGATGAGAATTAAAATACATACTCTTTAATTCTAAGACTTAAATATTACTATAAAGCTTTTCAAAGATCGTATGTTTTCAAGACCTTGGAAAACTTTAAAGTCTTACACAAAGGCCTGATTTTGGTTCTCTTTGGAACTCTTTTTCCCTTAAAAGATGGTTTAACTGTAGTTTTTATTTTCATAGTGAAAAAAAGAATACTGCCATACCTGAAATGACACTGAGTTTCCTTTTTCATTAATATCCTTTATGGAAGCTGATGAAAAAGATAATGAAACATGTTCGGGTGTTAATTATTTTCAAACTGATAGTGGAAATTTTAATTTTGAGATAATAGCGTCATATGCAGTTTTAAGATATAATAGAGATCCTTTACCCATTTAGTCTAAATAGTAATGTTTTGTTGCAAAACTGTAGTTCAATATCACAATGAGGATATTGACATTAATACGATCAAAGTCCAAAACCTTTCATTTACCGTAAATTTCCTCCAGTAACCCTTTTATAGGCACACCCAAGTCTCTCCTCCCTCTTACCCTGGCGAATGTTAATATCTCTTCCATTTCTACAATTTTTTCAACTCAAGAATTTTATATAAATGGAAGCATACAATATGTGACCTTTATGATTGTTCTTTTTCCCTCACCATAATTTTCTGAGTTGTTGCATGTATCAATAGTTTCTTCTAGTTTCTTCCTTTTTATTGTGGAGAATATTTCACTTTGCCTAAATTAATGTAATCATTCATCCGTTGAAAAACATCTGGGATGCTCCTAGTTTGGGGCTGTTATATATAAACTTACAGTGAACATTGTTGTACAGATTTTATTGCATGTGATTGTAAGTTTTCATTTTCTCTTAGATAAATGCTGAAAAGTGGATTGTTGGTCACGTGATAACCACATGATCAATTTTTGTTTTGTTTTTATTTGAAAACAATTATTGTATTTTATTTTGATTTCAGTATAGTTAACATAGTGTTACATTAGTTTCAGATGAACAGTATAGTGATTCAGCAATTCCATCCGTTGCTTGGTGGTCATTAAGACAAGTGTGTGCTCCTTAATCTCCATCACCTATTTTACCCACTCCCCCCACCCATCTCCTCTCTGGGAACCATGAGTTTATTCTTCATACTTAAGAGTCCATTTTTGGCTTGTCTCTCCCTTTCTTTGTTTATTTGTTTTGTTTCTTAAATTCTACATATGAATGAAATCATATGGTATTTGTCTTTCTCTGATTGATTTCTTCACTCATCATTTTACCCCTTAAATCCATCCATGTTGGTGCAAATGGCAAAATTTCATTCTTTTCTTTATGGCTGAGTAATTTGCTATATCTCCAACACACACACAACCACACAAACACACACACACTGCACATCTTCTTTATCCATTCATCTATCAGTGGACACTTGGTTGCTTCCATAATTTGGCTATTGTAAATAATGCTGAAATAAACATAAGGGATGCATATATCCCTTAGTATTAGTGATTTTGTATTATTACTGGGTAAATACTCAATAGTGTGATTGCTGGATTATAAGGTAATTCTGTTTTTAATTTTTTGAGGAACCTCCATACTGTCTTCCACAGTGGCTGTAGCTTGTCTTTTCATCTTCTTAATAAGGTCATTTGCACAAGAAAGTATTTAATTTTTGAATGAGGTCATTTTATCAGTTTTTCCTTGTATGGATTATGCTTGTGGTGTGAAGTCTATGAATTCTTTGACTAGCTCTAGTTTTTTCTCCTATATTTATTTTTTTAAATGTTTAATAGTTTTAGTTTTACATTAAGGTCCATTACCTGTTTTGAGTTCATTTCTGTATAAGTTTGAGATTTTGTATCAGGTTTGTTTGTTTTTTTGCCGATGGATCCTCAATTACTCTAACATTATTTGTTGGAAAAGCTCCTCCTCCATTGGATTGCATTTGCAAATTTGTCAAAAAAATTTGTAGGCATATTTTGTGTGTATGCTTCTGGGTTTATGTTCTCTCCCATTGATCTATATGTGTATTTCTTTGCCAGTATCATATTGTTTTAATTAATATAGTAGACCTTAAGATCAGCAAGGTGGATTTTTTTCCACTTTATTTTATTTTTTTAAGTTTATTTATTTTGAGAGAGAGAGAGAGAGTGCTCAGGTGGGGAAAGGGCAGAGAGAGAGAGGGAAAGAATCCCAAACAGGCCATGCACTTTCAGCACAGAGCCTAGCACAGGGCTCCATCTAAAGAACCATGAGATTATGACCTGAGCCGAGATCAAGAGTTGGATGCTCAACTGACTGAGCCACCCAGGTGCACCCCCCCCCCCCACTTTATTATTTTTTAATATTGTTTATTCTAGGGATTTTCTTTTCTAAATAAATTTGGGAATTAGTTTGTATGTCTACAAATAACATTGGTGGGAGTTTGATAGAAATTGCATTGAACCTGTAGATCAAATGGGGAGAACTGAAACCTTTACTATGTTGAGTCTTACAATCCATGAAAATGTGTGCTTCTCCGTTTCATTTGAGTATTCTTTGATTTCTTTCATCAGCATTTTCTAATTTTAAGCATATAGATCTTTACCTGCTTTGTAAACCTTATACTTAAGTAGTTCATTTTCTTTGTGTGATTGTAAATAATATTTTAATTTTGATTTCTACACATTGCTTGTTGGTGTATAAGAATTTAATTCTTGTATGTTCATTTTTTTTTTTAATTTATTTTGAAAGGGAGAGCGAGAGAGAGCCCCATGCGCGCATGCACAGATGAGGGAGGGGCAGAGGTTGAGGGAGGGAGAGAATTCCAAGCAGGCCACACTATCAGGGCAGAGTCCAGTGTGGGGCTCAGTCTCATGAACTGAGAGATCATGACCTGAGCCAAGATCGGGAGTTGAACACTTAACTGAATCAGTCACCCAGGTGCCCTTTGTGTGTTCATTTTGTATTCTGTGACCTTGCTGAACTACTGACTGAATAGTTCTGGGAGGGGATTTTTGGTAGATTTCTTGGGATTTTCTACATAGAGAATCACTTATCTGTAAAAAGGGATACTTTAATTTAACCCTTTCCTGTTTGTATTTCTTTTCTTTATTTTTTGTGTTTTATTGCAGTGGCCAGAACTAGTACCGTGTTGAATAGGAGTGGTGAGAGTAGACATCTTTGCCCTGTTCCCGATCTTAGGAGGAAAGAATTTGCTCACAGTTGTTGTCATGAAATGATGTTGGATTATGTCTGATTCTTTGACTGCATCACATTACATGATCCTATGATTTCTCTTCTGTAGTTCATTGATATATTGGATTATATTTACAAGTATTGAACCAGCCTTGTTTACATGGAATTAATTCCCCTGGTCATTGTGTATAATTTTCTGTATTTCTGGCTAATATCTTAATGTGAGTTTTTGCATCTCTATTTATGAGAGATATTGGTCTGTAGTTTCCCCCTTTTTTGTAGTGTGTTTTCATTTTGTTATGCTCTGGTCTCCTTGTACTATTCTTTGTTTTGGTATCAGAGTAACACTAGTCATAAAATCAGTTGGCAAGTTTTTTCTTTTCTTCAGTTTGCTGGAATCGATTGTATAAAATTAGTGTTCATTCTGTAGTACATGTTTGGTAGAAATCTTCTGTGGAGCCATCTGGGTCTGAAGATTTCTTCTATCATTTTCACTCAAGCATTGAGTCCATCTAGTGAGTTTATTTTGGTTATTATATTTTTCAGTTCTATAATTTCTGCTTGGTTATTTTAAGACTTACTGATTTGTTTTTAAAAGATTTTTAATAGCTGGTGGAAGCATGTGTGATAGATGCTTTAAAATCCTTATTAGACAATTCTAGCATTTCATTCATCTTGGGTTTGACATTTGGTGGTGGTTGTTTCTCACTAATGTTGTGCTTTCCTGGTTCTTGGTATAGTAGTGTTTTGTTTATCTGTTTTGGTTTTTTTATTGCGTTCTGGATATTATGAGACTCTAGATCCTTTTAAAGATTTTTGGGTTTTTTTAATCAGCTAGCCGCCTCTACCCCTGTTGAAGTATAGAGGGCTGGGTGTGTAGGCTCAGATACCCACTAGGCCCCTCTCCACCTTCAACAATACGTCAAGACTAGTACAGCAAAAGTAGCACAGTGACTCCTACTGCCTTGATGTAGGTGGAAAGATTGGATATCCTCCATCCTCTCTTGGGGGATTTGGGTTGTAATTTCAGCTTCATGCTGAGCCTGCTGCTACCAGGGGAATGATAATGGGAGTAGAGTGACATCTTGCTCTGTATCACACTACCTCCCTTGGCATCATTAAGGCAGAGTAAGTTTGGTACTCTGCCTCCCCCTGGGCCCTGCTGACACCAGGAGTGTGGGGCATTGGGAGTATCGATTACCTCTGCCTGGCATTGCTCTGTAGGTGTGGAGATTCAGGTCCCCCCTTGGCCTTAGGGATGCTAAAGAAAGGGGGGTAGCGGAGTGGGGGCTAATTCCCACTTCTGCCTTGGTTGAGCTCATTGATTTTGCACGAGTGCTGAGTATCTCTGCTTCACATTGCCTTCTTAGTAAATCTCATTACTGTTGAGTAGGGGTGGAGGCTCAACTTTCTGCTGTAGGCTGCAGATGCTACTCTGTTGTGGGAAAGGCAGCTGAGGAGAATGAGCAGCAAAGGGTAATGGAAGATGATCTCCTCCTTTTGCTCACTGACAGTATCCCATCAGAGGAGTTGGATCACCTGCTGGTTCTCCCTGGTGGGGAGTGGAAGATCAACCTCCAAGCTGCCTCATTTGCTACCTGTGGGTGAATTGGGTTGTCTGTTTATGTGTGTGCAGGGGTGAGGTAAGGTGGGGATTTTGGGGTAGAAATGTAACTCCTCATTTGGCCCGCTTGAAGAGGAGAGGGAGGTTTTTCCATTGATGATACGCTGGAGTAGGGTGAGTATTGCCAAAAATGTTTTCTGTTTCACTCTTTTCCTTGCCTTTCATTAGCAGGGCACAGGGTTTTCTTGGAGCTTTTCTTGGTCTCTGCCTGATGGTTGTTCCACACGGAGTCTTCTGCAGTACCCTGTCTGGCATATATGGGAAGCAATGGCACTGGCTGTCATGCCGTGTCTCAGGTTGTGAGTTCCCTAAGTCTCCAGCCTTCTTTCAGAAACTTCCTATGCTTCTCTGTTGTGTTATATCTAGGGTTTTTTAGTTGTGAGAGAAAACGGCCTGGGAGCTATGAGGCTTTCCATCTTGCCAAAACGAGACGTCTCTCAAGATACTGTTTTTGTTAACATGAAAGCACTTGAAAATAAAATTAAATACCTTGTTACAATGGAGTATTACTTAGTGAAAATTTCCCCCCTGAAGATTTTCATTGATTTCTACATTGAATTGATTCATTACCAGTCTTTTCTCTTTCTAGAATCACGTAATTATTTTCTTATAAAACAAGGAGTGTCTATGACCCTTTTTATTATAGTAAAATACATATGTATCACATAAAATTTGCCACTTTAACCATTTTTAAGTGTACAGTTTGGTGGCATTAATTATATTGCCAGTGTCATGTAACCATCACCATTCTGTTTCCAGCATTTTGTTGCTGTTGTTGTTAATTAACACACTTTGTTATGTTTTTAGCTGTTTTCGGTTTATAGAAAAATGAGTGGAAACTACAGAAAGTGCACATGTACCTTTTCCTTTCCTTTCTCCTGTTATTGGTATTTTGCATTAGTGTGTTAACCTTGTTACATTGATGAGCTATATACATTCTATGGGTTTTGACAAATATACGGCATCTGCCCACCAGTGAAGTGTCATATGGAGTAGTTTCACTGCCCTAAAAAATCCCCTGTGCTCTACCTGTTCATCCTTCCTCCTTCCCTCTCTCGTTGTTTCTAGCAACCACCTATCTTTTTACTCTGCCTAATTCAGTATTATAAAATATCCGTATTTTTCTAAAGTTAGTTCATCAAAACATTTGGAAAATAAATTGTTTCAGGATATTAGAAAGGCACAATGTAAAAACCATTTTTATAATTTTTCTAAATGTCCATTTTAGATAGAGCCTATCACTATAAGCTATTCATATGTTCTTTTAGAGTATTTTGCAAAGGTGCTGTTTTGATTTATAGCTCGTGAAAGTGAAGCCGTTTTAAGGAGTTATCATTTCACACCATTCTGGCAGTTGATGTTCATGTTCATTTCTGCTTATTCATCTCTTTTTGTATGCCAAGTGATTCTTAAGATGCTAACGGTCTGTGTCTTCTTAGACTTGGAGCGTATATTATAGATTAGCAAGACAGGAGTCAGACTTTTTGAGATAATGTATTTAAATACCCTTATTATATAGAAGGAACTAAGTTCCAGAGATGTAAAAAGTTAACTTCTTGTTCTGTTTAGAGAAAAGCAATACCTCACATGTATTAAACTCTTACTTTGTAACTGTAACATGTCTTCATATATTTTGTGTATTGATAAACCTGAGCAAAGAGAAATGGGTAACCTTGCCCATGATCACTCAGGAAGTTCATGGCAGAACCCAGATTAAAACTCTCAGCCACTGTCCCAGTACCTCAGCAAACAAGGACTGCACCTTGAAGCTCTTCCAGACTTCACTTTTTGATGTTGAAGCCAAGTTGCTGATCTAGAATGAAGGCTCAGAATCTAGTGGGCCCAATTTATCCCTTGATCCAAGAAGTACCCAGTTCAGATCCCCATTTCAGCCATTGGAGTCATGGTATGATAAGTAAAGTGTATGGGTATGCAGGGCTCAAAGATAAAAGTGCAGAAGGCAGTGGGGGGAGGAGAAGGATAAAGTAGGTAGTGACGGTGCAATATGATTAATGCTATGATTGAAGTAATTTTTAGGTATACAAGGTGGTACATCAGAGGTATCTTCCCCCCAAAAAGAGACAACTAAGCTGAATTTTGCTTAGGGGTGTTAATGGTTCGGAAGCACCTACCTCTAGGACTTTCGAATTATATTTGTGGCCCTTTCTGGCTCTATGCTGACAGAAGTTTTTCCCAACCTACTAAGATTCCAGGCCCCAAATGAGAAAGTATGTTTTACAGTTGTTGGAACCAAGAAAAAGAATCAAAATTCCATATGTACTACAGGTGAGCGATGTCTGACTGACATTTAATGAAAAATAGCTTTTTTTTTCTTTTTTTTTTGGTAGTGAGAACTCAGCTTTGCAATCAGGTAGAATTGATTCATTTGAATCTGGGTCCGACAGTTATGAGGTCACAGATAAAGGAGATAACCTCTGGAAAGCAGGGTACTGTACTGTTTTGTACCTTGAACGAGATCACGCTTCTGAAGATCTTAGCACAGTACCTGGCTAAGTACTGAGTACTACATTAGCTACTTCATTAGTTGGTGAGTCTTACCTTAATTGCGTTTGTAAGTATAAAAATATCATGTTAATACATCTGACTTTGGTGCCAAATTTGTGCTTAAAATAGTTGAAAAATGTTTTATTTAAGTTTATGTAGACTTGCAAAATAATATTTCCAGTGGTAACCATAAATTTAAACACATGTGAAAAAAGGAGAATTAAGAGGAGTCCTATTTTTGTAAGTAGATATTAAATAATGTTTTGCTAAGAAAACCACAAAGAATTTACCCAGAGAATTCTTCATTGTGTGGCATGAGGATGTTTTACTATTTGTTTCTGTGTACCCTGTCCAGTCCGTGGAAATCTGTATGCTTTGTGTTCATCGCACCATTGGGCCATGGAGTTTTTGATAAAGAAATTTCTTGTTTCATTAATATTTTTAGAGTGCTTCTTTTATCTTTGTTGAAGAATTGCCAGTACAGTTGCTCAGCTACTAATTTTTTTTTTTTTAATGTCTTCAGACTTTTTTCTCTTTCTTGGAATAGGTTGGATCCATTATGAATCATAAGAAAGTTGTGATCCCTGGCTTCAAGGAGATTAAAATATAAGATGAAGAATAATGATACAAATACATACAGGGTGACTTAAGGACAATATTTTACACATAATAAAAACAAGAAAATAGATAACCATTTCTGTTGGATTCCATATCAACAAGTTTTAAAAAGCAAGTGGAATTTTTGTGAATGCCTTAGCAGGAGCAGTTGATTTCAGAGAGTTGTCTACATTTTTTAACAGCTCGGTATTGGTTTTACATTAGATTGTGATCTTACTTTTATCAGTCTTGAAGTGATTCACTGTTCAAGTCGGGGGCACTGGTTTGAAAGGTCCTCTTCAGTTATAAGCCGTAAAAATGCCATGGTGGTTTGGGGTTTTGATTAAAAATAGAGTGTGCTGATTTCTGTGTAGGTGTGCTTACCATATTTGTTTACATTTGTTCAGTGTTGGTATTGCTTTTATTTCTAGCAAATATTTCTTAAGTGTATTTTTGTCCTGTTTGTGTTGTAAGACAGAAACAGCAAAACTAAAGGTGTAAATTCATAACACATTTTATAACATGTTAAATAAGGTATTCATTTTAGCAAATAACATCAGAGAAGTTGCCTTTTTTTCTGTACTTTAGAGCCCTAAGATTAATTAAAATTTGTTAGTTTTCATGATCTGAAAGCTGATGTTTCAAATTAATACAGGTGTAGAAAATGAATACGTTTCAGAAATTTAAGCAGTTATTGTATACATAAACTGTCTTGCTGGAGATCTCAGTATTCAGGATTCATAATCAGGCCATTCACATGTGAGCAGAGTGGGCTTATTTGGGTACCTTTGAGATTTGAAGCAAATCTGTAAGACCCTATTATTGATAGTCTTTATTGGCTAGAGACAGAGGCTTTTATAGATTCACTTCGAAATACAAGTTAAAAAACACCAGCAGCTAATATTTATGTAATACTATACTATTTTTAGAGCCATGTGGACACAGGATGTCCTCTTGATCCTACCCCCAATTTGATGAAGGGCTGTTACTATCTTAGAGAGCTTAATTGGCTTACCCATGATCATAGCACCTAGTAAGTCACACCCCAAGATGTAAGATTCTAGATTCCATGTACTTGCCTATATTCCCCAAGGAAATGTCTTGACTTTAAAATTAATCTTAATAAATATTGGACTCATGAGATCTTAGAATTGTTTTGTATGATCTTCTGTTGAATTTTGGAAAAAAAAAAAATCAGCATAAGTTAAAGCAGCATTCTTAGGTCACCGGTCAGAAATGACAACTATAGAGGTGCTATAAATTGTTAGGCCCTATGAAAATGAAAGTAATTGTAGGATCCAAGTTAAGTCAAAGACAATTACCTTCACATTCTGAACACAGAACCAAGTGAGAAGTCCAGGTCAGAGTTTTAAAATAAAATAAAATAAAAACAAATGAAAACTTACCAGAACACCAGTTTTCCTTGTAGTGTTTTAGTACACCTTTTTAAGGTAGTGATGATGTATTAATATCCCCTTTAAAGATTATGATAAACTGCACAGATGTACTTCAGTTCCCTTAAACACGGTTTCCTTTTCCTGAACTCATTTCGCCTACAAAGGATTTGTGGACTTAGTCAACAGTCAATGAACGTAAACATTTCATTTGACTGGAAAGGGCAGAAGGGTTTTTCTGTAGAGAAGAGAAGGGAATTGCTCTACATATGGAGACTGAGGAAAATTTCATACGCTGTGATTTTGTTCTCATCCAAAAACATTTAAGGAAACACAGAGTACTTCCTGACATCCTTTGTTACCATTAATTCAACAAGGCTCACAATTGTACCCAGTGTAGGACTACTTCTACAGAATTGTCCAAAATGCTATTTTTCTTCTTCCATCCATCTCAGGAACCTTAATTCCATCTAACTAATACAAGTATTGCCAGTATGTCCTTTAAAAAACTAAATTTCCTGGGGCGCCTGGGTGGCGCAGTCGGTTAAGTGTCCGACTTCAGCCAGGTCACGATCTCGCGGTCTGTGAGTTCGAGCCCCGCGTCGGGCTCTGGGCTGATGGCTCAGAGCCTGGAGCCTGTTTCCGATTCTGTGTCTCCCTCTCTCTCTGCCCCTCCCCTGTTCATGTTCTGTCTCTCTCTGTCCCAAAAATAAATAAAAAAATTGAAAAAAAAATTTTTTTAAAAACTAAATTTCCTACCTAGAAGTCTACCAGGAGCTGTTTTCCAAGCCATAGCCTTTCCTAAATGTAAGTGAGGCAACGGTTAACTTCCCGTGTTGAAAGCTAGGAGTGGGAAAGTAAGGTGCAGGGTCTGGTTTCCTGTTCCCACCTCCTGGGGTTCTGCCCTGTGGGTCTATTTGGAGTTGCCAGGCTCAAAGTCAGTAATTTCATGTCACATCTTCTTTATATACCGGCTTGTAGCTTAACCTTGTAAATTTAAAATAAATTCCATTGCAAGCAGCTTATCCTTTTTAACTGATGTTTGTTAACTTTTCATGTACTGCGACTACAGTTCTTCAATACTGGTAAGAGTCTTCTTTCCTTTAGAAGAGATTATAAACATATTATTGTTCCGGCAAGGAAATGATAAAGCTACATTTCACAGAATGGGTTTGTTAGAGTTAGAAAGAACCCAGAGAGAGAGAGAGAGAGAGAGAGAGAGAGAGAGAGAGAAAGAGAAAGAAAAAGAAAGAAAGAACGAACCCTAGATCACTGAGATCACTGATGAGGGAGCCATAGTGCAACAATCTGAAGAACTGGTCCACAGGGTCCTGTTTCCTCGGATCATTTGATTGGATGGTGGTGGTTCACGTGCATGGCGCATTTCTATAAAGCTTCTAATCAACATTAACAGTAAAGAACTACTGAAGCTCAGCATCTTAACTGTTTCAAGGATGGTTTGCCCAGAGACTGCTGGTGGTATAGCCCAGAACAGATTCTGGTCTCCCACCTTAAATCCCATGCTCTCCCCCCCCCCCCGCCACTTTATCTAAAGCACTAATTTGCATATTTACACTAACAGTGGAAAACCCTCTTTTCTCACTTGTTTCAAACATGTGAGATTGTGGTTGTGTGAAATGTTTAAAGACTCTGGTTCCAGTATTGTACGTAATTTCAAGATATGGACAGAATATAGTAATGTTCTTTACCTCTGAGCCCTGTTTGACATGGTTCTTTAGTACAAGCACTCAGTAAATGCTTATAAAATGAGTAATTCTGATCTGGAGTAATGTAGCCTTTAGTGCCACATATGTTTGGTTCATGGCCAATATTGTTGGTTCAGTAATATTTACTGAATAAAAGTCAATCTTCAGGGAGTCTTTTTAAAATTTTAAGGTTTCCACATAATTTCTGTATAATTTACAATAAATTTTATTATTTAGAATGATTTTCTAGAATATTTTTTTTTTGTTTTATGTTAACAATAGCATAGTAGTAAAATAGATCCTATTTGGGTAATACAAAGAGTAATGGACTTAATATGAGACCAAATTACATCAGTATGTTGGCTTGAATTTTCCTCCATCTATAAATGAATTAGTCTAGATTTCAACTCTAATATTATATAAATATATCCTATTCACTCTGTTTCTATATATAAAAATATTTCTTACCGTCTCTCTGGAGAACGCTAATACAATCTTTATATATCTTTTTTATAAAACGTGTAATGTAAATGATGGTAATACTAAGCCCTTTGAAGAAATGAAATAGGAGATGAGGGCTTAGTGATGCAAGGTGCCATTTCAGAAGGAGTAGGCAGAGAAGGCCTTTCTGTCCCAGTAACTCAACTGAAAATGATCCAAATGTTCATCACGTGGCAAATGAATAAACAACTTCTGTTACATGTATACAATGGAATACTAGCCAGTAATAAATAGGAACACATAATTGATACACATAGCAACATGAATATATCTCAAAGCATTATACCCACATGACATAACTCAAAACTCAGCCAGAAAAGAATACAGTATGTGATTCCATTATTATGACATTCTGGAAAAGGCAAAACTAGGAATAGAGAACAGATCAGTGGTTGGCAGAGTTGGGGGGACAGGAGTGTCTATAAATGGCTCAGAGAAACTTTGGGAGTGATGGACATGATCTCAATCTTGATTGTGGTTGTATTTACACATCTGTATTCATTTGTCAGAACTCAAACATACCTTCAAAAAAGGTGAATTTTACTGTATGGAAATTATACCTCACTAAATCTGGCTCAGAACAATTCTTTGTAAAGTACTTAATATGAAGTAAACTAGATACCCATTGAAGATACACTACTTCTGTTATAGCTTTCTATCATCTTTGGGGATAGAAATACCTCTCTTCCAGTTTGACAAGCATGGGGCTAGGAAGAAATTTAGATAGCTAATTATGAGAGTTAACTTATGAACAGTTTCAGCTCTAAAGAAGTGTTCCCTAGCATAAATTATAGAAGTTACAGAAAGCAATGGTTTCTTGAGGAACACAAGTAAACAGTGCTCTAGTTACAAACAAAAATCAAAAGATACTAATACTGTGATCACAGATAGAGTTTCATATGGTGTGTGAAGTGAACTTTAACTGCCAGTGTCAGAATCAAAACCTGAGTCAAGCTATTGCCATGTTTCATCAAAAGTTCGGTAAATATTTCTCTCCATGTTTTCATCATCTTCTTAATTTTCCTTATTCCAGCCAGAAAGGAAAAAAATCAGCCAAAATCACCAGTCTCTTCCTTCCTCAGATTTTTAATTGAATGCCAACATCCCTCAAGTAATAAATGTTGACTCCAACCAGAAGATGCAAGTGGACCAAGACCTTAAAAATATAAGCAGCTAATTTAGCACATGAGCAAATACAGAAAAGGTCAGGAGAAAAGATCCACCAAGCCTCCCTCCTACCCCTTTTATAATAAAGGCCACACTACTAACATGGACCCTTAAATAGTTTCTTAACATAAATGCATCCCAGTCACTCCAACAGAGTTACAGCGTTCTAGCAACTTCACAGGCAAGACAAATCCTTAGTTATCATTTAGTAAGCTCATTAAGAACAGGAGAGCCAGATGTAACAAGAGCCAAGAGAAATTCCAAGAGAATGTCCAACTTTGGTATACTTGCAACAGATACTTTTGCCATCCCTCCTTGTTCTCGCCCTAGTATTAGGTTCAGGTAAAAGAAAAGTAATGACTTTGGCTAGCTTGGTTTTTATATTGCATACAACTCCTGTCCATTCAAAGCTTTTAACTCACTTGGAGAATCTTGTCTAGGAGCAATCTTAAACGCTATAGTTATATCTTCTCAGAGATCCTAAGGAACTCGTGGCACTTCAAATTTCGGGCTGTTTTTTTTTTTAACCATTTGGTTACCCTATTGGGTAAAAACCCAGGAATGGAATTGCTTGGTTGCATTGTGTTTAACTGTATAAGAAAAATTGCCAACATGTTTTCTAAAGTGGTTATACAACTTTACTTCTTGACTAGCAATGCATAAGATTCCTGGTTACTTCACATCCTTGGCAATGCTTATTATTGTGCCTTTTAAGTTGTAGCTATTTTAGTGGGTATGTAACGGTATGGAAGTGTGGTTTTAATTTGTATCTGCCTAATGGCAAATGAGATGACACATCGTTTCATGTGCTTATGAGTCATTTCAGTATATTCTTTGGTGAAGTACCTGTTCAAATCCTTTGCTCAGTTTTTACTGCTTTTCTGTTTTGTTTTGTGTGTTGCTTTTTTGGTCTTTTTACCATTGAGTTGTAAAATTCCTTTATATATAAATCTTTAGTAGGTATGTGGTTTACGAGTATTTTCCCTCTGTATATGACTTATTCTCCTTCTGGCATTCTAATTTAATGTATGTTAAGCCATGTTTTTTATTGAGGTAAAATTGGTCTATAACATTATATTAGTTTCAGGTATAAACATTGTAATTATTATATGTATTTGTATATACAATGAAGTGATTACCACGGTGAGTCTAGTTGCCATCTGTCAAAGTGGCCCCTTTTACCTTTTTTGCCCACCTGTCAACCTCTTTCCCCTCTGATAACCACCAGTCTATTGGTTTTGTTTGTTTTGTTTTTTGATTCCACATACAAATGAAATCACATGGTATTTGTTTCTCTGCCTGATTTATTTTACTTAGCATAGCGTTCTCAAGATCCATCCATATTGTCACAAATGGCAAGATTTCCTTCATTTTTATGGCTGAATAGTATTTTTAATTTCTTTTGTTGTTATTTTTAATGCATATTTATTATTCTGAGAGAGCATGAGTAGGAGAGGGGCAGGGAGAGAAGGAGAAGCAGAATCCAAAGCAGGCTCTAGACTCTGAGCTGTCAGCACAGAGCCCGACACAGGGCTCGAACTCACGGACCATGAGATCATGACCTGAGCTGAAGTCAGACGCTTAATTGACTGAGCCACCCAGGCACCCCTAAATAGTATTCTTTTTATCCTTTCATCCGTTGATGGACAAAAGTTGTTTCCATATCTTGGCTAGTTCAGTAATGCTACACTTGTCATAGGGGAGCATACACTGTATTTCAAATTAGTGTTTTCATTTTCTTTGGATAAATACCCAGAAGTGGAATAACTGGATCATATGGTAGATCTAGGTTTAATTTTTTGAAGAACCTCCATATTGTTTTCCATTGTGGCTGCACCAATTTACCTTCCCACCAACAATGTGATGGATGGTCCCCTTTTCTCAACATCCTCGCCAGCACTTGTTATCTTTTGTCTTTTTTATAATAACCATTATAACAGGTGTGAGCTGATACCTCATTATAATTCTGATTTGCATTTCCCTGATAATTAATGATGTTGAGCATCTTTTCATGGGCCTGTCGGCCATCTTTACGTCTTCTTTGGAAAAATGTGTCTTTAGATCCCCTGCCCATGTTTCAGTTGGATTGTTTGTTTTCTTGCTCCTGAGTTGTTTGAGGTTTTTTATACATTTTGGGTATAGTTACTATCAAATATATGATTTGCAAATATTTTCTCAGTGGGTTTTTCAGCAGGTCGCCTTTTTATTTTGTTGCTGGTTTCCTGGGCTGTGCTGAAGCTTTTAGTTGGTTTAGTCCTAGGTGTTTATTTTTGCTTTTTTTTTTTTTTTTTGCCTCTGCAATATCGGAATTGAGATTTAAACCACATACAACTGGCCCTTGTGTAGGGGCTTCTTGCACTACATGGCTCTGTCCCCTAGTCTTCCTCTTCTGGTCACCTCTATAGGCGAGCTGAATGGAGAAGACAGATTGTCATCCTGTCATACCTCAGCTGGGAATGCATTATCTCTAGCACTAATTTTTTGCCCCTCTGCACATGTCTATGCATGATCGGAAATACTGCAAATATTGATTTGGGGATCACACATAAATTTTAGTGAGTAGGTGAATTCACAAATAAGAAATTTGTGGACTATGAGGATCAACTGCATTAACTTTTCCATTTTCCCTAGTAGTTTGAGGTGGGTAGCTGAGTCCTAGCTAAGTGAGAAGTAAGTAAGAGTCTGCTGTAGGGCTTTTGCTTTTCCTAATAGGGGTGGCCAAGTGACTGGTGCTGCATTGCCTGTTTCTTTGGTTTGAGTGTTGATATGAGTTGGAAAGTGTGGCAGTCGTCCTCTGACTCTAGGCTGACGTGTGAGGATGAAAGGCACCACCGTTAAGGTGAAAAGATTGTGTTACTTGGTTGTGCCTGATGAACAGCGAAACCCATCCTAACAGCCACCTACCTAAAGTCCTTTTGTGTGAGAAAAATAACCCCCTGCGTATTTAAGCCACTGTAGGTTAAGCTTTCTATTACCTGGAACCAAATGCATTCTTAGTTGACAGTAATTCAGTTCTTACAGTTTTTATATTCAGTAGGTTTTCTTTTTCTTTTTTGAAACATGGGAACTTAACATAGTTATTGGTAGTTGCTTTTGCTCACCACTTGATGGATGTGATATTTATGTGCTGTATTAGGTAAAAGCTTATTTTAAATGGCTCTATTCATTGCCAGGTTTAGGTAATACATGTAAGTCAGGTGCAGTCTTTTAGTGCATGTTCTTCGATGATTACCACGAACAAAGCAATGAGGAGTGAAGTGAATTGTACCAACTTGAGCTTTGGCTTTGGTGACATTATTACTTTGAATCATTAGTAATGCGGAACAAAGCTTACTGTTTCCGCTTAGTCGATAGTTCACCCAGAGATATCGGAAATATAGGGACTAGTGGTCAAGAGTGCTGTACTGATACACAATCACCTCATCTCTCCCACTTCTCTTCCAATATAATTCTGTAATTTCATACGTCACAAAAAGACTTTGAACATCACTTGCTTCTGTATTCTCTCTCAGGTAAGTATCAGACTAAGAAAGGAATTGTCACATTACAACCTAAAGATCTGGAATGAAGACAGTCTTTGGAAAACACCCTAGCCTTTTAGTACCTGGATGGTCCCGTTAATCTTATGTTTAAGTGAGATCTCTTCTTCTACCCACACTTTCCCCTTATTTGATCTTCGTTCATTATAAACACTTCATTGTTCTTGTCATAAAATAATTTACATATCATTTATCACTATGAACAAGTGTCCTGATTCTCAGAGAATGAGCATCCAGGGACTGGGTTTGGGGTCTCTTCCTAGATTTGTTCTTTTTTTTTTAAATTTTTTTTAATGTTTATTTATTTTTGAGACAGAGAGAGAGCATGAACGGGGGAGGGTCAGAGAGAGGGAGACATAGAATTCGAAACAGGCTCCAGGCTCTGAGCTGTCAACACAGAGCCCGACGCGGGGCTCGACCTCACGGGCTGCGAGATCATGACCTGAGCCGGTTGGCCACTTAACCGACTAAGCCACCCAGGCGCCCCTAGATTTGTTCTTTGAGCTACCTGGGCAAGTCCTCAGATAGATCCTCAGGTAGTCTGTGAACATCTTCAGGTCAGGAATCATATCTTACTCATCTTTGTATCCTCAGCCTTTAGCACAGGGGTTTATAATAGGTAGTTCTGTACGCACTTGTTTTGTTGAATTGTCTTTTATTTGGATATAATGTCTCATTTTTCTAAAAAAAAGGGTCTCATTAAATTATAGGCAAGTCACATAATAGGGAGTTATTTTAGCAGATTACATGATCATTTGTAACTCTGTAGGACAAAGATCCTGCCTATTTTTGTATTGTTCAGAAAATGAAAAGTATCTATGCCCTTTAAAAGCAAACTATGCATAATTTGGCTATTGTTGAAAGCACTGCTATAAACATTGGGGTACATGTGCCCCTGTGAATCAGCAGTCCTGCATCCTTTGGATAAATTCCTAGTAGTGCTATTGCTGGGTCGATGGGAGGGGGGTGGTGGAGAGGGGAAAATGGGTGATGGGCATTGAGAAGGGCATTTGTTGGGATGAGCCCCGGGTGTTGTATGTAAGCAATGAATCACGGGAATCTACCCCCAAAACCAAGAGCACAGTGTATACATTGTATGTTAGCCAATTTGACAATAGATTATATTTAAAAAAAGAGAGATACAAATATATAATAACCATGCAACTCTATAAATATTGAAAAATAAAAACATATTCTATGAGTAAAATAAAAAAGCAAACTATGGCATTTCCTTTGTCAGTTTCATGATTTTTTTTTAAAAAAACATATTCGGAAGAGTTTTATGCATTCCTGTATGTTTCCATGGGATGTTGTGGTTGTTATACATGAAACTAGCATAACATTATGAGTCAACTATACTGAAATAAAAACAAAAATAAATAAGTCTTTATTCAGTACTTGCTGTGTTTTAAGGGACTGCCTGACATATAAAAGAAACAAAAGGCATAATCTTTAAACTTCTGGTCTTACAGCCCTACTGAGTGATAAAGACATTGAATTAAATTGTTGAGAAATAGTGCTGAAATAAAGTAATATAAAATAAAATGTCTACTTGTGTGACGCTGGGAAAAAAAAACAAAAACAAGAAAGAGTGTGATAGTGGGGTAAGTCTTGATTAATTGTTGATTGCCAGCCGTCATCACCAGTTGTGATCCAGTCACCAAGACAAACTTTGTGTGTGCTGTGAGTTAGCAGGTTTGGGGTAGAGAAGGAGGGTTAAAATCCAGCCAGCTATAATTCATACCTTCATGGAGCCCTGTCACTCAGGTATAGTGGCTCTTAGCAGAGATGGTACTTTGAAATGTGCTTCAAAAATGTGCCTTGGTAGGATCCCACTCATAGTTCATTGTAGAGAAGGGAGGAAGTAACAAGAGTTCAGACAGTGGAGAGATTTCTCTGGTGTCTGTCCTTTTAGAGACTTCTGTTCTAGAAAAGTATTGCCTTGTTACCGAAGTCATCTCCTGAAGGAGGTACAGTCAACCAAGAACTTACAAGGTGGCTGTGAACTAGGGTTCCTTTTTCTGTGGCCCAAGAATCACTTTCATTTTCTTTCTTTTTTTTTTTCTTTTTTTTTTATTATTATTATTTTTTTCAACGTTTATTTTTGGGACAGAGAGACAGAGCATGAACGGGGGAGGGGCAGAGAGAGAGGGAGACACAGAATCCGAAACAGGCTCCAGGCTCTGAGCCATCAGCCCAGAGCCTGACGCGGGGCTCAAACTCACGGACCGCGAGATCGTGACCTGGCTGAAGTCGGACGCTTAACCGACTGCGCCACCCAGGCGCCCCCCAAGAATCACTTTCATAACCAGCCCCAGGTAATGCTTCCTTTTGGCCACCATTATTTGTCAGTTAAACATTATCCTGTTTCAGAGACAAGAAAATTTGTGGACTGCTTGGAAGATTTCCTAGAAGAACCTTCTATCAAGACATAGAGTAAAGAACTTTTGGGTATCTAGATTTTTCCTTGTATAACAGAAGTATTACTCTCCTACAGATTACACTTTTTTGTTGTTTCTATGAGGAGTTTTACTGTATTAATTTTTTTATTGTACTTTAATTTCTTATTCTACTCTTATTTAAACATACAAATTTCAAAGATTTTTTTTTAATTTCAATTCAGTATTCATTTCAGGCACTTAGGAAACTCACCATAATTCACTTACATCTAAAAAATGTTTTTGCCAGCTAAAACAATATTTTTAGTTTCAGATTTTGCTATGCTTGCAGAATCTATGTGTGTTGTGATTCATTTTTATGGAAAATCTTTACATCTCTAGAGTTTAGACATAGTCCTTATACTTTTGGTCATCTAATTTTAGACTCATTTTCAAGAAAACGTTTGGTCATGCATTTAAAATGTTTTCTCTTCTACTCCGAAGCCCTGCTGTTTTGCTGCTCCTTTGACTACTTGTCATAGGCCTATCTTTTTGTAAAGTTATTTTTAACATTCCAGAAAGTTCTACCTACCTTGTTTGGAGACCTGCCTCATAGCAACAATTTTTCAAAGTAAATAATATAGTGAGTTTGTATCTTAACTGACAAGAACATAAATGAGTCACATCTCAGACTGCCAAGTGGCTGTTTAAGAAGCACACGTCGGTGTCCTTGTTAATGATCTTGGTTTTAACCATCTGAGAAGTACATGCCATTCTATATGATAGCCCTTATGATACCTACATTTCTAATGATGTTTCTTTTTTTTTTTTAACTTTTATTTATTTTTGAGACAGAGAGAGACAGAGCATGAACGGGGGAGGGTCAGAGAGAGGGAGACACAGAATCTGAAACAGGCTCCAGGCTCTGAGCTGTCAGCACAGAGCCCGACGCGGGGCTTGAACTCACGGACCGCAAGATCATGACCTGAGCCAAAGTCGGCTGCTTAACCGACTGAGCCACCCAGGCGCCCCTCCAATGATATTTCAAAGTCATTTAAAAAAAAAATGTTTATTTACTTTTGAGTGGGGGGAGGGGCAGAAAGAGGGAGACACAGAATCCAAAGCAGGCTCCAGGCTCTGGGCTGTCAGCACAGAGCCCGCATGGGCCTTAAACTCAGGAACTGCAAGATCTGACCTGAGCCGAAGTTGGGACGTTTAACTGACCGAGCCATGCAGGTGCCTTGATATTTTAAAGTTCTGTTTCATTTCTCTGGTGACTACAATATAGGCTAATCATTTGGACTCCATTTCTTTTGTTATTTTTGTGATGTTGGACCAACTATCTTGTCGTTCTTGTTGTTGTGTGCATGTATGTGTTTATAAACTGTGGCTTCTGATTTCTACTGTAAAGAAAAAAGGTGAGACTAATAATTGTCTTTTGAAAATTGCTGACATAACAGCATTTAAATTATTAATATTTTACTCTTACATTTCTGAAACACAGTGAAATAATTCAAGAGGAAGACAAACCAACCAACAAAAAACATAATAGGGAGAAACTAAATATGAATATTATTGTTAATAGCTAAACAAATAAAAGAACTAAAATACTTTAAAAATTATAAAATTTATGGTAGAGTTGTGTAGAAACTAAAAATTTCTGGTGTTTTACAAGGCGGAGGGGCAACTACGTGGTTCAAAGTGTCCAACTCTTGGTTTCAGCTCAGGTCATGATATCAAGGCTCGTGGGTTCAAGCCCTGCATTGGGCTCTGCACTGATAGTGTGGAGCCTGTTTGGGATTCTCTCCCTTCCTCCCTTTCTGCACCCCCTATCCCCTCGCTCTCTCTCTCTCTCTCGCTCTCTCTCTCTCTCTCTCATGTTGGGTGAGGCTAATGATGGTAGTCAATGTAATGATGGCAACCTGCCTATCTTTAGATCCTTTCCCAGGGAAGATAATTTTGATCTGCACCTTAGATATCTAATGGACCTGATTTTGGAGCTTAGATGTCCAGTTGATTAGGTAATTTGGACTGGGACTAATGAGAAGTAATCTGAGCTGGGTGCATTAAAATATATGCCTAATAATCTTTCACCTCATAGCAGGTGCATTCAGAGTCACTGAATGCAATATGGTCACGCATCCTAGGAAGATAGGCCTGTTGCATTGCCAGTCTAGCATAGTGTCATATTTGGTGGCATATTATCCTTGAATAGTAGAGGCTTGACCATCTGCAAAGAGCTGGACAGCTTGGTCATACATGGCCTTTAGTGGGGGTGGGAGGTTAGGGATCTGGAAGCAGGACTTTAACACAGTTGCATACATTTTTTTTACATAGTCCATTACAGATTGTGGAATGCAGCAATAAAGATCGATACTCTGTCAAATTGAGAGGCCTGTTCTTACCACTTGGATTTGATCCCCTTTGATCTCTTTTATTTCTTTGATCTTGCAACCACTTTTCCCAGTGAGAGAGTCTGCCTCCTAACAGGATCCATCTGCCTCGGGGTACCCAGTAGTGGTGGGGTGTGTGTTGTTGTTTGCTCATTATTTATATATTCTTGATGCCAGGACCCATACAATGTGTTTATATCAGGATATGACCTCTGGTTGTGTGTCTTCATAACATAAAGCATGTAAGTCAGTGCAGTGGGAGATAGGAATATTTCTGGAAGCCATTCCTGTACTGTGACAGCTAGCAGTAACCATACAAGGAAATGACTGTTAACTAAATCTGTCACATGGACCCCAAACTAAAGGTATCTCCAGATCATCCTTCCCTTAGCAGGATTTCAAAGCTGCCTCAGTCACTCCAGAGTCACCCCGCAACAGGGAACTGTGATGATGGAGGGAAGTCCACAAGGGGGGGAAGACAGCTTTCTTAACCAACTAGTAGAAATACTCCATTTTTGTTGATTTTTAAATAAAACTATATGGCCATGTATCTTAGACTTCTCCAGGGCCATGGAAAGATCTGATACAAGTGAGGAGACCTGATGCTTAACTTCACTAGCTTCGTGCTAAATCCACTTGTGTGTTTGTTCAGTGTGTGTGTGTATAAAATAAACTTGAAAGTTACTACAGGATCAGGAAAACACGATACAAATAGACAAAACAATATGAGACTATCAATATAGTATTATAGAATAGTAAGAGCTGCATCCCACTATATACGTGTGTGTGTGTGTGTGTGTGTGTGTGTGTGTGTGTGTCTATGGTTTGCTGTATAAGCTATATGTAAAAGCTCTTAATGTTTATTTTTGAGAGAGAAAGACAGAGTGTGAGTGGGGGAGGGGCAGAGAGAGGGGGAGACACAGAATCCGAAGCAGGCTCCAGGCCCTGAGCTGTCAGCCCAGAACCTGACACAGGGCTCGAAGTCACAAACCATGAGATCATGCCCTGAGCCGAAGTCGGACACTTAACCGACTGAGCCACCCAGGCACCCCTGAACTGATTTTTAACTTAAATCAAATACAGTAAAACCTTGGTTTGTGAGCATACTGTGTTCCAGAAACATGCTTGTAATCCAGAGCTTGTGTATCAGAGCGAATTTCCCCATAAGAAATAATGGAAAACTCAGATGATTTGTTCCACAGCTCAAAAATATTCATATAAAAATGGTTACCTTACTGTAATATAATACCAAATAATAAAGAAGATGCAAAATATAAAGAAAAATAAATAAATCTGCACTTACATTTGAAAACCTTTGTGGCTGGTGTGAGGGAGAGGAGAGAGGGGGGTTATTGTGTGGAACAACTTTCACTATCACTAATGGAATCACTGCTATCTATTGGCTCAGTGGAATCTTCTTCTACATGGGGGACATTGTATATGCTCACACAGATGCTGACAACAGTACAGTATTAATAAACACTTGTCATATACTGCATTTAATGTAACTGGCAATCAGGCAGCAGAGGAAAGGGCCTATATGTGCAGGCAGCCTGACCTAGAATGAAGCAAAGCATTCCCGAGCTTCCTCTTGTATGGAGAAGCAAAGGACTGTCCCTAGGTGCTTTGAAGGGACAAAATATACACTAGTGCCAGTTGTGGACACCTTCCAGTGTTCTGAAAAATCACTGATTTCTGCCAAACACCGCAGCCTGAGACCAAGCATCGGGAGTATGAGAGCTGATCACCCACAATCCTGCAGTGAAAGAGAGAGAGAGAGAGAGAGAGAGAGAGAGAGAGAGAGGAACCATTGGTTCAGTTGTGATCGTGTGACGTTCTGTGTCACATACTAATATTGCAAGACATAGCTCGTTTATCAAGTTAAAATTTATTAGAAATGTGTGCTTGTCTTGCGAATACTTGCAGAACAAGTTACTTGCAATCCAAGGTTTTACTGTATTTATTTTATATCTAATCTTTATTCAGCCTTATGTTGGGTCCTGTGGTGATTACACATATAATTATTGTTAGAAAATTTATAAGTATTGGGACAATATACTCACATGGAATAAAAGTAATTTACAGCGTTATGATAATTATATCCAATAACTCTGTGTGTTGTGTCTAAGAATCTTGCTATCTTCACAACAACTCTGAGTTACCCCGAAAGAAGTCATGTTATAACTATAGAAACAAAATCAGCAAGTAAATCTTGGAGTTGGAACCAGGATCCATGTCATTTGCCTCTTTATCTTTTTATCTTTACGTTTTTAAAAATCACTTTCCTCTCTTGTAAATAAAGCAATACTTTTTATAGTGTTATAGAAACAAAACTTCATTATGTTTCATGACATAGAATTATAGTGTATTGGTTTCCTAGGGCTTCTGGCAACAAAGTGCTGCAAACCCAGTAGCTTAAAACAAGATAATTTATCGTCTCACAGCTCTAGCGGCTACAAGTCCTGAGTCAAGGTGTCAACAGTCTTGGTTCCTTCTAAGGGCTCTGAGGAGTAACCTCTTCCCTGTTTCTCTCCTTTGTCTCCTAGCTTCTGGTGATTGCCGGCAATCATTGGGATTGGTGGGTTTTAGACGGGTCATATCATCTCTGTCTCCATCTTTACATGGTGTTCTCCCTGTGTCTCTGTGTCTTCACATGATCGTCCTTTTATTAGGACACTAGTTACATTGGATTTGGGGTCACCCTACTGCAGTATGACCTCATCTTTACTACTTACATCTACAATGACCTTATTTCCAAATAAGGTCACCTTCTGAGGTAGTGGGGTCTAGGACTTCATATCTTTTTGAGGAGACACACACAATCTATAACATAGATTGTTTTTGTTTGGTAAATCTCATTTTTCTTTGAAATTCTGTCAGTAGAAGGACGCCGGGGTGGCTCAGTCACTTAAACATCTGACTTTGGCTCAGGTCATGATCTTGAGGTTCATGGGTTCGAGCCTTGCGTCAGGCTCTATGCAGACGGCACAGAGCCTGGAGCCTGCTTCAGATTCTGTGTCTCCCTCTCTCTCTGTCCTTTCCCTACTCACTCTCTGCCTCTCCCTCAAAAATAAATAAACACTAAAAAAAAAAAAAAAAGTAAAGAAATTCTGTCAATAGAGAGTTTAAAGAAAACAGTTCTGAAGTTGGCCACTGAAACCACATTACTTTAAGGAGCCATTTAACGTCTTGGAATGAAGAAGAGATAACCCTGTCTTGTCTAACTTATAGTGTGCCTTTGAGAATCAAGTGAGGTGATACTTTAAAAATGGTATTTGTTTTTTTTTCCCCCAGTGAAACATTAATTCCAGATCATTGCATTTTCATTGAAAATTATTGAAAGTGGCATTCCTTTTACTTAATGTTCTCTGATCAGCTCAGTGGAGGAGTGGTGGTACCTGTTAAATTTTCTACACATGTATCCTGACTTTAACTAGTTTATGAGAATCCCACATCCTTTTTTACTGGTACCATAGAAACTGTGATATTAAAAAGTGCTCATATTTCTAACTAGGAATATTATAAATTACCCTTCAAGTTAGTTATTCCAACTTTTTAAAATAAAAAGTAAAGAAAACATTTTATTACTCTAAAATATATGTATTTTAAGAGAATGCCTATGTGTTGTCTCATACTTGTTTGTAATCTACTCTGATGGAATTGGAGCATCTTTAAAAAACGTTTTTCTTGTTGTGCTCATAAAATTGTTCACATTTTCCCTAGATTGACAGATGAATTGTGCAAAGCTGGCATTGATGTAAACATGTGTAGAAGCAAAGATCCCAGAAAGTTTTTGAAATCGTATTTAATCATGTGAGTAGGAGAACAGAACAGGGAGAGAAAAAGGAAGAAAGCATTTTGAAACGTATGCCGGTCACTCAGTCTGTGCCTTTAAATGTGGCAGCAAAGGTTATGCGAAGAAATGTTTGCATTGAACCTTTTGACCATTCTACAACTCAGGAAGGATGCAACAGTTTTGTTAGTTAAAAAACACTATACAAATGTTGAGGATATCTGCATGACATTAAGGGATTGAAATCATTTTGTCATCCTGTGATAAGAACAAGACCAGGTGGCTCCATTCTGTGGCTTAGGATGTGGGTTTCTTTGGTTTTGCTAGTCTCTGATACTCAGGGAAACAAGTTATGTATGCAGAATGCGCTGTTTTTTTTAGATGCGTGGAGTGTGGTAGCCTAGTTATTGGCCATGGAATATGTTCTGTTGGGCATTGTGTGACAGTCTGTTTTCTTTTTTTGTTTTCTTGTTTTTCTTTTTCTTTTTGTTTTTTTTTTAATGTAGAGATGGGTCCTGCTGAGCAGTTACAAATGCATTAAGATCGAAGTGCTGTCTTTGGTATTATTTTTGTTGTATTCGAAATTCAGATGATTAATTACTGTAATGTGTATTTCAAAAATGAAAATTGCTAGTTTGTGGGTGGAGTGGCCTGTGACGCACATACCGAAGAACTTTTTGCTTCTTCAGCAGAAGGCCTTCTACTAGTATCTAGCGCCATTGCCCTCATCCATGGGTTTCATTTCTTCAACACAGAAGCCCTGAAGTCATCTCGGTCTTGCCCCTTCATCTGTTTTCTCCCTACTTTGCTTTTATTCATTAAAAGCAACATTCTCATTCACTTGTTTATATAGGAGAAAACTTACGGTTCAGCCTGTACATGATAGGAAGTTCCATCGTGGTCAAGATTCTTATCAGCCCAGTAAGTATCTAACCATAGTCTTCATTTGTTCCACACTTACTTCGATGTGCTGTCCATCTCTAACCTACCTTCCTTCTCTCTAAGATAATCAGGGTTACACTCTCTGCAAACTGCAGATCCGAATCTGCTGTCTTCCCAGAAGTCATATATTCAGGATCCTTGTACAGGCATTTTGGTGGAAGTCCTCTTCTTAATCCCAATGAAAGTCTCGAAGGCTTTCTTCTTTATTTCTTCATTGTACAGTCATTCCTTCATTGGTCATTCACTAAGCATTATCCTCTAGTCAGTCTTTTTTTTTTTTTTTTTTTTTTTTTTTTTTTTAAATAACAGCTTCACACATACAGGAAGATGAGTTTCCACAATATAATCCGTTAAGGAGTCCCATACTTAAGATGAAATTTGCCTGTAGTGAAAAGATTGTCTTCGCTCATAACTTTGAACGTCCGTTGTCTGTTTACAAATGGCTAGGTAGAATGTGCCCAGATGCCGAAAAAAAGAACTTACAAAATCATATTTACTGTGAGCTTATTATGATCTCTAAAGGCAGAGACCAGTGTTGTTCACTCTAACAATTCCATAATCCTGGCTATATATAATGGGTGTGACGTAAATGATCTTTGACTGAATGGATAATACAGATATCAAGCTACCTGTGGCTTGAACCAAGTAGACAAACACAAGCTGTTAACCATTAGGATTTTTCTTCATCTGAAATTAGCTTCAGGTTAGGAAAGGAGCTGCTTCGTCAGGTTAGACTTCATCTTTCTCATGATTCTGAGTAGGCTGTAATTCTTTCTGTTTCCACTTGTATCTATGGCTTGCGTCATAGAAAAGACAGATTGTCAACAACATTATTATTATTCTGATGTAAATATAGCTGTTGCAGTGATTGTAAGCATTGATAATTAAGAATTTTCAAAGTATGTACTTTGAAAACTTTGCTTTTAGACATGCTGTTGAGTTACTAAATAGATGTCTCTTAACACAGTTTGAACCAAATAATGCTGAAAAACACAGCACTTTCCTCAGCTTTTAAGCCATTTAATTGTAAACTTCAGCTAAAGCCTTTACTTTATAAACTGAGATAAAGTTCCTAAGGTTACATGTGCCCAAAAACATTAAAATAAAAGGCTTAAATGAAAGTATTAGAGTTTGTCTACACACAGATCTTGGTAAGAGCAAAATGATTTGCTGATCAAAATGATTACTTTTATGATTATTTGAAACAACTTTTTCTTTTTTTTTTAAGTTTATTTATTGAGAGAGAGAGAGAGAGAGAGAGAGAGCGAGCAGGGAAGGGGCAGAGAGAGAGGGAGAGAGAGAGAATTGCAAGCAGGCTTCACACGGTCAGTGCAAGCCCAATGTGGGCTCAAACACACGAACCATGACCTGAGTCGAAACCACGAGTGGGACGCTCAACAGACTGAACCACCCAGGTGCCCCAAAACAACCTTTTTTTTTCAATCCCTTATAGCTCAGTTCAATTTAAGTGAGTTATTGATAAAGCTATTAAACATAATCTATAATCTTTTGTATTTGCCTTTCCATTACCCATGTATGTATATATAACGTTTACCCTAATTTTATTTTTGAGTATGCTTTTGCATACTTGTTTTGTGTTTCGGCAGAGAGGCATATCATATAGAGATCTCTCATATAACAAAATATTACCAGCAAAACTGGCTGTGAAGTTAGTTGATTTAGTGCCATTATATTTATTTAAAACTAATTTCTTAGAACTCGAAGAGGAATAGATAACACATTAGGTATCATTTTCAAACGTGTTATAGATATAATGATCATTTTTACAAAACAAATATCAGGACATAATTG
The DNA here is from genome assembly GCF_022837055.1 of Prionailurus viverrinus. NCBI lineage: Eukaryota > Metazoa > Chordata > Mammalia > Carnivora > Felidae > Prionailurus > Prionailurus viverrinus. Next base: position 43,092,184 of record NC_062565.1, on the reverse strand, counting down.
ACAAGTACAGATATACACGGAGAAAGTGGGATACATTGTCACTAGAATGTATTAACGTGGTGAATTTGTCTCCAGCAATGTGAAATAAAAACATTTGATTTTTCTGTAAATAAGGAACCAAAAATTATTTCTCAGCCCATAAAATGGTTTTGTTCAGGAAGTAGGATTGGTTTCATAAACTGCACACAATGCTCTTATGCAATTGACTATATTAAATTTCATCTTCACTATTAACTGAGGACAGTCAACTCCTGGAGGCATCTTTGAGCCTCCATTTTCTTGTCTTACTGTAAAGTAGCACTTTAACCAGAAGGGACATTTTCCTCTTTGGAGTTTCCTAGAAATAGTCATAGTAAATGGGACAGATATTGAAATCCTAGAGGAATAAACTATCAAGATTTCAGGATCCCTCTTCTTTGTAGACCCACCATTTCCCTCCCATCCCTCATGCCTAAAATAGATCAACTTAAGTTTTATATATTGGTCTTTCATGTAAGATTTTAAGGACAAAATACCAGCTACTTAAAGAAAAGAAAAATCGTTTTACATCCCTGGGCTGGATAATGTTGAAAGTCTCTTTTTTCTCCCTTCTGCACTATTTGTCAAAATAAAATGTCTGTTTTCCTGAGATGATTCTAAATATGAAGATGTCTAAGTGAATTTTTCTAGAAATTTAAATTATATGACAGATGCACTCTTCCATATTCTGTCAACAAAGAACAGATAGATGAACTATATAAAGAATTTTTATGTTTGTAAGTAATTGTATGAGCACATTTTGTATGGTAGAGGGTGATTCATGGAAATACATGGTTAGACAGGGTGGGGTTGTAGAAAAATCCCCATCTTATATTAGTAAGAAAAAGCTAAACCTAATGGGATGAGTGAACTTTAAAAATCTATTTTAATTATGGAACTAGTGACTTGGCGAGTCAAACAATATAGTACTTTGTAAATGTTGAGCAATAACTTTGACCTGTCTTTAGTAACACAAATATGCACAGTCATTTTCCGTGTAGTATTTAATAATATAGTTTCTATGTAGGTCATCAGTTTTTTTCATTGTCTATTCATTTTACTTTATTATTGAAAGGTATTTAATGAACGTGGGAAATCTAGCCTAATGTCTGTTGCCCTTACAGTGACTAATTCCTGTTTTTCCATTGATGTTTCTGTTAAGAGTTAATAGCTACTGGGGGTGCAGTAGTGAACAAGAGAAAGTTTCTGTCTTCATGAAGCTTATATTCTAATGGCAGAGGCAGACATAAACAAATAGAGAGTCTGATAGTGATAAGTCCTAGGAAGGAAAAACAGATAGGTTTAGGGGATGTAATATGATGAAAACTGGTATTTTCAATATTTTGGCCAAGGAAAACCAATCCGACAGGTGATGTTTGAGCAGAGATTGGAGTGAAATTATGCTGTTTTCTGGGGGGATAATTTCCCCTCGGAGGAAATAGTGAATGTTAAGACTGTTAGTTGGGAACATATTTGGTCTGTTCAAGGAATAGTGCACAGGTTGTTTGGTAAGAGTATAAGGAATATGGTACGTAGATATAAGCAAAGAAGCCAGACCTTGCAGGCTGTGGTCGGAAGTTGTGATTTTATTTGAATACGTGTATGTATTTTAACTGGAGGACTTTGATTAGAGGTGGGACGTGATTAGATTTAAATGTCTTACTCTAGCTGCTGTATGGAGGAAAGACATTAGAAGAGTCAAAGCTGTAAGGTTTAAGCAGAGACATCAGATTGGAGGCTACTATAGCAGCTCGCTAGAGATGATGGCAACTTGGATTCGGGCAGTAGCAGTGAGAGATGTGAAAAGTGGTTGAATTGTAGAAATATCTTGAAGGTAATTGGCAAGATTTTCTAACAGATCAGATGTGGAACGTAAGAAAAAAGTCAGGGTTGATTCTAAGGCCTTTGGGCTCAAGAATCGGGTGAACGAATATACACAGTCGCGCCAGTTCATGTACGAGAGAACTGGAAATTTAAGATGTTCGAAAAGCATATCGTGTGCTAGCAGTTTGGGATGAGTACATACATAAAGGTGTGAAGCCCTATAACCTGTTGGCTCTGAAATGTGCAAACTTGAATATCACTCCACAACTAAGCTCTGCTGTTACTGCAAGCATTTGTTGCTAAAAGTCACCATGCTATGCAAAAATACACAATGAAAACAATAGGATTTATGGGAAAAGGATATTATGGCATAACACTCAAAAACTCGTTAGTGACATTTTTTTAAATAAGATCATAAATGTTAAGTGGTTAACAAATACCACAATACATTTGGTACTTTATACTTCAGAATCTATTAGTCCCTCGTGGGAGTGGGTATGGAAAGCATTGTGAGGTTGTGAGTTTCTGTGGAGTGATGCAAGGAGGCTTCCTGAAATCCAAAGGAAAGTTGTAACACCAGATGTGAATGGATGTGAGTCACACCTCACATGGTGAACTGAGGTGGCTGGTAGAGGTCTTTGAAGTGTGTGTCTTTTGTATACTGTATTCCTGGTTCAGCTGGGTACAGTGTTTTGCACTCAGCTTACGTTTTGTGGGTGAAATCTCATAAATGAGCAAATGCAAAATTTGAGTTCTATTCACGTTCCCTAATTTATCAATTGCATTGGAATAAATTTTCATTTGCAAAATTAGTGTTATAGCAGAATTAACTGTACCATCTAGTGACTCTGGGCACATCACTTACCCTCTCAGAACCTTGATTTCCTCATATGTAAAATAAGGATAATAGTACTCACCTTAATAGGGTTTGGGGGAGTTTCTTTCTTTCTTTCTTTCTTTCTTTCTTTCTTTCTTTCTTTCTCTTCTTTCTTTTCCTTCCTTCCTTCCTTCCTTCCTTCCTTCCCAGGTGGGGCTTGAACTCATGACCCTGAGATCAAGAGTCAGATGCTCAACTGTCTGAGCCACCCGGGTGCCCAGTTTTGGGGGAGGGTTAAGGGAATGCACATTGGGGAGAGAATATATATTAAAATTTAAAGGCTTTCCTATAACCTCTATTAGACATTGCTTTTTCTAGAATAATTAAAAATGTAAAAATATGTTCTTATGATTTTTATTTCTCTATTTTGGCATCAGTGTAGGTATAAAGATTTAACTTTTTATATATGATTTAAGCCTATGCCTGTAATTCAGTTGCTATAAGCAAATAATGTGTTACTTTTCTGTGGGACTACCTGGTGTAGAAAGTTAGCCTAAGATTATTGCTTAATTTTCTCTATGATGATAAATTCCTTTATTAAAACAGTATAATTACATTACTGCTAGCTACTTGACACTATTTCTTTCATCTCCTTTCCTCTTTCCTTTACTCCCATGGTCTCCGTTGAGGCCTTAATTTTTTATCTTTAGTGTTACTATAGTGGACTTGCATTCCCTCTGTGTTCTGCCTCTTTCTCTGTCCCTGGTACTAAGATGTCCCTTCTGCTTCCATTGCCCCAGTTCACCCATCCTTCATGCTGCTGCCAGAGTGATAAAGTGATCAGCCCACTTGCTTGCTCAGAACTCTCCTCACACTCCAGCCCTCCCCTCCTATGATGTCGCAGACTGCAGCCATCCTGGATGATCTGATTCTTGCCTGAGTTGCTGGAGATGCCTGGAGTGTATCTGTCTGTTGCAGTCCCGTCCACTCTTGCTTGTATATCCCTTCCACAGCAACAAGTATACTGTATAAGAACTCTTTCCAATTTATGGCCTCATTGAAGTCTAAGCCTTTTGTGCTTGGAGATTTTGTAGTTCTTGTTACCCATTGGGGGTCTAGCACATACCAGATGTTCAGCAAATACTAGGGAAATAAATGAAGGAAAGAAGGTCGGAACATTGAGCCAAATGTAGATCAAGATTTTTATAGAACTGAACACATGAGTTCAGTGTTAATGAATTGTTCAGCTTTAACATTCATTGTTTCACTTCACGTCCCTTTATTTTCTACAACCGGGAAAAAAATATTAAATATCTCAGCAGTATAATATAGTGGTTAAGAACACAGTCTCTGGAGCCATACTGACTTGGTTATACTTTTGGCATGGCCACTTACCAGTTTGATGACCTTAGGCAATTCATCAGACTTCTCAATGCCATAGTTAAGTGTTGTTTCCCCAAATAATATGTTTTAAATTGTTAAATTTTACCTTTGATCTCTAGTTTATAATAATAATATACTAAAAGTAGAGTCCTTCATCTTGATTGGATATGGATTTAGAAACAATCTGGTTGAAAAGGGAGGACATTTAACAAGCACAGTATTTAAATGCTGTAGGTAGTGAGGCGTGTTTTCTTCTGAAATTTCAGAAGATGATGACAATGCCCAGCTATGTTAGTCACTAGGTGGAATGTTATTCTCGGGCACTAGAGTTGAACTTAATGTCGCAGTAAAAGTACACTTAACAGTATTTTTTAGTTTTTGTTTTTTTTTTCTGCTTTACTGCATTAGATTTTGTACAGTGTAAAAGTCAGTATTTTAAGTGTAAGGTGATTTTTTACCTAAACTTTTAGGCATGTATACCTCTCGCTGCAGTCCAGTTTTAAACATTTCCATCCCTAGGGGCGCCTGGGTGGCGCAGTCGGTTAAGCGTCCGACTTCAGCCAGGTCACGATCTCACGGTCCGTGAGTTCGAGCCCCGCGTCAGGCTCTGGGCTGATGGCTCAGAGCCTGGAGCCTGTTTCCGATTCTGTGTCTCCCTCTCTCTCTGCCCCTCCCCCGTTCATGCTCTGTCTCTCTCTGTCCCAAAAATAAATAAACGTTGAAAAAAAAAATTAAAAAAAAAAAAAATTTCCATCCCCCTAAAGCTTGTTTTGATCTTGTTTGCAATCATATTCCCAGCCCTATTCATCTCCTTTCTATCTCTATAATTTTGCCTTTCCTTGATACTTCAAGAAATATTTCCCTAATGGAATTACATACATGTAGTATTTTCTATCTGACTCCTTTCATATAGCATGTTTTTGACGTTGATTCACATTGTAGCATGGATCCATCGTTCCTTCGTTTTCATTGCTAAATAGTATTCCTTTGTGTGGACATACCACATTTTTTTCCCATTTACCAGTTGATGCACATTTGGATTATGTTCACTTTTTGGCTCTTATGAACAATGCTGATACGGCCATATGCATACAATTCTTTGAGTGGACATATGCCCTCTCCTCTTTTGGACGGGTTTCTTGGAGGGGAATTGCTGGGTTGCATGGTAAGGTTAGGTTTAACTTCTTAAGAAAATGTCAAACTGTTTTTCTAAAGTGTCCACACCAGCAATATGGAGGATTCCATTTTTTTTTTTCCCCGTCAGCATTTGACATTGTGTGTCTTTCTGATTATGCCTATCCTACTAGGTATAAAGTCATATCTCATTATGGGTTTGTTTCGGATTTCCTTACTGACAAATGACACTGGACCTAATTTCATTATCTTGTTGCCCCTTAGTATATCTTCTTTGGAGAAATATCTGTTCAAATCCTGTGCCCATTTTTTAATTGCATTGTTCATTTTCTTATTCTGTTTTAAGAGTTCCTTATGTATTCTGAAAACGAGTCCATCAGATATGTGATTTGCAAATAATTTCCATCTGTGAATTGTCTTTTCATTTCCTTGATGTTGTCTTTTGAAATGTAAAAGTTTTCCATTTGAATCAAGTCAAACTTACCCATTTTGTCTTTTATTGCCAGTGTCTTGTGAGTTGAATGCTTGATATTTTGACACTTAGTGTAAGTATAGTTATAGTGGGATTTACACCTGCTATTTTGTTGTTTGTTCTCTGTCTCATGTCTTTTTTTTTTCTTGTTCCATGTCACCTTACTGTCTTCCTTTCTGTGAAATAAATATTTATTTAGTTCACCATTTTAGCTTCTCTGTTAATTTTCTGTTTTAAAAAAAAAATTAGTTTTTGTGGTGGTTCTGGGAATTGTAGTATGCATCTTACCAACATTTATTTCAGAATAATACTACCTTAATTCTAGTAAAATATAGAAACTTTATCCTTATACACAGTCATGCCTCATTTTAGTGCACTTCACTTTATTGTACTTTATAGATAATGGGTTTTTAACAAATTGAAGGTTTGTGGCACCCACTGTGTCAAGCAGGTCTCTTGGTGCCATTTTTTCCAACAGCATTTACTCACTTGTATCTCTGTATCACATTTTGGTAATTATTGCAGTATTTCAAATTTTGTCATTATTGTTATATTTGTTTTGGCAATCTAAGATCAGTTACTACAACTCATTGAAAGCTCAGGTGAGGGTTGGCAGTTTTAGCAATAAAGCATCTTTAAAATTGATTGATTGATTAAGTGTAAGTGGGGGAAGGGCAGAGAGAGAGGGAGAGAGAATCCCAAGCAGGCCACGTGCTTTCAGTGCAGAGCCTCATGTTGGGCTTGATCCCACAAACCGCAAGATCATGACCTGAGCCGAGATCAGGAGTTGGATGCTTAACTGACTGAGCCACCTAAGTGCCCCAGTAATAAAGTATTTTTAAATTAAAGTCTACATTTTTAAAGATATAATGCTATCGCACACTTCATAGACTACAGTATAGTGCAAACATAACTTTTCTATATACTGGCAAACCAACAAATTCACGTGAGATCATGACCTGAGCTAAAGTCAATGCTTAACCAACTGAGCCACCCAGGTGCCCCTAAGTTACTGTCGTATGTCATTTCCCATCTTTTTTATTCATGTTAAATAAAATTATATACTTAAATATATTACAATAAATATATGTTAATATAATTGTATTTTTAGAATATATAAATATATTAATGAAAATTAAAATTAAAGTGCATTTTTATTGAAATATAATTGACACATAACATTGTGTATGCTTAAGGCATATGATGTGTTGATTTGATAAATCTACGTATGGGAATATGGTTATCGTTGTAGCATTAGCTAACACCTCCATCACTTCACACAATTATTTCTTTTTTGTGGTGAGGACAATTAAGATCTAGCCACTTTGAAGTTTCTTAGCCACTTTGAAGTCTTTGATACAGTATTGTTGCCTATAATCATTGTGCTGTGTATTTGATCTCTAAGACTTACCTTGTCTACCAGTTGCAAGTTTGTGTTCATAAACATCTCCCCAGTTCCCCTATCCCCAAGTCCCTGCTGACCACCATTCTACTCTCTGTTTTTACAACTTGTGTAGATTTCACATTTTAATGGTATAACATAGTATTTCTTTTTCTGTGTCTGACTTATCTCAGTGTAATGCCTTCAAGGCCCATCTGTGTTGTTGCAAATGACAAAATTTCCTTCCTTCTTATCACTGAATAATATTCCATTGTACATATACATACCACATCTTTTTTATTCATTCATCCATTGACACTCAGTTTTTGTCCATATCTTGGCTATTGTGAATAATGCTGCAGTAAGCATGGGGGTGCAAACATCTTTTCAGATCCTGTTTTCGTTTCCTTTGGCTATATGCCTGAAAGTGGGATGGCTGGTGGTTCTATTTTTAATCATTTGAAGAACGTTTCCACTGTTTTCCATAGTGCTACACCAATTTATGTTCCCACCAACTGTTTTAAACTTAAAAAAACTTAAGGTTTCCTTCCTCCACACCCTCACCAACACTTACCTCTTGTGTTCTTGACAGTAGCCATTATAATAGGTGTAAGGTGATACCTCATTATGCTTTTGATTTGCATTCCCCTAAGGATTAGTGATGTGGAGCATCTTTTTGTATACCTATTGGCCATGCAGATGTCCTCTTTTGTAAAATATCTCTTCAGATCCTCTGCCCATTTTTAAATCAGATTGTTTGGGGTTTTGTTGTTGTTTGTTATTGAGAGTTGTATGAGTTCTTCACACATTTTGGATATTAACCTTTTTTTTTTTTTTTTTTTTTTTCAACGTTTATTTATTTTTGGGACAGAGAGAGACAGAGCATGAATGGGGGAGGGGCAGAGAGAGAGGGAGACACAGAATCGGAAACAGGCTCCAAGCTCTGAGCCATCAGCCCAGAGCCTGACGCGGGGCTCGAACTCCCGGACCGCGAGATCGTGACCTGGCTGAAGTCGGACGCTTAACCGACTGCGCCACCCAGGCGCCCCTGGATATTAACCTTTTATTTGATACATCGTTTGCAAATATTTTCTCTCATTCCGCAGGTTGCCTTTTCATTGTATTGATTATTTCTTTTGTTGTGCAGAACCTTTGAATTTGATGTAGGCACTTGTTCATCATGTCACTTCCCTTTCAATCTGAAATATTTGCTTTAGTATTTGTTATAAGGTAGGTCTTATAGCAACATCTTCTCTCAGCCTCTGTTTATCTGGGAATGTTTTTGTGAAAAATGTTTTTGCTGGATATAGATGTCTTGGTAATTTTTTTTCCTTTAACACTTTGCACATGGAACTCCATTGCTTCTTGCTTTTATTGTTTTCTCTCTCTCTCTCTCTCTCTTTCTCTCCTTTTAATGAGAAGTTATCTGCTAGTCTTATTGTGATTCTCTGTGTGGGACCAATCATTTTTCTTCTGGTGCTTTTATAATTTGTCTCTCTTTTGGGAGGACATGTAACATGTCCCGGTATGAATGTCTTTGAGTTTATTCTGTTTGGATTTGTTGAGACTGGATGTGTTGATTAATGTTGCTTTTATTTTTAAATCAAATAATCATAACTTTGAATACTTTTGCAACATAACATTGAAACCTTTAAGTCAAATAGTCATAAATTTGAATACTTTTGTCTTCCCCTCTCTGTTTTCTGGGATTCTTTTTACACTTATATTGGTGTACTTGATGTTATCTGAAGTTCTTTTAATTAATTAATTAATTAATCTTTATTTTTTGAGAGAGAGACAGAGTGTGAGCAGGGGAGGAGCAGAGAGAGAGGGAGACACAGAATCTGAAGCAGGCTCCAGGCTCTGGGCTGTCAGCACAGAGCCTGACGCGGGGCTTGAACTCACGACCATGAGATCACGACCTGAGGCAAAGTCGGACACTCAGCCAACTGAGCCACCCAGGCGCCCCCATCTTTTAATTTATTTTTAATCATTGTTTTTCTTTCTGTTTTAGAATGGATAGTTTCTATAGATTTGAGTTCAAATTCACTGATTCTGTATTTTGACAGCTCAACTTTGCTATTGAACTCCACTAGTGAATTATTCATTTTAGTTATTCTACTTTTTACCTCCAGAATTCAATTGTCTTTTTTTATATATACTTCTTTATGATATTCCATTCAGTAAATCACTGATGTCATGCTTTAGTTCTGTAACACGGTAGAACATATTTAGTTCTTTGAATTCATTTATAATAGGTGCTTTGTAGTCTTTATCTGTTAATCCAACATAAAAGGACATTGAGAAGTTGTTTCAATTGACCCCTTTTTTCCTCAGTCAGAAACACTTTTGTGTTTCTGTATATGTCTCATAATTTTTTAATGTTGAACTCTGGAAACTTTAGATAATATTTTATAACAAATAAAGTTTGCTAGATTCTGGTATTTTTTTTTTCCTTCCCTGAGGGCTGTTGTTCTCTTTGTGTGTTTGCTAATTATCTAGTCTAAACTCCAAACTGTGTGCCCCTGATGTCTCTGTTTAATGTGTTTTGGTTTTGGGGTGTTTTTTTTTAGCTTTCTTTATTTTTAAGCCTAGCTTCTTAGGTTTCTGTTTAGCTTCCCCTTCAATCGATTATTGGTCAGAGGCTTGTGCTCAAATAGATGGAGCCAGTAAGGCTTCCTCTGTCCTGTTCCAGATCTGTGCTGATTTGGAAATTGTATTCAGTGTTTAGGCTGTTTTACGTTTTTCCTGGCTCTTATTTTCCACTGGGCTCTGTTGTATCTCCTTCCTCTGTGTGTTAGCTCAGGTTCTCTTTTCTAAGGATGTAAGAGTGGCTTGCACCCACTACAGTCTCTGCTGTGCATGTATCAACCTCAATCAGAGCAAGATGTTTGGCGATCTTGTCTGGCCCCATGTGACTGTCTCACCTCTCAGAATTACCTATTACATTTCTCACTTGACCGCCAGGCTTTGCTTGCCTGAAAAAGACCCAGTACTTGAAACAGATGGAGGCAGTGGTCCTCCCTCTTCACGTACCACTAAGGTCACCATCTGAACTGACAACACTTTAAATGACGCAAACCCCTCTGCGACAGCAGCAGCAAAACTTCCCGTTGTCACTATATGCCTTGCCCTAATTGAACTACTGCACCTACAGAGCCGGGGTTTGTCAGAAACCCCTGGAGGAACTGCTGTGGCGATTGATGCTGTTCTTAACTGAAAGTTCAGTGGTTTTTGTTAATAACCGTTTCTCAGTTTATTGTAAGCCTATGGTTGTTTTCTGAATGTTGAAATGGTTGTTTTTGACTGTTCTGTTACGCTTTCCCATGTTTTGGTGAATGGCAGAGGACATGTTGCCCTCCTGTCATGCAGGAGTGAATCTGCATTGTGTTTAAGTAGGTGGTGCAGTTTGTTTTCAAAATCAGAATGATTCAAATATGTCAGATAATCAGGAATTTGGGTTTTCATGGTGATCCTCTCTTCTTGTCTGAATATGCTGTATTTGAAGAACAAAATTCCACTGTGGGAGAAAAGGACTCCCTTAGTTCACATTTCAAAACACTTTTTGAGGTTAGGACTGCAGGAGACTAAATATGTGGGTTGAATATCTGAACAAGTGGTATTAAGAAGAAGAAAAGAACGTTGTGTCAATTCATTCATTCTTCAAGTCCCTAACTTTGATACTGCCTCCTCAATCTCAGCCTGTCTTGACCAGGCTATTATAGCTGTTAATTGTACACGTTTGTGTTTACTCTCAAGGGATTACTCTTCTCCCTCACCCCCCTTTTTTTAAAATTTTTTTTTAAGTTTATTTATTTTTGAGACAGAGAGAGACAGAGCATGAACAGGGGAGGGTCAGAGAGAGGGAGACACAGAATCTGAAACAGGCTCCAGGCTCTGAGCCCTCAGCACAGAGCCCGACGCGGGGCTCAAACCCACGGACCGCGAGATCATGACCTGAGCTGAAGTCGGCCGCTCAACCGACTGAGCCACCCAGGCGCCCCTCCCTCACCCCTTTATTACACATCGGATGTGATGTTTGTACTGGCTAAGAGCCCCTCGGGGTGTGGAGTCAGACCTAGATCTAACACCTTTGTGTCCTTGTATAAATGACATGAGTTCTGTAAGTCTCAGTTCTCCTTCTGTAAAGGGGGGTAATAGTAGTGTAATTTCTGTGTTTTCTGTGAATTTTCAAATGCACAGAATTTGAATTTGAATTTTATCATTTCTGTTATTGTCAGAGTCCTGTTAATTCTCGACCAACACTTCTCTAAGCACCCGTGTTGTGTTGAGTCATTTTAAAAATAAGGACAATTTCTGTAAGAAAAGACTCATTTGTCTATCGGCCATCTGTACGTCTTGTTGGCAAAAATGTCTAGTCATTATTTAAGTCCTTTGCCTCCTTTTTGATCTGACTGGGTTTTTTTGTTGTTTGTTTATTTGTTTGTTTTTGGTATTGACTTGTTCTTTTTTTATGTTTTAAATATTAACCACTTATCAGATATATACAAATATCTTCTCCCATTCAGTAGGTTGCCTTGTTGCTGTGTTGATGGTTTATTTTGCTGTGCAAAAGCTTTTTATTTTGATGTAGTCCCACTAGTTTAATTTTCCTTTTGTTTCCCATGCTTTAGACATAGCTAGAGAAATGTTGCTGTGGCCAGCATCAGAGAAGTTACTGCCTGTGTTCTTTTTTAGGATTGTTATAGTTTTAAGTCTCACAGTTAGGTCTTTAAACCACTTAGAGTTTTTTTGTGTGTGTGGTGGTAGAAAGTGGGGTGTTAGTCCAGTTTCATTCTTTTGCATGTAGCTGACCAGTTTTCCCAGCACCATTTATTGAAGAGGCTATCTTTTCCCCATTGTATCTTCTTGCCTTCTTTGTCATGGGTTAACTGACCATGTAAGCATGGGTTTATTTCTGGGCCCTCAGTTCTGTTTTATTCATATACGTGTCTATACGTGTCTATACTTGTCTGTGTTTGCACTGGTACCATACTGTTTTGATTATTGCAACTTTGTCATATATCTTGAAATCTGGGATTGTGATACCTCCAGCTTTGTTTTACCTTCTCAGCATGTAGAAAGATGGCTCAGCGTCATTAATCACCAGGGGAATGCAAATCAAAACCCCAATGAAATATCATCTTACACCTGTCAGATTGGCTTATATCAAAAAGACAAGAAATAACAACTGGCAAGGATTTGGAGAAAAGGGAATCCTTGTGAAATGTTGGTGGGAATGTAAATTGGTTAGCCACTCTGGAAAGCAGTATGGAATTTTCTGAAAACATTAAAAATGGAAATTTCATAGGTTTCGGTAATTCTACTACTGGGTATTTACCCAAAGAAAATGAAAACACTAATTCAAAAAGGTATGTGCAGCCCTATGTTAATTGCGGCATTATTTACAGTAGCAAAGATATGAAACTAGCCCATGTGCCCATCAATAGATAGGAATGGATAAAGAAGATGTGGTGTATATATATAATGGGATATTACTGGGGTACCTGGGTGGCTCAGCTGGTTAAGTGTCCAACTTCAGCTCAGGCCATGATCTCATGGTTCATGTGTTTAAGCCCCACGTCGGGCTCTGTGCTGACAGCTCAGAGCCAGGAGCTTGCTTCAGATTCTGTGTCTCCCTGTCTCTCTTCTCCTCCCCAACTCGTGCTATCTCTCTCTCTCTCTCTCTCTCAAAATAAGTAAACATTAAAAAAAATTTTTTAATGGAATATTAGCCATAAAAAGCATGAGATCTTGTTATTCCTTTTGGATGGACCTAGAAGGCAATATGCTAAGTGAGATAAGTCAGACTGAGACAGACAAATACCATAGGATTTCACTCATGTGGAATAAAATAAATAAATAAATAAATAAATAAATAAATAAATAAATAAATAAATGCAGAATCAGACCCATAAATACAGAGAATAAACTGGTGGTTGCCAGAGGAGAGGGAAGTAGGGAGATAGGAAAATGAGTGAAGGGAAATGGGAGATACAGGTCTCCAGTTACAGAATTAATGTCATAGAAATAAAAGGCACAGCCTAAGGAATATAGTCAATGATATTATAATAGTGTTGTATGGTGACAATTGGTTGTTATACTTGTGGTGAGCATAGCATCTTGCATAAACTTGAGGAATCAGTGTGTTGTGCACCTGAAACTGATACAACTTTGTGTGTCCACTATGCTCACATAAAAAAGCTCACATAAAGAAATGATCATTTAAATCAGCTTGCAATAATATATAATAATAATATAAGGCGTGTAATCATTTGAAAAATAAAATGACTTCCTCAAAAATAATATGAAAGCAAAGAGGGAGACAAACCAAAAGAGACATTTAAATACAGAGAACAAACTGGGGTTGCTGGCGGGGTGTTGGGTGGGAGAATGGGCTAACTGGGTGATGGGCATTAAGAAGGGTACCTGTTGGGATGAGCACTGGGTGTTATAAGTAAGTGATGAATCACTAAATTCTATTCCTGAACTAATTATGACACCATATGTTAACTAACTTGGATTTATTTATTTTTTTTTTTATTTTTTTTTCAATGTTTATTTATTTTGGGGACAGAGAGAGACAGAGCATGAACGGGGGAGGGGCAGAGAGAGAGGGAGACACAGAATCGGAAACAGGCTCCAGGCTCTGAGCCATCAGCCCAGAGCCTGACGCGGGGCTCGAACTCACGGACCGCGAGATCGTGACCTGGCTGAAGTCGGACGCTTAACCGACTGCGCCACCCAGGTGCCCCAACTAACTTGGATTTAAATGAGAAGAAATTAATAAATAAAAAGAAAAATTAAATGACTTCCTATACTTACTTTTATGAATTCAGGTGGACTGTTTTACATTCCACCTTAAAATTTATTTTTATGAATTAAGAGGGATCATTTTCCATCAAATTGTTCGAAAACATAGCACACTGGTATATTTGGATTTATTTATTTTTTCCCATGAGCAATCACCAATAAAAAATAAATGGTTATCTGCTAAGTCTTTGTAGAATTATTAAAAGTTTCAATCAAAATTTAACACACTGCTTTTCAAATAATTTCATATGTAAGATGATTGGTTTCAGGAAAGGCCCAGTAGTCAAAGAGAAATTTAAGAAAGGAAAAAAGAAATCTCTTTTTCTATGCCATCCTGTCATTCATTTCCTTGGCTAGGCTTCGGAATAAGCTATCAGGTATTAGTAAAACATTTAAAGTAGGTGAAATCCATGACTTTTTATGCTTTTGTTGTAGTGTAATAGATTCAAACATGGAGACATTTAAAGTCTTGTTTTGCAACAGTTTTAAGTGGGAAAATGGAATTGAAAAAAGCCTACTATCTTTCAATCTGTGTATCAGAGTTAATGAGAGGTTTGCAAACAATCTAAAGAGGCAAAACTTCCTACCTCTCAGTTTGGACTGCTTCCATAGAATATGGAGATCCAGTTTTAGAGGATATTTGGAGTTGCCATTATCTGGGGTGGAAAATAAAGACAACATTGTTCCCACCGTCCTAAAATGTCTGGTCACTATAATTACAATGAAATAATACTTAACTAAAGCTGTAATTTGCTTAGTCTTCTCTCTTTCACATTGCTTTTTGGGAATAATATTTGTTCTGTACATTTAGCTAGATTACAATAGTTGAAAAGTGAAGAGTTAAAAACAGATTTTGTTCTTTGCACATATTTGTACATTGTCATGTAGCTTCTAGCTATCTGAAGATAGTTTTTTATATATCATATAAGATTGGGGGCTAAATTTTTATCCCAAATTGCTAGTTTATTAGTATCACTAGTGGGATAATCCAGTCTTTTCCTCATTGACTTGAGAATACATGTATTATTATTATTATATATAAATGATGGTGTTCTATTCTATTTTATTTCATTCATTTGTTCATTCATTGAGCAAATAGATCTTGAATACCTTCTGTGTATCAAGCATTATCTTACTCAAACTAGGAATACTTTCGTAGTTGAGACAGCCATTAAATAAATGCTTTACATATCATGTAAAATTGCACACGTGCCACAGAGAAGAGGTGTTTAATGCTATGAAAACTTACTATAAAATATTTATATTTTATAGTGCGATGTAGTACATTCCTTACTGTTCTCTAGCAAACTTCCTTAGGTAGTTTTCTTTCTCTTCCAGATTAGCTTAAAAATTTTCTCTTCCAGATTAGTTTAAAAATTTATTTTGGTTCCTGTTGAAATCCTGTTGAATTTTTTGATTAACTTTCTGATAATCAACATCTTTGTAGTAAGTAAAAAATGTATTTTCCATTTCTTATGTTTTTCTTAAATTCTTTAGAATTATTTTTATTGTAAAATACATATAACAAAAAAACTTAACTGTTTTTAAGTGTTCACTTGTACTAAATATATTCATATTGTTGGGCAGCCATTACCATCATCTGGCCACATAGCTCTTTTCATTTTGTAAAAGTAAAACTCTTTACCTGTTAACCACTAAGTTTTCATTGTCTCTTCCCCCAGCCCCTGGCGGTCACTATTAATTACGCTTTCTGTTGTTATGATTGAACTACTCTAGGTTTCTCATGTAAGGAGAATCATATGGTATTTATCTTTTTATGACTGGCTAATTTCATCAGCATTATGTCCTCAGGGTTCATCCATGTTGTAGCATATATTGTAGAATTTCCTACCTTTTAAAGCTGAATAATAATAATCAATTGTATGTATGCAAGCATACCTCAGAGATACTACAGGTTTGGTTCCAGATCAACATAATTAAGTGAATTTTGCAGTAAAGTGAGTCAAGTAAATTTTTTTGTTTCCCAATGTATATAAAAGTTATGTTCACACTAAACTGTAGTCTAGTGTGAGTAGCATTAGGTCTAGAAAACATACCTTAAGTACTTTGTTGCTAAAACATGTTAACCATCATCTTATCTTCAATGAGTCACAGTCACTGATCAAAGATCACCATAGATATAATAATAGTGACAGAGTTTGAGGTATTGTGAGAATTCCCAAAATGTGATATAGGACATGAAGTGCACAAATGCTATTGGAAAATGATGCCTATAGACTTGCTTGACGTAGGGTTGGCACAGACCTTAATTTCTTAAAAACCCAGTGTCTGTGAAGTGCAATGAAGCAAAGTGCA
Source organism: Prionailurus viverrinus (assembly GCF_022837055.1). Classification (NCBI taxonomy): domain Eukaryota; kingdom Metazoa; phylum Chordata; class Mammalia; order Carnivora; family Felidae; genus Prionailurus; species Prionailurus viverrinus. The sequence goes on along the minus strand of NC_062565.1, from coordinate 43,076,026 downwards.
ATAAAATAAGGTATGCCTCTACACTATGTTTTGTTCATGCTTTCATGCATAGATGGCCACTTGGGTTCTTCCAAGTTTTAGCTGGTGTTCAGCACTTTGGAAAAGTATCTGTTCCAGTCCTTTCCCGTATCTGAATCAGGTTGTTTGCTTTTGTTTTTGAATTTTAGGAGTTCTCCATATACCCTGGAAGTTAATTCCTTTTCAAATAAATGCTTTGAAAATACTCTGCTTCATTCTATGGGTTGCTTTTTTTTTTTTTTTTTTTTTTTTTTTTTTTTTTTTTTTTTTTTTGCCCTGTTGGTACTGTCTTTTGATGTACAAAATTTAAAAATTTTCATTGAGTCCAATTTTTTAAAAATTTTTTGTTACTTGCACTTTTGCTGGATATTCCCAAGAAAGCATTGCCAAATCCAATCTTCTGAATCTTTTACGTCAAATCTTCTAACAGTGTAATTGTTAATTAGGTCCTTGATCCATTTGGAGTTCAATTTTTTTGTAAGGTTTATGGTTTGGGTCCAGTTTCATCCTTTTGCATGTGGATATCCCATTTTTCGATCATCATTTGTTGAAAAGACTTTTCTTTATCCATTGAATGGTCTTAGCATCCTTGTCAACTTATCCATACATGTGAGGATTTATTTCTGTGCTTTCCATTCTATTCCTTTTGTCTATGTATTTGTACTTATGCCAGTTCCATAGTGTTTTGATTATTGTAAGTTCGTATTAAGTTTTGAAATCAGGAAGTATGTGTCCTCCAGTTTTTGTTCTTCTGTTCAAGTTTGTTTTGACTAGTATCCCTTGAGATTGCCTATGAATTTTAGAATGGGTTTTTCTATTTTTCCAGAAAGCAATATTGGGATTTGTAGGAATTGCTTTGAATGCATGTTGCTTTGGGAAGTAATGACATTTTAATACTATTAAGCCTTCCTATGCATGAATATGGGATATGTTTCCATTTATTTATTTAACAAAATTCTTTCAGCAGTATTTTGTAGTTTATATTTTACATACATGTCTTTAACTTGCTTGGTTAAGATAATTCCCAAATATTTTATTCTTATGCTACTGTAAATGGAATTATTTTTGTTTCAGATTGCTTTTTGTTCATGTGTAGAAGTGGCATTGATTTTTGTGCATTGACTTTATGTTTTGATATTTTGCTGAATTCATTTATTTATTAGTCTTAAGAGGGTGTGTGTGTGTGTGTGTGTGTGTGTGTGTGTGTGTGTGTGTGGAATCTTTAGGATTTTCTACTTATAAATCATATTTGCAAAAAGAAAAAAATTTACTTCTTTCCAACTTGGATGACTTTCATGTCTTTTTCTTGCACAATAGCTCTGGCTAGAACTTGGAGTTCTTTGTTGAATAGAAGTGGAAAGTGGACATTTTTACCTTGGTCTTGGACTTTGAAGAGAAACTTTTAAACGTTCACCTTTAAGTATTATACCTACTGTGTTTCTTTATATATATATTCTATTATGTTAGGTAGTTTCCCTCTGTTTTTATTTTGTTGAGTGTTTTTATTGCATAAATGTGTTGAATTTTGTTAATGCTTTTTCTGCATCAATTGAGAAAGTGTTTTTCTTTGCTGGGAGGTTTTTTGATTACTGATTCAATGTCCTTGCTAGTTGAAGATCTATTTTGATTTTTTTTTTCTTTATGATTTAATTTTAGTAGGGTTTATATTCCTAGGAATTTTAAAATTTCATCTAGGATATCTAATCTCTTGGCATACTATTGTTCATAGTACTATGCTAGAACCCTTTTTATATCTGTAGAATCATTAGGAATGTCCCCAGTTTGATCTGATTTTACTAATTTCAATCTTTTTTTATAAGTCCATTTAGCCAATGGTTTTTCAGTTTTCTTGATTTCTTTTTGAAGAACCAACCTTTGATTTCATTGATTTTTCTCTGCATTCTCTGTTTCATTTACCTCTGCTTTAATTTTTATCCATTTTTTCCTTCTGCTAGATTTGCATTTATTTAGTTTATACTTTTTATACTTGCTTAAGTTGTAAAAGAAAGGTGTTGCTTTGAGATCTTCCTTGTTTTAATGTCTGCATAATAGCTATAAATTTGCCTCTTAATACTGCTTTTGCAGCATCTCACAAGTTTTGGTATGTTGTGTTTTCGTTCTGTTCCTCTCGATTTTCTAATTTGCCTGTGATTTCTTCTTTGATCCATTGGTTATTTAAGAATGTATTGTTACATTTGCATTGTTTTGTGACTTTCCAGTTTTTCTTTTGTTATTGATTTCTAACTTTGCCCTGTTGTGGTTAGAGAAAATACTTTGTATCATATCTATCTTTTAAAATCTGTTCAGGATTAACTTGTGTTTTAAGGTATAGTCTACACTGGAAAATGCCCCATGTGCACTTGAGAAGAATGTGTTTTCTGTGGTTGATTGATATTCTGCAACTTGAGAGGAATGTGTATTTGGTGGTTAATCGATAGAGTTTTGCAAATATCTGTTTGATCTGTTTGCTTTATTGTGTTGTTCAATGTCCTGTGTTTGTTTACTTATATTCTGAATGGTTGTTCTGTTCATTGTTGTGCATGGAATATTGAAGCCTCCAACTATTGTTGTAGAACTATCTATTTCTCCATTCATTTCTTTCACTTTTTGCTTCTTATTTTTTGATTGTATTGTTATAGTCTTTTGCTGTATCGAACCTTTTACTAATTTATAATGTTACTCATTGACTCTTACAATATTTTAAAAATTTTAACATATTTTGTCTGATACCAGTATAATCTCCCTTGCTCTGTTTTGGTTACTATTTGCATGGAATATATTTTTCAGTGCTTTCACTTTCAACTTGTTTGTCTCTCTAGATCTTCTGCTGGTCTCTTAAAGACAACATAGAGTTGGGTCATGTGTTTTTGTCCATTTTACCAATCTCCATCTTTTGATTGGAGACCTTAATAAACTTACATTTAAAGTAATTAGTGATAAGGAGGGAATTTTGTCATTGTGCTGCTTGCTTTCTAAATGTTTTATAGTTTGTTTAGTCCCTCATTTTGGGCATTATATTTTCTGTGCTTAGTAGTTTGGTTTTTGGTTTTTTTGTGGTTTTTTTTTGTAGTGAATGTGTAAATTCTGTTCTCAGTTTTTTATGTGTATATTCTGTAGCTGTTTTCTTTGTGGTTACCATGGGGAATGCATTTAAAATTCTAAAGTAATAACATTCTTAATTGAATTTATGGCACCTAACTTCAATATATACAAAAACTCTTCTCCTTTATATCTCCCTCCCCACCCCTTTTGGTTGTTCACATCATGAAATTACATTTTTATACATTGTGTGCACAAAACCATAAACTAATATTTTTTTAAATGTCTTAGTTTCTTAAATTATATAGAAAAGAAGTTTTTGAGTTAAAAACCAAAGTTACAGTATTATTGAGTTTTCCCTAATTGTTTCTTCTTCTTTAATTTCTTAAATCATGTAGATAACAAAAAAGTGTAGCTACAAACCATTGCTATAATAATGTTATGTTTCATAATTTTGGGATCTTTATTTCTTCATAGGATTTTGAGTTAATTGTCCATTGTTCTTTCATTTAAACTTGAAGGACTCCTTTGGGCATTTATTGCAGGGCAAGTCTAGTTGTCATGAATACCCTCAATCTTTGTTTATGTGTGAATATCTTAATTTCTTCATCACTTTTGCAGATAGTTTTGCAGAATGATGGTTTCCTGGTTGATACTTTTTTCTTTTAGCATTTTGACCATATTGGCCCACTCTGTTTTGGCCTCCAAACTTTTTGATAAGAAATTTGCTGATAGGCATATTGAAGATCCCTTGTATATTATGATTTGCTTCTTTATTGCTGCTGTCAAGATTCTTTTTTTTTTTTTTTTGTCTTTGAAACTTTGATTATAATGGTGTGAATCTCTGAGACCATCTTACTTGGAGTTTGTTAATGTTTATATTCATGTCTTTTATCAAATAAGGGAAGATTTCAACCACTATTTCCTCAAATGTTGTCTCAGTTCTTTTCTCTCACTGTTATTCTGGAACTCTCTCAATGTGTATATTAGTTCACTTCATCATGTTCCTAAGGTTCCTAGTTCTGTTCACTTCTCACATCTTTTCTTCTTCTTTTTTTAATGTTTATTTTTGAGAGAAAGAGAGTGTGTGCAGATGAGCATGGGAGGTGCACAGAGAGAAGGGGAGACAGAGAGAGAGAGAGAGAGAGAGAGAAAGGGAGAGAGAAAGGGAGAGAAAGAGAAAGAGAATTCCAAGCAGGCTCCACACTCAGCACGGAGCCTGATCCAGGGCCCAATCTCACGACTGTGAAATCATGAAATCAAGAGTTGGATGCTTAACTGCCTGAGCCACCCAGGTGCCCCTCTTTTCTTGTGTTTTCTAAACCTTTCCTTGGGCATGCATAGTCATTTTAAAATTTCTTCCATATATAGAGTTGTTTTTGGATGTCCTAGGCTTAATATTTGGCTCCTAAAAGGGGAGAAAAGGTGAAAAATGAGAGCAGGGGGGCAGGGGGAGAAAAGGAACCCTGCTCTTTAAATCCCCTAGAAGTCGCTTTAGCCCAGTGATGAGGTGCTTGCAACAATATGGAGGGAGGTCACCTAAATAATGATATTTGGGAAAACAAGCTTTTGTCGGTTTTTTGGTAAAATATTTCTTATTCAGTATTGTTTGTCCTCAAACTGTGGGTGCTTCATTACAATGATAGAAGTTTGTTTGTAGAACACATTGTATAACACAGGTTATATAACAGCTGAACTTTATATGAGTTCTGAGGATAGGCAGGACAATGTTTTTTTGTTTTTTGTTTTTGTTGTTTTTTGTTTTTTTAATGAGAAACCAGGGCTTAAGTAATATTTTTCTTCATTTACTAATGGAATACACCTGGAAGCAGTCATTGAAACGCCAGTATTTTTGTTTCATCTCTCTTGAGGCAAATTATCTTGGCCAAGTCACTTTATGACTTTGCGGAATGAACATTTAAGTGGAGCATAGGGTTCTAGATCGTGAGCCATGATTCAGCAACAGACCACAAGAGAAACTGAAATAAAGACATTTATCACAGGTCTTTGAGGAAGTACCTGGCATACCCGAAGGTCATACATAGGGAGGTAAAGGCAGAGTGCAAAACAAAGAGAGACAGGACCAAAGGTAGGGTGCTTTGTGGCTCCTGGATTGTAGCCAGATAGGTCCTTTCAAACCAAAAAAGTAGGGTTTTAGTTGTTCCCACAGAGGTCTTACCTATGGGGTGCATAAAGCATACAGGTGCTGGGAGGCAGGGAAAACTCTTGATCGCAAGGGTTGTTGGGGTATCCATATCAGGAACTTAATATTTTCTTGCGACTCTGCAGCCGCCGTGTGGGGCACATGCTTGCGTGAGGGGGCTTATGGTTGCTTAACGTCTTTGCAGACTGTACAACATGGGTGCCTAGGCAGCAACACCATCAAGTAGCTTAGTTAAACTCTTGAAATCATTTATACTTTTCTGAGATTTAATGTCGTCTTCTGAAAAACTAAAAGACAATATGTAAGCTCTCCTTCTCATAAAAATTACTGGAAAAAAAAAAACCACCGGAGGTGGTCACGAAGTGTTTTTTAAGTCTTAGTACTTTCTAACAAATGAAATCTGTCATGAGAAAGTAACATGTAAAATCAATAGAAAAACAAGAAATAAATATTTCAGAAACCATGGAAATAATATCTGTTAATTACCACACGTAGGATCACAATAAGCAGAAATGTGATCACACTAGGTGCTTAAGAAACAGCATTTTATGTTTCAGTGCAATTAGGATTTAGTGTATTCATTAAGGAACTGCTTTATCTTAAAAGTTTTCGTGGTAAACTAATTCATGTGACCAGTGTGTTGGTAATTTTATTACCCTGTTCATTTTTTTCTTACTGTTTAATGATTCTGATGCCTAGATTGTTACTTGCTTTCAAATATGACTTTTTTGAAAAAAAAAAAAGACTATGAAATTTAATAGGACTATTTGTGGGTTTGGCTTATATGTGTGTGGCTTCTACGTATGTGTATGTATATGACTTTAATGGATTCCTTTATCAGAACTGATGTGTAGGATATTAACGTGTGTTTTTATTTTGACCATATTATTAGAAACCCACATGTACTTGAGGTGCAGTGGTTACACATAAGCTTGGAAATATATTAAGTTATGCCAATTTCTGGATAATAAGATATTTTATTAGAGAAAGAATAGATTCCTGTTTTAATGGAGACTTTATGCCATAAATCTGGCAGAACATTGAGGGAAAGGAAGCATATAGAGTTTTTCTTTCTTTTACTTTAGTTTACTGTATCTGGAGGGATGAGACATTTGACTTTCAATCACAGTACTTTAAAAAAATAAAATATTTAATTATTAGCCCAACAACCTTTATTCACAGATGAGGAAACTGAGATTTTTAGAGGAAGAGTGACCTAATCAGGATTATGGAGCTGATAACAATAGATAGCATTGCAGAGATAATTCAGATAACAACCAATGCCATAGAAATACAAACTATTAGGGGCACCTGGGTGGCTTAGTTGGTTAAGCATCCGACCACTCCTCAGGTCATGGTCTAGCAGTTCATGGGTTCAAGCCCTGCATCGGGCTCTGTACTGACCGCTCAGAGCCTGGAGCCTGCTTCAGATTCTATGTCTCCCTGTATCTCTGCCCCTCCCCTGTTTGCACTCTGTCTTTCTGTCTCTCTCTCTCAAAAAATAAATAAATAAACATTAAAAAGTAAAAAAAATCAAACTTTTATAAGAATATTACGAAAAACTGTATGTCTATACATTAGACAACCTGAAAGAAATGGTAAGTTCCTAGAAACATGTGAACTACCAAAACCAAAACAGAAAGAAATAGAAAATTTGAACAGACCAAGAACTAGCAAGAAATTGAATCTGTAATAAAAAAAAAAAAAACCCTAACAAACAAAATTCCAGAACCACATGGCTTCACAGGTAAATTTTACCAGTTACAGAAGTATTAATACCTATTCTTCTCAAACTATTCAACAAAATTGAAAAGGAAAGAAAACTTCCAAATTCATTCTATGAGACCAGCATTTCTCTCATATCAAAACCAGACAAAGACCTCGCTAAAGAAAGATAAGCACAGGCCAGCATCCTTGATGAACATACATGCAAGAATCCTCAACAAAATATGAGCAACCCAAATCCAACAATACCTTTAAAATCATTTACCACAATCAAATGGGATTTACTCCTGCGTGCAAGGGTGGTTCAATATTTGCAAATCAGTCAGTGTGATACATCACATCAATAAGAGAAAGGATAAGAATCATATGATTTCAGTAGATGCAGAAAAAGCATTTGACAAGTTACAACATGATAAAAAGCCCTCAATAAAGTAGGTTTAGGGGGAACATACATCAACATAATAAAAGCCATATATGAAAAACCCACAAAAAAACGTCATCCTTAATGGGGAAAAACTGAGCTCTTCCCCTAAGATCAGGAACAAGACAGGGATGTCCGCTCTCGCCACTTTTATTCAATATAGTACTGGAAGTCCTAGCCACAGCAGTCAGACAACAAAAGAAATGAGGTATCCAAATTTGTAAAGAAGTAAAAAACTTGGACTCTTTGCAGATGATATGAAACTTTAAATTTTTTTTTTCAACGTTTATTTATTTTTGGGACAGAGAGAGACAGAGCACGAACGGGGGAGGGGCAGAGAGAGAGGGAGACACAGAATCGGAAACAGGCTCCAGGCTCTGAGCCATCAGCCCAGAGCCCGACGCGGGGCTCGAACTCCCGGACCGCGAGATCGTGACCTGGCTGAAGTCGGACGCTTAACCGACTGTGCCACCCAGGCACCCCAATATGAAACTTTATATAGAGAACCTGAAAGACTCCACCAAAAAAACTGCTAGAACTGATAAGTGAATTCAGTAGTGTCACAGGATACAAAATCAATGTATAGAAACCTACTGCATTTCTATACACTAACAATGAAGCAGCAGAAAGAGAAATTGAGGAATCAACCCATTTGCAGTTGCACCAAAACTAACGAAGTACCTAGGAATAAACCTAACCAAAGAGGTAAAAGACCTGTACTCTGAAAAGTATAAAACACTGATGAAAGAAATTGAAGACTCAAAGAAATGGAAAGAAAGACATTCCATTCTCATGGATTTGAAGAACAAATATTTGCAATCCCTATCAAAATACCAGCAGTATTTTTCACAAAACTGGAACAAACAGTCCTAAAAGTTGTGTGGAACCACAGAAGAACCCAAATGGCCAAAGCAATCTTGAAAAAAAAGCACAGCTGGAGGCATCAGAATCCTAGACTTCAGTTTACGTTACAGAGCTGCAGTGATCAAAACATAATGGTACTCACAGAAAAACAGACACATAGATCAATAGGGCTGAATAGAAAACCCAGAAATAGACCTACAAGCAGATGGTCAATTAATCTTCAGCAAAGCAGGAAAGAATATCCAATGGGAAACAGACAGTTTCTTCCACAAACGGTGTTTGGAAAACTGGTCAGCTACATGCAGAAATGAAACTAGACCACTTTATGCACCACACACAAAAAGAAATTAAAAGTGGACTAAAGACCTAAATGGGAGACCTGAAAATATAAATATTCTAGAAGAGAACACAGGCAGTAATTTCTTTGATATCGGCTGTAGCAACTTCTTTCTAGGTATGTCTCCTGAGGCAAGGAAATAAAAGTAAAAATAAACTATTGGGACTACATCAAAATAAATGCATCTGCACATTGAAGGAAGCAGTCAGTAAAATTAAAAGGCACCCTATGGAATAGTAGAAAATGTTTGCAAATGTCCTACCTGATTACGGTTAGTGTCCAAAATATGTAAAGAACTTATACAAGTCAATACCCAAAAAATGAATAATCCAATTAAAACATGGGTAGAAGACAGGAACAGGTATTTCTCCTAAGAAGACATCTACATGACCAACAGACACATGAAAAATGTTCATCATCACTTACAATCAGGGAAATGCAAACGAAGACTCCAGTGAGATGTCACCTCCCATCTGTCAGAATGGGCAAAATCAACAACACAAGAAACAATAAATGTTGGCAAAGATGTGAAGAAAGGGGAACCCTCTTTCCCTGCTGGTGGGAATTCAAATTTTTTGCAGCTACTGTGAGAACAGTATGGAGATTCCTCCAGAAGTTAAAAAGAAAACTACCCTACAGTCCAGCAATCGCACAACCCAAGTATTTTCCCAAAGAATACAAAAACACTAATTCGAAGGGATACATGTTTCCAATGTTTATACCAGTGCTTTCAACAACAGCCAGATTGTGGAAGCAGCCCAAGGGGCAGTCAGTTGATGAATGGATAAAGAAGATGTGGTTTATGTCTAGAATGGAATACTACTTGGCAATTAAAAAGAATGAAATCTTGCCATTTGCAACAATGTGTGGTGCTAGAGTGTATTTTGCTAAGTGAAATGAGTCAGAGAAAGACCAGTATCATCTGATTTCACTCATGTGTGGAATTTGAGAAACACAACAGATGAACATAGGGGAAGGGAAGGGAAAATAAGATAAAACCAGAGGGAGGGAAACTCTAAGAGACTCTTAAATATAAAGAACAAACTAATGGTTGCTGGAGGGGATATGGTAGGGGTAGGTGGATGTGCGAAATGGGTGATGGGCATTAAGAAGGACACTTGTTGGGTGAGCACTGGTGTTATATGTAAGTGATGAATCATTGAGTTCTGCTGAAACCAGTACTATACTGTATGGTAACCTGAATTTAAAAATAAATTAAATAAATAAATAAAGTGCAAACCTTGCATTAAGAATGCAATGCAGACCAAAAACAATGTGGTACATATGTGCAATGGGATATTATTTAGTCATAAAGAGAACGTTGCAAAGATGTGGATGGAACCAGAATGTATAATGCTAAATGCAATCAGTCAGTGAAAGATAAATACCATATGATTTCACACATATGTGGAGTTAAAAAAAAGAATCAACGTAAGCAAAGGGGGGAAAATGAAAGAAGCACATATCAAGAACAGACTCTTAGCTATAGCGAGCATACTGATGGTTCCCAGAGGGGAGGTGGGGCAGGGGATTGGGTGAAATAGGTGATGGGGATTAAGGAGTACACTTATGGTGAGGAGCACCAGGTTGTATATGGGGTTGTTGACTCACAATATTATACGCCTGAAACTAATACAACACTGTATGTTAACTGGAATAAAAATAAAAAGCCAGGAGAGATGTATATTTCATATATTTTTCCATAACAAAAATGACTTAGAGATAACATGGTACAACACGAAGGAACCTTGTAAACATTATGCTAAGTGAAAGACAAAACCAGACACAAAGGCTGCATATTGTGTGATCCCATCGTGAAATCTATAGAGAGAAATTGATTTGTGGTAGCCTGGGGTAGAGTAAAGGTTAGGAAAGGAGACAGTAATAGGGAATGACTCTTAAGTAAGCAGGAAGTGTTTTGGGGGAGGGGTGATGAAAATGTTTTAAGATTAGATTATGGTGATGGTTTTACAACTCTGTGAATATCATCCACTTTAGTATACACATTAATAGGGTGAGTTTTATGGTAATGTTACTTATATCTCCATAAAACTTTTGAAAACAATTTTTGGAAGAATCTGATGACCTAGATGTCTTGTGGTATGACATATTACTCCTTACTCCAATCTTAACACTGCCATTTTTGTGACTTGACTTCCTTCTGCTTGTTTTCATTTGTCTCCTACATTTCTCTCCATCTCTTCCTCATTTCCCCATTCAGAATGTCCCCAAACAGGATGATCAGATTGATTGGTTTGTTAATTGCTATCAAGACTAGGCACTTTTTTTTTCTTGCATATGATGCTGATTTTCCATTATAGAAAGTTTCTTTTTTAAAAAATATTTTTAAATGTGTTTATTGTGAGAGAGAGAGGGAGGGAGAGAGAGAGAACAAGCGGGAGAGGCGCAGAGAGACAGAATCCCAAGCAGGCTCCACACCATCAGTGCAGAGCCCAGTGCTGGCCTTGAACTCCTAAACTGTGAGATCATGACCTGAGCCGAGATGAAGAGTCAAACGCTTAACTGACTGCGTTTGACACTTTGAAATAAATTTTTCAAGTAGAAATATATATATAATATATATTTTATAATATACATTATAGAATATACATTATATAATATACATACATTATATAATATACATTATATATTGTATATTATATATGCATTATATACACATATACATATACATTATATATACAATGTATATACATTGTATATACAATACATACACATTATATATAATATATACACATTATATATAATATGTATTATATATACATTATATAATATATACTATAAATACATACAATGTATATTATATAGTTATTATATATACATAATATAATATATACATTTAATGTTTGATATAATGTTTGTTTACTTTTGAGAGACAGAGAGAGAGAGCCTGAACAGGGGAGGAGCAGAGAGACAGGGAGACAGAATCAGAAGCAGGCTCCAGGCTCCAACGCTGTCAGCACAGAGCCTGACGCGGGGCTCGAACCCACAAACTGCAAGATCATGACGTGAGCCGAAGTTGGATGCTTAACCAACTGAACTGCCCAGGCACCCCTAAGTAGAAATATATATTAAAGAAGTAGTAAAGGACAGCCTTACCAGAATAAAAAAAACAGAATAACTTGTGAAAGTGGTAGTAAGGTGGCTGACATTTGGTCCACACTGGTCTGTGACAGAGTAAGTGTTTAAGAAGTTTAGTGTTGTTTCTTTAGTGGTACAATGTTCCTTATTTTAAAGATGGAATTATTGCTTGAGTATCTACACAAACTATGAATTTGAATTTTAGGGTCACATAAGTAGGATGTGCAAACAAGGACTTGATTCCAGATCTTCATTATCCCATCCTATCCTAAGCCTTGTTTATTATTGAGTACCATTGTCCAGAGGGCCAAACTAAAACTTCATCTTGCCCCCAAAGCCTGTTTAAAATCTACATCTGTAGCAAGTAAATCTGTTGTCTTTTATATAGCAGTTTCCATAATTGTGCAAAGAGAATGTATTTGAGGAGCTGTGCCTGGTAGAATACTGTATCAGAGTTCGTGGGCAGAGGATTTTCTCCCTGTTTGTGGGTATACTTAGACATACAGCACTGTATAAGTTTAATTATTTGAGCTATACTTACTGGGAAGTGATTACTATAAGAAGTTTAGTTAACATCTATCATTTCATATAGATGCAAAAAAATAGAAAAACAGTTTTTCTCTTTTGTGATGAAAGCTTTTAGGATTTACTGTCTTAACTTTCAAGCATTCTATATACATCAACGTTAACTGTAGTCATCGTGTTGTACGTTACATCCTTAGTACTTGTTTATTTTACAGTTGAAAGGCTGTACCTTTTGACCACCTTTATTTGGTTTACCTGTCCCTCATCCCCCGCATCTGGTAACCACATATCGGATCTCCTTTTCTATGACTTTGGGTTTTGTTCTTGTTGTTAAGATTCATCATGTAAGTGACGTCACTTTGTCTTTCTCTGGCTGATTTCATGTAGCATTATGCATTACGTATATCCATGTTGTGTCAAGTGACAGAATTTCCTTTTTTTGTGGCTTAAAATTCCATTGTACGTATTTTTCCACAGCTTCTTCACCCACTCACCCATCGATGAGCACCTAGGTTGTTTCTGTGTCTTGGTCCAATAACTGCTGTGAACATGGAGGTGCAGGTGTGTCTTCGATACAGTGTTTTTGTTTCCTTCAGATATATTTCCGGAATTGGAATTGCTGGATCATATGGGAGTGCAATTTTTAACTTTTTGAGGAATCTCCATGCTGTTTTTATTAGTAGCTATTACAAGTTACATTCCCACAAACAGTGCACAGAGGTTTCCTTTTCTTCGCATCCTCACCAGCATTTGTCTTCTCTTGCCTTGTCGATGATAGCCAATTCAACAGGCATGAGGTGATATCTCATTCTGGTTTTAATTTGTATTTCCCTAATGATTACCAGTGTTGAGCACCTTTTTCATACACCTGTTGACCATTCCTGTATCTTCCTTGGTAATATCTATGTAGGTTCTTTGCTCATTTTTAATTGGATTCTGTGTGTGTGTGTGTGTACTATTGAATTATATAAGTTCTTTATATATTTTGGATGTTAACCCCTATCCAAGTTATGGTTTGCAAATATTTTCTATTATATAGGTTGTCTTTTCATTTTTTTTATCATTTCTTTTGCTCTGCAGAAGCCTCGTAGCTTGATGTAGTCCCACTTGGTTTTTATTTTGTTGCTTGTATCTCTAAAATCCATATCCATGAAATCTGTCAAGCTTCTTTTTTTTTTTTTAATTTCTCCTAGCCATTTTATGCTGTTTGGTCTTACGTTAAGCCTTTAATTCATATAAGTTAATTTTTTGAGTGATATAAGATAACGATCTAATTTCATTCTTTCACATGTGAATGTCCAGTGTTTTTCTCCATTAATTATTCTTGGCTCCTTTGTCAAATATTAGGTAAATGTATGTACATATTTTTTTCCTCAGCTCTTGATTCTGTTCTGTTTCTCTACGTATGTGTTTTGTCAGGACTATACGGTTTATTGTTATAGCTTTATGATAATTAGCTTGAAAGTAGGAAGTGTGATACCTCTTGCTTTGTTCTTCTTTCTTTGGATTACTTTGGCTATTTGGGGTCTTTTGTGATTCCATATAAATTTAGGGTTGCTTTTTCTACTTCTCAAAAAGCCGTTAGAATCTTGATAGGGATTATGTTAAATCTGTAGACATCTTTAGGCAGTATGGACATTTTAGCAATAGTAATTCTTTTAATCCATGAACATGGAGCACCTTTTTATTTATTATGCATTTTTAAATTTCTTTCATCATCATCTTTTGGTTTTCAGTGTATATATTTCACTTTCTTTTAAATTTATTCCTAAGTATTTAATTTTTTTCATGCCATTGTAAATGGAATCATTTCCTTTACTTCTTTATCACATAGTTTGTTGTTATTATGTAGAAATACTTCTGATTTTTTTGTATGTTAATTTTTTATCTTACAGCTTTATTGAATTTGTTGATTAGATATAACAGAATTATGGTGGCATTTTTAGGATTTTCTCTACATAAAATTATATCACCTGGAAATAGAGATAATTCTACTTCTTTTCAAATTCCGATACCTTTTTTCCTTCCCTTATTATTCTGGCTATGATTTTCAGTATTATGTTGAATAGGAGTCATGAGAGCAGTTACTAAGGTGGTGTTTCTGCTTTTAGAGGAAAAGCTTTCAACTTTTCACCATTGGGTATGAGGTTAGTTGTAGACTTGTCTTTTATGTTCTTTCTTGTATTGAATTAAATATGTTCTTTCTATAATTTATTGGTAAGGCTTTTATCATGAAGTAATGTTGAATTTTGTCAAATGCTTTTTCTGCGTCTCTGTTAAGATGATCATATGACTTTTTCCTTTCATTCTGTTAATGTGGTGGATCACATTTATTAATTTGAATACGTTGAAATATCTTTGTATTTCGGGGATAAATCCCACCTGTTTATGGTGGGTGATCTTTTTAATGTGTTGCTGAATTTGGCTTGCTACTATTTTATTGCGAATTTTTCTACCTATGTTCATCCAGGATTGGCCTGTAGTTTTCTTATTGTGTCCTTTTTTGGTTTTGGTATCAGCATAATGCTGGATCCATAAAATGAGTTTGGGGGTGTTTTCTCCTCTTTGAATTTTTTAAGAATTTTAGAAAAAATCATGTTAATTCTTCTTTTAATGTTTGTAAAATTTGCTAGTGAAGGTATTTGGCCATGGGCTTTTCTCCACTGAGAGATGTTTGATTACTGATTCAATCTCTTTACGAGCAATTCATCTGTTATAGATTTTCTAGTTTTTCCTTATTGTCCTTCCTAATTGTCTAGGTTGTATGTTTCTAAGAATTTTTCCATTTTCTCCCAGATTGTACAGTTTAGTTTTGTATAGTTGTTCATCACAACTTACGATCTTTGTGTTTCTGTGATATCAGTTGTAATTTCTTCTTTTCCATTTATAATTTTGTTCCTGTTTTATTCCCTTGCTTAGTCTAGCTAAAAGTGTGTCAATTCTGTTTATTTTTTTAAATAACCAATTCTTAGTTTTGTTCATCTTTTCAGTTGTGTTCCTGTTTTGTATTTCATTTATTTTAAGCAGAGGATAATTTAAGTTATACCTGTTAATTTTTTTGCTCTGTAAAAATTGATATTACAGTTTATACATGCATATATAAATGTGCTCATCTTTTAAAAAATCTTTTGCTTACTAGAGAAGTCAGTGAAATGATGGATTGATAAGTTTGTTGTAAACACATGGTGAAAGTGACAACCTTTTAACAGAAAATAGTCTTTTAATTCTAGAGACTACACTTGTGATTTTCTAAGACTCTTATATTTTTCTAAGAAAATTTGTCATAGTTCATAAAATATTTTTGTTTACTTTTTCCTTAAGAAAGCTTATTTGCTTTTCATAAACATGGAGAGCCCAATCACAATGATTGGGCCAGCTAACATGGCTATATAATATCAGACAATGTAGACTTGAGGATAAAAAATATGTCCAGAGATTTAAAAAGGAGTATAATGATAAAAGTATCAGTTGATCAAGAAAATATAAGAATCCTAAATATGTATGTACCTAATATGAGGGCTTCAGAATATATGAAACAAAACTGGAAAAATGTATCATGATAATAATGATAATAAACACAATATTTCAGCATTTATAAGATGAATTTAAAGCAGTGCCGGCAGGGAAATTTATAGCTTTAAGTGCTTATGTTTGAAAGAAAAGAAAAAGGCTGAAAATCAGTATTCTTTTTTTTTAAATATGAAATGTATTGTCAAATTGGTTTCCATACAACACCCAGTGCTCATCCCAACAGGTGCCTTCCTCAATACCCATCACCCTCCTTCCCCTCCCTCCCACCCCCCATCAACCCTCAGTTTGTTCTCAGTTTTTTTTTAATTTTTTTTATTAAAAAAAAATTTTTTTTTAACATTTATTTATTTTTGAGACAGAGAGAGACAGCATGAACGGGGGAGGGGCAGAGAGAGAGGGAGACACAGAATCTGAAACAGGCTCCAGGCTCTGAGCCATCAGCACAGAGCCTGACACAGGGCTTGAACTCACGAACCGCAAGATCACGACCCCAGCCGAAGTCAGACACTTAACCGACTGAGCCACCCAGGCGCCCCAGTTTGTTCTCAGTTTTTAAGAGTCTCTTATGTTTTGGCTCCCTCCCTCTCTAACCTTTTTTTTTTCTTCCCCTCCCCCACGGTCTTCTGGTAAGTTTCTCAGGATCCACATAAGAGTGAAAACATATGGTATCTGTCTTTCTCTGTATGACTTATTTCACTTAGCATAACACTCTCCAGTTCCATCCACATTGCTACAAAAGGCCAGATTTCATTCTTTCTCATTGCCACATAGTATTCCATTGTGTATATAAACCACAATTTCTTAATCCATTCATCAGTTGATGGACATTTAGGCTCTTTCCATAATTTGGCTATTGTTGAAAGTGCTGCTATAAACATTGGGGTACAAGTGCCCCTATGCATCAGCACTCCTGTATCCCTTGGGTAAATTCCTAGCAGTGCTCTTGCTGGATAATAGGGTAGATCTATTTTTAATTTTTTGAGGAACCTCCACTCTGTTTTCCAGAGCGGCTGCACCAGTTTGCATTCCCACCAACAGTGCAAGAGGGTTCCCGTTTCTCTACATCCTCGCCAGCATCTGTAGCCTCCTGATTTGTTCATTGTAGCCACTCTGACTGGTGTGAGGTGGTATCTGAGTGTGGTTTTGATTTGTATTTCCCTGATGAGGAGCGACGTTGAGCATCTTTTCGTGTGCCTGTTGGCCATCTGGATGTCTTCTTTAGAGAAGTGTCTATTCATGTTTACTGCCCATTTCTTCACTGGATTATTTGTTTTTCGGGTGTGGAGATTGGTGAGCTCTTTATAGATTTTGGATACTAGCCCTTTGTCCGATATGTCATTTGCAAATATCTTTTCCCATATGAAGCTTGAAATCAATCACAGGAAAAAGTCTGGAAAACCTCCAAAAGCATGGAGGTTAAAGAACACCCTACTGAAGAATGAATGGGTCAACCAGGCAATTAGAGAGGAAATTTAAAAATATATGGAAACAAATGAAATTGAAAATACAACAATCCAAACGCTTTGGGATGCAGCGAAGGCAGTCCTGAGAGGAAAATACATTGCAATCCAGGCCTATCTCAAGAAACAAGAAAAATCCCAAATACAAAGTCTAACAGCACACTGAAAGGAAATAGAAGCAGAACAGCAAAGACACCCCAAACCCAGCAGAAGAAGAGAAATAATAAAGATCAGAGCAGAAATAAACAATATAGAATCTAAAAAAACTATAGAGCAGATCAATGAAACCAAGAGTTGGTTTTTTGAAAACGTAAACAAAATTGATAAACCTTTAGCCAGGCTTCTCAAAAAGAAAAGGGAGATGACCCAAATAGATAAAATCATGAATGAAAATGGAATGATTACAACCAATCCCTCAGAAATACAAGCAATTATCAGGGAATACTATGAAAAATTATATGCCAACAAACTGGACAACCTGGAAGAAATGGACAAATTCCTAAACACCCACACACTTCCAACACTCAAACAGGAAGAAATACAAAGCTTGAACAGACCCATAACCAGCGAAGAAATTGAATCAGTTATCAAAAATCTCCCAACAAATAAGAGTCCAGGACCAGATGGCTTCCCAGGGAAATTCTACCAGACATTTAAAGTGGAGATAATACCTATCCTTCTCAACCTGTTCCAAAAAATAGAAAGAGAAGGAAAACTTCCAGACTCATTCTATGAAGCCAGCATTACTTTGATTCGTAAACCAGACAGAGAACTATAGGCCAATATCCCTGATGAATATGGATGCAAAAATTCTCAATAAGATACTAGCAAATCAAATTCAACAACATATAAAAAGAATTATTCACCATGATCAAGTGGGATTCATTCCTGGGCTGCAGGGCTGGTTCAACATTCGCAAATCAATCAATGTGATGCATCACATTAATAAAATAAAAGATAAGAACCATATGATCCTGTGAATTGATGCAGAAAAAGCATTTGACAAAATTCAGCATCCTTTCTTAATAAAAACCCTCGAGAAAGTCGGGATAGAAGGAACATACTTAAACATCATAAAAGCCATTTATGAAAAGCCCACAGCAAATATCATACTCAATGGGGAAAAACTGAGTGCTTTCCCCCTGAGATCAGGAACACAGCAGGGATGTCCGCTCTCACTGCTGTTGTTTAACACAGTGTTGGAAGTTCTAGCATCAGCAATCAGACAACAAAGGAAATCAAAAGCATCAAAATTAGCAAAGATAAATCAAGTTTTCACTTTTTGCAGATGACATGATATTATACATGGAAAACCTGATAGACTCCACCAAAAGTCTGCTAGAACTGATACATTAATTCAGCAAAGTCGCAGGATACAGAAATCAGTTGCATTCTTATACACTAATAATGAAGCAACAGAAAGACAAATAAAGAAACTGATCCCATTCACAATTACACCAAGAAGCATAAAATACCTAGGAATAAACCTAACCAAAGATGTAAAAGATCTGTATGCTGAAAACTATAGAAAGCTTATGAAGGAAATTGAAGAAGATATAAAGAAATGGAAACACATTCCATGCTCATGAATTGATAGAATAAATATCATTAAAATGTCAATACTACCCAAAGCAATCTACACATTCAGTGCAATCCCAATCAAAATTGCACCAGCATTCTTCTCGAAGCTAGAACAAGCAATCCTAAAATTTGTATGGAACCACAAAAGACCCTGAATAGCCAAAGTAATTTTGAAGAAGACCAAAGCGGGAGGCATCACAATCCCAGACGTTAGCCTCTACTACAAAGCTGTAATCATGAAGACAGCATGGTATTGGCACAAAAACAGACACATAGAACAATGGAATAGAGTAGAAATCCTAGAATTAGACCCAGGAAAGTATGGCCAGCTAATCTTTGACAAAGCAGGAAAGAATATCCAATGGAAAAAAGACAGTCTCTTTAACAAATGGTGCTGGGAGAACTGGACAGCAACATTCACAAGGATGAAACTAGACCACTTTCTCACACCATTCACAAAAATAAACTCAAAATGGATAAAGGACCTGAATGTGAGACAGGAAACCATCAAAACCCTAGAGGAGAAAGCAGGAAAAAACCTGTCTGACCTCAGCCGCAGCAATTTCTTACTTGACACATCCCCAAAGGCAAGGGAATTAAAAGCAAAAATGAACTATTGAGACCTCATGAAGATAAAAAGCTTCTGCACTGCAAAGGAAACAATCAACAAAGCTAAAAGGCAACCAATGAAAATCAATATTCTAATAAGCTTCTACTTCAAGAAAATGGAAAAAGAAGTGTAGATTGAACCAAAGTAAGTAGAAACAGTTAATAATAAATATAATGGTAGAAGTCAGTGAAATAGACGATAGAGAAAAATCAGTGAATATAAATGCCAGTTCTCTGAAAACATCAGAAAATTGATAAATCCCTAGCTAGATCAAGAGAAAGAGAAAACAGAAAATACAAGTATCAGCAGTCAAAGAAAGAACATCGCTGTAGATTCAACTGCTATTAAAATAAGGATAATAAAGGAATACTGATAACTTGGATGAAATGGACAAATTCCCTAAAAATACAAATTACCAAAATTTAAACAAGAAGAAATAGAAAAATCTAATAATCATGGTTAAATAAAGACATTTAATTACTAATTACAAACTTTTGTACCAAGTAAATTCCAGCCTAGGTACCTTTGTTTTATTAGACCACCATTATCCTGATACCAAACCAAAATACTACAAGAAAACTGCAAATCACTGTCCTGTGAACATAAGATGCAACAGTGTTCAGGTAAATATCAGCAAATCTAATCCAGCAGTATATAAAAGGTAATACATCAGGACTAAGGAGAATTTATCCAACAATGCATGTTTAATGCAATTGTTAATGCAAATGTTTCAGCATTTTAAACATCCTTCAATCTATTTCTCCACATTAATAGAACAAAGGGTAAAAATCATAATCATTTTAGAGATATGGAATTTGATATATATATTCATATAAAAACTCTTAGGATACTATGAATGGAAATATGCTGCTCAAACTGATTAAGATCATCTATTAAAATCTACATATAATAAATGAAACATTTTCCATATCAAAGTCAAGAGCAAGACATGGTGTTTGCTCTTATCACTTGTCTTCTTTCTGTGTAGCCCTAGAAATCCTAAACAGTGCAGGAAGTCAAGCTGAATAGGTAAAAAACATTCTAGTTGGAAAGGAAGAAGTAAAATTGTCTTTATTCATAAATTACACAATCTTGTAAATAGAAAATGCCCAAAGAATGATTATAATAACAAGAATTTTAAAACTACCACACCTAGTAAAAGAATTTATCAAGGTCATAGGATACAAAGTTAATAATTAAATTAATGTATTTTTATAACTCAGCAGTGAAGAATTAGTACGTGAAATTTATTATTCACAATTACCAAGCATGGAAGCAATGTAAATGTCCATTTATGGTGATTGAATAAAGAAAACGTGGTATATACGTACAATGATCTATTACTCAGCTTTAAAAATGAAAGAAATCCTGCCATTTGTAGCAGAATGAATGAACCTGGAGGACATGCTAAGTGAAATAAGCCAGACACAGAGGACAATTACTACATGATACCATTTATATGAGGAATCTAAAATAGTCACGCTCCTAGAAGCAGAGAACAGAATGGTGATTGCTATGGTCTGGGTGCAGGGAAAAACAGGGAAGTATTAGTCAAAGGGTACAGAATTTCAGTTATCTAAAATAGATGATTTTTAGAGAACTACCATACAGCAAAATGTTTACAGTTAACACTGTATTGTATACTCATGAGTTTGCTAAGAGGCTAGATCTTACATTAAATGTTCTTATCACAAAAAAATGATAATAATAAAGAGGGCCAGGGGAAATCTTTGGAGGTGATGGATATGTTTATGGCATAAATTGTGATAGTTTCATGGATATGGATATATACTTATTTCTGCATTCATCAAGTTGTATGCATTAAGTATGTATAGCTTTTTGTATACCAATCATACCTCATTAAAATTTTAAAAAATAAAATGAAATAAAAATAAAACCATTTATAATAGAATTAAAAAGCGTACAGTAGGAATAAATTAAAAATATAACAAGTTTGTACAGTGAAAATTACAAAATACTTCTGAGAGAAAAAAAATATCAAAAAGCAAGCAGAGATATATACTATTGTGATTTATTGTAAGGTCTCCAAATTGATTTATAGTTAAATTCAATCCCTATCAAAATCACAGCTGTATTTTTTTTTTAAATAGAAATGGACATGCCTATTCTGAAATTTACATGTGGACAGAAAATGGAATGGTTTTTAGAAAGCATAAAGTTGGAGACTTTACACTACCTGAATTCAAGACTTGTTGAAAAGTACAATGCTACAGTATTCAAAACAGTGTGGTAGTGGCGGAAGGATAAACATATACAGCATTGGGACAGAGTCGAGCCTATAAATATACCCACAGAAATGGCCAGTTTATTATCTACAAAGATGCCAGGGAATTCAGGGATGAAAGGATTCCCTTTTAACTGCTTGTGCTGGATGTACTGAAAATTCGTGTGGAAGAAAATGAATGAGTGGGCCACAGACTGATGGAGTACGTTTGTGGTACCTATGTCTGAATCGTTTCCAGAATATCTACATACCTATTACGCTTCAATTATACAGAGTTAAGCAAGCTAATAAAAAACTGGCAAAACATGGGGCATTTTACAAAGGAAGGCATATGAAGTGCCAGTGAGCACATGAAAACTACTGAGCATCATTAGTCTTAAGGAAAATATAAATAATATAATGAGATACAATTACACTCAGTAACAGCTGCTTATTCTTGAGATTCTTATCTCTCTGGTTCTTCCTGTATTTGCTGTGGCTTCATTCTCTTCTGCTGTATTCCATTTTTTACTGTCCTTTTTTGGCCTCGCAGCTTTTGATTACTTGGGCTTCTGCTGCTCCATTGCTTGAGTTAACTCTTTTTCCTCTTATGTTTGCTTACTTCTGCCTATCCTACTTCCTTTTGACTTTGTCAGTTTTCCAAGAGAAAAAGTATAATTAGTACTTTACTGTAGAGCATGGCTATTATGTGGCTCCACTTTATTATCTGCTGGCTTGTCAAGAAATATATCTCTTTAGGTTAAGCATTCATCCCGATTAGCTATGACCTAAGTATTGAGACCGTCAGGGTAAGGTAAAGTGCCTGTTTCATTCAATGCTTTATAACTAGTGCCTAGACCAATACTTGTCACAATAAAGTGTTCAATAAATATTTGTCGAATGGACAAACTACCTCTGAGAATGAAGTTGAATGTAGCTGCTTCCCTTGTAAGGGTGCACATGTCGTGTACAGCCTGTGAGCCTTACAAAATGATACTTTCAAGGAACTATGTGATTTCTTGTTCTTTTTAAAGATTTAGATTAGCCTAATACTTAAAGGACACTGACCCTGGAACCTGAATCTTAGCTTGAATCACAATAGGCAGTTTTACTATGTTTGTGACCTTGAGCAAATTACTTCATCTCTTAGTGTTTCATTTTCCTTACCTATAAATGGAAATAACATTACCAACCTCATAGTATTGTTGTGGGGATTAAATAATTTAATGATGTCAAGTGCTCAGAAGGGTACGTGGCACATAGTCTGATGGGAAGGTTCATAGTCGTTATGATTATGATTATATTGTCTTTGGAGGGAAACAGCATTATTCCTGTAAGGCACACAATGGAAGTCAGAATCTTCAGAGCCCATAATCTCTTTTAGCAATGTAATTTTTTTTTTGGCAAGCCTTTTCACTTTTTTCTCTCCCCCCCCATTCCTGTTTTTAAAGAAGAACTAAATTACAGAGGTATCTGAACATTAGAAATCATTTTGGAATCTAACAAAAAGACTTTGAAGTCAGTAGAGAAAAGATATGCTATAAAGCTTCTTCCATGTATGTTTCATCCCAATTTCCCTTTGTGGTAACACCTCGTATTTTTTATTCTAAATTCCAGGGCCCTCCCGTAGAGCACAGACATGCCCAGTGCCCTTAACCCTCACATCTCTGATGCTGTCGTTCATATCTTTTTTGGGGAGCCTTTAATTATCAATCCCAGAACATCCTATAAATCTTCATTAGGAAATTCCTTCTGAACTTTTGCTGAAAAGTAGTTACTGTGCACTGTGTGTGTAGCAGCTGTTTGCCTAAGTTAAAAAAAGTTGACCGTTTTAATTTGCTTTAAAAATATCCACTGGCACTGGTTCTCATTACAGATGTGTGGTTGTAACATTTCATTTTTAAAATGTGTATCCATCTTTTTTCAGTTCTAAAGGAGTCCAAAGAAACCATCTAAAACCTTAAAAATAACCACTAAACCTACAGTGTTTTTGGTTTTTAAAAATTCTCAAGGGAGGACATTTTTTATCTTGGACTTAAGCTTCATACAGGGTGGCCCATTTAAAAGAGGCCCTGTACACAGCCACATTATTAAATGGGAACTGTTTTAAATGGGCCACCCTGTAAATCAGGGGTTTTTTTTCCAATGGATATTTACTTCTTTGCACACTTGTGAGTTTAGTTCAAGTTTTCAGTTACTGTGCTTGATAAGCAGCCGTGAAATTTAAATTTGGGCACCCAGATGACATTGAAATGCACAAATCTGAGTTTAGAGACATTAAAAAACTTGTAGGTTCATATTTTGAGAGAGCATGTTTGGAACTCTTTGAAAATTTGGCCAACATTCTATGCGAATCTCGTTTTTCAAAACATTTTTTTAATGGATGAAATACAAATAAACTGAAAATGGAAACTTTAACATAAACAGTTGAATGCAGCTTTGGACTTTCTTTTACTGGAAATCTTTAAAAACAGGAAAGATGTCCACTTTTTTTGGAGTAGGTTAGGGTCAATAGGTCTTATTAGTTTTATTCCAAAAATTCCTAACACATACTAATTTTTTCAGTTACCAAAAAAGTAAATCTGTGCTAAAAATGAGATAGAAATTATGTTTTCTTTGAATTCTATAATATGTCTGATTCAGGTTTTGTTCAAGTCCACCGCCAAAATTTGTAGGGCAAAGAGCAAGAATTTAAATGATAACCCATCTCCTCACAGATATCCCTGAAATCACAAACCAGAAGGAGAAATGCAAGAAAATGGATTCTTGGCACTATTTGAATATGGTACTTTGTAACACAGCAGTCTTTTGCATTCATGCTGTCTGAGAGGAAGATTTGAGAACCTCAGCATTTCTACCACTTAATCCTTCCAATTCCCCAGAGCAGTGTGCATTTCCCATGTCAGTAGTAACACAACCCACAAACCTTCATGGCATTCTGATGCAGTAGCCTTTTGTTTTGAGAAATGTGGAGAATTTTCCCCCTGGGGCCTGAATGGTGTTAGTCACGACAATGAAAGATACGGGTTATGTGCCAGTGATGAGTATTGATGTCGTGTTTGTGACATTTAGGCTCAGGGTAGAGTTCTCTCTTATAATATCTTAAGGTAATATTGTTAAACCCAAGTATGAGTTTAATTGATTGTAGAAATCTCAACTTCTACTTTGAATATAAATGGAATCTGTGTCTTCAAATTTGTACTTCATATGCCTCTACTAATTTACTATCAAAGGGGTCTTTTAATACATTTCTCCAACTCTAAGTAATTTTTGCCCAAAGAAGTTTTTGTTATCTTAGTACATTGTAGGTCATTATAATCTGGGGACTATGGTTTGATGGCTTGGATTAGAACCTACCACCTTGTTTTAATTCTACACATTATAGAAAATAGTACACTGGGAAAAAAAGATTAGAAAAGATTCCAGATAAAGTGTTCGCATAAATTGGAAGCCTGAGAAGGAAAAACAAAATAAGGAGTTATAGCAGTTAAATATGGCCTAGATCAGTCAGCTTCCTCTAGGCAAATGTTCAAATTAGGGGTAAGTTCTCCTTAACTTTCCTACCTAGTAAACTCACATTTTTCAGAGATGTTCTATCAAAACACGGAATGAGGATAGCAAATGACATCTTATAATTTGAGTCTTTCTTAATAGTCTTCAATATCCTACATGGTATAAATCAAAATAAATACAGGGGTGCCTGGGTGGCTCATTTGGTTAAGCGTCTGACTCTTGATTTTGGCTCAGGTCATGATCTCATGGTTCGTGAGATTGAGTCCACATCATGCTCCTTGCTGACAGCATGGTACCTGCTTGGGATTCTCTCTCCCTCTCTCTCTGCCCCTCACCCATTCGTGTTGTGCTCTCTCTCATTTTAAAAGAATGATTGATATGTACTCAAAGTAACAAAAATGCACCCTAACAACTCCGTGGTAGTCTTAATGTTGATGACTTTATTTTTCTGAGCAGCCTCCATCCAAGACAATGTCCCAATTATTATTTTTTTTCTAAAGAAGTAAAGCTATGCTCACATTTAAACCATTAACATACCACTTAATCAAAATATTAAAACATAACCAGTGTAAGAAAAAGCTCGTGGGTAAGGTAGGCAAACTTTTATTTGCTTTAAGAAAATATGGTTTCTTGGACCACCTGGGTGGCTCAGTCAATAAAGCATCCGACTTCGCATGCAGTCATGATCTCAAGGTTAGTGAGTTTAAGCCCCACATCAGGCTCTGTGCTCAGAGCCTGAAGCCTGCTTTCGATTTTGTGTCTCCCTCTCTCTCTTCCCCTTCCTCCCTCCCTCCCTCCCTCCCTCCCTCCCTCTCTCTCTCTCTCTCTCTCTCTCTCTCTCTCTCTCAAAGTAAATAAATATTTAAAGAAAAGAAAATATGGTTTCTTTTATTCTTTAATGCGAAGCTCCATCCTAAAAAAGAAAAAACTAGATGGCATGGATTCAAATGAATTTCCTGGGTGCTTATGTTACTTCCATTTGGAAAGAAGGTGGTCTTAGTGATCATTTCTTGGGTCACTCAGGAGCACACTGGGCTTAATGAGCAGAGATGTACCATCTGGACTTTGAGGACACCAGCGCCCCTAATTGCAGCAACCTAATTAATTAACCTGCTTCGCTGAGGTAACTTTCACCAGACACTAAAAGGCAATAAGATAAATAAGTTTGATTCTGTCTTTTCTTCGGCCCAAAGAATGTCTGCTTTGAGGCACTGAAAAGACAAGCAACGACTTGGTGGGTATCCGTATCATGCAAAGAAAGTCCTTTGGATTTTAACACGACAGTTTTAGGGCAGGGTTCATTTTATTTCAGATGTAATGTTTTATTTGTTTATAAATGACGTCACCTTATTTGCATAATATAGAGACAGTCTTACCACGTAAAAAAAAACAAAAACAAGAACAACCATTCTTAATACTTTGTTGTTTATGTTTGAGTTTCCTAGGACTTCTGTAACAAAGTATCAAAAACCGGCATTGCTTGTTTTACAGTTCTGGAGGCAGAGAGTCCAAAACCGAGGTGTCAACAGGGCCATGCTCTCCCTGAAGTCACTATGGGAGAATCCTTCCTTGTCCCTTCTAGCTGCTGGTGTTTGCAAGCAGTCTTTGACATTGCGTGGTCTTTAGACGCATCACGTCGCCGCCTTCTTCCTTTACATAGTCTTCCCTCTGTGTGCATCTGTGTCCATGTCCAGACTTCTCCTTTCTGTATGGATCCCAATCGTACTGAATTATGCCCCATCCCAATGACCTTGTCCTAACTTAATCACCTCGGTAAAACCCTACTTCCAAATAAGGTCATATTTTGAGGTATCACGAGTTCGGACTTGCACGCGTCTTTTCTGATAACCCGTGACAGTTTGTTTTTTGTTACTTTAAATGTGAATATGCGGTATCTCAAAAATTGATATGCTGTACAGCACAGCTTAAACAACAGCATGATGCATAATTGCTCATGGTTTACTCCATGTTTTGACAAAATAGCGTTTTCTTTTCCTTCAGATGGTAGCACGGTTTTCTTGCGTGTGTGAACTAGATCGTAGCTTCTGCAAATGAATTCTCATCATCCTTAGATCAGCCCAAGCCTTCTTACTCAAAGAAGCCCTTCTTGATTATTCTAACGTTTTCTCCCCTCTCCTCTCTGAATGCCAATAGCAGCCCTGGTCGGTACACACTAATGTCACTCTAAATTCATGTGTTATTTGGGACTGTTGGTTTGATTCCATCTGGGGTTAGCCAGCTATAGCCCGAGGGTCGCATCCTGACAGCCAGCGTTTTCCGTGTGTCATGTGTAACTACGAATGGTTTTCACCTTTTTAAAAATGACTGGAAAAACATGAAAAGAGTACTGTTTTGTGACATGTCACAACTACGTGGATTTCAAATTTTAATGATCACTAATAAAGTCCTACCCACACTCCTTCACTCACTTACGGATTGTCAGGGGCTGCTTTGGTGCCACCACGGCTGTTGCATAATTGCAACAGAGACCCAGTGGCCCACAAAGGTGAAAATATTTACTGTCTCACCTTTTATAGAAGGTTTTCTGACTCTGGATTATACCAGTAGTTTATTTCCAGCCTGTTGGGCTACCTCACATGTTTTGTTTTTTTTTTTAAAGGTAGATAATCAATATAATTTTATGTTTGCTTCATAGGGACAATTATGCTCATTTATTAGTATGCTCATTTACCGGTATGCTGTACATTGTTTTTTAGAGTTCACAAGGACTTGGTGTTTTTTATGTTTGTGTTCCTCAGCCTTCAGTAGAGGGCTTTCTCTTTGGTTGATGTTAAATGAATATTGTTAAACTGAATTAAATGTGTATGTAAATTAAAAGGTGTGTGGGGGGGGAGGGTAGACATTAATAACCTCTATTAACTAAAGAACACTTGGAATATTTAGCTATTGTAAAGAGATTTACCCCCGGTCTTCCAATATATTAATGGTAAAGCTGAAAATAGAACATGTATAAACTCTTAAATTTTCACTTTTCATCTTCAATATACGGCATAGTCCAAAATACAAGAATTTAGCAATTTGCAGGTGATGACTATTCATGTTGCTTGTGTCTGAGAGTTTTGTATTTGATGTGATTTAAAGTTAGAAAGTACGCATGAGGCACTCCGTCTTGTTTAATGTGAAAATATCTCCTGATGTGTCTCCTCTTCAAGATGCACCCAATTCGTCTCCTTTTCACAAAAATTAGAAACAGAACTATTTTCTGGGGGTGAGAGCAACCTTCTTTTCTGTCTTCGCTGTTTTAATGATCTATGTGGTGATTTAGCCTTAAGGCTTAGCTCTGTTATGAAGCCATTAGGATAAAAGTTAGTTACCAAAAGAAAAGTAATGATGGTGGATTTAGTACCCTTTCAAAATCCATTGTTTTGTTTTCACAGCAAATAGATGTAAAGGAGACATTTTAAATATCAGTATTCATAGGGGTGCCTGAGTGGCTCAGTCTGGTGAGCGTCCGACTTCGGCTCAGGTCATGATCTCACAGCTCGTGAGTTCGAGCCCCGTGCCAGGCTCTGTGCTGACAGCCCGGAGCCTGGAGCCTGCTTCGGATTCTGTGCCTCTCTCTCTCTCTCTCTCTCTCTCTGCCCCAACCCACTCTCATTCTGTCTCTTTCTCAAAAATAAATAAACATTAAAAATTTTTTTTTTAAATATCAATATTCATAGATGTTTAAAATAAAAATATACATGGTTTTGGAAATGTAAGTAAATACATTTGTATTCTTCCAAAGATACCTCCAAATTGTTCTAAGATTGATTTTTTAGAGAGAAAATGCATATGCACTTGAACCATAAAGGTGTGTGATTTTAAGAAAATTGAGGTAGTTGTGCTGAACTGAACCAAGGTTTTTCTGTTATGTGCTATTATTATACCATGTACTAAGAGTGCCACAGACAGCCTTGTTGGTTTTCTGCTACCTCACCCACCAATCCCTCACCATCACCCCACCCCATGTCTGGAATAGATTGTGGGAGGCTCTTGCATTTTCACGATACAAGAAAGTTGACACCTGTGTGGAAGTCTAGTGAGGGTTAACAGAATTATTTGGCATTTTCTTCTTTCAAGTCAAAGCTTACATATATAGAAAATAGTATTTCCTCACTCCAGCACCTTTTAATTTCCTCTTTCATTTTTGAAAATGAAATCTCTTTCACTTAACTGTCTTCACTCAGGATTTCAAGAAGGCATCTATAAGTAGAAACGAGCTCTCTGCCTTTGCTGAAGAATCGAATAGTACAATATGGACGATTTCATTTGAAATGTTAAGTATTACTTTGTGTGAATAAAACAAAGTTTTGTGTGAATAAAAACAAATGCAGCTGTGAAAGGTGTATTCTGTCACCTTAGCATAATTCCATAGCTTTTTGAATTTTTGGAAAAAGGGGGAGAAGGGTAGGGGAGCTTCCTGTAGCTGAGACAACACAATCTAGTCCTTAACAATACTGAGACCAGTTGTTTATGCTTGGTTGAATACTGGAAACCTCTGGGCCCCAGGGTGTAGAGCATCATACTTTCCCTTTTTCCTCTCAGAGTTGCCTAAAGATTCTGTCTGTAAAAGCCAAGTAGACACCTGAGATTATAGAAATGAGAGATCCTGGATTCCTGGAGTAATTTGGGGAAGCCAAGTGTTTCTGAGCTGAGATCTTTCTGTTTGTTGAACTGTGTATGTCACGTGAATGGTATCGGGATCTTTAAGCTGGAAAGAAAATTTGATTCTGAATATAATAGTAATTACGTAGCTACTTAATCAACCTGTGCTCAAGTATCAATTTTAATCTCTGTATTATATATCTATTATAATATATCTTATATGATGAAATTAACCCTACACTTATTGTTTTGGTATTTTCTGCTAAAATGTTTTAGTATTTTTTTTTAATGTTCATTTATTTTGAGAGAGAGAGAGAAAGAGGGCATGTGCATGTGAGTGGGGGAGGGGCAGAGAGCGAGGTAGAAAGAGAGAATCCCAAGCAGGCTCCACACTGTCAATACAGACAGCGCCCTGTGTGGGGTTCTATCTCAAACCGTGAAATCATGACCTGAGCCAAAGTCAAGAGTCAGATGCGTAACCAACAGCCACCCAGACACCCCTGTTTTAGTGTTTCTGCTAAATTAAAGCATATTTTTGTAACCAAATTTTAGTCTTGGAAATTTTAACATAAATTAGTAGACTGATTTCAGAACTTTGTTGCAGAACCCCAGTGATTCATGTATATGCATGTGTGATTTATGCATAAAGGTGCCATGGATTTTCCCAGTTATGCAGCTTGGATATTTACAACTAATTCTTGAGACTTAAAATATTATTTTCTTGTGGTAAACCCAGCTATTTGAATGGAGAGGAAGCCATTTATTTGCATTTGACTTGGAAGAATTTTTTCATCCTCTAGTAGAGTTTTTTTCTTTTTTTTTCCTGGCCAGAGATATAAGAAGCATTTGATGTTCCACCTCTCCAGATTTTTCCTCTTAATTGTAAAAACTCAACTGTTGTACCCTTTTTATATTGGTTTACTTTTCTTCACATTCTGCACTTAACTGTCAAAAAGTCATTTGTAATTTATCCCAGTGTCGTCCAATCCTCTACTACAACCACCCTCATTGGATATGTGCTTATATGATCTGAAATTTTTTATTTTATTATTTTAACTTGGTGGAAGTTGAAATAAATTACTTCTGAGGTCCCTTCGGTTTCCATGAAAGACAATATTATTGAATAGTTAGGGGGTTGGTTTTTAGAATTTGCAGTTACATTGGGAGTAGGAATTTCATTTCTGCCACTCACTGAACAGGAGACCTTGGAAAATGGAAATAATAACAGTACCTACCTCATAGGGTTGTTTTGACGTTTAAATCAGTTCACTAGTATCTAGCAAACAGCCATTCCTTCATACGTATTAAAAACATCATCTGCTGACATTTTCCTCATAACTATTATTATTATACTGCTTCTCAGCCTTTATGTCCTTTCAGATTCATTGATCTTTTTTTCTTTCTTTTTTAAATGTCTGCTGCTGTTAAAGAATACATTATTAATCCGGTACCTTTTTGAATAGTTTTTACGTGTCCCCAAAAGCATACCAACTGTAAGAAAATTTTGAGCATTTTTTCCTTGAGCTTTTGTTTCATTCAGTAAAAATTGATTGAGCTCGCACTGTGTGCCCTTTCCTTTCCGAAAGATGGAACAGATCAGGTGTCTACCATCATTCAGTTACTACTGATGTAGTGTTCTTAAGCTGTAAGTATGCATGTATTTCCAAGGCTATAATTACTTCTCTGGGGATAGACTGGGATAGATGACTGGAGATGATTTCATGGAAGGGCAAACATTTTGATCAAGGCCTTAAAAGATAGAATGGTATTAAACAGGTAACAGAAGGGGGTGGCAGACTGAGGGAGTATAGCAAAACCTTCTGGATAGAGGCAAAGGTACAGAGGCAATGAGGTACGGGAAACAGGTATGAGATTATAGCAGAAATGAGACTCCTTTCCCCTTGCATCTTTGAAGTTTTGCCTATTCCCCTACATATGAAAATGTTAAGATTTCTGAGAATACATCCTTTGGTTCCCTGACCTGGTGTCTTTTGCATAACCTAATGGCACCCTGTGTTGTTGGCCAAAGTCCTGCCCTTATTGGCTCCTTCTTGCTAATACTATATCAACAGGTCCTGTGAATTGTCGGTATTTTTTCTCATTCGGCAGGAGGCTGCCTGTGTGCCTTAAAGTTTTAATCTGCACTACCAGTATTTAGTCTGTGTGCCCACTGAAATTGTACACCATGGGAAAGACCCCTTAGAGTCTGAGATCCCAGTGAAATCAGAGGGGAGGTGAATCCCATCTAAACAGCAGTCCTTCATCACCTGTATGTTTTTCCCCATAACAATGTTTTTCTCTTTAACAGGATTCACCTTTTGATTCTTGCCTGTCTCCTTCCCACCTTTTCTCCCTCCCTCTTCCCTTCCTTTTTTTTCCTTACCTCCTCCCCACCCTCGGCCCCACCCTCCTCCCTTCCCTTCTTTCTTGTTTCCACAAACATGTATTTCATGCCCACATGCAACTGGCATTGCGTTAGGTGCTGAGAATACAAATTTTAATAAGAAGTGCTTTCTCCTCTAAAACCTGGGGAGGAGAAGTAAGTGAGTCACTATACAAGTATAACGTAACACATGTGATGATAAGTACTATGGAAGCACCTTGGAGGGCGGATGTGTTATTTATTGCCACAATAATACTGCATAACAAAAAGCCATAAAACCTCAGTAGTAAAACCTCAGCCCTTATGCGTACGTGTCTAGGAGAGTAGATTAGGCAGCTCCACCAGTCGTGACTGGGTTTTGTCATCTGTCTGAGTATCAGCTGATTCAACCAATCTAGGATGCCTCAAAAGGGAGAACTGGGGTGACTCAACTCTGGCTCCCTCTGTCTAGTTTTCCAGCAGGTTAGCCTGGGCACATTTCCATGGCAATGGCAGACAGCAAGAGCACAAGTTGAAATGCTTAAGTGTTCCTTAGCCTCTGCTTGCTAATATCTGCTAACGGCTATTCGCCACAGCATATAACATGATGGATCTCAGTTACAGTGCGAAAGCACTCAGAATGACTTGGCAATGGGAGTGGATATAGTGTGTGGTAAAGAGGGTTAGGGCTGTCAATGCAACATACCACAGAGGAGCATCTAAATTAAACTGGGTATTAGGGAACATTTCCTTAAGCGTGCGCCCCTTGGACGAAATTTTGAAGGAATTAGTTGAATGAAAGGAGAAACACAGGCCATGTTGGTCAGAGAGAACCTCCCCTACAAAGGCCAGAAAACGTAGAACCTGTGTGGTCAGCTAACTTTTGATATGTTAGGCAGGAACAAAAGAAGCATGGTTGGAAACGAGGGCAGAGTTAAAGGCAAAAGCCAGGTTTCAGAGACTTTTACACAATAAGCAAAAGAGTTTGAAAGTTGTAAGCAATGGTTGAAAGTTGAAAGCAATGGTTGTAATCCTAGGTGTTAATCACTGTTTTATTGATATTAATTATTACTAATATTTTTTATTTTCTGCCACAGCTAGTCCTTATGAAGATAATAATATACAGGCTGGTAGTTGGTAGGTACATGGATACATGTTTTTATTAATATTTTTAGTGCATTTAGAAGGCTACACGTGTTATTCATTGTAAGCCACTAGAAATACAGACTAAGCTTTTCATAGTATAAAGATTAACATATGAGTTTCAGTGATAGTGTGGGTAAACATCTAGAAAAGAGTCTTATTTATACATGCCAGAATTTTGAAGTTGCAGAGTATAATCTAAAGTAAAACCAAAAGATCATTCATTATATCCTATATGTTTATTCTCAGTAGAATTGTTATATATAATTAAGTCTTAACATCTTTCTCATGTTATCACTTTTTTTATCCGTGTTCTTGAGAACAGACTTAAAATGCACTTCTTCTGGGCATACTAAATTCCATTTTGATTTCAGGAAAATTGTGGCGACTGGAGATAAACTTTTTCTTAATTTTCTCGGAACAAAAGTGACTGATCATTATCCAGTTTACATATTCTAGAAAGACAATTGTCTTGTACACTTCCTGATTGAAACTGAAGCCCTTTGTGAAGGAGCAAATGGAATGTATTATGTACTACAACTGGAATATATTATGTATTTTCCTGTTGGCAGTCACGAATATTTGCACAATTAATTTCCGAGTTGCTTAATTGGTAATATAACAACTTTGTACTGTTTCCCATATTTTTTAATTTATAGGCTTATTTAGTCAGTATTATAGTATATGAGACTAAAACTATTGTTTGGGGTGACAAATTAAATTCTGGAAATACAAGTACGTTTGGAGAGAGATTATTTATAACAGTGGTATTAATTATTACCAGGTGGTTTTTCTAGAATGCTATTTCAGGAAGTGTAATTAAGTTATAACTTTGGCATGACTTTGCTTCATTTAAAAAATGATGGGGGAAGGGAGATTCTAGTCATTATACCCTGGTGAACTTGACATCAATCTCAACAAAAATTCTGGGATCTATAATTAGTAGGAACCTACATGAATTCACAATTCATATCAGAGTAAAAGAATTTCCCTTTCTGATGGTGCGGTGCGCCGGCAATAGAATACACAGTTTCAGCAAGATGTTCTTACGGATGAGATGGAGAATTATAGTCCAGACAAAGGCAGCTTGATGGTGGGTTCATCTCTTCCGAGCCCACAAGTGTTGATTAGTGGATCTTTTGTCTCAAGCATATCTCTTAGCCACAGGACTTTGTATCTGGCATACGACTTGTTCAACACTTAGGTTAGAGGCTTTCATTCCTTTTTTAAAAAAAGATTTAAAGTTTTAGAATCTTTTCCTTCAAATGAGATCTTGGCAGGACCTCAGTATATAAACCAAATAAATGCCGAACCGCTCTAATTCAAGTGGGGGTTGAAAGTGGTAATGGAAAAGGTCTTTCCGGGGATATGCCACTTAGGCAGAGACTTAAATGAGAAGAAATGGGGATTTTTTTAACCTTGAAGAAGACTAGACAAGGGCACATGGTTTCTTCAAGTAGATTAACGGTCCCCCTGAGCTGGAGATGTGAATAGGCATGAAGCATCTTTTTGGAATAATGGAAATGTTCTAAAACTTCATTGTGGTGATGGTGAGACAGCTCTTTAAATGGACTAAAAACCATTGAATTGTGGGGCACCTGGGTGGCTCAGTCGGTTAAGCGTCCGACTTCAGCTCAGGTCATGATCTCACGGTTTGTGAGTTCGAGCCCCGCGTTGAGCCTCGCATCTGTGCTGACAGCTCAGAGCCTGGAGACTGCTTCAGATTCTGTGTCTCCGTCTCTCTCTGCCCCTCGCATGCTCATGCTCTATCTCTCACTGTCTCTCAATAATAAATGTTTAAAAAAAATTTATTTTTAAATCCACTGAATTGTACACCTGAAGCATGTGGATTTTATGGCGTATAAATTATATGTCAAATTGTATAAAAGTTTTTAAGCAAGTTTTCTTCAGGCTTTTTGAAGACCTGTTATGTAAAAGATAGATATCATCTAGGTCTAGGTGGCAAAACTAAGCCCAGTGTGGAAGTTAACAAACAGAATTTCACTTTACTATAAAGGAACAGCTGTCTAAGATGGGGAGGGACAGGCATAGTGATACGGGGCGGTGGGGTTTTTGAAGCAGTTTAAATGATATAATTCATCTAAGTATGCCAGGCCCCTGTAAAGCACTCAAAAAAATATTTGCTGTTCAAAGAAAAATAGATACAGATAAACATGCAGGTATATATGTTTGTGTATGTGTGTTTGTATGTACATAAATTGTGTGTGTGTGTGTGCGCGCGCACGCATGTATAATTTTGAGGGAAAGCGGATGTGCCCAGATACTAACAGTTGGTGATTCTAAGTGAAGGGTATATAGGTGTCCATTGTACTGTTATTTCAATATTTCTGTTGATTTGGAATCTTTCAAAACAGAAAGTGAAGAGGGGAAAAAAGGCAGGAGGAGGGTCAAGTGCACGGGGTTGTGAGAGCAGACTTCCCCAGAGGCTGTGTAAAACTGTAGTGAGGCCATCATTCAGTGCTTCAAGAAGACAAAACTGTTCATGTCGCTTCTTATCCTAAAGGAAAGGCATGGGCTGGTGGAAGACAGCTGGTCTTACGCAGAGTTTTCAGGAAGCAGTGGAGTTCAGGGATTGGTGCTGTTCTGGAGTTGACATCGTCTGTAGAAGAGAGGTTACCCGGATGGGACTGTTGTGGGTTGGTTGGTGGCACTCAGAGGCAAGTCTTCTGGAGGCAGTCTGTTCTTGATTTAGCTTTCACAAGTGAGGAGCTGCCATTATTAGATGATCCCCTGACAAGTTTTAATACTTCTCGTGGCTGCTTACCATAGCTACAGAAGAATCCTTACTTTGTGGGAACTTTAGAAACTCTCAGCTAGTGTAAACTTCAGTGCCTGACATGATAGAGACCCACAGTAAATATTGGGTGATTGAGTAAGGAATTAAAAAAAAAAATCTAACCAGTTATTTGGTTATTTTATTAGTTCCACTAGCATCATCTCATTGTTTAAAACTGGAAAACTTTGAAGTTCTAACACTTTGGGCTGCAGCTCATTTAAAATCCTGTCACTTGGGGTGCCTGGGTGGCTAGTCGGTTAAGCATCCATCCAGCTTCAGCTCAGGTCATGATCTCATGGTTCATGAGTTCGAGCCCCCCATCAGGCTCTGTGCTGACAGCTCAGAGCCTGGAGCCTGCCTCGGATTCTGTGTCTCCCTCTCTTCTCTGCCCCTCCCCTGCTTGCGCTCTGTCTCTCTCTTGCTCTCTCTCTCTTCTCTCTCAAAAATAAACATTTAAAAAATTTTTAAAAAATCCCATCACTGAATTTCTTAAATCACATTGGAATGTTTTGTTTGTTTGTTTTGCTTAGGTCAGTGTTTCTTGAATTGATTTTCAACGCTGTGTAACTAAGTGGGCTTAGAAAAATGATTACGTACACAGTAAATACATTGAAAACTTTCCTGCAGAATTTCTTAGAGTGTTTCATATAATGTGTTACAAATCTAGAGAAGAATAAAATATCAGACATTTCCTAAATACATGTAACTACAGAATACCTTTTTCTGGACACTATCAATTTGGGAGGTGCTGGTACATGTTTATCCATTTTGCTGATTTCTAAGTATCTGTATAGTACAAATTCTCCTATCTTTAAGTGACTGTCTCACATCACAGCATGTAATTGTGAAGTTTGCTATTTGTTAATGCCGTGGGCAAATCTCTTAACTTTCTTGAATCTCTGATTCCCAGTCCATGAAATATGCTTGAAAATTTGGGTGAAATTTGTGATTATAGTGTGTCTATATCCTATGTTATAGAATGTTAATTTTTGACTGTTAAATTTCAGCAGTAATAAGATAGAATCCTTATATTATTAAATATTTTCGGGGCCTAAGGGACCAAAATAACTTTCTTGAAGTTATTATGCATCTCTCTAAAAGCCTTGAAAAATTACTTAGTTGTGCAAAGTAATTGAACCAGGTTCCCTTTATATTATTTTGTTGCTCTTAATCTTTGATAAATGGTCATTTAGGTTAATTTGTCTAATTTGTTACACTTTTTGCACACTTAACATGGTATGGGAGAAAGAGTTCTGGATGAAATAAAAGGCCTACCTTTTGCCTCTAAGTGGATTTGTGACCCTGAACTGGCTATTTAACCTCTCTGACCTTTATTTTCCTTCTTTTTAAAACAAGATGAAACGACTAATCTATTGGGGGTTTCCCTGACCTAACGTGCAGTGATTGGTGTACTTC
The DNA here is from genome assembly GCF_022837055.1 of Prionailurus viverrinus. Taxonomy (NCBI): domain Eukaryota; kingdom Metazoa; phylum Chordata; class Mammalia; order Carnivora; family Felidae; genus Prionailurus; species Prionailurus viverrinus. The sequence goes on along the minus strand of NC_062565.1, from coordinate 43,038,589 downwards.
TCATTCATTACCTTTCATGTCCCTCTAGCAAGGAGTGCTTATAACTATGCTGCTGTTTCATCGGAGTTTGAACTTCGGGTATCTGCTTCTCGGGAGCATAAGATATATGAGTGGAAGATACAAGCTTCCGGTTTATGGAATGCAGAAGGCATGGGAGTAAAAGCACAGCATAGGGAATATAGTCATTGGTGTTGCAATAGCGTTGTATGGGAACAGGTAGTAGCTACATGGTGGGGAGCACAGCATAGTCTATACAGAGGTCTTGAATCACCGTGTTGTACTCCTGAAACTAACGTAACATTGTGTGTCAACTATACTCAAATACAGAACTTCTTAAAAATATATGGGGCATATGAGAGAACTTGCTCTTGAATTGACTGAAGAAATGTATATAGATACTCTTGTTTTTGTGAACGTTCTCAGATGTGCCTTCCGTACCTTGTGCTCTGATAATTCTAGATTAGCTTTCCTGGGTGAGTCTTTGATTTTCACAGTTTTCTAATTTGTCTTCTCACACTCCCATTTCTTTTTTTTTTTTTTTTTTTTTTTTTAAATTTTTTTTTCAATGTTTTTATTTATTTTTGGGACAGAGAGAGACAGAGCATGAACGGGGAAGGGGCAGAGAGAGAGGGAGACACAGAATCAGAAACAGGCTCCAGGCTCCGAGCCATCAGCCCAGAGCCTGACGCGGGGCTCGAACTCACGGACCGCGAGATCGTGACCTGGCTAAAGTCGGACGCTTAACCGACTGCGCCACCCAGGCGCCCCTCACACTCCCATTTCTTAAAAGCCACTTCTTTCGAGTCAAAAATGAAAAATTAATAAATGTCCATTTTAATATTTCACACTTCCTCCTTTCCCCTACCCCACGCTTCCCATTTTCTGGTTCTGTGTTTTCTTTTTTTCTATGTCATCTTTTTAATATGCAAATCTTTTATTTTTCAATTTGTTATGTATATTGTTACTTGTATCTTTTACTCATTGGAATACAAACCCTACTTATTTTTTTTTTTTAATCTCTTTTGTCCTTTGATGTAGTCTAAGCAACGAGAACAGGGCCTGCTAGGCGCTCAGTAAATATTGGTGGAGTAATCAATTCATATAGGTGATTGAAAGGTTTACTTTTTCTAAATTATAACTTGATTTTTGTTTTACTTTATTTTTTTTTAATTTTTTTTTTTAACGTTTATTTATTTTTGAGACAGAGAGAGACAGAGCATGAATGGGGAAGGGCAGAGAGAGAGGGATACAGAATCGGAAGCAGGCTCCAGGCTCTGAGCCATCAGCCCAGAGCCCGACACGGGGCTCGAACTCACGGACCGCGAGATCGTGACCTGAGCTGAAGTCGGACGCTTAACCGACCGAGCCACCCAGGCGCCCCTATTTTTGTTTTACTTTATACAGATATAGTTAACATATCTATATTTTTTTTCAAATTGATATTATAAATTTTACATCATATATGATAATTTTATAATCGTTTCTTATATCTCCAGATATTTATAGTTGTTTCTGGAGTTTTATAAAATTTTAACAATATTCTCAAAGTTCACTTAAATGATATATGGGATGGGGCACCTGGGTGGCTCAGTCTGTTAAGCATTTGACTCTTGATTTCAGCTCAGGTAATGATCTCATGGTGCTGGGATTGAACCCTGTATCAGGCTCTGCACTGACAGCAAGGAGCCTGCTTAGGATTCTCTCTCTTTGCCGCTCCCCCATGTGTGTGCGTGCTCTCTGTCTTTCTCTCTCTCTCTCTCTCTGTCCCTCCCTCCCTCCCTCCCTCCCTCCCTCCCTCTCTCATAGAAAATAAAAAATAATAAAATTAAGTGATATGTGAATATATGCTATAGTATGGGGGATGGGGAAATCAATGTTGAAAATTGAAGCAAGCAAGGAGAAAACTCACTGCTAGAAAAACTGTCATCTTAAGTATTTATTTGATATTTTAATTTACTTATTAGTTTGTCTTTCTCAGAGCCCCTGTTAAGTGAACTCATTTCTTTCTTTGGAAAACAGGTAGATAAAATCATAGAGTTAGGAAGGTTAGATGTATTAAAAATTGACGAGTAAGGATAATTTGCATGTGTTTATGATTGTCTGATTGCCTTAAATGACTGCTCGTGGTCAAACATCTGCACTTTTCCCCCGCTTTGGACGGTGAGTAAATCAGTCTCGACAAATATTGGCTCAGAATGACATAACCCGCATGATGTCTGTGTTTGCATGTGCCGTCTAATGCCGGGTTAGCTGACGAGAGTGTGTGTTAGGCTTGCAGCCTGCTCTTCGCTCTAATTCCAGCTAGGAGAAATTCCTGGGTATTATGGTAATACCTACCCTATAACAGTGTAATCAAATAAGTGGTTTGAAGGGAAAAAGGAAACTTTCTTTTGGGGACAGAAAGTCACCCAGGGCCTTCTCACACCAAGCAGTAGTCACACAGTGTCCATTCCAAAGTCATGTCAATTACCTGAGGTAGAGAAACGTCCAAAAAATCAGAAGTAAAAAAAAAAAAAAAAAAAAAAGTAGCTCCCAAGACCACAGCAATTACTTAACCACAGCATCCAGAATAATTTAACCACATTAGAGTTTGTAGCCAGTGGTAAGTACTGAAAGTAACTCAGCATCCAAGAAGACGCACACAGGGCAGTGAAGAAACGTCTCTTTGTCCTTTCTTTTATGTTTGGTTCTGGGTACTTGATGAGCAGATCTGCTCGTGGGCCTGGTGTTCTCCAGCCCTGGCGTGGCAGGCTCTCTGTCATAGGTGTTTGCCTCCTCGGTTTCTTTTTCAGACCCTCTTCCCCGTGCCCCACCCCCAGTTTCACTGAGGCCCAATTAACCAGTGAAATCCTAAGACATCTAAAGTGTACAGTGAGATGACTTAGTACACGTATATGTTGGGAAAGGGTCTTTTAAATGAAACAGTCCCTTTGATTAACATCTTTTCAGTCCTTCCACTATGTTCTTCATCAGGGCTTGAATATTTGAAAACAAATATTTTAGGGGCGCCTGGGTGGCTCAGTCGGTTGAGCATCCAACTTCGGCTCAGGTCATGATCTCACGGTCCGTGAGTTCGAGCCCCACATCGGGCTCTGTGCTGACAGCTCAGAGCCTGGAGCCTGTTTCGGATTCTGTGTCTCCCTCTGTCTCTGGCCCCCCCCCCCCCCCCCGTTCATGCTCTGTCTCTCTCTGTCTCAAAATTAAATAAACGTTTAAAAAAAAACAAAAACAAATATTTTAGACCCAAAATTGGATTGTGTTAAATATACTGAAAAAGTATAATATAAAATACTCTGATGATATTCTTAAATACAAACGCTACTTAGTGTTTTGGGCTTTTTTTTTTTTTTTCCCCTTCAATTTCCTTAGGAGGCAATGAGATATTTCTTGGAAACTGTTTCCACCTAAAGGACCAGGAATAGGTTGTAGCCTTATTGCCCTTCCAACAATTGGCTGTATTCCCTTAATCCTTTCTATGCTACCCATTTAAAAAATTTCCGTCTTCTTCATTTCATGATTTTTACCCAATTTACTCAATTGAGGCAGATTTAATTTTCTTACAGAAATTTTCTTATAAAAGTGATTTTCTTAAAATATAATTTCTTAGTAATTCTTGAAGAAGTAAGCTTTTAGAATTTAAGGTTTATAGCTGCTTTCCGGCACCAAAACCAAATATCTCAAAGGGCACCTTTATGATCATCTAATCCGGGCCCCTTCTTTCATTGTGGAGGAAGTGAGGCATCCAGAAAAGTAACTTGCCCAAGGTCACGGTACTCCTTCATGGCAGAGTATCAACTAGAACCAGGCTGTCAGACTCCCAGGCTAATTTCTTTTCATCATAACTGACTTCCTCTTCTTTGTAGCTAATGGCCAGGATGTAGTGGGACTTCTTCTGCAATTACTGTAATCTTCTTAGTTTGATACACGCCATATGAACTGTAACTGTTTTTCTGGGCTCACATCTCAGGCCCCTTATTCAGCAGGTGCTGTTTCTTCTCCTGAGTGCGAGCCGTGACTTCAGGGAGATTCAGCTGGGTAGCTGCTGCTCCTTCGCTGACTGTCCTAAACTTAGTCCTCAGCTTCATGCACGGAAAAGCATTATCTCCAAATGAAGGGATAGATTCCCCCATGTGCTGTTTGTTTCGCTTTTAGGACCCTAGAGCTGAAATAATTAGGGTAATTGAAAGCAAATATATACATTTTGTTCATTATTCATTCTTTTTATTTATTTTTTTTATTTAATCTGGGGGAGAGACAGAGAGCATCGGGCAGGGGAGGGGTAGAGAGAGAGGAGAGAGAGAGAATTCCAAGCAGGCTCTGCACTATCAGCATGGAGCCTGATGGGGGGCTCGAACTCACAAACTGTGAAATCATGACTTGAGCTGAAACCAAGAGCCGGACGGACACTCATCTGACTGAGCCACCCAGGCGCCCCTCATTCATTCTCTTTTTAAAAAGTCACTTCAGGGACTCCTGGGTGGCTCAGTCGGTTGAGCGTCCAACTTTGGCTCAGGTCATGATCTCGCAGTTTGTGAGTTCAAGCCCTGGGTCGGGCTCTGTGCTGACAGCTCAGAGCCTGGAGCCTGCTTTGGATTCTGTGTCCGCCCCCTCTGCCCCACCCCTGCTTGTGTTTGTCTCTCTCTCTCTTTCAAAAATGAATAAACATAAAAATTTTTTTTTAAAGTAACTTGTGGCTTGTCTTTTTTTTTTTTTTTGTAAAAAGTATGTTGTGACCTTTAGCATTAATTAAGCTAATTTATTTGGTAGAGAATAACTGGGAAATCCATTAGTCCTGGGGAAACTGGTAGTGTTCATAAAGCTAATACATATTTCCATTTATACATATATTAAAAAAATTTTTTTTAAGTTTATTCTTATCGAGAGACAGGGAGAGAGAGAGAGTGTGTAAACTGGGGTAGGGGCAGAGAGAGAGAGAGAGAGGGAGAGAGAGACAGAATCCCAAGCAGGCTCTGTTCTCTCTTTGCAGAGCCCAATGTGGGGCTCGAGCTCACAAACTGTGAGATCATGACCTGAGCTGAAACCAAGGGTTGGGCGCTCAACTGACTGAGCCACCCAGGCACCCAAATTATACATATATTTTAATCAAAGTAAAAAAGTTTTCTCATATCAATAAATAATACTTATTTTAAAAATACTTTTTGTTTTCCTTTTACCTTCTTTGAAATTTGTTTTATACTAATATATATTTGTATAACTTAAAAAGCAGTATTACATACTGTATGTGCTTGCTCAGAAAGTTTATCTTAAAACATTAAAAGAATTTAGGGTTGATTGCCTTTCACTTTAGGGGGTAAGTGGATGTAAGGACTATGGGTCCAAGGGTACATAATCAGATACATACATTTACATAGGATCTGGAGGTTAGCAAAAGATTTTAGTAAATGAATAATAATTTAGAATTTACAGAGTCGCCGGAAGCATGTCACTACACACTTGGGAAGCATCTTGGCATGAATTACTAACAAAAACTGTCAAGTAGGGGCTCAACATAGAGTAAGATAGCAAATATCTGGCACCTAGCTTCCTTTTTTTCCCCCCACTTCTTTTTAAAACTAAAGTTAAAACCTACTGAACTAGAGTTTGTTTTTTCAAAACACATAATGACCATAGTAATACTCAGTGTATAGTTTTAAAATTTTGTTTTCTGTGTTTTGGAAGGGTCTCTGAAACAAGTTCTTTTTTCTATTTTATTTTATATACTTTATATATATATATATACATATACACATACACACACATAATATATACATATATGTATACATAATATATACATATTATATATATACATATACATAATATATACATATTATATATATACACATATATACATATTATATACATATTATATATATATATATATACATATATATACACTTTAATGTCTTTTTAAAGGATAGCCCCCAATTGTCGACTGTTTTGTGCATACACATAACAAAAATACTGAAAGGTTTAATGTTAAGTTCTGCATCCTTTGGAAGCCATACCCCATGGTTTTGTTCAGCACACACCCTCCTATATCTGAGTACAAGTGTACGTAATAAGGAGTGTAATAATCACGAAAAGATCATAAAGAATCTTGCCTGTTTCATACTTCCATTTTGCACTTGACAAGGGAATTGCACAATTAGCTGCCGTCGTGCTCACTGAGGAGGCATCTGATCCCGGAATTGAATCAGACCAGTCTTGTTTGGGTGACAAGGTAGGCTGTGAGCGACTCTGCCACCATCATCATTAGGCAGAGTCTGGCAGGATTGCTCTAGCCTCCGACTTGCTGTGACCATAGTTCTCAAAGTTACAGCCCTCCCTGAAATGGAGGCTCGCGTGTTATAGTCACTGCAGGGGACCAGAGCAGAGACAGCCTTTTTAGGACAGTCTCCTGAAACACGTTTGGTGGCGGCTGGTCTGTCAGTACTGGTGTTAGTAAGGGCATCGAGGCAGTGTGTGAAGCAATGGAGTATCAGACTTTGTTGGAACTAGACCCCAGACAAGTCCGTCAAGACATCAGTAAATAGTAAGGTAGGTCATTCATGGAAAAGAAAAGAAAAAAAGCAGAAGATTTTTAGAGGTGTCAGTCACTTGGATTTTGTCCTTGAGGGACTTAAAAATACTGTATACATTGCAGAGTGAAAAGGGAATGACTGTGGCTAGATATAGTGATTTTCATTGCTGTTTTCCAGAACTCACTAGAACAATGTCTAGCTTTCCATGTGTGGAAAAAACTTGGGCAGAAGTAATGTGAGAAAAACTGTAGAAATACAGCTGCAGTACGAACAGCCTTGAAAAGTAAAACAGCATATCCCCCAAATCCTGCCCTTAGTTTTACATACGTTCCATGTTTTAGGTAGTTTACAAGTGTATGCTAATGAAGACTATTGTAAGTAGACAAATTCTAACTTTTTTTGAGGTAAAATTTGCTAATTATTTGTACATTTTATGTAGATTAACACAAGAAGTATGCTAATACAAGTAAGGTGTTCTTTTTACTAGAGATGTGACTTGAATTTATTGTATCTTTGAGTCCGTTATTTCACGTTGATAACTTTGTACTTTTGCCGTAGTGAGATTTGAAGTGATTTAAGTAATGGAAGGGGAACTTCGTTAAGGCATTCCAAAGAACTAAATACCGAACATGTCAGTGAACATAACAAGATTTTTGCCACTGTGGCGTTTACTCTCTAATGTGGGCTTTGTATTACCTTTCTGTTTTGTTGGTTTATTTGTCCTTGTACCAACAACACTTTATAGCTTTATAATAAGCCTGGTAGGACATATCCTTCCACTTCAAAAGTGTCCTGACTGTTCTTGGCTCTTGGCTCTTTCATGTACAGTTAAGAACCAGTTTATATTTCTTTTTAATTGTGTTTCCTACCTTTGCTTTTTTCCCTAGCTTTATCGAGATGTAATGACATATAATGTGTAAGTTTCAGGGACACAACATGCTGATCTGATACACTTATTTATTGCAAAATGATTACCACCTTACCTTTAGCTAACACCTCCATTACATCACATAATTACCTCTCTTTTGTGGTGAGAGCATTTAAGATTTACTCTCTTGGCAACTTTTGAGTGTAAAATACAATGTTATTAACTGTAATCACTATGCTTTGATTAGAACTTATTCATCTTGTAACTAGAAGTTTATACACTTTGAGCAACATCTCCCCATTTCCCTCACCCCTAACCTCTGGTAAACACCATCTGCTGTCTGTTCTTAGGAGTTCATTTTGCCTTGGTGGTGATGATATTTGTGGCTTGATCTTATTATTGGAAAACATGTTCAATAACTTCCTTTATCTATTCAAATAATTTGTCTTCCAATTCGTTTTGGTTTCTGCGTCGATACTCACATTATGTGTGAATAGAGTGATTTAGTTTATTCTTTTGCAATCTATATGTGGTTTAAACCTTTTCTTGTCTTAATGTTCTGGCTATGATCTTAAGTGTTACAAGTTTCACCCCACTACCCAAAAATAGAGCGTTCCCCTGAAACCTTCCTAAGCCAAAGTGGCCTAAAGTGAGACGCAATTACCATTAATTCATATGGAAAACTTTTTTAGTGTTCCCAGACCCCAAAAATAACCTCACTTAGGCTTTTCTAATGCCTCAGAACACATCTTACTAATGAACTTACAAAATAAGTCCAGATAAAGCACAGATGCTCGTGGACACAGTTCCAAGCTAGGCAGCTCCATGCTGAGGGGCCAAGTATAGCTCCCCAGGAAAGAGCTTGATGGCCTCACTCTCGCCGCTTGGGGTGGGCACTGCCTGTGTGACAGCTACTGCAAACCAAATGCTGAACACGATTTTTACTTTTTTACCTTTTGGCATGAACTCAAAGATCTTCTTTGGATTTCTCTTAGCACAAATGGGTACTAATATAGGTCTTTTGTAAAAGCAGAGTGGTGTATTGTGACCTTTTGAAACGCAGGGGAAAGCTGTATAAAAGTGGGATACGAGGAGTCTTTTTACTGGTCTGAACTTCAAAGAGGATGACTGTGTCTGAGTATATTGTTTCCCATACGTTTTTGGGTAGATTCTCCCAATCAGATCAAAGAAAATGCCTTTTAACCCACGTTTACTAAAATTCTGGTCATGATTGGTTGTTATTTTCCTGTATCTATTGAGATGCTTATATGGTTTTTCTCTATTAAAATTAAGCAGTTAATTATTATTATCATTAATAGATTTATGTTTCACTCTTGCCTTGCTGGGTATATTTTCCTGTTTTCAGCATAAGTGTATTTGTATCAAAATGATGTATTATAAGGGAATTGACTACACAATTATGGAAGCTGAGAAGTCCTAGGATCTGCAGTCACCAAGCTAGAGACCCAGGAGTGCCATTGGTATAGTTCTAGTCCACGTCCAAGTAGCTTAGGAGCAGGAGAGCTGATAGTGTAAGTTACAGTCTGAGTCCACAGACATGAGCTACGGAAAAGCCAGTGGTGTAAATTTTAGTTTCAGTAGAAAGCCTGAGAATTCCAAGATTCCAGTCCAAGGTGGTGACATAGGAGCCTCCTAAACTAACCTCCTTCCATCAACACACCAAGTCTACAACCATACACAGAAAAATTCCCTTTGAACAAGTCCAGAAACTAGCTAAGCAATTCCTATGTATCAAGCAAATGACCAAAAAAAAAAAAAAAAAAAAAAAAAGAATTCAATTTGAAATAGGAAAGAGTAAGATATACTCACCATAAACTCCATCCTGGCACCGTGACATACAATCAGGTAGGAACCCAGAACTCCTAGCTTCTTTCTCTCTAAGCAGCAGAATATTTGGACCCAATACCCAGTGCCCCAACTTTTAGGACTTTCACCTGAAGGACAAGCTGCCACAACACCTAACTCTGAAAGCCAATGGGGTTTTGTCCACTAAGTCCACAAGACGATAGCAAAGAAAGGAACAGTTCATGGCAGGATTGCCAAGTGTCCCAGGGACTTACCTTGGCTGTCCCCCACCAGGGCTCAGCTCAGAGGCAGCAGACAGGAATGCCTGTCTCCCAGCCTTTCCTTGAAAGGTGCCCATTTGCATTCTTAAAAGCTGCAGCCTGCAGCCAAGCTTATACGGCCAACTAATATTTGACAAGGGAGCCAAGAATACTCAATGGAAAAAAGGCGATCTCTTCAATAAGTGGCACTGGGAAAACTGGATATACACATGTTAAAAGAATGACACTTGACCCCTGTCTTACACCACTCACAAAAATTATCTCTAAGTGGCTTGTGGACATAATGTAAGACCTGAAACTCTTAAAACAGTCAAAAAGCTTTTTGACATGGGTCTTGGTCATGAGTTTTTGGAAATCACACCTAAAGCACAGACAGCAAAGTAAAAAAAAACCCCAAGCTGGATGTATAGCAAACAAACAAACAAACAAACAAACAAACTTCCATTCAGCAAAAGAAATGACAGCTTGTGCAATGGAAAAAAAAAATTTTTTTTTTTTTTTGCAAATCATGTATCTGATAAGGGGTTAATATGCAAAGTATATAAAGCACTCCTATAACTCAACATCCAAAAAAACAAATATTACCTTAAATGGGCAAAGGACCTGAACAGACATTTATCTAAAGAAGATATATATGGGGCGCCTGGGTGGCTCAGTTGGTTGAGCGTCCAACTCTTGATTTTGGCTCAGGTCATGATCTCACAGTTTGTGAGATTGAGCCTCTCACTGGGCTCTGCTCTAACGGTGCAGAGCCTGCTTGGGATTCTCCATCTCCTCTCTGTCTCTGTGCCTCTCCCCCCACCCCCACTCTCAAAATAAGTAAATAAACATTAAAAAAAACTAAATAAATATATAAAGAAGATATACAGATGGTCCACAGGCACCGCAGGCACTGAGCATCTTCAGTGTTACTATCATTAAGGAAATGGAAATCAAAACTTCAATGAGGTATCACCTCATGCCTGTTAGAATGGCCATCATGAAAAATGACAACGAGTGCTGGTATGGATGTGGAGAAAATGGGAACACTTGTGCGTTGGTGTTGGGGTTTCAACATATATATATATATCCTGAGGAAACAGAAACACTAGCTTGAAAAATACCTTCACCATGTTCATGAAAGCATTATGTAAAATGGCCAAGACATGGAAACAACCTGTCCATCGATGGATGAATGAATAAACATATAGATAAATAGATACATACATACGTACACACATGTATGTATACACATATATGTATATGTATCCACACACATTGGAATATTATTGAACCATAAAAAATTAGAAAATCCTACCATTTGTGACAACATGGGTGGGCCTCAAATGCATTATGCTAAGTGAAATAAGTCAGATAGACAAATATCATATGATCACGTACATATGTGGAATCTAAAGCAGAAACAAAAACGAAAACCCCACCAAATCATAGAAAGAGGGATAAAATTTATAAGTGCCAGAGGTAGGGGGTGAGGGGCAGGGGAATTGGAGGAAGGTGGTCATGGTACAAACTTCCAGTTATAAGATAAATCAGTACTAGGGATGTAACGTACAACATGATGATCATAGCTGACGCTGCTGTGTGTTCTGGAAGAAAGTTGTTAACAGTAGTTTCTAAAGTTCTCATCACAAAGAAAAATTTTTTCTTTCCTCTTTTGTATATATATGAGATGATGGATGTTAACTGAATCTATTGCAGTAATTGTTTCACGATATGTGTAAATCAGACACCTTCCACTTACACAGTGATATATGTCAATTACTTCTCAATAAACCTTGGCGGAAAAAACTGAAGCCTGAAGGCCAGGCTTCTAACTTAGCATAGGTCTCCAGGATTCCCTCTGCCCTACTATGGTTCAGTGTCTCCATGAAAGGACCTCATGCACACATCTGCTAATCTAACTTTTGTGACTGCCATCTAGAGGACACACTGGCTTTGGTGTCAGCGGGCCAGCCCAAAAGAAAGTTTTTAATTGGCTTTTCTCCCGGGGGTCAGCACAGAGACAGCAGTTAGAAATGCCCACCTCCCAGTCTTTCCTGAAAGAGGCCTATTGCATATCTTAAAAACTATCAATTAAAGGTCAGGCTAAGTTGGCATGTATCTAGGGGCTGATTAATGAACCTCTCCACAGATTGGGGAAGCCTCTGCATTCTCTCTCTGACCAATTCCAGGACAAGAGCATCACCCTCAGAAGAGCTTTTACACACGTGTGGTACCCTGGCTTTTGCAGCCCCCGTCCAGGGGACACATCTCTTGATCTGGCAGTGGCGGCCAACAGAGCTTGAGTTACTGGTTCCTTGGGACTATAGCAAGCAAAGAAACACTTTTGAACCAACTATCATTCCAGGGCTCAGCACAGAGGGAACGGAGAGAAATACTCATCTCCCGCTCATTCCCTAAGGGAAGCTTGTTTGCACACTTTAAAGATCCTGCCTTGGGGTCCTGCTTCCAATCAGCCTAAATCTATGTGCTGAGATCTTCTCCTGTGGGACACTGATAGTTCTTGGCACACCCTCAGTTACTATGAGTCTCTAAGAACAAAGAAGGTTAAGTCTAGAGAGATGACCAAGAACTAGGGCTAAGTGATAATGTTCATCTCCTACACAAGACTATTCAGTCAAGACTGGGAGAGGGCCGCCTGGTGGCTCAGTTGGTTAAGCATCTGATTTTGGCTCTGGTCGTGATTTCATGGTCTGTGAGTTCGAGCCCCACATCAGGCTCTGTGCTGACAGCTCAAAGCCTGGAGCCTGCTTTGGATTCTGTGTCTCCTTCTCTGTCTGCCCCTCCTTCCCCTCTTCAAAAATAAACATAAACTTTTTTTTTAATTTTATTTTTTAAATTTATATCCAAATTAGTTAGCGTATAGTGCAACAATGATTTTAGGAGTAGATTCCTCAATGCCCCTACCGATTTAGCCCATTCCCCCTCCCACAACCCCTCCAGTAACCCTCTGTTTGTTCTCCATATTTATGAGTCTCTTATGCTTTGTCCCCCTCCCTGTTATTATATTAGTTTTGTTTCCCTTCCCTTATGTTCATGTGTTTTGTCTCCTGAGGTCCTCATATGAGTGAAGTCATATATTTGTCTTTCTCTGACTAACTTCACTTAGCATAATACCCTCCAGTTCCATCCACGTAGCAAATGGCAAGATTTCATTCTTTTTGATTGCTGAGTAATACTCCATTGTATGTATATACCACATCTTTATCATTCATCCATCGATGGACATTTGGGCTCTTTCCATATTTTGGCTATTGTTGATAGTGCTGCTGTAAACATTGGAGTGCATGTGTCCCTTCAGAACAGCACACCTGTATCCCATGGATAAATACCTAGTAGTGCAATTGCTGGGTCGTAGGGTAGTTCTATTTTTAATTTTTTGAGGAACCTCCATACTGTTTTCCAGAGTGGCTGCACCAGTTTGCATTCCCACCAGCAGTGCCAAAGAGATCCTCTTTCTCCGCATCCTCGCCAACATCTGTCATTGCTTGAGTTGTTAATGTGAGCCATTCTGACAGGTGTGAGGTGGTATCTCTTTGTGGTTTTGATTTGTATATCCCTGATGATGAATGACGTTGAGCATATTTTCATGTGTCGGCCATCTGGATGTCTTCTTTGGAGAAGTGTCTATTCATGTCTTTTGCTCTTTTCTTCACAGGATTATTTGTTTTTTGGATGTTGAATTTCATAAGTTCTTTATAGATTTTGGATACTAACCCTTTATCTGATATGTCATTTGCAAATATCTTCTCCCATTGTGTCGGTTGCCTTTTAGTTTTGCTGACTGTTTCCTTTGCTGTGCAGAAGCTTTTTATTTTGATGAGGTCCTAGTAGTTCGTTTTTGCTTTTGTTTCCCTTGCCTCTGGAGACGTGTTGAGTAAGAAGTTGCTGTGGCCAAGATCAAAGAGGTTTTTGCCTGCTTTCTTCTCGAGGATTTTGATGGCTTTCTGTCATACAATTAGGTCTTTCATCCATTTTGAGTTTATTTTTGTGTATGGTGTAAGAAAGTGGTTCAGGTTCATTCTTCTGCATGTCGCTGTCCAGTTTTCCCAGCACCACTTGCTGAAGAGACTGTCTTTGTGCCATTGGATATTCTTTCCTGCTTTGTTGAAGATTAGTTGGCCATACGTTTGTGGGTCCATTTCTGGGTTCTCTATTCTGTTCCGTTGATCTGAGTGTCTGTTCTTGTGCCATAAAATTTTTTTCTCATAAAAAAAAGACTGGAAGAAGTGGCTGTTTTATCTAATGCACATAAATCAACACAGAGAGTGAAGGAAATGAGGAACAGATATGTTCCAAACAAAAATATAAGATAAAACTCAAGAAAGTGAGGTGATTTACCTGATAAAGAGTTCGAAATAATGGTCATAAAGATGCTCACTGAAATCAGGAGAACAATGCATGAATACAGTGAAAATTTTGACAAAGAGAAAATGTAAAAAAATACCAAACAAATCACAGAGTTGAAGAATACAATAACTGAACTGAAAATTTCAAAAGAGGGGTTTAACAGCAGACTAGATGAAACCAAAGAAAGGATCAGTGAATTGAAGACAGAACAGTGGAATTCATCCAATGAGAGTTGCAAAAAAAAAAGAATTAAAAAGAGTAAAGATAGTTTAAGGGACTTAAAAGACACCATCAAGTGGACGAATATTTGCATTATAGGGTCTCAGAAGGAGGAGAGAGAGAGAAAGGGGATAGACAGCTTATTTGAAGAAATAATGACTGAAAATTTTCATAACCAGGGGAAAGAAACAGGCTTCCAGATTCAGGATTCTCACAGAGTTCCAAATCAGATGAATCCAAAGAGACCCACACTGAGACACATAATTAAAGTGTCAAAGGTTAAAGACAAGGAGAAAATCTTAAAAGCAACAAGAGAAAACCAGCTTGTTACATATGAAGGACTCCTCCCCACAAGACTGCCAGCAGATTTTTCAGCAGAAACTTTGTAGTCCAGAAGAGAGTGGCATGATATATTCAAAGCGCTGGAAGCAAACAATTGGCAGCCAAGAATAGTCTACCTGACAAAGTTGTCCTTATGAATTGGAGGAGAAATACAGATTTTCATAGACTAGCAAAAGCTGAAGGAGTTCATAACCACGAGACTAGCCTTATAAGAAATGTTAAGGGACTCCTTGAAACTGAAATGAAAGGATGCTAAGTAGTAACTGGAAAATAAATTAACAAACAGACTCCACTGGTTAAATTCATAGTACTCGGATGTTTTAATGGTGTTGAGCAAATCATTTATGCATCTAGTGTGAAGGCTAAAAACGTAAGTAGTAAAAATAACTACAGTTACAATAAGTTGTTAATGAAATACAAGGTACAAAGATGTACATTGTGAAATTTAAAAAGAAAAATGGAGACAGGGGAATAAACAGTATGAAAACCTGAAAAGCCATAGAGCTGATGGTGTAAGTCCCAGTCTGAGTTCAAAGGCAGTGTGGAATACTGATGTCCTAGCTTGAAGATAGGCAGAGGGACTATTTCTCCCTTACTCTGCCTTTTGTTCTTTTGTTCCACCCATATTGGAGAGGGCAATTTGCCTTACTCAATTAATCTCATTTAGAAGTACTTTCAGGGTTGCCTGTGTGGCTCATTTGATTAAGTGTTTATCTTTTCACTTCTGCTCAAGTCATGATCTCACGGTTCATGAGTTCGAGGCCCACATCAGTCTCTGTGCTAATGGTGCGGAGCCTGCTTGGGATTCTGTCTCCCTCACTCTCTGCCCATCCCTCACTTGCTCTCTATATCTCTCTCAAAAAATAAATAAAAATAAACTTAAAAAAAAGAATACTTTCACACAGGATGCCTGAGTGGCTCAGTTGGTTAAGTGTCTGGCTCTTGGTTTCAGCTCAGGTCATGATTTCATCATTGGTGAATTCAAGCCCCACATTGGGCTCCGTGCTGGTGATGTGGAACCTGGTTGGGATTCTCTTTATTTCTCTTTATCTCTCTCTCTGCCCCTCCCACATTCTCTCTGACTCTCTTTCAATATACATAGACTTACAAAGAAAGGAAAGAAAGAAAGAAAGAAAGAAAGAAAGAAAGAAAGAAAGAAAGAAAGAAATACTTTCACAGACTTATCCAGATTGTTTTGTTATTGTTTTTTAATGTTTGTATATTTTGAAAGAGAGAGCATGCACGCAGGGGAGGGGCAGAGAAGGAGAGAGAGAATTCCAAGAGCGTAGAGCTCCGTACACGGCTTGATCTCATGAACCATGAAATCATGACCTGAGCCAAAATCAAGAGTTGGATGTTTAACCAACTGAGCCACCCAGGCACCCCCAGGTTAATGCTTAATCAAATACTTGGGCACCCCACAGCCCAATAAGGTTAAGGCATAAAATTAACCATCACCCATGTCCACTCGGCACCCATTTACATCTCTTTAAACTATTCTTAATCTCCAAATAAAGGCAATAACAAGGTCATAATTTTGCCTAACGTCATACGATTATCCAGTGTACAATTGAAAATGTATTACCCGTTTCCCAGAAGATGAGGTTAAGCCCTTAAGTGATGTTTACCCTTCTTCTTAATATCCCTAACTTAAATTCTGTGATGTGAAATTAATAAATATTATGCTATTAATTCAATACATTTTATGTTACATGATAAGGGAATAAGAGAGGGAGAGAAACAATATTTACCTCACACACACACACACACACACACACACACACACACACACACACAAACATATTCATAACAAAATAAGGAGGACATATTCATGATGATTGCAACACTTGCTTTTGTCACTGGTCATGTGGATAGTTGGTATTAGTAACTACCTTTTTGCCACTACCCCTTCTGTATTCCCTTAGCCTTCAGCTACCACCTCAGCTGGTTGTGGTTTTTTGTCTGGTGGAATGACCCAAACCTTCATTCCCAAAGGATCTGGGCCATTAATAGTCTTTCCTGGATTGGGTTGCTGTAGTTTTCCATTGACTTTAATCACAGGGCATGGTAACACTAAGAGGTGGCTTAAGGGATCTCCTGTACTCCAGACATGTCCTTACCTCCACTGTGGCAGACCAGTCCAGTCTCCACTTGGTAGTCAACATCACTCACCCCAGCCAGCACAGTAACTCCCTCTTTGCTTGTTGATTCAGAAGCATGAGCAATCTGAAGTGACTGAATGGCAGTCTTAAGTCTTATTTCAATGGAATAATTGTTGTGTCAGTGGAATAAATGTGAAAGCATCCCTCCCTCTCCAGAAGACTTGTAGGCCAGCAAATCATAAGGCCATGGGAACTAGAAGCAAAATTTTGCTAGTGGGTCTTCAGGGGTGATAATGAGTGCTGCCACTACCATTCCACCCCTTGATTCCTGGATTTGTGAGTCCAGTTTGTGGGTGAAAACAGCACCATATATGGGATGTTGATTCACAGGATATATAAATGTTCTGGAGACCCTGGCCCCAGCTCTACAAGATATTGTCACCTAGCTGGCACTGTAACTGGATCTTCAAAAGGCCATTCCACCATTCTGTCAAACCAGCTACCTCATGATGGTGGGGAACATGTTAAGAGTAGTGAACTATATGAGCATGGGCCCAGTGCGCCACTGCTTTTGCTGTGAAGTGAGTTTTTTGGTCACGAACAATGCTGTATGGAATACCATGACAACAGACAGGCATTCTATTCATCCACAGATGGTAGTTTTGGCAGTGGCATTGCGTGTAGGGACAGCAAATCCATATTCAGAGGAAATGTCTATTCTGGTAAGAACCATACCCTTTCATTTTCATGATGGAAGTGGTCTGATATAATCAACGTGTTGCAAGGGAAATGACTGGTCACCTTGGGGAGTGGTGCCATTTTGGAAACTCAGTGTTGATTTTGCTGCCAACAGATAGGCACTCAGCAGGGGTTGTAACAGCGATGGCACTGGTTAGTGGAAATCCATGTTACTGGGTCCTGCGTATCCTCCACCCCTCCCACCATGGCCACTGGGTTCATGGGCCCATTGAATGATGACAGGGTGACTGGGGCAAAAGGCTGATAGTATCCATTGATCATTAAAATTCTCCTTTGCTGAGGTTGCCCATGAGTATTCTCATGGGACTCCGATATCTTCACTTTTTTTCTTGTTCAGAGAAATCTTAGCTACTTGCCTCTTTGCCACATTTCCTTCTCATGAATTTTCTAATCATGTTCCTTCCGTGTCCTTTCCCATTTATTTAGCCAAGCATTGGCCATAGCCCATGAATCACTATATAATTTGTCCTTTCAAATCAAAGGAACAACTAGGCGCACTGTTGAATGGTTTTCCGATTGGGAGGATTTCCCTTCACCACTGTCTTTCAGGGAGGTTTCACCATGGGACTGCAGTGCTACGGAACTACAGTTCACTTCTGGGAGATGCCTGTATATCATGCGGGACTTGTAAACCAGGACCCGAGTCTTCTTTTTTCCTGCTAACCAATCATATGGAGCTCTCATGAGGTCATAGGTGCAGAGTAGTAGAGAAAGTGAATTCCCTCTCATTCTACCTTTTGTGTTATTCATGCCTTTCATTTATTTATTTTCTGTTTATGTACATGAGTAAAATTTATGTGTAATTTTATTTTCTTTCATTTTTTTTTCTAGTTTTGATACCCAGGGTATATTAGCCTCAATAAATGAGTTAGGGAGTATTTGTCTCACTCTGTTCTCTTGAAAAGTTGTATCAAATTAGAATAATTGATTCTTTGCGTGTTTGGTACAATGGTAAGGCTGTTATGTTTTTGTGTGTTTTGGTTTTGCTTAGGTTTGGATTTTTTTACTGCCGATTCAGTTTCTTCCACATTTATAAAACTATTCAGGTTTTTTATTTCTTCTTGAGTCACTTTGGCCATTTGTATTTTTTGGGGGGGGGGAGTGGAATTTATCTATTTCACCTCAGTATCGACATATTTGGCGTAATACTGATCATGATATTCTGTTATTATCCATGATGTATTATGGGTAATTTCCTCAGATCTGTTCGAATCGCTAATTACATTTATCGTTGCATCTCTCCACTCTTTATTATTTTTCATCCATATTAATCACTGTGATAAAATATAAAACATAAAATTTACCACTTTAACTACTTTTAAGTTTTAAATACATTCACAGTGTTGTGCTACCATCATCACTGTTTATTGTACAGAAGTTTTTATCATCCCAGACAGAAACTCTCCACACATTAAGCAAATACTCTCCAGTCCCCCTGTGTCTTCTATTCTGCTTTCTGTTTCTATGAATTTTCTTATTCCAGATGACCTGTACAGGTGGCAACATACAATAGTTGTCCTTTTTTGTCTGGCTTATTCAACTAGCACAGTGTTTTTAAACTTTATTCGTGTAAGAGCATGTATCAGAGCTTCTTTCCCTTTTATTGTTGAATGATATTTCGTGTGTAATTACAACATTTTGTTTATTCATTTCTTGATGGACACTTCAGTTGTTTCTACCTGTTGATGATTGTGAATAATGCAGCTGCGATTGCTGGTATACACGTACTTGTTTCAATCTCTGTTTTCTGCTTTTTGAGGTATACACCCAGGAGTGGAATTGCTAGGTCATATGCTAATCCTGTGCTTAATGTTTTCTGAAACCACGCAACTCTTTTCCACAGTGGCTGTACTGTTTTGCCTTCCCTCCAGCAATGTACAACGTTTTCGGTTTCTCTATAACCTAGCCAACACTTTCTGTTTTGTTGATGGTAGAAATGCCCTCTGGGTGTCAGGTAGCTTCTCAGTGTGATTTTCATTTGCATTTCTCTAATGACTAATGATACTGAGGATCTTTTCACTGGTTATTGGCTGTACGTATGTTTACGTTAGAGACATATTGATTCAAGTCTCTCGCCCATTTTAAAACTGGGATTCTTTTTTTCTCTATTGTTGTGTTATAGGAGTTTTTAAAATATATTCTGGTTATTTGATCTATGATTTTCAAATATTTTTTCCCATTCTCTGGGTGGTCTTTTCCCTGTCTTGTCCTTTGATGGTTTGTAATTGTGATGAATTCCAATATATTTATCTTTTCTTTTGTTGCCTGTTATTTTGGTGTCATAGTTATGAAACCCTTGCCAAATCCAAGGTCATGAAGATTGCCCCCTGGTTTAAGAGTTTTGTAGTTCTAGCTTTTTAATTTAGGTCTTTGACCTATTTCAAGTTTATTTTTATATATGGTACAAGGTAAGAATCCAACGTCATTGTTTCCGTGTAGAGATCTTGTTTCCCTGCATCACTTGTTGAAAAGACTGTCCTTTCCAAATTGGGTGTTCCTGGCACCCTTACTGAAAATCAGTTGTATAAAATGTAAGGTTTTACTTCTGGGCTCTCTATTCTATTCCATTTATCTCTCCTCATGCCAGCACTCTATTTTTTTGTTCTTTTACTCATAGCCTCAGGTGAGATAGGCAAAATGCCTTCTGTGGAGTAAGTATTTGCTTAGTTCACACATACGACTATCACCAACTTCATATTAGGTCCCTCAAACTGACCTCCTGCCTTGCTTGGGGTCCCAGCATTCTTTCCTATTTTTTGAATACTGTATTAAATGAAATCCAGATTATGGGCCATTATGACATTAGTTGCCTTCAGAATAAACTTTGGCTCCAGGCCTCTCCCAGTGGAACTGTATTTTATCATCTTGCCAGCATTCTGTTTTACCTCCTACACTGCTGGTTAAAGTCATTAACACAGTATTGCGCCTTTTCAAATGTTCTTCACCGGGAAGGGATTCTCTGCATATCTGGCCCACCATATGAAAGTTGAGAAAAGGACTTTTAAGATCAGTAACCCATTCTTGATAATCTGCTTATGTATAATTAGAAATAATATATTATGGCATTTATATACATTTTTCTAAGCAACTTTCATTTTAATTACATTACTTGCCTAATTCCATTACCTGCTTTTATAATTTTTCTAAATAGCTGTTACTATATTACTGTATTAGTACTTTGGATATAGTAACATGATTTTCTGGTTGCCAGTATTATGAAGTAGTGGTTAATATCTTCCAATATCCTACACAAATCAAGAAATCATAGATAACACTGCATTTTACAAGTTGTAGCTTGTGTGGGAGAAATGCAGTTCTTTGTCAATAGAACATTGCACATCCACTCTGTTGTTTGATAGAACAATTTGTACTTTATTAACATTATTATAATAAATATCTTTCACTTTTGTATTTTCTTAGTTTTACAGTCCTTACTTAGTATTGGTTTGCTTAATCTCTTTCTTTTTTTTTTTTCTTTTTTTTTTTTTTTTACAGGTTTTCTTTAGGTGATGCTAGGAGGCCTCTTCATGAAACAGCAGTTTTGGTAGAAGATGTGGTACACACACAGTTAATTAATCTGGTAAGAGCGTATACAATCTTATTTGGTATTTCTCCATTCTGCTCCTAGCTGCTTCTGTTGGGATTGCAAGCCAACCTTTTTTTTTTTTTTTTTTTTTTGTCTAAAGATGATACTTCCATTTGGAATTCTTTTCTTGTCTGCTGGAGTCAGGTGTAATTTACATAAAACCAAATTTCACCAATCCACGTGCATAATTCAGTTTTGACAACTGAATACTGTCGTGTGACTCCAAACACAGCACGATATAGAACGTTTTTTTTTTTTTTATCATCCAAAAATGTTCTCTTGTGCCTCTGGCTATAGTCAGTCCTTTCACCTACTCCCTGACCCCTGGTAACACTGAATTGTTTTTTCAAAACTTCTCCATATTGCACTTCAGACTTACAGAAGAACTGCACAAATAGTGCGTAGAATTCTGAGAGACCTTTCATCTTTCTTTCGTTAACATCTTATGTAACCACAGTACTATTATCAAAACCAGGAAATAACGTTGCTGTAATACCTTTAATGAAATTACTGACCTTATTTCATTTTCATCAGTTCTCTTGGTAATGCTCCTTCCCTGTTCCAGGAGCCAGTCCGGGATAACACATTGTACTTTGCTATCCTGTCTTTGTAGTCGCCCCCTTTCTAGGATAGCTCCTTCGTCTTTCCTTGTCTCATGGCCTTGACACCTTTTTAAACTTACTAGACAGTTGTTTTGTAGAATCCTCTCCTTTTTTCAACCCATCTGATGTTTTCGTATGATTAGAATGTGGCTATGCATTTTTGCCAAGAATACCATGGAGGTGATGGGTCCTTTTCAATGCGTCGTATCGTTGGGGTTCATGTTGTTGATGTCTTATTTGTGATCTTAACCTTGATAAATTGGCTGAGGGTATATATACTGAATTTCCCCGCTATAACGAAGTTACAAGTTATTTCTTTTTGTTGTAAATAATTATCTTGGGGGAGGTATTTTGTGACTCTACAAATATTTTCCTTCTCTAAAAATTCGTGCCTATTTGTTTGAACATTCATCCATGGATCTTGTCTGAGACAGTTATGACTGTGGTATTTACCTAATAGTGGTTTTCTATTTGCTTGTTTCCTTTTATATTTTTTAATTGCAGTTATCCTTAAAGGAATATCTATCCTTCATCACCATTTATTTATTCAATTTTTAATGTATATTTGTATGGACTAATGTATATTTAAGTTTTATTCTTAGAATCATTATACAATAATATCATTATTTTTATTGCTCAAGTTGTTAGAGTATTGGCCTTTAGGAACACTTCCGTGTCCTTTTCCCCTTTTCCCATCAGGTTTTTGATCCTATGTCCCATATATATTAGAGATATCAATCCTTTGTGGTATATGATACAAATATATTCTTCCACTGTGTGTTATCTTTTGACTTTATTTCTATGGGATTTTTTAGACATACAAATATTTTTATTTTAAGTGAGCCAAATATATCAACCTTTTATTATCTTAGGCTTTTGAAACATAGTTAGAAAGACTTACTTTATATTGAATTTGGAGAAGAATTCACCCATGTTACCTTCTGATACTTGCATGGCTTCATTTTTAACATTTAGATCCTTAATCCATTTGTAGTTTGTTCTTGTTATCATGTGAGATACAGATCTCATTTTATCTTTCTTCCAAGGACTACCCAGTTATACCATCCATACTTCCCCTAATGATTTGAAATACCCCCTTTGTCATATACTAAGTAAGCATATTTGGGATCTATTTATGATTTTATATTTATTATCAGTGCCTTATTTTTCTATGCGTGTGATAATACATTTTAAATTATACAGGTTTTTGGGACCCCTGGGTGGCTCAGTCGGTTAAGCGTCCAACTTCAGCTCAGGTCATGATCTCACAGTCCAGGAGTTTGAGCCCCGCGTTGGGCTCTGTGCTGACAGCTCAGAGCCTGGAGCCTGCTTCAGATTCTGTGTCTCCCTCTCTCTCTGCCCCTCCCCTGCTCATGCTCTGTCTCTCTCTGTCTCAAAAATAAATAAAAACATTTTCTAAAAATTTAAATTATATAGGTTTTATGGTATATTTTAAAGATTGTTACAACTAGATTCTCCTTGTCATTTTTCTGTGTGTTCCTGATTATTCTTGTATGTTTATTTTTTTATATGAATGTTAATATTAGATTTTCTAGCTCCATAAAGTAGCTTTCTGGTATTTTCGTTGAGATTGCCCGAATTTATTAATCAATTTAGAGAGAGCTGCATTTTAAGTATGTTCACTCAATCTGAGAACAGGGACTGTCTGCATTTTTTTCAAAACCACTTTTGTGTCTTTCATGACTCTTTTAACATTTTTCTTCTATAGGCTATACATATTTCTTACTATATTTATTCCTACGTATTTGATTTTTGTTGCTACTGCAAATGGACTTTCTCTATAATTACATAATAGCTGAAAACATCTGAAATTGAAATACATAAGTCTACAGATTCAAAGAGCTAAGCCAACTCCAAATACAGTAAACCCAAAGGCATGCATGTTAAACTGCTGAATACAAAAAAAATAATGTAAATCCTAAAAGCACCCAGATTTAGAAGCACCTGGGTGGCTCAGCCAGTTAAGCGTACAGCTCTTGATTTCGGCTGAAGTCATGATCTCACGGTTTGTGGGATCGAGTCCTGAGTCGGGCTCTGTGTGCTCTCTCGCTCTCTCTCTCTCTCTCTCTCAAAATAAATAAACATTAAAAAAAGTTTTAAAAAAAATCACCTAGATTTATTACCATAGAGGAAGAATGACTTGAATGCAAAATTTTAATTAGAAAACACAGAGACTAGAAGGAAATGGCACAAGTTTTAAAGTACTGGGTATAGAATTTTCGGTTGGCAACTATTTTAATCTGACTCCATATTCACATGGTCTTCTTTTTCCCTGTGTCTCCATGTGTCCTTCTATCTTTAAAGAAATGACCAGATATTTACTATTTAGTATTTTACATCTATACATGCTATTGTCTTCACATCGCAGTGTTGTAGCTTTAAAGAGTCCTGTTTTTTAGGGGTGCGTGAGTTGGAGCCCTGCGTCGGGCTCTGTGCTGACAGCTGAGAACCTGGAGCCAGCTTCAGGTTCTGTGTCTCCATCTTTCTGTCTACCCCTTCTCTGCTCACAGTCTCTCTCTCTCTCTCTCTCTCTCTGTCAGTCTCTTTCTCCAAAATAAATAAACATTTTTAAAAAATTAAAAAAAAAAATAGAGTCCTGTCTCTTTTTTTTTTAATGTTTATTTATTTTTCACAGAGAGACAGAGACAGAGCATGCGTGGGGGAGGGGCAGAGAGAGACGGAGACACCGAATCAGAAACAGGCTCCAGGCTCTGAGCTGTCAGCACAGAGCCCGACGCGGGGCTCGAACTCACAAACCGTGAGATCATGACCTGAGCTGAAGTTGGTCGCTCAACCGACTGAGCCCCAAGAGTCCTGTCTTTTAAAGCAAATAAGGTGCAATCTTTTACAATTACCCACATATTTACCATTTACCATGCTCCTCATTTGTTCTTACAGGTCTGAGTTGCCATTTTAACCATTTCCTACAGCCTGAAAACTCTAACATCTTTTATAGTAAAGGCATGCTGGTGATGAATTCTCTTCAGTTTCTTCATCTGAACATACCTTTTTTCACATTTTTTTTTTTGAAGCGTATCTTTTTTGTATGTGGAACTCTAGTTGCTAATCTTTTAGCAGTTGTGCCCCTCCAGTGTTTCTCAGCATACATTAGTTTCTGATAACAGCATACATTAGTTTCTGATATTCATGTGTTCCCCTGTATTTGACATGTTGTCATTCTCTGGCTGGTTTCAGAATTCTTTATTACTGGATTTTAGAAGTTTGATGTCTGAAGGACTGACTTTCTTCATGATTATCTTGCTTGCAAGTTTGCTTTATGTTGTTGGATCCGATAACTAATGTTTTCCACTAATTTGCAAAAGTTTTTCGCCATTATTTTGTGTGTGTGTTTTTCATTCTTCAGTTTCAATCACATGTGTCCTGGACTATTTGTTATTCTTTCACAAATCTCTGAGAGCCTCTAAATTTTTCTTCAAACAGTTTCCCCCCTCTGCTTAGTTGTTACTGTTTGACTTTGTAGTTTCTATTGATTTGTCTTTAAGTTCACTGGTCCTTCTTTACCCTTTAATCTACTGTTTAGTCCATTTGATAGATATTTCATTTCAGTCATAGTATTTTCTATTATACTATTTGACAATGCATCTTATTGGGCTACGATGCCCCTTTTGAACTATGGACACATTTTTATATTGTTCTTACATTTTAAATCTAGAAGCTCCAAGTTACTTATAGAAGTTATTTGATGATGGTCATTATAGTAGTATAAACAAGAGTTTGCTTATGTTTTTACTTGAAGGAACTTCTTATTAGAGTATATGCTTACTTTTCCTTATCCACATATTATTTAAATAATAATTTTGATCTGTATTTGTGAGATTGGCCCTGTCCTAATCTCACAAAATGTAAAGTTGAATGAGATACCTTGCTAGAGAAAGATCTGGCTTTTTTTCCCCTTTGCCATATTGAGGCGTGCATTAGAGTGAGTTCTTCAGATGAAAAGAATAATAGAGAAATGGTTTTTAAAAGTTAGTTGTTTTTTTTTTACCATTGTATATTTGTAGCCATTATAAATTACGTGTCTGCCGATGTGTGTATGTGTTTTATGCCCTGTTTTGTAATTCTCTGTACATTTAACTCCTAAGACTAGTTTTTTCTTTAATTCTTTTATTCTGTGTTGAGATATAATTGACATGTAGCATTATATAGGTTTAAGGTGGACAATAAGATGATTTGCTATGTTTATATTGTGAAATGATTACCACATGAAGGTTAGTTAGCACATCCACTAACTCACGTATTTGACATTTTTGCATGAATAATGAGAACATTTAATATCTACACTCTTAGCAACTTTCTGGTATACAATACAATATCATTAACTATATTCACCGTGCTGTCCAGTAGGCCCTCAGAACTGATATATCATGTAACTGGGAGTTCATACCCTTTGACCACATTCTCCCATTGCTTCCACCCCTCAGTCCCTGGAAGCCCCCAGACGACTCTCTATGAGTTCAGGGGATTTTTGTATTTTTGTATTATTATTATTATTTTTTTAGATTTTGCATATAATGAGATTATTCAGTATATGTCATTCTCTGACTTATGTCACAAGCTGAATGCTCTCAAGGTTTGTTTTATGTTGTTGCAGATGGCAGGAATCGTGGAGGGGTTTTTTTGTGTGTGGCCGAATAATAGTCCAGTTGCATGCACACACACACACACACACGTACAAAACCACGCTTTCTTTATCCAGTTAGTCATGATCCACATTTGGATGATTACTGGGCTTTGGCTATTGTAAATAATGCTGCAGTTGCACTGTGGTGCAGATGTCTTTTCAAAGATTTTCTTTCTTCTGGATATACACCCAGAAGTAGGATTGATGGCTCTGGTGGCAGTTGGTCTTCAGTTTTCTTGAGGAACTTCCATACCGTTTTCCATAGTGGCTGTATCAATTTACTTTCCTGCCAACAGTGCACGAAGGATTGCTTTTCTCCACATCTTCGCCAGCACTTGTAGTGTCTTGTTGATAGCAGTCATTCTCACAGGGATGAGGTCATACCTCGTGGTGGTTTTGATTTGCATTTCTCTGATGATAAGCAATCTTGAGCAGCTTTTCGTATACCTGTTGGCCATTTGTGTCTCTTCTTTGGAAAAAATGTCTACTCAGGTCCTTTCTGAATTTTTAAGTTGACCCATACTTTCGTGTTCATGTTTTATTTGATAACCTTTAAATTTCAGTGAAAACAACAGAGAGGGTTTTTTTTTTTCCAAGTTGAATGGCCAAATAGAGAGAAACGACTTGTCCAAGTTATGAGCTTATTAGGTGCTAGAACTGAAGGCCTCCAGAATTGAAGCCTCCTTACCCCCTTCCTCTGGAGTTGTATGATAACCCTGCATATTTTGGGTATTCACCACTGTCAGATATAGGGTTAGCAAATGTTTTCTCCCATCCCATAGGTTGCCTTTTCATTTTGTTGATTGTTACTTTTGCTTTGCAACAGCTTTTTAATTTGATGTACTCTCGGTTATTTACTTCTTACTTGTGCTGATGTCATATCCAAAACATCATTGCCCAGATCAGTGTCAAGGAGATTTTTACATCAGTTGTCTTCTAAGAGTTGTATGGTTTCAGGTCTTACATTTAATTTTTTATTCCATTAAGAGTTAATTTTTGTAAGTGGTGTAAGATACGGGTCCAGTGTCATTCATTTGCATGTAATGTCCAGTTTTCTAATACCATTTATTTATTTTTCTAATTAATTTTTTTAAGCTTATTTATTTTGAGAGAGAGAGCAGGGGAAAGGCAGAGAGAGAGAGAATCCCAAGCAGGCTCCACACTGCCAGCATGGAGCCTGACGTGGGGCTCGAACTCACGAACCCTGAGATCATGACCTGAGCTGATATAAAGAGTCAGACACTTAACCAACTGAGCCACCCAGGCACCCCTCCACTACCATTGTTACTGTGTTTTCTCCATTTAGTATTCTCGTCTCCCTTAATTTTAGTCCACTGTGTATACATAGGGATATTTCTGGCATCTTAATTCTATTTCATTCACCTATGTGTCTGTTTTTATGCCAATACCGTATGGATTTACTGTAGCTTTGCAGTATTGTTCAAAATCGGCCTGTGGTGCTTTCTTCTCCTTTTCTCAAGATTGCTTTAGTTATTCAGTGTCTTTTGTGGTTCTGTATAAATTTTAGCATCGGTTTTTCTATTTCTGTTTAAAATACCATTGGAATTTGATAGGGATTACATTGAGTCTACAAATGGCTTTGAGTAATATGAACATTTTAACAATGTTAATTTTTCGATCCATGAGCACAAGATATCTTTACATTTTTTGTGTTGTCTTTAGTTGTTTTTGTCAATATCGTACGGTTTTCAGTGTAGTGACATTTTACCTCATTGGTTAAGTTTAAGTATTTTATTCTTTTTGATGCTATTGTAAATTCAGTTCTTTTCTTTATATCTCTTTCAGATAGC
The DNA here is from genome assembly GCF_022837055.1 of Prionailurus viverrinus. Classification (NCBI taxonomy): domain Eukaryota; kingdom Metazoa; phylum Chordata; class Mammalia; order Carnivora; family Felidae; genus Prionailurus; species Prionailurus viverrinus. The sequence continues at coordinate 43,010,679 of NC_062565.1, read as the reverse complement.
TCATTGCTCGTGTACAGAAACGTAACTGATTTTTGTATGTTGACTTTGTATTCTGCAACTTTCCTGAGTGTTTTGGTTTTAATGGTTTTTTGTGTGTGGATTCTTTATATTTTCTATATATAATATCATGTCATCTGCAAACAGACAATTATATATCTTCTTTTCCATTTTGGATACTTTTAATTTCTTTATCTTGCCTAATTTTTCTGGGTAGGCTTCCAATATTGCGTTGAAAAAAAGTGCTAGGAATGGGCATCCTTGTCTTGTTCCTGATCTTAAAAGAAAAACGTTTAATCTTTCACTGTTGAATATGATGTTAGCTATTGGCTTGTCATATGTGGCCTTTATTATATTGAGTTATATTCGTTCTTTACATAATCTTTTGAGAATTATTGTCATAACGGGTGTTGAATTTGTGAAATGCTTTTCCTGCATCTATTATGAGGATCATATGCTTTTTTTATCCTTCATTCTATTTAAGTAGTATATCACACTTATTAACCTGGCTATATTGAACCAACATTGGATCCCCCGGGGATAAATCCCACTTGATTATAGCATATGATCTTCTTAATGTACTGTTGAATTTGGTTTGCTAGAGTTTTATTGAGATTTTTGAATCCGTATTCATCAGAGATATTAGCCTGTGATTTTCTTTTCTTGAAGTGTCCTTATCTGACTTTGGTATCAGTGTAATGCTAGCCTAGTAAAATGAGTTTGGAAGTGTTCCCTCTTGAGTTTTTTTGGAAGAATTTGAGGATTGTTTTCTTTAACTATTTGGTAGAAGTTACCAGTGAAACTGTCTGATCGTAGGCTCTTCTTTTTTGAGAGATTTTGGTTACTGCTTCAACTTCTTAGTCATGATTGGTCTGTTCACATTTTCCATTACTTCATGACTCAGTCTTGGTAGGCTGTGTATTTCTAGGAATTTATCCATTTCATCCAGGTTATCCAGTTTGTTTTCATTTAATTGCTCATAGCAGCCTTTTATGATAATTTGTGTTTCTGTGGTACCAGTCGTAATGTCTCCTGCTTCTTTTATAATTTTGCTTACCTGAGCCTTCGTTTTCTTTCTTGGTTAGTTTAGCTACACATTTATACATCTGTTTTTATTTTTCAAAAAAACTCCTACTTTCATTGATTTTTTTTTTCTACTACGTTTCTAGTTTCTATTGCATTTATTTTTGCTCTAATCTGTATTATTTCCTACTGCTATCTTTGGGCTTAGTTTGCTCTTTCTTTAATTCTTGTCATGTAAAGTTAAGTTGTGTATTTTCAGTCTTTTTTTTTTTACTTGAGAGAGAGAGAGAGAGAGAGAGAGAGAGCACAAGTCTGGAGAGGGGCAGAGGGAGGGAGAGAGACTCTTAACCAGGCTCCATGCTCAGCACGAAGCCCGACTCAGTACTCGATCTCATGACCCTGGGATCATGACCAATCAAGAGTTGGATGCTCTACCAACTCTACCAACTAAGCCACTCAGGCATGCCTTTCTTTATTCTCTTTTTTTTTAATGTTTATTTTTGAGAGGGAGACGGAGAGAGAGTACATGCACACGCGAGCAGGGGAGGGATAGAGAAAGAGGGAGACAGAGAATCCCAAGCAGGCTGTGCAGTGTCAGCATAGAGCCCACACAGGGTCTTCGACCCACCACACATGAGGTCATGACCTGAGCTGAAATCAAGAGTCAAGCCCTTAACTCACTGAGCCACCCAGACACCTCGCCTTTCTTCATTCTTAATGTAGGCACATATTGCATAAACTACCCTCTTAGAACTGGTTTTGTTGCATCCCCAAAACTTTGGTATGTTGTGATTTTGTTTTTGACTCAAGATGCTTTCTGTCTTCCCTTTTGATTTCTTCTTTCCTCTGTTGGTTATTCAGAAGACTGCTGTTTAATTTCTGCATATTTGTGAATTTTCCAGTTTTCCTCCTGTTATCAATTTCTAGTTCTTTACCATTGGAGTCAGAAAAAAATACTTGATTTATGATTTCAGTCTGCAGACAGGAATGTTTCCTGCCTGGTTCTTGTGCCAGCAGGACCGCTTGCAGTCAGCAGCTGGGAGTGACTGGAGCCCAGTTACAGGGCTCTTTCTGAATCCACAGAAGGACCAAGTTTGGCGGGCTTAGCTGCAGGGGCTCCTGGACAAGGCCAAGGCGGGCTGGAATCAGTGCAGAGTCCATTTCAAGTTCCACACTTGGGACTAGGCTGTGTCCCTGTTACCTGCGGCACAGGTGGGCATGACCTCTCCCAGATCCTTTGATATATGGTGCTAGTAATGGTACGATGGCCACGCAGGGCTATAGCCTAGCCCTCAGGGGTACAGGATTGTTATTGTTGCTTTTCTTTTAGCTGGCAGGTCACTGAACTGGACGCAAAATAGAAACTGCGTTGTTGTGAGCTAACTCACATGTCTGCCAAGTTCTCACAACATCCTACTACTGCTTTCTTGGCTTGGTCTCCTCTGCATCTCCCGTGAGCTGGTTAATTTCGGCATGTTTCATTCAGCACTTCGGAGGAAAGGAAGACATAGTAGGAAAAAGTTGTTTAAATGTGGACACTTCTTTAACTTAGAATAGTATGCAGGCACAACACATTGTGGTGTTTTCTGTTTTCTTACTAGTTTAACTTTCTGTATTTGAAACGTATAGCTTATATTACATACGGCAAACCTAGTTTGTTTGTTTGTTTGTTTTTTGCTGGTTGTTGTTCAGCTCTGTGTGTTTTGACAAATGCATAGGGCTTTTATAACTACCACAACAATCAAGATTCAGAGGTTATATCACTTCCCCACAGACTCCCTTGTTTTACCCATTTGTATTCAAACTCCTCCTCTCTACCCCACCCCCTCTGTTCCTTGAGGTCCACATTCCCCTTTGGTGGAGCAGAATGAGAGAGCTTCTCATAACTTTTTGTGAGTGCCTGGTAAGCAGACATGAATTTACACTGTTTTTGTGTCCACGATAGGAGTTTCTGGTGCAAAATAAAACCCACGAAACTCACTGCCTATTTTTTTTTTTTTCTGTATTTTCAGTTCTCATTTCCTTCTCAAGTCTGCCTCCAACCATTTACTTTTGAGAATTCTCAGATAGTTGTTGAATGTATTATATCCAGGGTTTTTATTGCATTCATTGGGAAAAGCAGTACTCCACCATAACTGGCTAGATAGTTGAAGTCAGTCGTTTTTCTAAACATTGTTTTATCACCTGAGTCAATGATCCACTTTTTCTTTATTTAAAAATTATTTTATTGAGACAATAATTGACCTATAATATTATATTTGTTTCAGGTATAGAACATAATGATCCAATATTTATATGTATTGCAAAATGCTCACCACATTAATGAATTCACTTTTCAGTTTTTTCTTTCCTCTTTTTTCCCCTCTTTGCATCAGAATCTTTGTATGTTTTTATCATAGCACATTTGTTCCACAGTGTTACCTAAGAATTCCTATTTTTGATATTGATGTAAGTAAAACTATATTGCTTCCAAGTAGGGATTCACTTGCAATTAAACAAAATAGTTTATTAATTTCGGATTTAAGCTTATCAGTAAAACAAGAGCTTGCTTCATTGGTTACCTTTGATGGTAGTCTCCTGATATTCTTGAAGTTTATACATCTATTTCTCTTAGTTTTAACCTGCATGTCAGAGCGTCTTTTGATAGTTTTTAAAATAATGTTTAATTTATTGTTTAAAAACTACCATATTATATCTTGATGTCATTTGGTAACATACAGGGCTTTTATATAGCTAAGTCTTTAGAAATTGCTGTTCAGAATGCTATGGTGTTCTCAATGTTGCAATGTCTTTTCAGACATAGTAGTCATAGTATCTTAAAATATTCTCTATGTATTTACTGTTCCACTATGTGGGCATCCCTATGGGACTAAATCTTTAGCCACATAATCTAAAATGGTATGTAAGTAGCTGCCAATTGTTCTTTGCACATGAAAGTTATATTTGTCCCAGTGTCCTAAAAACAAACATAAATTAAGCAACCATTTAGTTTCTAGAGTGCGGTATTCTGTTTCAAACTGTTTCTTGCTTTGATCATTAGGTATTCTTTATTTCAGGTGTTTATTTTATTCATTAATTTAGTAAACCTTTATCGAGTGACACTAATGTAGCTCTGATTCTACTGACAGTGAGTGAATAGAAAATTATCTTTGCCTTTGGGTAATTAACAATTTTGTAATGTATAGAAATTAAATTTAAGAAGCGCCTGGGTAACTCAGTCGGTTAACCATCCAACTTCGGCTCAAGTCATGATCTCACAGTTCATGCGTTTGAGCCCCACTTCAGGCTCTGCTGGTAGCTCAGAGCCTGGAGCCTGCTTGGGAATCTGTCACCCCCTCACTGTGCCCCTCCCCCACTCGTGCTGTGTCTTTCAGTCTCTCAAAAAATAAACGTTAAAAAATTAAATTTAATTTAAAAAAGAAATTTAAAACCCATAAGGAAGAGAATACACATTCTTCTCTAGTGGATGTGTAACATTTTCCAAGACAGATAACATGTTAGGCTACAAAACAAGTCTTAATAAATTTAAGAGGATTGAAATCATATCAAGCAGCTTTTCCACCCACAGTGGTATGAAACTTGGAATTAATTAGTTACATGAAGAAAACTGGAAGATTCACAAATACATGGAAATTAAACAACATACTGCTGAACAACCAGTGGCTCAAAGAAGAAATCAAAAGAGAAATAAAAGAAATACTTTCAGACAAATGAACATGGAAGTGTAACATACCAAAATTTGGGGGATGTGACAAAAGCAATTCTAAAGGAGAGTTCATAGTGATAAATGCCTCCCTGAAGACATGAGACAAGTCTCAAACAACCTCACTTTACCTAATGGACCTAGAAAAAGAACAAACAAAACCAAAGTTAATAGAAGGAAGGAAGGGACAAAGATTAGAGCAGAAATAAATGAAATAGAGACTGTAAAGACAGTAGAAAAGATCAATGTTTCGAGCTGGTTCTTTAAAAAGATAACAAAATTGACAAACTTTTAGGCTCAGAAAGAAGAAAAAAGAGAGGACTCAAATAAGTAAAATAGGATATGAAAGAGATATTACAACTGATACCACAGAAATATAAAGGATCATAAGAAATTATTATAAATAGTTATATGCTAACAAATTGGACAACCTCAAAGAAATGGATGAATTCCTAGAAACACAACCTACCAAGACTGTCTCTTGGTGAAATGGAATATCTGAACATTCCAATTACTATTAAGGAGATTGAATCAGTAATCAAACACCTCCCAATAAACAACAGTCAGGGCCAGATGGCACCACTGGTGAAGTCTACCAGACATTCAAAGAATTAATGGCAGTCTTTCTCAAAGTCTTCCAAAAAGTAGAAGGGGAAGGAATTCTTCCAGACTCATTTTATAAGGCCAGAATTACCCTGATACCAAACCCAGACAAGGATGTCACAAGAAAACTCCAGGCCAGTATCCCTGATAAGTATGGGTCAAAATCCTCAACAGAACATTAGCAAACCAGCTCAACAATACATAGAAAGGATCGTGTACCATGATCAAGTGGGATTTCTTCCAGGGATGCAAGTATGGTTCAACAAATTGTGACACACTGTATTAACAGAGAGAAGGATAAAAATCATACAATCATCTCAATAGATGCAGATAAGGCATTTGACATAATTCAATATCCACTTCTGTAAAAACTGTCAACAAAACACATAGAGAAGAACTGTACTTCAATATAATAAAGGTCATACATGACAAGCCCACAGCTAACATCATAGCCAACAATGAAAAGGGAGAAGTTTTTCCTCTAAGATCAGGAATAAGACAAGGATAGTTATTCACCACTTTTATTCAACATAATACTGGAACTCCTAGCCATAATAGTCAGGCAAGACAAATAAATAAAAGGTATCCAAATTGGAAAGGAAGAAGTAAAATTTCCACTATTTACACAGGGCACAATATTTATAGAAAACCCTAAAGACTCATGAAAAAACTATTAAAATTCATAAGCAAATTCAGTAAAGTTGTAAATCAACAAATTCAGTATGAATATAAAATTAAAAAACAAAAATCTGTTATTTTTCTGTAGGCTAATAATGAATTATCAAAAAGAAATTAAGAAAATCTCATTTACAATTGCATCAAAAGGACTAACAAATTTCTAGGAATAAATGTAACCAAGGAGATGAAACACCTGTATAGTGAAAACTACAGGACATTAAGGAAAGAAATTGAAGAAGACACAAATAAATGGAAAACTATTCTGTGCTCAGAGTTTAGAAGAACTTGTATTGTTAAAATGTTCATACTACCCAAATCAGTCTACAGATTCAACTCAATTCCTATCAAAATTCCAATGACCTTTTTAATAAAACTAGAACAAACAGTCCTAAAATTTATATGGAACCACAAAGGACCTCGAATAGCCAAAGCAGTCATAATAAAGAAGAACAAAACCTGAGGCATCACACTCTTATTTCAACCCATATTAAAAAGCTATAGTAAACCAAACAGTATGGTATTGGAATAAAAACAGACACATAGATCAATGGAATGGAATAGAGATCCCAAAAATAAGCCCATGCATATATATAGTTTAGTTTTCAGCAAAGTATTTCAACATGAATATACAATGGGAAACAATAGTCTATTCTAAATGGTGTTGGGATAATTGGACTGTCACATGCAAAAGAATGAAACTGAACCACTCTCTTACACCATAAACAAAAATGAACTCAAAATGGATTGAAAGACCTGAACATAGCACCTGAAACCATATAACTCCTAGAAGAAAACATAGGTAGTAATCTTCTTGACATAGGTCTTTGTGATGATGTTTGGAATCTGACACCAAAAGCTAAAGCAAAATTAAAGAATGGGACTACATGAAACTATATGAAGCTTCCACACAGCAGAGGGAACCATCAACAAAATGAAGAGGCATCCTACTGAATGGGAGAAAATATTTGGAAATCATATATTTGACAAAGGATTGATACCCAAAATATATTAAGAATTCAGATAGTTCAAAAGGAAAAAAAAATTTGATTAAAAGATAAGCAGAAGATCTGAATAGACATTTCCAAAGAAGACATGCCAACAGGTACATGAAAAGGTGTTCTACGTCACTACTCATCACGAACATACAGATCAAACCACAATGAGACATTCACACCTGCTAGAATGGCTGTTATCAGAAAGACAAGAAATAACAGGTGTTGTGAAGGAAATGGAAAAAGGGAACTCTTGTGCAGTCTCAGCGGGATTACAGATTGGTACAGCGACTATGGAAAACTGTGGAAATTTCTCAAAAAAAACCTAAAACTAAAACGACCATATGATCCAGCAATTCCACCTCTTGGTATCATCATAAGAAAAGAAAACACTAACTCAAAAGATGTATGTGTCCCATGTTCATTTGCAGCACTATTTACAATAGCCGAGGTATGGAATAACCTAAGTGTCCATCGATGGGTACATGGACAAAGAAATTGTGATGTATATACACAATGGAGTATTACTCAGCCATATAAAAGAATGAAATCTTGCCATTTGTGACTGTATGGGTGGACCTAGAGGGTATTATGCTAGGTGAAGTAAGTCAGACAAAGACACATACCATGTGATCTCTCGTGTATATGGAATCCAAAACCAAAACCAAAAATATAAATGCAAGCTCATAGATACAGAGAAACAGGATGGTGGGGAGAGCACAGATGGGGAGAAACTGGTATGCTATTTTGTTTTTGTTTGTAGTTCGAATAAATTGAGAAAAATATTATGATAGCTGGTAATGCTAACACGCACAGAGAGCGATGGGGGTTTTGACAAGCAGTATCCAGCTTGAAGTTCTCCATGTATTTGTCTATGTAGAAATATATGTTAAATCTTGTACAGGATTCAGCATATATTTATCATATTGAGGAAAGTCAGCCTCAGACTAGGTGTCGTAAACTGTTACCCAGATGCATAGAGGTAGCATAGGAGCATGTTTTATTTCACCTGGACTATATTTTTAAAGATGTGAAGGTAATTGCCCACATTTCAAAGTTAGACTTCTTTTACATACCAACCGGATTTCTGGCTTCTCATGAAATGCTGAAATTGATACGTTACACAGCGTATGCCTTGAAGTCAGCATGGAAGTCTCTGCTCTACTGAGAGCTGTTTCCACCTGGAGATTCTGCACGGGCTGGTTTTCACCAGACCAGCTTCATTGACTTAACCGGGAAAGTATTCAGTATGGAGGGAGTTATGCAGCATAGTGTACCCATATTTCTCATATTCCTCCCCAATTCTGGTTTTTAAGAACTCTAATTTTAGAAGAAAATTAGGTCATTCTTACAGAAATTTTAGTTTCTCTCCAAAGCTGTGGGAACAGTTGTTAAGTATGTCACAGAAATTCATAGACAGAGATAATAAAGCAGGTTGTTTCCTAGGCAGTTTACTTTTTTTTTTTTTTTTTTTTACCCATGTAACTTGGCTCTGGTAATGGAAGAGTGATCTATCAAAGGTCATGCAAAAATTTTGGAAGCAACAGGAAGCATTTAGATTCTTGCTCCTGCCCGTTTAGAAGAGAATGAGAGGATTCTATTATCACAGCTCTGTTGTGCTGTGTCTCCTGTCAGAAAGCACCTTGAACTACTAGGACAGTGAGCTAGGACTTCAGCAGCTAAATTATTCTTTTTTCTGCAACTGAAATCGAAAACTTAGTGAAACTTAATCTAAAACTTAAAGGGCAAGAAAACTGTGGAAGTTCAATATCATTGCCGGTATCCCGTGACATTTTTTAGTGTCTCCTCTGAACTCTTACACATAAAAGAGTAGGTACACAGCTGACATCTGTTCAGGCTATCTAACAATTCTCCAGTTACACCAGTATTCTAAGTCATGACAGGGGCTTAAAAATCCAGATTCTCCTTAAGTATAGAGTCAGTGTCAGTTGTCAAGGTGTCTAATAATTATTCGCAAAACATAAGAAAGTTCAGAATATTCGTCCATACTCTCCAAAGGATTCTTTTTAGGAGGGCTAGGGTGCGGCTGAAGAGTTTGTATTTTTAATAAACACCCAAGACACTGGATGTTGTATGGAAGCCAATTTGACAATAAATTACATTTAAAAAAAGTAAATAAATGAAACAAAATCCCTGAAGAAAAACAAATAAATAAGCACCTAAGATCTTTGTAATGCAAGTAGTTCAAGAGCCAGACTTGAGAAACCAGTCTATATAGGCTGGTGGTTTGTAACTGGGTCTGGGCGACAAAATTGCCAGTGTTTCTTAAAGAGTAAAAACATGATCTGAACTAATTTTAGAGAACTTTTAGGTGGACAAGATGAGGCTACTCTCTAAAACTGTTAGGTAACAATACCTAAGTTTGTAGCTTAATGAATTTGTTTTTTCTTTCTAAATGTTTATCTTTTCCTTTAAAAACAGATCTCCTTAAGATACCATAAAATTGTTTCAATAAAGCTAATGTTACTCAAAGCATGCATGTGTGTGCTTACCTAATTTTGCTGGATCTTGTTTATTAAAGTCAGTAAAATCATTCAAGGAACAAGTTTGATGAATAGGGTGGTTGACTATATCACCTGTCCCAAGGCATTTAGCAGTAGTTCTCAATTTGAAGTTCACACGAAAGCCATCTTCCTGGCTTTAAAAACAACAACAACAATACCCACAACTACCAGACCCTACTCCATATGTGCTTAATACAAAATTCTGGGGGTGGGGTGCCTTGGTGACTCAGTTGTTTAAGCGTCCGACTCATGATCTCAGCTCAGGTTAGGAGCTCAGTTTGTGAGTTTAAGCCCCAAATTGGGCTCCGTGCTGATGGTGTGGAGGCTACTTGGGATTCATTCTCTCCTTCTCTCTACCCCTCCCCTACGTGTGCACTCGCTCTCTTGCTCGCTCTCTCTCTCTCTCTCTCTCTCTCTCTCAAAATAAATAAAACTTAAAAAAAAATTCTGGGACTGAGTACCCCTAAAAAAAAAGCACTCCAGCTGACTCTGATGAGCAGCTCTGGGTCTGAGACACTATATTTTAATTTATTGTTTTAATTAATTTATTTTTAAGTTAGGTAACATACAGTGTAATCTTGGATTCAGGAGTAGAACCTAGTGATTCATCTCTTACATGTGACACCCAGTGCTCATCCCAACAAGTGCCCTCCTTAATGCCCATCACCCATTTAACCCACCCCACCCACCCCCTCCAGCAACCCTCAGTTTGCTCCCTGTATTTAAGAGTCTGTTATGGTTTGCCTCCCTGTTTTTATCTTACTTTTCCTTCCCTTCCCCTGTGTTCATCTGTTGAGTTTCTCAAATTCCACACATGGGTGAAATCATAAAGTATCTGTCTTTCTCTGATGACTTATGTCACTTAGCATAATACCCTCCGGTTCCATCCATGTTGTTGTAAATGGCAAGATTTCATTATTTTTCGTCACCTAGCAGTATTCTACATCTTCTTTGTCCATTCATCATTTGATGAATATTTGGGCTCTTTCCATAATTTGGCTATTGATTATAGCGCTGCTATAAACATTGTGCCCCATGAGTCACTGTATTTTAAAGTACAGTAAAATCTTGGATTAGAAGTAACTTGTTTTGCAAGTATTCGGCAAAATGAGCAAACATTTCTAATAAATTTTAACTTGATAAACAAGCAATGTCTTAAAATAGTGGTTGGTACATGATGCTGAATGTCACATGATCAGAATTGAACCAATAGTTCTTCTCTCTCTCTCTCTCTCTCTCTCTCTCTGTCTCTCTCTCTCTCTCTCTCTCAGATTGTGGGTGATCATCTGGCATGCTCGGATGCTCAGTCTTAGGCCACAGTGTTTGGCAGAAATCAGTGATTTTTCAGAACGTTGGTAGGTGCCCACAACGGGCACTAGGGTATGTTTTGTCACTTTAAAGCACCTATGGACAGTCCTTTGATTCTCCTTAGGAATGCTTTGCTTCATTGTACGTTAGGCTGCCTGCAGATACAGACCCTTCCCTCTGCTGCCTTATTGCCAGTTACATTCAATTCAATACCTGACAAGAGTTTTTTAATAAAATGCTGTAGTCAACATCCAAGCATATACAATGGCCCCCATGCAGAAAACGATTCCATTGAGCCAATAGATAGCAGTGATTCCATTAGTGATAGTGAAAGATCTCTTACACAGTAACCATCCTCTCTCTTATCTCCTCACACCCACCAGGAAGGTTTTCAAAGGTAAGTGCAGGTCTATTTGTTTATTTTTCTTTATATTTTGTATTTTCTTGATTATTTGGTATTATATTACAGTATTGTAATCATTTTTATATGAATATTTTTGGGTTGTGGAAGGAATCATCTGAGTTTCCATTATTTCTTACTGGGAAATTCACTTTGGTATACAAGTGCTTTGGATCACAACATGTTTCGAAACGAATTATGCTCACAAATCAAGGTTTTACTGTATCTGTGTATGAGTTGACCTCTTTTACAGAGCTCCTTAAAGATGTATCTTGTAGACCTAGGCCTCCTACTATTTAAAAATGGTTGGTGAAAATTAAATGGAGTAATACTGACTTTGTATTTAACAAGTGATTGTAATAGTTCATATGAATAACACATACACATCTACACACATAATGCCATTTTCTTCATTTTAGAGGCATTTAGAAATAATAGAGGGGCACCTGAGTGGCTCAGTCAGTTGGGCGTCCAACTTTGGTTCAGGTCATGATCTTACCGTTCGTGGGTTCGAGCCCTGTGTTGGGCTGTATGATGACAGCTCAGAGCCTGGAGCCTGCTTCACATTCTGTGTCTCCCTCTCTCTCTCTGCCCCTCCCCTCAGGTTCTGTCTCTCTCTCTCAAAAATAAATAAACATTAAAAAATAATTAAAAAAGGAAATAATAGGGGGCAATTATGGATATAAATACAATTTTAATAATCAAGTTTATACTTGTATAGTAATATTGCAATCAGAAGGATTATTCATTTAATCCATCATTTAATCTCTGTGGACCATATATCCACTTCAAAATATTGACAGCTTCTCCCAAGAGACATTGCTTGTTTCAGTTAGGAATTTCTGAAACCCATCTTGGATCTGTTTATATTTTCAGCATTTTACCTTGTGTAAGGTTACAAGTTACACAAGGGTGATTCCTAGTGTATTTTGTACTACCCCTTCTATCCTAAAGGATTTCTTAAAATGTCAGTTTGCATGCCGTCCTAGGCCACACAGAATTTTGTTTTTCTCTTTTCTTTTGTGGACCATTTTGAGATAACTTCTCTTGGCATAAGGATATCAGGACTGAATATAGGACCTTAAAGCAGATCACCTGTGTTTCTGACAAGTTTTATGTGGTATACTTTGATTCTTCTTTTAAATGCCTTTCTTATTCAGTCAATGCAGAGTTTTGTCGAACATCCTCTGTGTTCACATGGACACTAGCGCTAATAATGACAGAGAGTTTGGGGATCATTTTGGCAGCCGCTATATATTGTTTCATTTGGGAAATGCCACAGTAAGATTGCCACAGTTGGGAAGTGTCTCCTTAAATCTCTTCTTTCGTTGCCAGTTTCTTTGACCTGTTTTCTTGTCTGAGACCTTTACTGTCTCATCCTCTCCCTGATTCTTACTCAGTGGTATTTTAGCCAGACCCACCTTCCGGTCTACACGATTTCCTCCACTCCGTTCCACTTGTTTGCTTGTATATGGCTTAGGTCCCACTTGGTAGTTCCTCACTGGAGCCCTGCGGGAGGATTATAGGATACGTTAAAGAACAAAAATATATAGTTTAAAATCTGTATACGGCTTTTGGTTTTATTAAATAACAAGTTAGAATATTGAAACCATAGGGTTTCACAGTTGAATTTTAAGCTTATTTTAAGTTGTGTAGGTTTGAACCAAATGAAATCTCCCATTTTTACAGATCACGAATGGTTGAATCCTGGCAATTTTATATGATTCAGTCCAGTACAGTTGAGAAATTGTCACTAGAGAGAGGGTCTTCGAAAGTCTTAATTTCCTTATTTTGTAAAATGACAGTGCTAATATTTACAGTGGTTTTAGAGGGCCATAAAAATGAGATTGAAACGTATGTAAAGACTTAGTGAGTGAAGTTCCTGGGGTATAGCATCCTTTCTCTAAGTTACAGTAATGCTGGTACTAAGTGGTGCCTATTGTGATTAATCCTGGTAAGGTTTAAGAGGACTATTTACTGGCTTGATTTAGATTGGAAAGTGAATTGAAACACCCTTTCACATTTGCCAGAGACGTGCCAGCCTTTTCATGTCCTCACCTTCCCTCTCCCCCAACTCCCCGGGTTGAACTGCATTCTCCTATCTGAAGTAGGTAGAGATTTGTGCCAACCTGAGATTGTGTGATGAGTTGCTCTTAAATGATGATCTTTCAACATCAGAGCTGTGATAGCTTGCGATGGCCGTACAGCCACGTCCAGTTTTCTATTCATTCAGGGTTAATTATCAGAAGAATCTCTTCATTTCATGCTTAGAATGTAGTTACCCATCATTCCACTTCAAAAATCCTACTGGATTTTCCCTGTGTTAATCTACGGGCAGCTCGTAAACTAGTCAATCTGTTGTACAGTTTTCACATCAGAAACAGTACAGGGTTGGCCAAATAATCTTTAATATGAAAACTGATAAGTTTATGTGTGTGAAGAGTGATTGCTTAAATCTCTCCCATGGATTAGCATGGCTGAGTCATTCATCTCCACCCCACCCGTCCGCCTGCCTTCTTACTTCTAATGCTTTTTAATTTGGCATTTTATCTCCCTGGTAGAAGGAGCTCATGTAAAGCCTTGTTCAAGCCTCGTCTCCACTTCTGTGAGGCTGTCACTTATGCCAGCTCAGTAATGGTTTCTGAGTATGTTTCACATAAGAGAGACACACAAGCCAAGAAACAGACTCATAACCACAGAGAACGAACTGATGGCTACGGGACGGGAGGTGAGTAGGTGGGTGGGTGAAACAGGTGATGGGGGTTAAGGAAGCCACTTGTGCTGAGCCCTGGGTGTTGTACGGAAGTGTTGAATCACTGTATTGTACACCTGAAACTAATATTACACGGTCTGTGAACTGACCGGAATTTAAATGAACACTTAAAAAAAATAAAATAGTGATCCAGTTTCCTGCGCAGAATTTCAATTGTAAGGGGTTATCAAAATAGGACAAACCAATATAATTTGTGATTGCATAAAATAAAGGAAGTAGCGGTACCACGGGGACCTAATGAATCACAGAATGGAAACAGTCTTCTAGCTAGCTAAACATTCAGACTTTGCGCTAAGTCAAAGCATGTACGTGTAATGCAGCAAACTGGAACACACTCTGTGTTTACATGAATGGGATAAAGGATTTCACAAATAACCATCTGGGGGAAAAGAAAAATCTCAGCCTATTTTGTCTTTTCCTACTGTGGAGTAAATCAAGCACCACATATTGATTATAAATAGATTGAAAACGCACCTGCTTTGTGGAAAACACCAGTGCATAAATACACACATTAAAGAATAAGATACAGAACATTATGTGTCACTAAAAAGCGATTACTTTTGGGGCGCCTGGGTGGCTCAGTCGGTTAAGCGTCCGACTTCGGCTCAGGTCACGATCTCGCGGTCCGTGAGTTCGAGCCCCACGTCAGGCTCTGGGCTGATGGCTCGGAGCCTGGAGCCTGCTAATGATTCTGTGTCTCCCTCTCTCTCTGCCCCTTCCCGTTCATGCTCTGTCTCTCTCTCTGTCCCAAAAATAAATAAAACGTTAAAAAAAATTAAAAAAAAAAGCGATTACTTTTTTTGACTTTTGCTTAGAACTTCCTTACCAATCTCTTTGGAAAATTTATTAATTGTTTTCAACGGCATTTGTGTCTTAATGGATTGATCTTAAGAGTTTCTACTTAGTCTTATTTCTTTCTCATGTATTACTGCTTCAGGCCTCGAGAAATACTATTTTTATCTCCCTTTTGAAAAATAGTAAGTTTGTACTGCAGTTGACAGATACTTAATTTTTAATCCGTGACACAAAATGGACATATTCCAAGCAGAATGTCTCTTCAGCTACATTTTCCCCCCCAAAGGCCCTGGGTAGTTTGCTACAGCCATAACCTAAAGGGCCAACCAGGAAGGAATTTCCAAGCCTTTCCCCTCTCTTAGCATGTCTTTTTCATTCATTCATTCATTCATTCATCCATCCTGCTGTACTGCATCCCATTCACAGTCAATTATTCAACTTGTCTAGGTAAGAGAGTCTCAGAGTATAAAGTGTTTGCAGTTCCAGGAAGTTACAAGTAGTGTCTCATGTTCCTTGGTTTTCCTAGCATGGGTAAAAAAAAAAACACTAACTTCCCACCTTTCCGCATGTGTCAGGGCTTTTCCTTTAGGGGTCTTCATTTTCTTCCTGTTGGTCTGCTAGAATGCCGTCACTTGACTTAAACTAAGCTCCACTAGCTTCTTGGATCCTGTGCCAAGCTTGGATTTCTGACCTGTGCTGAAATTTCAACCAGAGCCGAAGCTTCTTATAAATGCTTCATGCACGCTTTCCAAGAATGTCAGATTTACCAAAGAGATGCAAACCTTTCATAAAATTCCCACTCTCTGGATTCAGTTACATCACTGAATTAAAATAGGGAGAGATTTGTGTTGATTGGAAATTGTATGGCTGAACTGATACTATAATGCCATCAGTAACATTCTTTTCATAATATTTTGAGTGAAATTTAAAAACTATCATGATCTCTGATGACTGTATAACTACTTTTATTTCTCTGTTCACTCAAAGTTAAATGTCAAGACAATCTGTTTTATTACCGAATATAATTATCTACCACTCCATTTGAAAGTCATATTGGAAAGGCTCCTGGGTAGTCAGTTGGTTAAGCATCTGACTCTTGATTTCAGCTCAGGTTATGATCTCACAGTTTGTGGGTTTGAGCTCTGCATCGGGCTCTCTACTCACACTTTGCAGAACCTGCTTGGGATTCTCTGCCCATCCCCTGCTTGTTCTTGCTCGCTCTCTCTCTCTCTCTCTCTCTCTCTCTCAAAATAAATAAATGAACTGTGAAAAAATGAAAATCATACTGGATTTCCACTATATGACTCTGTCAGGCAAGTACAAGGCTAGTCTGTTGAATTATGTTTTCATATGCAAATCTGTTTTGAGCTTTTCTAATAGTCTCTAATTATGAAAATCAATAAAAAATAAACATATGCTTAAAGAGGGATTGTCCACTCTCCTATCTGGATTAGAGGTATTGGGTTCTTCCTCCCTTTCCCTCTGTTCTTACCTTTAATGCCTTTTAATTTGGCAAATGTCTCCCAAGTACTCAGTCATCGAATTTTGTCTTCCCTATATCTGATTCAAGTGATTTTTTTTTTTTGAGAGAGAGAGAGAGAGAGAGAGAGAGAGAGAGAGAGAGAATGTGCACATGCGCACAAGCTGGGGAGGGGCAGAGGGAGAGGGAGAGAGAATCTTAAGCAGGCTCCACATCCAGGGGAGCCCTGCGCAAGGCTTGATCCCACAACGCTGGGATGGTAACCTGAGCCACAATCAAGAGTGGGGTGCTTAACCACCTAAGCCACCCAGGTGCCCCGGGATCAAGTGATTGTTTTTAAACCCCTGTTCTCCAGTACCATTTTCTAAAATCTCTGGCACTCTGTTATGTGTACATAACTCTGTATCTTCTTTCCCCAGTGTTGCTGTTACTCTTGATTCACGTGCAGATTACACAGAAAAAAAAAGATAGTAAATGTCTACTATGTGCCATTCTCCTAATGAATATACATATATTATTTTATTGTCCATATACAGACCATTTTTGAGGTTAAAAAAATAACTATTATTTCAGTGTAGCTTTGTAACTTACAAAAATTTAACCCAGTTTAACATTGCTTTGTTTTACATAGGTATAATATACACATATGTTAGACTATATATATATGACATAGTTAGAAGCTTTTATTTCTCAGATCTCAGTATATATTATTCTGGACTTGAGGAATATATAACAAATAAGTCTCTGTAAAAATATTTGTCGGGCGTCTGGGTGGCTCAGTTAAGTATCCGACTTCGGCTCATGTCCTGATATCACAATTCGTGAGTTCCAGCCCTGCGTCAGGCTCTGGGCTCACAGCTCAGAGCCCGGAGCCTGCTTCCGAATCTGTGTCTCCCTCTCCCTGCTCACGCTCTTTCTCCCTCTCTCTCTCAAAAAAAAAAAAAAAAAATTAACAAAAATATTTGTTAGCCTTCAGGTGTCTACATCTACCCTGTTTTCTTAGGAGTATTATTTTACTAATTTTGATAGGGAACATTTGTTCATGCTGAGGATTTCAAATACTTCTAGTCATTTTCCTATCTCTTATTGAATTTATAAGTCACATTCTTAATGTATTAACTATCCCTAGATCCTTCTCTAGAGTAAGTTATTTTGAACTTCTAAGGGATGTATATAATCTGAAATTCAACTGATACTATTTATATTTGAAACAATGATATAAAATTTACCTCAAATTTTTGAAGTGAATGAAAAGAGAAGTCAGTTCCCTTAAATAAATGCGTCCATTAGAAAAGGCTTAAGAAAACATCTTAAGAACGCTTTGAGACTAATTTTTAAAATGTTTTATCAGTAAGATGTTACTGACTTTGCATTTTTAATCCAGCTAAGAATCTGGCAGTAAGCAATAAAAAGCAGTAGATAGTATAAAACACATGCTCAGTACTCAAAGTCTTTAATCTCAAAGTTTGTGTATCTGTTTTTCTTTTGTGCAATAGACTAGAAGAGGCAGATCAGTGAGGACCGAGGCAGTTACAAAGGCAGGCACTGATAAGCATCAAGGAGTTGTAAGAGTGTGGAAGCCAAGAGAAAATAATTGCTTATAAAAACGTAAACATACAAAATTATAGGTATCTAGTTGGTCTAAGAGTAAAATTTGGAAAGTATGCTGCAGAAAGTGTATATTGTAATATCTAAAGTCTCCTAATAAAATTCTTTGGTCCTGGAGAGCATCAATCTTCTCTATAACAAAGTATGATGATTGATATTCACAGTGGAGGTTTAAAACCATTAGAAAAGTTGTTACATTCAGGGTACTCTTTAGGAGATGAAGACAGTGTGTGATTCACTTAGATGTCTCTCAGTAATAAATGTTAATCTTTTTTAAATGTATATACTGTGTATACAATATAGCATACTATATAAAAAACTAAAAACTTTCCCCCAAAAACTTTATGTCAAGTTTGCCCCCTTGATTGGGCAAATGTCCGTAAGAAAACAAAAATATTTTATTTTCTAACTTTGAATCTATGAACACTGACAGAATGAGCATCTCTGATAGCAATCATCTTACTTCATATTTATAATAAATCTAGAGAGTTAGAAGATACTGTCTTCATTTTATAGGCTTGGAAACTAAAGAGCAGAAAGACTAAGCAACTTTCACAAAGTCACATACCTCATAAGTAGTAGATGTGGAATGTAAGTAATTTCTTCTCTAGAGAGTTTA
This sequence comes from Prionailurus viverrinus, assembly GCF_022837055.1. Classification (NCBI taxonomy): domain Eukaryota; kingdom Metazoa; phylum Chordata; class Mammalia; order Carnivora; family Felidae; genus Prionailurus; species Prionailurus viverrinus. The sequence continues at coordinate 42,992,175 of NC_062565.1, read as the reverse complement.
GGGAATCTTTAGGATAATGAAAGAAAGTACTGATTCGTTTATGGTTATGAATGGATACTTGTCTGACTGAACTTACTCTGTATCTCTAAGGTCCTTCCTAATTTTGAGTATTCTGTGCTTTTCTGAGGTGAAGAGTATTGTTTTCAGAATAGGATTTATATTTTATAAAGGGTCTGTGAACAAAAAGAGATATTTGAAAAAGAGAGGCTCCAAGAAAGATAAGCAGAATCTTTTTTGGTGTGAAATATACAAATTCAGTATCAACTTTCTGATAAGGACTTAGTCATGCTTCAAGTTTATAAAGAGAAAACATTCCTCAATGTGAGAAATGGTCTTAACAGCCCGCAAAACATTTTAGGCATAGTTAGTAATTTTATAAAATTAAAAAGGCATCATTTGATAGATCTCTGGACAAAGGTAATTAAGTGTAAAAGAAAGGTTTAAGCATACTTAAAATCAAGATCTATAAAACATGAGCTTTTCTAGAAATTACCATATAGCTGCTTGCGTTGGGTATAATAGGCTTCAAGAAGGAAAGTTCTAGGAAAGCCTCTTTCATTGAGGACTGAAGTTGCTCCTTGAAGTTTCCCCTCAAAGTCTGATTTGTTAAGATCACTGGACTTCAAATAAGGTTTGATGGTAATAAGAAAATTAAAAGACCTTCTAATATCCCTATCAAATTTCTTGTGGTCCACATATACTAAAAAGACTAGTAATTTTATTCAGTCTCTTCTTGTATTAACTTTTACTCCCCTCATAATGCCTCAGCTTTATTCTGTACAATCGTATTGTCTGTGACAGGGTGAAAAAAATCAAATACTTTTTTTCCTAAATAGGCAAGTGTTGAATTTAATTGATAAGAATAAGATTGCTATGGGTGATTTATGTTTACTAGGAACTTATACTTTTTTGTTTATTTTTCCAATTAAAAGCAAAAGTATTAATTCTTTTTTTCAAAATAAGTTTGGCATTTTCTAACATGTTGAGTATAAAATGAAGCCACTGCATTTTCATATAAATCAGAGATCGGGTGGTGTTATAGTTCATATTTTCAAATGTCTCTCTTGCAGAAATAAAATACTGGAAATAGAGGGGGTTTTCCTACCATATCTAATTTATTTGTTCTCTTTTTATGCTAGTTAGGAAATGAAAGTTTCTTGTAAGCAAGAAAGAAGTTATTTATCTATGTCAGTATTAAAGACTGAATGGCTAGTCTCCCAAAGAGAGAGTGAGAATTAATAAATTATCCTTTTACTTACACTTGAGTCCCGAAACCAATTGTTTCTGCTTTAACTAAGTCTTTATGCTTGGATAATAAGCCACTTAGTAACCATTAATAACTAAAACTGTGTTTAGATTTCAGAATGGATTTGAATGATGTTGTCAGCAGTAGAATTCCGATTTTTAAACATCAGATAAATTACACAGAGTTTGCATTTTATGCCAAGAAACCAAATTTAGGCGTTGGTCTATATGAAATCACCTCTGATCAAGCCATGTGGATTTTCAATTGCAGTATAAACAACCTTTCCTAAATTTGTACTAAAGAAAGGGCTGAAAAAGAAGCTCTGGACTGGATTTTCAAGGTCATTGAATTTCTAGCTGAGAAATGAAATGCTATTCTGTAAATTGCTGAGGGACAGTTTCAGAAAGTGGCAACTTGGGAAAGTGTGCAGAATAACCTGGCTATTGTGTATAAGATAGTGAAAGACTCGAGATGCCATGCTGTAAAGGTTTTTAGAGAAGAGATATTGAAATATTTAGGCAAGAGATATTATCAGCTCTAAGTTGGATGGTAGTAAGTTCAGAACTGCATTTGGTATGTTTAACCAGTAGTCCATTGTAGGTATAAATTAAATCCTGTATCACCAAGAATTATTAAATTCAAAATGATAACAGCAATCATATCCACCATGGCAGCTACCAGTATTTATCTGAGTGCAAAACTGATAGAAGTACTAAGTTGTTATCAGTATATTTAGATATACCAATTTGGCATATTCTCACTGACTAATCATTACTCTAAATGTGACTTTCCTGGTTACTTTTGCAAAACCCATGAGAGCTTTTCGGAAATGCTGGTAGGGGTAGAAGGTTTTTGCAGACAGCATCCTTGGGTTTGAATCCCGGCTTCACAACCTGCCAGTTAGGGAACCTTGAGCATATTTCTTAATCTTGCTCAGTCTGGGTTTACTCGTGTGTAGGAATTTACCCACCTCATAGGCATTATGTAAGATAATGTATATAAATGACCTAGCTCTGATCCACACTATTTGTCAAGGAAAATGTGATTTGATTAATAATAGCCAAAATTTTTAATCATTAATCTATACATTTGGGGTAACACAATGTCAAAGGCAAAGACACGGAAGAGCCAGAAGGAAAGCTTGAATAGACATACGCTGTATATATTTCTGGGACCACTTTCCTGCCTTTGAACGCCACATCATATACAGTGCGATCTCAGTTTCTTTTATCTCTACTTCTCATTCCTGATATGCAAGCATATCGTAACATTAATACATATTAGTTAAGTTATTACACGTGAATTTCCCTCTTCCTTCCTTGTCTGTCACCATCTGACTTTATGTCCCTGAGAGGGAAGCTACACAGAGTGGACTAAACTGCCAGTGTTACATTGCCTCAGTCCTCAAGATTGGAAAGCTTTTCCACAAACTTCGTACCTTCTCATTTTATGACTAGAATTCAAACAGAACTCAGCTATCAGTGAAACAAGAGCACAGCATTGGCCAAAACCATTTATTTCTCTCCAGCAAACCCTTCAATGTTTTCCTAAATGAATTTTGAGTCACAACATTTTGTATTTTAGTGGTGACCACGATATTTAATGTTGTTCCATTTCCACAAATGAACGACTTCCAGAATATCGTATGAAAAATTTCCCAACGTGCTCGAAAAACATACGGAAAGATGAAATACGTAGATAATGAGGTGGAGTGGGAGAGATGGAACATAGAATCAGACACGTGGGTAGGTGAGAGAGTTCAGTGGGTAGAAGAGAGTTCAAGCCCCCAAAATGACGGCTGTGCCAAAATGAGTACAGATGTATTAAGTTATTATTATTGGGCCTAAATTAGGTATTTACTGTGAATGCGCTTTGCAAAATATGAGGAACTGTTTTGATGTTAACGTCTCCTTTTATTATTGCTGGTAATTATCTTTTCAAAACCTATTTAGAAGTCTTTACCTTGAAGAGTCTATACAGAAAGCTTTTTATCTTAAGTAGTGATATAGTTAAAAGATACTACTTTTAGTAAGTTTTTGCATTCATAACCTCTAGGTACCAGAATTTTAGGGAGAGTCAGGCATCCTTCCCAAGTTCATGTATTCTTTTGTGAATTGACCCTTTAAGCATTTTAATTTCTAATCCCTTCGCACTTCTTATTTCTGTTCAGGGCAAAACTGAAAGTTCAGTATCCTTTATTAATCATCCAGCATTATTATTTTGAAAAATAATCCTTTCCAACCAGCTAGAAATATGCAACCTAATACTTCCAGACTTATACCTGTACTTCCCACCATTCTTCAAAACGTCTATTCTTAAAAGTAAATTTCTTTGCTGTGTTTTATGTAGCCGAAGTTAGAAAAGACTTGTAACTTCTAATAATCAGCTTAATCTGATTTAAAACTCTTGATGGTTTTGGAACAAGAATTTTTGTTTGAAAGAAAGATTGGCCTGTTAACTGAATTATGCAATTATAAGTAAATGTGGTCACAGCTGCTTTTGATTTCTTTGTTATACACCTGATTGGAAACAAGTTTTTAAAAATATTTTCCCATTTCTTACACTGACACCTAGTGTTCACTATTCCTGATATTTTAAATATTGAAATTTAGTTATTAATAGCTATGGAACCAAAATTTCATTAAACTTTTTTTTTAGCAGTGCACCTGTTCACAGACCAATTACTCCTGTTTTCAACACCAAGTAAGAATACTTTTTCTAGTTACATAATAACACCATTATGAATCACACTGCTAAGGCTATTTTGAACACAGCAAAACTCAAAGAAGCATAGACTTTTAGAGATGGAAGGAACCTGAGGGAGTTTTTAAAACCAAGAATCTTAAAATCCCAGTGCTTTATTATGTATGTACATAGTTCCTTCAAGTCACAAGTCTAAGTAGATGATTTTGTTTATGTGAGCTTGGCTCCTTGTGATAGAGGACACAAGTCACATTTAGTCACGTAAGCACTGAAGATTTGATCTTACTAGTTGACTGGGAATGAAGCAAGATTGAATTGTTTCTAATTTTTTGTTATTGACGTATAATTCACATAAGGCACTATATTAGTTTCAGGTATATAACATAGTGATTTGATATTTGTATATACTGCAAAATGATTACCTCAATAAGTCTAATTAACATCCATCACCATACATAATTACAATTTATTTTTCATGTGATGAGGACTTTTAAGTCTCTCTTACCAACTTTCAAATATGCAATACAGTATTTTTAACTATAATCACCATGCTGAGAGTCTCTAGTTTTTGAAATGGGTGCCATTATGATATTATATGTTTAATATTTCTTGTGAATTCATAAGGATAATTTAAGTGTGCCAGTATTTCTAGTAATAAAGTTTAAAGATCTAGGTTAAGAATCAGATTATCTACAATTAAGTGAAAATGTGTATATAAGTTGGACAAAATTTATTTGTGAAGTAAGCAGTTGTTAAACCAGAAATCCAGGTGGCCAGTGAACAGAATGAAATAGATTCAGTTTACATTGTTTGCATCTTTCATTAAAGTGGGGAGAGATATTAGTAAGATGAAAATTCTTAACCAAGATAGAACATTTGAGTATTTACAAAATCAATAACAAAGACTAATTTCCAAGTCATTTCAAATAAAATGCTGCAAACCCCAGAGTATTTGAATATCCAAATATATCTTTCAATGGAGTATGAGTTTTTTCACTTTAGCACATTCACTTTGACTTAAAAGTCAAATATTTTAAATGTAAGAGATAGTCATTATTGAATTATATGTATTTCTTGTAATGACATTTTTAGTTAATCTAAGAACTTTGAAAGGAGAACTTTATCTTGGAAGCTGTTATTTTATAATTTATGTAATATCTTTTCCCAAGACAAGCAGAAATATTTTATCACCCTTCTTTTGACCCTTTCAGTAAGTATTTATTTATATTTGCTATTTGACAAGCACTATTTTATATGCAAAAGATAGCTGTCTAATGAGGTCTTAATGCTGTTTTGCTTAACAGAAAAAATAAGACTAAAGAAATGTAGAGAAAGTAGAAAAGAATTTTGATTACCATTTCTTCATTTTTAATTTCTAGTATAGTTCTCAGATGATCCTTTTTTGAGTTGAATTTCAATGTATTTCTGAATTAATGTTTCCAAGATTGTCAAGTTCACTCAAGAATCAACCAGGTTCTTTGAAGAGAGGTACCCAATCTCTTTAATTTTACTTTAGCACATTCAACATAAAAGGTGTGAAAAGAGCTTTCCAAAAATGAGTAATAAACTAGGTAACAGTTAGGAAGTACATAGCTTTTCCTTGGCCTAAATGGCTTAAGACTTTTAATTTGGAATGTCAACATACATTTATGTTCAGTGAAGATTGGAGCAGTAGTAAAAAAAAAATTACATAAATATTGTGATTCTGTGGGTATAAATTCTTGAGAATATTTAATCAAGTATTTAAGTCTTCCTATTATAAGGACAGTAAAATTTCAAATACATTTTTTCCCGGGCACTTAATAAAAATGCATAGATGTTGCATTTTTTTTTTATTTACAAGTTTATTGGATTTCATTTTATTCAAATTCTTTATCTCATTTAGAAGCCTAAATAAATTTAAAGAAATGTGTCACATTTACATATAACTGAATGAAAGTTGATGTGACCTTTTTCCTTTTCTGTTCCAGGTGTAAAAATGGGCCGAGACAGGCAGTTACTTTAGAATAGTGACTGGTTTAATGTTTTATCAGGCCTAAGAGTGAAATATTCTACAACCACTGCAATTTTATATTGCTACCTTTCAGGTAGAACCCTGTTAAAAATAGTAGATAATTGTGTGGATTCTGATAAAAGTAAGATCCTGTCTCCTTAACTACACTGTATATATGAGAGGTACAGTTAGATCAGATGGGATTGTTAGCCACACAGGGGTTCCGTCATTCTGGTTCCATCCAGATTTATTGCTAAATGTGCCAAGAACTGTTTTAGGCATTGGGGCTATAATGATACATAAAGGGCCTGACCTCGTGGAGCTGTTTTGGTGTGTAAAACCATAATAAATAAATGAATAATGCAAGATAAGGAAAGGGAAAGATATACTAGATTACTTCATAGGAGATGATATTTGAGCAAAAACTTAAGTACTGTAGAATGACCATGCATAGATCTAGGGGAGGAGCAGACTGAGGGAGCAGGAAATGTAAAGGCCCTGAGACTGGAAGGTGCTTCTGAAACCCTGAAGAAGTATCAGTGTTTGGAGTGGAGTGGGTTAGGGATCAAGTGATAGGAGGCGAAGTGTAAAAGGGAGGTGGGGGCTAGATTATGTGGTTATTGTATCCCTTTTTCTCTCTGTCATTTTCACTCTGTTTGCACAGGTAAGAAGTTTGTAGAAGCTTTGATTTACATTGACAGATAAATCATGTTAAGGAGTTGAATTTTGTTCTAAGTCTGAAAGGAAACAACTAAATTTTTTAATAGGGGAGTGATTTGTGCTCTGATAAAAGGTTTTGTAAAATTTACCTTTTTTGCATTGATTTGACTTTGAAGCAAAAACACATAAGTTTCAAAAGTATCTTTGTCCAGGGGCGCCTGGGTGGCGCAGTCGGTTAAGCGTCTGACTTCAGCCAGGTCACGATCTCGCGGTCCGTGAGTTCGAGCCCCGCGTCGGGCTCTGGGCTGATGGCTCAGAGCCTGGAGCCTGTTTCCGATTCTGTGTCTCCCTCTCTCTCTGCCCCTCCCCCGTTCATGCTCTGTCTCTCGCTGTCCCAAAATAAATAAACGTTGAAAAAAAAAATTAAAAAAAAAAAAAAGTATCTTTGTCCAGAAGGAAATACTAATTCTTTTTTTTTTTTTTTACCATTCCAGCACTTTGTTTCTTTCTTCCTTCCTTCCTTTCTTTTCCTTTCTTTTTCTTTCTTTCTTTCTTTCTTTCTTTCTTTCTTCTTCCTTTCTTTCTTTCTTTCTTTCTAATATTTATTCACTTTTTGCTTTTTGATAGACAGAGACAGAGTGCAAGCCAGGGAGGGGTTAGAGAGAGAGAGAGAGAGAGAGAGAGAGAGGCACAGAATCTGAAGCAGGCTCCAGGCTCTGAGCTGTCAGCACAGAGCCCGACGCCGGGCTCGAATTCACGGACCGTGAGATCATGACCTGAGCTGAAGTTGGACACTTAACCCACTGAGCCACCCTGGTGCCCCAATCATTCCAGCAATTTCTAAGTGTACAGTAGAATATTTTCAACTACCTGCACGTTGTGTAACAGATCCCCAGAGCCTCCTGAATGATTAAAGTTTTTAAGAAAATACTCTGGCTGCTTTGTGATGATTAGGCTGTAAGAATTTCAGAATAGAAGCACGGAAACTAGTTAAGAGGCTTCTCTAGTGGTTTGTGGTAACTTGCACTGGTGTGCTGGTTGGTAGTGGTGGTAAGCAGCTCTGGCTTTATTTTGAAGGTGGCACCAAATGGAACTTTTGCCGGAGAGGATATTAGATGTGAAGGCGTGGAAGAAACCAAGGGTGACCTTTATAATTTTTATCTGAGCAACGAGACGAAGAGTGGTTTTGAGGCAAAACGCTAGCCTTTAGGTGAATCGTGTTAAGAAGTTGAGAAACCTGTAAGGCATCTGAGTGGAGGAGTCAAAGACAGCAGTCTAGTGTAGGACTGGAATTCATGAGAGAGGTTTGTGCTAAAGATAAAAATTTTGGAGTCATTGGCATAGAAATGGGAGTTAAAGTCGTAAGATAGTATGAGATCACTTAGGACGAGAAGAGAGAAGATGAACGACTGGAGAGTGGCTCCCGGAGGCACTCCAACATTCACAGGTTGGAGGAAAAAACACAGGCAAGGAGATGGTTGATACGAGCCGGGCATGGTGTCCTGGCGGTCAGATCGAGACGGTGTTTCACATCCTGCTGAGAGGTTGATTCAAGGGAGTACAGAGAGTTGATTATTGCGTTTGATAAGATTTGGCAAGAGTAGTTCCAGTTCAGTGATGGGAACAAAAAAACCTTTCAAGGATTAATCACAAGGAGAACTGGAGATAAGAAAGTGAAGGCAAAAATGATAGTCAACCTCTTAAGGAATTTTTGCTCTAAAAGTAGTGTGAACACAGGCCCCGAATTGCTCAGGAAGACCTGGTTTATATGCCCGTTATCCCAGCATAATTATTATCTGTACTTCTTTTCCTGTCAAAAATCTGAGAGAGGATGTGGCATATTGAACCTGATAAGTAGTATTCTAATCAATGTAATAATTTGATCGTTATGCTGTAGGGACTTTAAATTCTGGTAATATGAAGAATTCCAAAAGAACAAAGCAACTGTGCCCCCGTTAAGTTACTTTTGTTGTATATTTCCCATATCTGAACATGACTTACTGATTGTACTGTTACAAGTACAGTAAGACTTTGGTTGCGAGCATAATTCATTCCCGAAACATGCGTGTAATCCAAAGCACTTGTATATCAAAGCGAATTTCCCCATTATAAATAATGGAAACTCAGATGATCCATTCCACAACCCAAAAATATTCATATAAAAACGATTACAGTACTGTGATATAATGAAAAATAATAAAATGAGAAATATAAAGAAAAATGAGTTAACCTGCACTTCCCTTTAAAAACCTTTGTGGCTGCTCTGAGGGAGACAAGAGAGGAGGATTATTGTGCAGGACGACTTTCACGTCACTCACAGAATCACTAACAGAATATCTGTTCGCTTAGTGGAATCTTTTTCTTTTCATGCACCTTTAACAAGGAACCTATCCAATGACACTTACTTCTGCCTCCTTTTGAGGATATTGTGGAAATGTGACACTGCATTGTCCTTAAACAGAGTCACTGCTCTCACTGCTACAGCCTTATTCGGGTGGTGCTTTTCTACAAAATAATGCCCTCTTTCCCACATGTTACACATCTCCCTAATCTCATTTGAAGTGAGGGCTTCCTCCGCCTTTTTTTCCTCCTCCTCTGCAGATGAGATGCAGACATAGACTTCTTATAAAATCTTAAGAGTTTCAGCTACTCGTATACCTTGTTCGCACTTCTCGATGATTCCTTTTTCCACCGTGATCATTTCCTTCTTCTTACAGCCTTTCTTTTCAACCTTTTTCTGCATGGGGGCCATTGTATACTCTCATGAACGTTGACTACAGTACAGTATTAATAAACTTTTGTCATATACTGATTTAATGTAACTGGCAATAAGACAGCAGAGGAAAGGGTCTATATCTGCAGGCGTCCTGAGCTAGAATGAAGCCAAGCATTCCTAAGCTTCCTCTTGTGTAAAGCAAAGGACTGTCCATAGGTGCTTTGAAGTGACAAAAAATACACTAATGCCTTATGGGCACCTTCCAACATTCTGAAAAATCACTGATTTCTGCCAAACACCGCAGCCTGAGACTGAGCATCCGAGCATGGGCGATGATCCCACAACCCCACCATCTCCATCTCACAGCGAAAGAGAGAGAGAGAGAGAGAGAAAGAGAGAGAGAGAGAGAGAGAGAGAGAGAGAGAGAGAGAGAAACCATTGGCTCAGTTGTGATCATGTGACATTCGGTGTCACATACTAGTTGCATTGCAAGACATTGCTCATTGATCAAGTTAAAATTTATTGGAAATGTTTGCTCGTCTTGCAGAACACTCACAGAGCAAGTTACAATCCAAGGTTTTACTGTACATGTATTTTTACTACAGCTTTCCTAGGAAATCCACAGGTTAATAAAGATTTTATTTTTTTCTTTTGTAAACTTCTTTAGTGTAACACAAACACAGAGACACAGAGGAGTGCATAATCATAAGTATCCGCAGCTTGATGAGTTTTCACAAAGTGAGTGCACTCAGTAAACAGCATACACCTTAGTAAGCAGTGTATGACCAATACCCAGGAGCCTCCCTCATGACTCCTTCTAGATACTATCCGCCTTTCCAAGGATACCCACTCTCTTATGACTTCTTTTTGTTGTTTACTTTTTACTTTGAAATAACTGTAAACACAAATGTCGCAAAAATAATGCAGACCTTCCTATGAGCCCTTCACCAACGTTCTCTTGATGGTAAAATCTTACACAACCAGAGTGCATTATCGAAACTAGGAAATTGCTATTACCACACTATTAACTAGGATTTCTCCAGTTTTTCCATACGTGCATTTATGCATGTATGTAGCTCTTTGTAATTTTATCACATGTGAAGATCTGTATGACCACCAGCAAAGTCAAGATCCAAACTTGCCCCATCATCCCACAAAGAGATATATTTGAGCAGCTTTTTACCCAGCCCTCCTCTTTCCTGTATCCTGGCAACCTCTAATTGGTTCTTCACCTCTGTAACTTTTGAAATTGAATTATATAGTGCCTGTTATTATTTTGAGATTGCCTCCTTAAATAAATTCAGCATAAAGATTTTGAGGTCATTCCATGTTGTCGTATATATCAACAGTATGGTCTTTTTATAGCTTAGTAGTATTCACTTTACTGGAGGTGCCACACTTTTTTGAATGTATTCATCTGCTGAAGGACATTTGAATCATGCCCAGATTTGAGCTATCACAAATAAAACTACTATTAACATTTGCATATAAGTTTTTCTGTAGACATAATTTTCATTTCTCTAAGATAAATGCCATGGATTTGTGATTGCTGGGTTATATGGGAAGTGCATTTTAGATTCGAGAGTTAAGAATTCCTGAAAATTTTTAAAGGAAACTGCCAAACTGTTCCCAGAGTAGCTGTCACTTTGCGTTCCCATAAACAGTATAGGAAAGATCCAGTTTTTCCATATCCTCACCAACATTTGGTATAGCCAGTATTTTTTAGTCATTCTCCTTGTGTGCAAGTATCCCTTCATGGTTTTCATCTGCACTTTCCAAGTAGCTAATGATGTTAAATATATTTTTGTCCCTTATTTACCATAGGTATATCCTGTTTGATGAACTGTTCAAGTCTTTTACTCATTTTTAATTGGAATGTTTGTTTTCACACTGCTGAGTTTAGAGAGTTCTTTGTTTGTTCTGGATACAAGTCCTTTGTTGGATATGTAATCTGCAAATATTTTATCCTAGTCTGTGTCTGGGTTTTTGTTTTCTTAACAGAAAATTCTGACTTCTAACACCATAAACATAGTTTTGCTCACGTTTGAACTTTATATAAATAAAATCTTACAGTGCATATTCTCTGAGTCTAGCTTCTTTGACTCAACATCGTGTTTGCATGATTCATCGTGTTGGTATGTGTAACAATGGTTTATCATGCTAGGTAGCATTTCATTGTGTACATTGGCAGCAATTTATCATTTTTACTTTTTATATACATTTGACTTACTCTAATTAAGGCTGTTACTTAATGCTTCCATGAGTATTCTTGAACACGTATTTTGATAAACGTATACACACATTTTTGTTGGGTGTACCTAGGGGCAGAATTTCTATGGCATTGTAGCATGCAAAAGTTCAACTTTAATACGTAATGACAAATAGTTTCCCAGAGTGGTTGTATAAGTTTACGCTCCTGTCAACAGCGTGTGAGACTTTCAGTTACTTCACATCCTTGCCATCACCTGATACTGCCTTTCTTTTTCATTTTAGTTCTGGTGGGTATGTATATTGCAGTGTGTTTTTTTATGATAGTAAAACATACATAAAGTTTATCCTCGTAACTATTTTTTTTTAATGTTTACTTATTCTTGAGAGAGAGAGAGAGAGAGCAGAGGAGGGGCAGAGATAGAGGGAGACACAGAATCTGAAGCAGGCTCCAGGCTCTGAGCTGTCAGCTCAGAGCTCTTCATGGGGTTGGACACTTAACCTACCGAGCCGCCCTGGCACCCCCCCTCCTTAACTTTTTTTAAATGTACAATTCAGTGTATTAATATTACTGAACTCCGTTGACATTATTTAATATAGTAGGGTTTGCATTTCTAATACTCTGTTAATGTAAGGTAGGTTACTGTTCTATAGAATGATTAAACAGTTATTTAATAATTTAGACATTCTCAAAACAAAACAAAACCTAATTTCAAGTCATTTATTTGACTCATCTGTATTAAGGTCTACTGAATGTCTTATATGGGATGCAAGGAGAGCTAAAACCTTCGAAGAATTTAAATCCCGTAATAAAGTCCAGTTTACATTATGATCATTGTAATAGTGTATATGTTATAACAGAACAATACTTAAGCTATAAAGTAGTCTTATAATTAGTCACCACTATATTTGAAGGTATCTACTAGGAAAATTATTCTTTCTATGCTTTAATTTTCAATGTTGGTTAAAAAGAAAATGTGAGAGCTATCGAGAAGGTGATTTGTTTCACTTATTTGCAAAAACCGTTGAGATAGTAATTCTTTAAGTGTAAATACTACTGAATAAATTGCTATGGAATATTATTCAAAGATTTTGTTTAAATTAACTTAAATTTTTCTTAAAATAAACCTTGAAGGTCATGTGACTTCAATTGCAGTACTAAACAATATCGGGACAGCTTGAGATATTGGTTATTTTAAGAATCTAATTTTACTGTTAAACGGTGATTTCACTGTAATTAAAATGTTTAAAATGCAAATATAAAATTAAAGTTATGCCTTTTTATAATCCTATGCATATTGGAAATAATGAGTCTTCAGAGGCAGTGGGAAGTGTTACCATCTGTTACACTCAGATCTGATCTCTCATTTGCCAAGATAACGACTTTATTAAAATAGAAATCAACAGATCATTTAGGTAGCTGATAATTGTTTACAGAGAAGGGACTTTTTATGTCAGCTATGAGGCTGAATGAAACAAAAATTCTCATGTCTGTCGTAAACATGTATGCTTGTTCATATGCAGAACACTTTATGATTTTCTTTCTAAAACCATATCGAACTCCTCCAGGATCAACAATGAAGGGTGGATTTCAGAGATTCAGAATCACAGGTCTTGACATATCTGTTGACCCTCTTCAACTAGAGACTGTTTGGGGTAAACTTTGGAGGATTTAGACTTGGTATTACAATGTGAGAGGCCAATTTGCCTTACAGCATATGTTAACGATAACTTTCCTGGCCATATCTTGACCAAGATCATAGATCTCTTCTACTTGTAAGAGTCTATGAGTTGGGTTTCTTTTCTTGTGAGCTTAGGTAAATGAGACAGAAAACATCTATTTCTTCCGTAGAGCTATTGTTTTCTTTTTATATTTAACGACCTCTATTTCCACTTAGAAAGTCTATGTGAAGGTAGATTTATCTTTTGTAAATCTTAATTGAAATATAAGAGAGAGGGAGAAATGCCAGAAGCTGGCAGAACTTGGACTCTGTGTTATGTATAAAATACTCAATTTATGTTTTTACATTTCATCAGTACAAATACAATATTATTTCTAAGAATATTTTTAAAGGAGCTGCTCAGTTTATTTTATATGTGAAAAATTTTTTAATGTTTATTTATTTTTGAGAGAGAGAGAGAGAGTGTAAGAGTAAGCAGGGGGAGGGGTAAAGAGAGAGAGAGAGACATAAATCAGAAGCAGGCTCCAGGCTCTGAGCTCTCTGCACAAAGCCTGATGTGGGGCTTGAACTCACGAGCTGTGAGATCGTGACCTGAGCTTAAATCGGGCACTCAACTGACTGAGCCACCCAGGTGCCCCCGTATCTGAAATTTAATAACAATTCTTGCTCTCCAGAAACAGGACTAATCCAAAATGGCAGGCAGCTCAACAATCATTTGTACTTCATCTTAGAAGGCAGTTTTAGATGTCTGTGACAATATGAATGCATCTAATGTAGTCTATTGTTTTTCTGAAAACAAAGTTATGAAAGCATAACAATAAGGACTGATCCAGGAAAAGTTAAAAATCTATTTAGTTCTGTACCTCTGACCCATAACCTTATGCAGCCAAAGTCAATAACTTGGTCTTTTCTACAAATGCATGAGCTAGAACTTAAGAAAACATAAATGTGGGGCACCTGGTGGCTCAGTTGGTTAAGTGGTTGACTTCAGCTCAGGTCATGGTCTCACGGTTCACAAGTTCGAGCCCCGTGTCGGACTCTGTGCTGACAGCTCAGAGCCAGCAGCCTGCTTCAGATTGTGTCTCCTTCTTTCTCTGTCCCTCCCTTATGCCTACTCTTTCTGTCTCTCTCTCTCTTTCAAAAATAAATAAAACATAAAAAAAATTTAAACCAAACAAATATTATGGGACAATTTGCTGTATTGAGAATTTGGAGTCAAACCATTTAAGTTTTATTTAATATATATTAGCCAATCAAATTTCGAACTTAAATGTTTACTAAATTTTTCTGAGATCATTATACAGCGACCTTTCTGTCTTCCGAACTCCTCGAGCACCTATTCTTCATTTTGTTTTTTTACACAGGCTCACCATCATATACGTAAAACCGAGGAAGAAAGTACAAATCAGCTGAATTCAAATTGATATCTATTCTGAGATAATTATTACCCACATTTTGATCACCACCCCGTGGCACTTCTCCATATCTACGTGTGCGCACACAAAAATGTATAATTTAGAAGAAATAAATTATATGAATAGCTTGTGGCCCCTTTTTGTAATCCCTTCCTCTCAAGTGCCTACTATAAACAACCTGGTGTCCAGAAATATTTAGAGAAAAGTTACAACTATAGTAGTGGTCTTTTGTCATCGTCTTGCAAAAATGAGATCACTTAACGCGTGCTTAGTTTTCTGTTTGCTTTTCATACTTACCACGTTGCTCCCTCAATCTCTTTCATTGTTTTAGAGTATTTTGGAGCATAGGATTATCATATTTTGTTCAGCTGTTGCATTGTTGATGGGCATTCACTTCTTTTTTTTTAAATTTTTTTTCTATTCATTTTTGAGAGAGGCAGAGACAGCATGAATTGGGGCGAGGCAGAGCACCGTCAGCGCAGAGCCCAACGTGGGGCTCGAACTCACAAAACCGTGACATCATGACCTGAGCCGAAACCAAGAGTCGGACGTTTAACCCACTGAGCCACCCAGGCACCCCACTCCCTTCTGTTCTGATTTTTTTGCTGCTTCAAGCAGATTATCCTTGCATCAGTTATCCTTGTAATACATCCTTATGTGCCGTATTCCCCAGAGTGGAGTTGCTGAACAAACGCATGTGTTAGCAGGTCTTACTAGATAGATACTTCTTCGGAAGTAGGAAGTACTCTTAACAGTTTGTATTTGCACCAATATTATTTGCCCTCAGGAGTCGTGACCCCGGTGTAATTGTGCCTGTATAGTGATTGGTAGTGTTGCCCCACTGCTACGTTCCATTTGCATTTTCCTCCCTACTGACACAGCACAAGAACGTTCTGTTCATCTCCGTCACTTTCATTTGTTGCTCTGTGCGTAGCCTATTTATAGCCCTCACCCATTTTTCTGTCAAATGTTTTTTGTATTTTGGTTACCTGTTTATATTATGATTCATCTGCAAATGGCTTTACCATGTATTGGTTTGGAATGGTGTTTGCTATCATTTTCGTGAAACAGACTTTATTATATTTAGGTAGATTGCTTTTGTTTTGATATAACTTAGAAGTTTTATTAGCAAAGACTCCTAAATTTTATCAAATTCTATTTCCTTACCTATACATACGATTCTTTCCCCCTCCCCGTAATCTTGTTATGTTTCAGATTGGTAAGTTTTCTGAAATTGTCTTGAAAGTTTTAAAGTTTTCTTTTTTGAAAATTGAAATTTTCTTACATTCCTGGAACTACTTGATCACAGCATATAATTCTTTTGATATATTGCCAGATTCTCTTTGTATTTTCGCAATTTTTCCTAGTTACTGTCTTTATCAGATACTGATTTTTAAGGTTTTCCTGATTTCACAAAATGAGCCATTATATCCTTGAGTCTAGAATAGTTTAATTAAAATTGAAGTTATCTTTTTATTTAAAAAAATTTTTTTTAATGTTTATTTTTTTGAGAGAGAGAGACAGAGTGCAAGCCTGGGAGGGCTAGAGAGAGAGGGAGACACAGAATCTGAAGCAGGCTCAGATTCTGTCTGCCCAGCAGCTGTCAGCCCAGAGCCCCGATATAGAGCTTGACCTCATGAACCTAAAGATCATGACCAGCACGGAACTCGGCCATTTAGCTGACTGAGCCACCTTGGCACCCCTTCTGTTCTTTTTAAAGTTTATAATTGAAATAAGGTGAAGGTTTTTAGACACTGGGGTCTTTTAAAATGGTTCATCTTCATTAAAGTTCACAGACTCTTCTCAGGTAATTCGTCTGATCAAGATTATTACTTGGAAGATTAAATTTTTTGGTAGGAAACTTTTATTTTCCTTTAGGTTTTCAAATTTTGTGTAGTGACAGCAATTTAAAGCTGCTTAAGCACAAGTCCATTCTCATTTTCTTTCCGAGCACCAGAACTCCTGTGTTTGACACAGTTCTGCCCGTAACAAAAGAGTGTATTTTCTAGCCACACTTGGAGTCAGCTATCCTTGCGGAACAAGTCTTTGAGATTTGGGAGAAGGTTGCTTAACTAAGAAGTGGTGGCTGGAGCTCTAGCAGCCACCCTTTTAAAAAAGGATTTGAGGGGCGCCTGGGTGGCGCAGTCGGTTAAGCGTCCGACTTCAGCCAGGTCACGATCTCGCGGTCCGGGAGTTCGAGCCCCGCGTCAGGCTCTGGGCTGATGGCTCAGAGCCTGGAGCCTGTTTCCGATTCTGTGTCTCCCTCTCTCTCTGCCCCTCCCCCGTTCATGCTCTGTCTCTCTCTGTCCCAAAAATAAATAAACGTTGAAAAAAAAAAATTAAAAAAAAAAAAAAAAAAAAGGATTTGAAGGGCACCTGGGTGGGTCAGTCGGTTAAGCGTCCGGCTCTTGGTTTTCAGTTCAGGTCATGATCTAACAGTTTCTGGACTTGAGCCCCCGGTCCGGCTCAGCACTGACCATGTGGAGCCCGCTTGGGATTCTTTCTCTCCCTCTCTCTCTGCCCCTCCCCTGCTTGTGCTCTCTCTCGCTCTCTCTCTCTCTCTCTCTCTCTCTCAAAAGAAATAAATAAACTGACAAAAATACTTTTTAAATCAATAAAAATGATATGAGAATGAAAGTCGAACACCAGGATAGTAGAGGAGAGTCCAGGTTGTAGATGACATTGCAAAGCTATCTTAGCAGCACTAGCCCATCTTCTCTGACACATTTTTTTTTCCTTTTCTTTTTCTTTTTCTTTTTCTTTTTCTTTTTCTTTTTCTTTTTCTTTTTTTTTGCTTGAGAGAAAAAGTAAGCTTCCATTTGGTTTAAATGGTATTCTTTAGGGTGTTCTTTGATGTACAGTTGAACTTCATCCCGGCTAATACAGTAGCCACAGATTTGCATTTAGTACAAGAATATCCCTTAATATCCAAATCTACTCAGGTCCTGAATTTGGATAATTAGAGTCCATAGAGGCAGTTCTGATAGCCAAGGATACCATGCTATCAGAATCTGCTTTTTTCTGAGTTTCTGAGATTTATCAGAAAGTTTATCCCAATTGATTTTTTTTTCCCCTGCATTTAGATTTAAGGTTCAAAGAAATAATTGCTTGAAGAAATCATTGTGCCAACAGCTCGGAGCCTGGAGTCTGCTTCTGATTCTGTGTCTCCCTCTCTCTCTGCCCCTCCCCCACCTGTGCTCTGTCTCTATGTCTCAAAAATAAATAAACGTTAAAAAAATTTTTTTAAAGAAGTATTTTTTTCCTTCTATACCTGTGGAATAATCATTCCTTATATTACCTGTTCTGCTTTCTTTTATCCTTTAATTAATCTCCAAGGGAGGTTATCAATTTTAGTAGTCTTCTAAAAGAATCAGTACTCTGATTTATCATTTCTCCATCGTTTTTTCTGTTTTCGTTTTGATTAATTTCTTTTATCTTTGTCCCTCTGCCTGGTTTATGATTTAATTGTTCTTTGTTCCCTAATTCCTTTTATTTAAGTCTGAGTTTTCTCATGTTTTATTTTTGCCAGCACTGGATTTATGGCTATTAATTTTCTTGTAATTACAGTTTTAGCTCTGACCCATAGCTTCCTGTTTTCATTTGCTATCCATGTAATTTTCAGTAAGAGATTTGATTTCTTTGCTCCATGGAGAGTGTGCCAGTTATCCGAGTACTTTTACAATCCTTTTTTATTTCTAATTTCACTGCACTGTGAACAGAGAATATAGGCTTTACATTTTCTATGTGTTTTGTATATTTGTTCAAATTGTATGGCGTGTAGCCAAATATGTAGTCAATTTTTATTTGTTTTGGGGACATAAGAAAAAATTAGGATTCTTTATTCAAGGGGTGTACGAATAGATGGGATACGTGTATGTTTATGTACTTATATTCATTCATACATAAAATACACACAAATGATTATATTATTCAGTTCATTTATGTCTTTTTTTTAGTAGATCTGGCCAATTCTGGGAGAGATGTATTGAAAATTTCCACTTCACAAAAGGCATTTATTTTATTAGGTCTTGAATTTCTAATATTTTATATTATATGGTTAGCTTCTGTCTTACTTGAATATACAGCTTTATATCTGTTTTATCTTCATAAATTGTAACTTACATTGTTACATAACTCTTCCCTATAATATTATAATCTGCTATCTTCTTTATTCATGATTTCCTTGTATTCCTTATTCTTTCCTTAGTTTTAATACTTGTTGCAAATAACATGTACATTTATTTTATTTTTAATTTTTTTTAATTAAGTCGGCTCCACGCCCAATAGGGGACTCGAATTCACGACCCTAACATCATGAGTCACTGCTCCACCATCTGAGCCAGCCAGGCCCCCACATGTCCATTTATTTTTAAGGCCAATCTGACAGTCTTTCTTAATGAGAGGATTCAACTATTTGAAAATTTTAGCCTATTTTTTCTAATGTCTTATGATTGTTGATTTTTCATGTTTTTCTCTACTTTTCCTTGTTAATTTGATCATGTTACCATTTATCGCTTTCTTTCTGCTTATTACTTTTTGGGTTTTCCTATACTTTTACATTCCAGTGATAGTTACCTTTCCTTTCTTGTCACTCACCATCTCATTGTCCTGCCATTACTTAATGACAAAATACCCACAACTGCTCCCATTAAAATGCTTTATTCCTCTGCCCATAATCATCTTAAAGAATGCTTTTATTTTTCTGTTCTACTTTGTCCCAAGTAGCATTTAGATTTTTTTTTTAATATTTATTTATTTTTGAAGGAGAGAGAGACAGAGTGTGAGCAGGAAGGGGCAGACAGAGAGGGAGACACAGAATCTGAAATAGGCTCCAGGCTCTGAGATGTCACACAGAGCCCAATGCAGGGCTCGAACCCACCAGCTGTGAGATCATGACCCAAGCCAAAGCCAGACACTTAACTGACTGAGCCACCCAGGTGCCCCATGAAGTAACATTTAGAATGTTTTTACTTCCCTGTTCCTCTGAGTTTCTACATTTTACTGAGATAGTTAAGTATTTTTAATTCCACATTATACTTGGCAGTGTGTTTCTTCTTTTTCAAGAATCTGTAATAGTCTCTTCATCAATATCTAGTTAGATTTAATCATACTTAATCAATTATAACAAAGTTCTTTTTTGATTAATTTTTTTCTTTTTCAGTTTTATTAAAATATAATAAACATACAGTACCATGTAAGTTTAAGGTGTACATGTATTGTGAAATGATTACCACAATAAGTTTAGTCAACCTCCATCATCTCATAAGTACAAAAAAGAAAAAGGAAAAACAGGAAAAATATTTTTAAAATCTATTTTTGAATAGATTTTGTTATTTAAGGCAGCTTTAGGTTCACAGCAAAACTGAGCGAAAAGTACAGCTTTTCATATCCCCCCGTCCTCACACATTTATAGACACTCCCATTATCAACAGCACCCCTCAGAGTGGTACACTTGTTACAACTAAAGAACTTACATTGGGGTGCCTGGTGGCTCAGTCGGTTGAGTGTCTGGCTTCAACTCAGGTCATGATCTCACAGTTTGTGAGTTTGAGCCCCACGTCGGGCTCTGTGCTGATGGCTCAGAGCCTGGAGCCTGCTTCAGATTCTGTGTCTCCCTCTCTCTCTGCATTTCTCCTGCTCACACACTGTCTCTCTCTCAAAGATAAATAAAGGTTAAAAAAAAAATTTAAAAAAAAAAAGAACTTACGTTAACACATCATTATCATCCAGACCCATAGTTTACTTTAGGGTTCATTCTTGGTGTTGTACATCCCATCGGTTTGAACAAATGTATAATGACACGTGTCTACCGTTTAAGTGCTTCTATATTGGGTTCATAAATATTTACAAATGTTATATCCTCTTGTTGGATTGATCCCTTATCGTTATATAATGATCTTTTTATGTCTCATTACATTTTGGCTGAAAGTCTGTTGTCTAACAGAAGTATAGCTACCCCAGTTTTCTTTTGGTTTCCATGTGTCATAGATTATGTTTTCCCATCCCTTCACTTTAAGTCTGGGGTGTGGCCTTACTTATGAAGAGAGTCTCTTGGAGGCAGCAATATTGTTGGGTCTTGTTTTTTTTTTCTTTTTACCTATTCAACCACTCTGTGTCTTTTGATGGGAGAATTTAGTCCATTTAAATTTAAAATAGTTCTTGATTGGTATGCACTTAACTATTGGGATTTTATTAATTGCTTTCTGGCTGTGTTTTAGTTTCTTTGTTTCTTTGTTTTACTCTCTTCCTTCGTGATTTGATGATTTTCTATTGTGGTATGCTTAGATTCCTTTCTTGGTATCTTTTATATATCTGCTATAGGTTTTTGCTTTGTGGTTACCATGAGACTTTAAAACATCTTACAAAAGTTTATTTTAAGCTGATAACAACTTAACTTTAAATGCATACTAAAGCTGTACATTTTTCACTCCCCCACTGGCATTTTACATTTCTGATGTCATAATTTACCTTGTAAATTATGTCTCTTTACCTTGTATATCCATTAACACAATATTGTAGTTATAGCTCATTTTTAAAGTTTGTTTCTTTATTTTGAGAGAGAAGGAGAGAGAGAATCCCAAGTAGGCTCCACACTCAGCACGGAACCAGTGCAGGGCTCGATCTCAGAACTGGAAGATCTTGACCTCAGCCAATATGAAAAGTTGGGTGGTTAACCAACTGAGCCAGTAGTTATAGCTGTCTTTAATATTTTTGTCTTTTTTTTTTTTAAGTGTATTTTATTTTGAGAGAGAGAGAGAGAGCGCATGTATGAGAACAGGGGAGGAGCAGAAAGAAAGGGAGAAAGAATCCCAAGCAAGGTCCACACTGTCAGCGCAGAGCCTAACATGGGGCTCAAACTCAGGAGCCACAAGATCATGACTTGAGGCAATATAAAGAAGCTTAACTTAAGAGTCAGAGGCTTCTCTCTCTGCCCCTCCCCCCCCTTCATGCTCTATCTCTCTCTGTCTCAAAAATAAATTAAAAAAACGTTAAAAAAAAAAGGGGGCGCCTGGGTGGCGCAGTCGGTTAAGCGTCCGACTTCAGCTCAGGTCACGATCTCGCAGTCTGTGAGTTCGAGCCCCGCGTCGGGCTCTGGGCTGATGGCTCAGAGCCTGGAGCCTGCTTCCGATTCTGTGTCTCCTTCTCTCTCTGCCCCTCCCCCCTTCATGCTCTGTCTCTCTCTGTCTCAAAAATAAATTTAAAAAAAGTTAAAAAAAAAAAAAAAAGAGTCAGAGGCTTAACTGACTGAGCCACCCAGGCACCCCAGTACTTTTGTCTTTTAACCTTCATACTAGAGTTAGATTTACAAGTGATTTACCTACCACCACTTAAAATATTTGAGAATTATGAATTTACATATTACCTTTGCTGGTAAAATTCATACTTTTATATTTATTTCTTACTAATTAGCTTCCTTTTGTTTCACCTTAAAGAAGTCCCTTGAACATTTTCTACAAGGCCACTCTAGTGGTTATGAACTCGTTAGTCTTTTGCTTGTCTGGAAAACGGTTTATCTCTTCTTCAGTTCTGAAGGACAGCTTTGCAAGGTACTCTATTTTTGGTTGCCAGGTTTGTTTTTTTTTTCTTTTAGCACTTCAAATACCCTTGTTGCTTTTAATTCCTTACTTTCACCTTTGGCAATTTAATGAAGTGTCCCAGTGTGGGTCTCTTTGGATTCATCTTCTTTGAAACTTCCTGCCTCCCTGGATCTGGATGTCTGTTTCCCCAGGTTAGAGAATTTTTAGTCATTATCTCTTCAAATAAGCTTCTGCCCTCTTTGTTTTTCTCTTCTGCAGGGAGCCTTATAATGAAAATATTGGTCCACCTGATGGGGTCTTAGAAGTCTCCTTTTACTCCTTTTCATTCTCTATTCTTTTTGCCCTGTGTTGAATGAATTTTGGTTTATTTTCAACTCTATCACTCAGAGTAATATGAGAAATATATTTGTAAATTTTACATATTGTAAATATTTTTCTTTACTCTTTAGAAGGATAAAATAGTTTTGATTTTGGAAATGAAGCTATATCAATGTTCATATACTATATGTCTAAGTATTTAAAAGTTATAAACCATTCTAACTGATTTTTATATGAAATATGTACCCCTTACCTTGACAAATATCTTTATGACAAGCTGGACTGCCAGGTTCAAATTTAGAATTACCTGACTGCATACAGTTTCATACTGGGAAAGTTAGGGCAGCCTGCAGTCTAATCCCTTCTCTTCTTAACCCTAGCTCTGTGGTGAAGGGTCTTTCATATACCTGTATGGATACCACAGCCCTCACATCCGGCCTCAGGCTTAGGGATGCACACACTTACAGAATGGTCTGGCTAAGAAGACATACCCTGTGAAGAGCCCAGTCATGTGTTGGAAGTATAGGTGTAAAACTGAACAGGAAATTGTAAGGTTCTAGGGTGTGGGACACAGGGTGTCAGTAGACTTTTCCCCCTGGATTCCACCCTCCATGAAGTTCATCATAACTCAGCTGATGAAAATCTTGATTAAGTCTCCTGCTGTTGTTCCTCCATTAATCACCCACATTACTGTCTCAGGGGTTGTTTTCTCTTGACTTTGGAGCTTCCCAGGAATTGGATCCGACCTTCTGACAGTCCTCTATTTCTTGTGTTTTAGATTTTGCTTTTTTCTCAACCAATCTTTCATCTCATTCTGTTGAATTTTTTATCTCTTAGGAATGTCTCAAAGTTTTGGCCCACTAAGCCATTCTTTATTTTCCAGCATGGTTTTTGATGTATTCTTTTCCCCCATAATACACATTTTTTTTTTTGAAGTTCATGAAGTTTCATGCAAAAGAAAAAGTTGAAACATGCATTTTTTAAATTTTAATCTATCTTTTTTTACATTTGTGTCCGTTGTGTTTTTTCAGTGTTAGGATAACATTTGATCACGTAAATGATTTTTTTTAAGCACCTCCCATACCACCACTGCACTTGACCCCGCAGAAATCCAGGGGTTTATTTATTTTTCTATGAGCATTTCTTACATACCAACCATAAGGAAAATCCTACACTACAATAGGGTGATTTTTACCCATATGGGAGAGGTTATAGTCCAATAGTGTATATGATAAATTCTGAAAAGAATACACTCCTAATGAAGATGTAATGTTATATGAGATATTACAGTGGTTACGCAAGGGAGAAATTAGTTTTTCCTCTAAGAATCAGGAAAAGCCTCATGAAGGAGAGAATTTTTTTTGCTGGGCTAGGAAGTAGTGATGTCTGATCTCATAGAGATTGGAAGTAATTATGGCGTTAGATAGGGGAAGGTAAATGTAGAACCGTTTGAAAAAAAAAACAAGTAGTTCACTTGAGGGGAATATAGCATACATGAAGAGGAACAAAGGGTCATAAGAATTTAATAACTGCCAGACCACATTTAATAAAAATTAAGAATCTTGTCAAGTTTTGAACTTACTTTGCACTTGCTGTTTTTAGGCGATAACCTGACATCAGTACATCTAATAGTTTGGGGCAGAGAGGCTATTGCTGGGGTCCTCGCTGGGAAACGGGGCATCTAGACCCTCCCTGGGTGCGACAGTAAAGCTGGATGGTTATAGGACATACTGTGGCATGTGGAGAAGGGAGCAAACATCGTATTCTGAATTGATTATAAATAAGACAACTGTTAGTACTCAGGCTGCAACTTAATCATTTTGATAAGAGATGGGAGCTGATAATTAGAAATATTCATTTAAATTTTAAAGATGTTTGGCCACATACGCTGAAGATAATCTCACTCCACACTGTTACGAAAGTATAGAAGCATTTTGATTCTGCAGGGTCTTTGACTTTGCTGGCCCATACAAGTTGGGAAAAGCCTGTGTGTAGCACAGAAGACGTCAGAACCACTGCCCAAGTTGTGTTTCCCTCCTTGTGGCGTCTTCTTTATGATATCAGACAGACCAACAGGAAGAACATCTCCATCTGGTAACCATTACCTGTAGCTTGTATGTGTCTTCTGGAAGTTAACTTTTAATGTTAAACAAAGGAAGCTGATCAAAACCAGCTGTAAAACCTTTGCATAGTTCATATTTTATACAGTCAGCATTAGGTTACCATTCACATAACTGCAAGTCTGAAGTTTAAAAAAATAAGGTAAATATTTTCCTTTTATTAAAATTAATGTAATCCTGATTTTATAGTTAACACAACTTTAAATGTTTCCCTGTTTGGCAGGAAAATTTAATGCGATTGGCATCCCTGTGTATGTATTTTACACACCTTGGAGAAATAATGGCTCATTTATTGACTATACGTGCCACAATTAATATATTTTGGATGCAGTCAAAATAAAAACAGTAGGTTGAAATATAATTTTCTAATTTAAAATTATGGGGTTAGTAAATGTAGAAACTTGCCAGCTAAACATGTAACAGGCCATTAAATATATTATATGAACTAATTCTATAGATACTGAAAATTACTCTAGTAATGCCCCCTTTGACACATGGCATTTGTTATAATCCTCAGTACATGCAAACATAGTAATTTTAGATCATTATTATTTATGATAAAAAATGACTCAGAATTTTAAATCAGGAAGACCTTTTTTTCTTTCCTTAATTGAATTTAGAAGAAGTATGGAATTTGGAAGACTCAGAACGTTCTGGGCAGTGTTGTTTTGCATACTGGTGGTACATTGTGTATGTGAAATAATAATAGTTTCTTCTGCCTGGAACTTGCAGTTGTTATATAAATAGCAATTTTGAAGTCACAAAGAAGCACATGAATTCATAAAAGCACATGCTTTTGAAAGATTTGTAACAACAGTATTAAGGATTTGCTATCATGAGATGGAATTTCATAATGAGAAAATGCACCAGATAATGTAATGACTCAGGCATAACAATCTAGGCAGAAGACAGTAAGCATGACTCTCCCAAAGAAATATTTTGAAATTCAGTGGTTGTTTTGCAAGTGATTAAC
The DNA here is from genome assembly GCF_022837055.1 of Prionailurus viverrinus. NCBI lineage: Eukaryota > Metazoa > Chordata > Mammalia > Carnivora > Felidae > Prionailurus > Prionailurus viverrinus. Next base: position 42,966,603 of record NC_062565.1, on the reverse strand, counting down.
CCTGTTGTGTTGGAAGTGTTCTAGACTGGAGAAGCCTAAGCATTGCTCACAAACGCCATGTAGAGTCGAGGAAAAGCCAAGGACAATTCTGACCATCCAAGTGTAGCAAAACATCAAGTGTGAACATATTGAGTATTAGTGCCCGCTGTTATACAGGCGTTTTTTCTCAGGCTTAATTACAAGCTTTAAGAAGGTATTCTAAAATATACAAATTGTTTATAACTAACAGTAATTTTAAAAATATCATAACTGTAGTTTCATTTCTGCAAATCGTGACATGTTCTGTTTTAAACTTTGTATGCCATAATTGTGAACCATATTATCATCCGAGAATTGACACATTACCATTCCTTAGGAGGAACGGTGTATTAAAGAGTGTGTTTACTTTAATCGTAGTATTTGTATTGGAACATTTAAGTCAGTTTAAGATATGTTCCCTTTTAACACAAAAACGTAATTTAGAGCACCTAGCACGTACTAGGAACTTACTATATGTATGTTTGTTGAATTATTCATTGTACAAAGAAAGCTTAATTCATTAAATCTACTTCTTTTTCTATATACATATATAATACATGTAAATATACACCTACATATATACAAAAGTAGCACAAATAGGGTACAGATTTCAGTTGCTCAGTTCAGGGAGCTTTGATAGTTCTGTACTCCCATGTAACCATCACCCCAGACAAAGAATAACATTTCTATTCCTTTAGAAAATTCCAGTCACAAGCTCCCCTCTGCCCGTAAGTGATTTCTGTCACCATAGATTAGCTAGTCTGTTCTTGGAGTTCATATAAATGGAATCAGAGAGAATGTATGTATTCTTTTGTGTCTAGCTTCCTTGGGTTTGTTAGTGTTTTTATTTTGTACACTCTAGTGGGTACGTAGTCTTATCTCACCGTGATTTTTATTTCTATTTCATTAAAGATGAATGCTGTTCCGCACCTTTTAATGTGTTTATTACCCATTTATATATCTCACTTTATGATGTCTCTCTTCAGTTTTTTGCCTGTTTTTGCTGGGTTATTTGTCCAATAAACCTTTGTGTACATCAAGGTCATGAAGATTCTCTCCTAGGTTTTCTTCTGGCATTTTTATGGTCATGGATTTTGGGCTTGAATGTGTGATCCACATTGAATTAATTTGTATGTAGGGAATGAGATAAATATTGGAGCTAATTTTTTCTGTTCAATTGCTCCAGCAACATTGGTTGCCTATGTTCGAGCCACATGTATGGGTCTCGATAAAGGACCATGTGACTTAAAATTATTTGGACAGTTCATCAACATTTCTATTCTCTTAGCTCCTTTGAACTTAGTTGCAGTCTGTCCACTAGAGAATCCACTAAGCTCTCCCTGCCATAGCTTTTCAACGGGTTTTCTGTTTTCCTCCATAGGTATACTCACAGATGAATCACTTCTGTTTGTCAACATGGAGTGACCTGTGGTATCGCGAAATTTGCATCTGCTTTCTATCTTACATATCTCCTTAGTATCTCACTTCATCTATTTTTCCTCGTCTTCTCAAAGCTAAAGTAAAGACACGAACCCAGGACTTCACAAAATAAGCCATAAGACATTAAGTATTTTTTAAAACTATTTAGCTGAGTTTTTAGAACACAGGGCCCCTGCCGTGTCACAGGTGTGGTGGTGTAATGTCATGGAGTCCAGTGGCTCTTCCATGTAAGATTTCTTCGGGTTCTGTGTTTATTTTAGGACCACATTTTAATGACCCCATCAGTGAAGTCATCAAAACATTGATTTGTAGTTTTTCAAATTCAATAATCTCTTTTATTGAGTAGATAGGGACTAGACTTATAAACTAGAAGGCTTTGAGCTTTGGATCATAGGTGACTTTCATTTTCAGTATACTTTTTTATATTTTCCAAGCTTTCCACGGTAAACATGCATGTGTTGCTTTTATAACCAGGGAAGAAAGACTACCCCCTAACGAAGTCCAAGAGTAGAATATGTTCTCTAAACTTTTGGCAACGCCTAACTAACTGGCAGGATAAATTCAGATATCCAGGTACTTTGGTCAAGGAATTTTCAAGTTGGTATAAATAGAAAAGGGAGAAAATTGAGCTTAAGCAGGCTCCATGCTCAGTGTGGAGCCTGATGCAGGGCTTTATCCCACAACCCTGGGATCGTGACCTGAGCTGAAACCAAGAGTTGGACGCTCAACTGACTGAGCCACTCGGGCGCCCTAGGCTCCTGGGTTTTAATTCCAGACATGGACAAGCGCTTCCAAACTTGGATACTGACCCTCTCTCTTTATTACCAGAAGGCCTAAGGCAATAACAGTTGTGTCACAACACATTCAAATATCAGAGAGTTAGAAAGTTTAAAAAAATCATGATAGATGCCATAAAACCATGGTACCGTTTGTCTCCCTGTCATTTCTAAAATTTCTTGATGTTCTCTACTGTTTATTTGCCCCAAACACAAGCTTGAAGACATTACATTTTCCCATTATAGTCTGCTTTTTTGTCCTGTACCTATACTCATACGCAACATGTTGGCTAATATTTTGGCAGATGGTCTTTATTACCTAAACAGAAGATGTATAGGTAATAGGTAGTCCATAAGCAGTATTATTTAAATATACAGATCTATATAACCCAGACAATTTAATTAAACACACCAACTGAAAGCATTCTAGAAGCCTTTCTAATCCTCAGTCTCCTCATTTTAAAATGGTGATAATATTAGTCCCTGCCTCATAGCATTGTTCTGATGATGAGGAAAACCCCTGGGAATTGCTTGGCATGACATCATAGTAGTGTCCTATACATGAAAGCATATTGTCATTCTCACCCAGACTTTTATACTAGGAACTCAATGACAAGCCACTGTAGAGAGATGATTTGTATGGTTGGAGAAAGATTACCTCTCCTTATAGAGGTGCCTCTCTAGGACCAATAAACTCAGGTTTAATTCAGGGACTACCTATGCATTGGTAGGTCTGGGCATCAAGTGTCTCTGTCAGATTGAAGGAAAATTCCATTCTGTGTGGAATGAAGAAGGTCTTTAGTAAGCAGCTGATGCCCAGTCAAGATGTGCCTCCCCAGGGAAAGGAACATGATAAAAGCTAAGTTGGGGACATCAGGACTCAGTTTTAAGAGACTGATGGCTGACAGGACTCTAGCCCCCAAAGAAACCTGGAGTGCAAGTTGATAACTGGGAGAGCTGCCCAGTCAGAAGTATGGCGTACATGACAGAGTTCTGGGAAGCCTGTATCTTGGTTGACACATAAACTTGTAAGAACTTCCTGTGCACACTGGATATCAGGCTAACACGACAGACTATTTGCCCTTTCTGGCTGCTGACTCATTCTTACTGGCTCCACGCCTAGGAAGGACTGTGTTTGCAGGTTAATCATCTTTCGCGGATGGATAAAGGGGCAAAGCAAAGACAGGGAAATAATGAAGAGGGATTGGATTGGATTGGTTCCTCACCTGTGACTTTTGCAGCTTTTTAAAAAATATTTCTGACAATGATTTTAAAATGTAGATTTGATCTTCTGTATGTTGGGCTAGGAGATCTTCGGTTCACCATCCTAGGGCTGAATAAAAATTTCAGTTTCCCAGATGTCTCTTAACCATGGCTTCATTGTTCCTGTCTCTCAATAAACTTGAAACTCTTGCCAAACAGGAATTTGCCTGAAATTAAGATACATATGTTTCTACTGCTGTATCCATTTTTCTTCATTTTACATTTTGCAAAAGGGTAGACAGAGACAGAAGATTAAGAAACTTCTTTTTCAGTCTAAGGCTTGTTTTTCTTTGTCGTATTTATTTTCATTTCAGTGGAGTAAATATATTGACTATGTTAGGACTAAATGGAAGAAGACTTACAAGGAATAGGAAATTTGTTAGGTGGGTCAGATGTTTGTTGCTTATCCATCTGCTTTATTTCCTATGGTTTCATTGGTGGTTTTAAACCCAGTGACATGGGCTGCTTACTATATGCCTGTAGGAAGAGTTCCTTCCATGTAAGCACTCCAGTTCATAAAACAAAATTCCTCCTACTCTGAGATGAAACCATTCCATTTTCCCAGCTGTTGTCCATGCAATAGAACCCCTTTAGCAGAAACCTCTGTCTCTGAACACTGAATAAGAATAGATTGAATTCTGTAGTTTGTAGACTGGCTTTGGGGTGATCTAAAAAATTGGAAATGTACTCTTACCTGAAAGCTCTGTAAATTCCCATAAATTTCAGTGTGTTTTGACTCCAGTCTGGTTAGCGAATGTTCTTTGGATAAAATAGGTTCATTGGATAGCAGTCGTCTTTCTCCCCTTAAATTTCCAGATTATGTGAAGGGAATAATGATATGCTGTTAGGTTCACAGCCAGTTACAATGACCAGATTTTCTTCTATGTGTTGGGAAGTATTTTTTTGTTGGAAGTCCTTTTGGGGAACAACCAGCCAAACATGATGTATTGACACATGGCATTAATCTAATGACTCTGCCACATGCGGCTACTTTGTTGTGTACCTTTGCTGAAGTGAACAAAGCCATTTTCCTCTCCCAGCAGTTAGAAATGCTACTACCTGTACCTACTGGTCGTTTCCTCTCCAGGCATAGTTACACCAGTGGAATGGAGTTAATGTTAATGTGTTTTCCTTCACGTCAAAGTAGTTACCTAAGATCTGCAGAAGAGAAGGTAACTCAAAATTACCATTCAAATATTCTTCAAAAGCTGAAACTAATTTGGTTGACTCTTAAGGAAATAAGTGTTCTCTACAAAATATAATTTTGTTAAACGTGGATTTTTTGGTGGTTTCCTCCCACTCTACTCATATATCGGAGACTCTTAGTAGTGTGCTGGAGCAGTTAATCTTTAAAACACTTACTAGGAACTTTCTAGGAAATACAGAGGCGTCTACGAATACCCTGTTTCCTTCCATTAGTTTACATATACTTCTATGAATCATACTTACATTTTTCCCTCCAGAACTTTCTAAACCAAGCCAAATGTGCTGTACCAATTTATAGGAGCCTATAAATCTGAGTAGTATTAGGACCACAGATACATCCTTTTTTCTCACGTTCTTCCTATAACTGTAAAACTAATCCATGTGGTGATATCTGGATTTCAATACTAGTTCCTCCTGTCTCCTCCCCTTCGAACATGGACTATTAATACCTAAAGACCACTTTTATCATGTCAGTTCCCCCGCAACCCCAACTCAGAAGCCTGGAATGCTGATTAATACTTTCCAGTCTGCTTTGGTTCTTCTGATAGTTTTTCTTTATACTGTCATTGTGGTATTCATAATTTGCTACCTTGTTTTACTACCTTTATCATTTTTTTTTTTTGATGACGGGATCCATATTTCTCGCTATCCCCTAGTTTCTAGTTCAGTGTTTTATATTTATGTATTCTACATTTATTGACCCTGTACTATGCACTAGGTACTGTGTAAAAAGCACTATACAGATAAATCAAAATTTGAAACAAACAACAAAAGCATTGTGCCAAACGCTGAAATGAAAGCAAAAGCAAAGACGGGCAAAACACAGATCCTACCCTCCTGATGCTTCCTGTCTTATATCTGTGACATGTCACCAATGTAAGTCCATCCAAAAAATAAGGGGCTTAAATATTCAACCAGGGGAGAGATCAGATCTATTTAAAAGAAGAAACTGGGGTGCCTGGTGGCTTAGTCAGTTAAGTGTCCGACCTCAGCTCAGCTCTTGAGTTCCAGCTCCCGTTCTGGCTCTGTGCTGCCAGCTCGGAGCCTGGAGCCTGCTTCTGATTCTGTGTCTCCCTCTCTCTCTGCTCCTCCCCCACTCGTGCTCTGTCTCTCTTTCTCAAAAATAAACATTAAAAAAAAAAAAAAAAAGATCAGAAACCGTTTTATAAAGCACTTGGAATTCTGGGGTGAGTCTTGAAGGATAAGTAGGATTTCAAGTGGAAAGATGGAGATAAGTGCAGAGGACAGTCATTCAAGGCCAAGAGAAACTGATAACTGTGAACATGTGCATTTGGGCAACTTTAGTGAATAATGAGTTTCACTAGATCTAAGAATGTTGAGGGACAAAAAAAGAGGTAACTGACGTCACTGCTATAAAGCTGTGTTTCTCAGTGACAGCTATGCCCTCCTTTTAGTGGGTCAGAATTGTAGAAAAAGAAAAAATAAATGTATATGTATGTGTGAAGTTTCAAAATTCCCCACAGGTGCTTTTAAGATGACCTTTCTAAAATTGAAAATCACTCTGCAGAGTATACTTTATTCCATTATTCTAAGTGCTAAGTACTTTACATCCATTATTCTAATCCTTAGAAGTTAGGGCATAACATATTCCATAGAATACAAAAGCATTTGGGTAAATATTGAGTGAATAAAGGAGTTTAAAAAGTGACTGTAAACATAGCTATTGCTATTCCAGTTTTCCAGATGAGGGAAATAAGGTTTAAAACATTGGTGTAAGAGATCCAGTGTTAAACTTCTGTAAGTATACATAGTCTCTGAACCTGGTAGCTGCTGTGAGGGTTTGTTTTATGTTTTGGAGGCTCTAATCTCCTCATCTGGATTAGTTCCATCTCATCTAATTTTTCATCTTGCTTCTAGACTTGTTGTTTTACTCCTTCCAATAACAAAGAGTTCAAAACTGAATCCACTTCCTATCAAAACAACCCACTAATTCACCTTCAACTTAAACAATAAACATGCCCTCATTTTCCAACATTGATTTGTATTTCTCAAATAACACTTCTCATTTGAACAACTAACTTAGATTACTTTCTACTTGGCATTATTTCACATAGTAACTAATATTAAGGAAACATAATCAGGCTTTTCAAGGTCTTTCAAGTGAAATATTTAGGAAGGAACTATCACAATGATTTGTAAGTTCTGTCTAGAACTGCCTCTGCTTTATCGGTTTACTTGAACAATTTTTTCCTAGATTTTTCGGTTTCTTTGTTTTTGATTCTAGCGATTAGCTAAATTCACATTTCTTTTTTCCACTGTGGCTTTCCCAGAACACTTGGAAGTCTTTCACAAATCAGGCTTTTAGAAGTATTAGCTCTATCTGTGTTCACAGACCTAATAATTAAACTTCGTGTTCTAGGCCCTGCTAACTCTTTGCGTTTCAGTTGTCTGAACATTCTTTCTTTATTCTTTTTATGTTAAATAAACATGTTAAGTGAACATATTCTTTTTATGTTAAATAAGAGATATGTGACTATTGAAAAAACAAATGAGTTATGTTGAGCAGCAAAAGAAATACTGCCCCCCTCACACTTCCGTCCCCCTCTTTCCTTACCTGCCCCAATCCCTTCCTTCCCTCAGTCCCCACTCTTTTAGGTGGAAGTTTAAAGCTTAAAGTTCTGGCATTTTCTTTAGTTTTTTTCCACTGTGGAAGGTTAGTTTTGTGGGATCACGATACCTTTTATGATTGAATTTATTGTTTCTTTTTTTAAGAAAAAATTTTGATTTTTCGAAATGAACATTCCTAAAAGCTTGGCTACATTCAATTTTCTGTAGCTTTAAATATGTCTAAAGGGTACATGAAAGACTAATATAAACATTGTTTTTAACTTATGCAGTATGGTACAAATAGCTGACTGATATCTAGGAGGAATTGGCTAAAGGTTGGGTCTGTAGTAAGAAGGATTTTATATGGAAAAAGTTGTCAAAGGAAATGAATTAAACTTTGTTGTTTCTTCTCCTTATTTGGAATGCTAAGTAGCACTTTGGGGCATTCCCGTTTAATAATTTAAATAACAATAGCCTTTTTAGATTTAATTGCTGTGTTTCCCTAAGATGTTTCTTTTAAATTATTAATAAATTCTTTGGATTCTAGAAAGAATAGAGTTTTTATTTTAGAGCTTTATAGAATACTTACAAATGCATCATCCAGTTCTGTGTTTATCATCATTTATGTAAAGCTATTTGTCTGTCTTTATCTACTAAGTCCAACAACTGAGCCCCCTCAAGGACATTTTCTATTGACCGCTTTTTGTTTGTTTGTTTGTTTGTTTGTTTGTTCTTTACTGTGTGTGGCCATACTTCTTATTAATGGTGAGCCAGGGACTGGTCAGTTTTCTTTTTTTTTTTTTTTTTTTTAATTTTTTTTTCCAACGTTTATTTATTTTTGGGACAGAGAGAGACAGAGCATGAATGGGGGAGGGGCAGAGAGAGAGGGAGACACAGAATCGGAAACAGGCTCCAGGCTCTGAGCCATCAGCCCAGAGCCCGACGCGGGGCTCGAACTCACGGACCGCGAGATCGTGACCTGGCTGAAGTCGGACGCTTAACCAACTGCGCCACCCAGGCGCCCCTGGTCAGTTTTCTTTAAAACCTATGAGTCAGCATGGCTTCTCCACCTTTGCTGAGAGATCTGTGTGTGTAGTAATGCACACATTCAAAGGGTAGATGCTTTACAAGTCTGACTTTGCTTTTCCTTCCTAACAGGCGGCTCCAGACACACAGGGCCTCGTGGTGTGCTGTGGGATGGGTACATAAGTGGGGTCCTTCCTGGGTTTACTAAGGGTGCATGTGTAACCTTCCAGATTCCCTGGAATGTGTGGATGCTTTTCAAAATCGCCTATGGCTGTCTTGTTCTACAGGTCTCCATTTTAAATTTTTGGTTGATTTTTGCCTGCCACCTTTGTGGTATTAGACAGCTCTGATGCTGGTACTCTTAAGTATTTGCCACCAGTTACTATTGCTTGTACTGTGTCCCAGGAACACAGCTTTTCCACAGAGCTCCAAGACCGATGGTCTTCTGACCTCTTCACCTGCCTTGGAACTGGTGGGAGTTCAGGGAAGACAGAGCATTGCTGGTGGCAGCTCAAATTAGCATGCCATACACCCTGGTGTTCTTCACCACCATTCAGTCATCTTTCTTGGATAAATGCTCTTCAGTTTGTTGTATGCCTTTGGCTATTTTCCAGGCTTCAGAAGTGTTTGTTCTCAACAATTTTACCAGTTTTTCTTTCTTTCTCTCTCTCTCTCTCTCTCTCTCTCTCTCTCTCTCTCTCTCTCTCTTTTTTTTTTTTTTTTTTTTTGTCTTTTAGGGACAGTGTGTGTCACAGTCCTCACTGTTGTTCCTCAAATCCTTTGGGTTGTGTCTGTCTAGTATTAGGAAATATTAAGATCCCTTAAATGACATTGAAAAAGAATGTTATGAAACTCTTTAGCCTCCTAATTCCACTTTGTATTATAAAGGCTTAACTAAGAAAACATCTTGGGTAAAATAAATAGCAGGGAAGTTAATTTGCAATACAAATTCTTGCCAAAAATTGCAGTCAAGGATAGGGGTGGGAGAATGGCAGATTCTTCTTCATGGAATTTTTTTAAGTGAAGCTCTCCTCAAGAATATCATTATGCTCTTAAGAGGAATAACTAGTAGAATTGATTGTTGCATGGTGATTGCAAGAAGATTGCTCAGAAATATTTCCCAGTGCTTTGTAAAGAAATGTGTGAAGGGGGGCATGGGTGGCTCAGTCAGTTAAGCATCTGACTCTTGATTTTGGCTCAGGTCATGATCTCACTGATCAGAGGTGGCTCCACACCCAGTGCTTAAGATTCTTTCTCTCCCTCTTCCTCTGCTTCTCCCCTGTGCATGCACATACTTGCTCGCTCGCTCTTTCTGTCTCTCTCTCTCTCTCAGAAAAAAAAAAAAGGAAATGTCTGAAGGGGTAACTAGACTACATCAGAAATTACCCTGTAGTCTGAATATATAATGTAGTTTCCCTTCAAAGAATGAAATACATGATCTCTGATATATTAAATAATCACACCCACATTTTTAAGATTCTAAGCTATGTACATATCTCTTGGTATCTAAGTGCAACATAAGAAAGGTTGATAATTTTAATATCAGTAATGACAGTAATTGCTGTTCATTTACTTATTCACCCATCCATTCACCATATATTTATTGAGAATCTATTATATGCAAAACACTGTCCCAGGGCTTGGGATGTTTCACAGAAAACAAAACAAATAAAAATTCTCACCTTCATGAAATTTACATTCTAGTGGAACTGCTGACATTTTTTTTTTTGAGTGCTTACTCTGTGTTTTAGGTATTTTACTATATTAACTCATTTAATCCTCAGACAAATACGAAACCATTTTTATAGATGAAGAAACTGAAGGAAAGATAAACTAAATTCTTTGTTCAACATGACAATTTGGGGAATGGTAGAATTGAGATTCAAACAACACTGGCTTCGGCATCCATGTTTTTTTAACTGCTACTCTATACACATTGTCACCCAAGCAGATTCAGATCATCAGGTAAACTCAAAAGCAGATAGAATCCAGCCAGATAACTTATTTAAGTATTGCAACAGAGGCGTGTAAAACACTGAACAGTAAGGATTATGGCAAACACTGTTATTCAGCATCTGTGGGCTCTTGCCAGGTAGATCTGGTTTTATCTTTTTGTTTTGTTTTTTTTCCAAGAGAAGTTGAAGTATGAATTTTTATGTGAAATCTGATTTTTACATAATTTAAAATTTCAGCGTTTCTATGCAAGTCCAATAAAACATATTCAGAGACGGGGACTGCCATTTTGCATACCGTGCTTTATGCCGTGTACATTATGGTGGGTCTGAGCCTGTCTCCTTAGTCCTAGACCCTTATGGGCACTTTACATATGTATGTGAAATCCAACTCCTCAGCTTACCCCTCTGGTTTTTGTTTTGCTGCAAATGTTTTATTTCGCATGTGGGGATACTGCCTTCTACTCAGTTAATAAAACTAAAAATGTAAAGTCATCCTTGGCTTTTTCATTTTTCTCCCTCTGACTCTCCCTTCCCCTCCCTCCTTCTCCCCACTCTCTGCCTTTTCTTCCCCTCTGCCCTGCTTACACTTTTTTCTGCCTGGAATGCTTTTTTTCCTTTTATAGTCTTCTCCCCACCCCTCCTTCCCTGGTCTGTCTTACTCCTTAAAATACAGCCTTCCTAACAGTAAGAACTTCATTTTAGTTCTCTTTGCATTCCCGGCCTCTAGTGTAGTGCCAGGGACACTAGAGATCCTCCAGGGAATTTGGAGTAAGGTATAGTCCATGGATTTTTTTTTTTTCTCCAGACAACAGGACTCAGGTGATGTCTGTTAGCAATAATGGGGCATTTTCTGAGAGCTGTATTTATGTAACTGTTTTGTTTTGCTGTTGCTTTAAATTTGATTAAATAAGAGCATCTGCTCATCAAAGATGTTTAATTATACTGACAATTATCATCTACAGAGAAGTGCAGTCTGTTACAAAATTCGACCATTTATATAATTGGATTGTTTGCAAAGCTATTGAATGGTATTCGTGCCATAATTTGAAAATTATGTTCAGCGCATTCCTAGAGAACCTTTCCAGTGAAACTTAATGGGATTGTATATCTGTTTAACAATCTTTCTTAGCTCTTATCATCTCTGAGAAAAGTCTCATGCCCTTCTTTAATATTAACTTAAATTTCAGAATGAATTAAGTATGACACTAGCAAATTTTAACACTCTTATCTTAAATATGCTTTTTCAAACCCATAACACCCTAATGGCATAATTCTCCCACCCCATTAAGGATACCATTTCAGAAAATAGTTTTCAATCTTCTGTCACTGTCTCACCTCAAACAAGCTTTTTGCTCACCTCCCTATTGTAACTAAAACTATCATTCATTCCATCAGACCACACCACCAAATAGATAGGTCATTCCCTTTGATTTCTTGAAAGATCTTATTGTTTCGTTCATTCACTTTCTGGTCATCATACTCCTGTTCTAATTCTTGGTCAGTTCAATGGCTACATACACAATCCTTCCCATACATACCCTGGTCTTTCGCTTTCTTTGTTTTCTCTCTTCCAATGATACTGTCCTTCAGCTTGCTTCCGCCATTAATTCCCATGGTCACACCCAAGACCTTGTTGTTAACAATAACCACACCCCTCTAGAACTTCAATTTAAGGTATGTGACTTTCCACTCACCACCTCCCCTAATCCCAGACTTAATTTTAAATTTCACAGTCGATAACTCTTATCATATCTTTGTAGATGTGTTATCCCCATCGCCTTTTCCCCCTTGTCTTTTTCACCTGGAAAACTCATTGCTGGTTAAATTCTGACCTGTGGTTTGGGGGATGGGAGGGAGGGGAGGGGGAGGGTGATGGGTATTGAGGAGGGCACCTTTTGAGATGAGCACTGGGTGTTGTGTGGAAACCAATTTGACAATAAATTTCATATATTGAAAAAAAAATAAATTCTGACTTGTGGTCTGCCTATATATGTGCAGCTATCAGTGGAGGAAAATGTGCAATTATACCGATTGGTCTCACATTAAATAATATGACCAGTAACTTCAAGTTAGTTTTTACTGGTGCCCTCTGGGATATTTATAATCTATAATATTATTTATTTCTTTAAATCTCTAACAACTTCGGGGCGCCTGGGTGGCGCAGTCGGTTAAGCGTCCGACTTCAGCCAGGTCACGATCTCGCGGTCCGTGAGTTCGAGCCCCGCGTCGGGCTCTGGGCTGATGGCTCAGAGCCTGGAGCCTGTTTCCGTTTCTGTGTCTCCCTCTCTGTCTGCCCCTCGCCCGTTCATGCTCTGTCTCTCTCTCTCTCTGTCCCAAAAATAAATAAACGTTGAAAAAAAAAATTAAAAAAAAAAAATCTCTAACAACTTCTTTCCCATCCTTTCTCAACTTCCAGCATCCTTCTTTATTCTTTGAGAAAGCTTAGGAATAAATAGATGATGCCTTCCACATTCTTCTCCCACATCTGGTCTTGTTCCCGCATGGGTGCCCATATACATGCCTTACATCCTATTACTATGACTTAACTATCCACTCTCAGTCTAAAGCCAACCTGACCACTTGTCCTTTAGATTCCATCCCTTCGGGGGCACCTGGGTGGCTCAGTCGGTTAAGCGTCCAACTCTGGATTTCAGCTCAGGTCATGATCTCCCAGTTCATGGGTTCAAGCCCTGCATCAGGCCCCGTGCTGGCAGTGTGGAGCCTGCTTGGGACTCTCTCTCTCTCTGCCCCCGCACAAAGTAAGTAAGTAAATTTTTTTAAAAAGTAACTAAATTCCACCCCTTCTCACTCCCACAAGGACATCAGCATATCTTTCTTGTGCATCATCACTTTCCCACTCTGTATTGGATTATTCTTATCAGCATAAAAATATGTTCTTATTTCTTCTGTCTGAAATCCCCCCTTTTCTTTTTGGCCTTCTCTCTGTAGCTGCTTTTCTTAACAACAAAACCCCTCCGAAAAATTATTTATTTGGGCCATCCCCAGTACTGCTTCCTTGTTACCTTTTTCTAATGATCAAATTCTTAGTCTTTATTCCATATTTTATTCTCCTTTCTTTCACAGTAAGAACTTGCTTATCAACAACCTCAAAATAGGTACTTATTTTTTCAGGTCTCCTATGCAGAAAACATGTATAGCAGGAATGCTGTACCAAGATCTCTTCCAGAACAAACCCACTTAGTGTAAAGTTCTGACTGAATGCTTTTCCCTTAAGAACGAGACCCAAGGCAAGGATGCTTTCTGTACCCATGTATCTTGATCATATTGTGGTGGACACCCTAACCATTCCATGAGATAAGATAAAAAATAAAAGGCAAAGCAAATGAAAAGAAAAATGTAAAACTGAAGTTTCTAGAATTAAGAAGTGAATTGAGCGAGGTCAAGGACACAGTGTCAATCCACAAAAATCCATCATATGTGTATATACCAACAATGAAATTAGGATTTTAAAAACACCTTTTAAAATAGCATCAAAAGTATAGAGTACCTAGGGCTGAATTGAACAATATGTGTGTCAAAGCCACCAGACACAGGTCTAAGTTGAAAGACCTAAATATATTAAAAGAGAGAATTTGTTCGTGGGTTAGAAAAATCAGTATGGGTGGCTTTCATTGAACTGTAGACTCATTGCAATCCCCATTAAAAGCCCAGTAGGCCTTTTTAGAGACAGTGATAAGCTGATTATAAAATTTATATGGAAATGCATGAAATGTAGAAGAGCCGAAACACTTTTGAGAACAGAACAAATGAGATGATTTACTTTGTGTCAAGGTTACAGTAATCAAAACAGTGTGGCATTGGCACAGGGATAGACATATAGATCAATGGAACAAAATAAGACCCACAGATGTAGAGCCACATGTAAGTTTCATTGAATTTCAGTAAGTTGACAAGGTAGGTAAGTTAAGGTGGAAAGGAGAGCACTTTTAATAGATACTGCTGAAACAACCACATATCCATGTAGAAAAATAATGAATCTCAAGCCATATTTCATACCTTATGAAAGCTAAAAGTCTAAAAATTCTTGTAAAAAACGTCAGAGAAAACCTTCATAACCTCACGGTAGGTAGAAAGAGTATGTATATTAGACAAAGGATTTGTATTTAGAATATATAAGATAACCTGTCAATCTGTAATAATGTGACAAACAAGCCAATGAAAAGTAGACAAAAAATTTGTAAAAACCCTTCAGAAAAGAACATTTGTGCATGACCAATAAGCATATGCAAAGGGAGAGGCAAATTAAAACCATAATGTGATATATTTCCATATTTCCATTAGAGTGGCTAAAAATAAAAAGCTGAAAATGTTTATCGCTGATGAGGATGAAGAGCTGATGGGAATGTGACATAGTACAAACACTCTGAAAATTGTTTTTGCATTTTCTTATCAGCATATTCTTACCATAGGGCCCTGCAGTGCGGTGTATTTACTTAAGAGAAATGAAGAGTCAAGAGGAAAGAAAATGCCTATGCAATTACTTTTACATGATGGTTTTAAACAACTTTATTGATAATAGCCGCAGATTGGAAACAACTCAAGTTTCTATCAGAAGTTCAATGGATAGACAAATTGTGGAGTATTCCTACAGCGGAATACTACTCAAGAATAAAAAAAATGTGGGGCGCCTGGGTTGCTCAGTCGGTTAAGCGTCCGACTTCGGTTCAGGTCATGATCTCAACAGTCCCTGAGTTCGAGCCCCGCGTCAGGTCTGTGCTGACAGCTCAGAGCCTGGGGCCTGTTTCAGATTCTGTGTCTCCCTCCCTCTCTCTCTCTCTCTCCCCTCTGTCTCTCTCTCTTCCCCTCCCCCACTCATGCTCTCTTTCTCAAAAATAAACGTTAAGGGGCGCCTGGGTGGCGCAGTCGGTTAAGCGTCCGACTTCAGCCAGGTCACGATCTCGCGGTCCGTGAGTTCGAGCCCCGTATCAGGCTCTGGGCTGATGGCTCAGAGCCTGGAGCCTGCTTCCGATTCTGTGTCTCCCTCTCTCTCTGCCCCTCCCCCGTTCATGCTCTGTCTCTCTCTGTCCCAAAAATAAATAAACGTTGAAAAAAAAATTAAAAAAAAAAATAAACGTTAAAAAAAAAGAATTAAAAAAATGTGAACTGAAGATACCACAAATAACACAGGTGACTCTCAAAACACATTACGCTGAATGAAAGACTCCACACTAGAATATATGGTGTCTGATTCCATTCACATGAAGCACCAAAACAAGGAAATACAATCCATAGTAGAAAAGCCCTATCAGTAGTTGACCGGGGGTGGCAGCGATGAACTACAAAGGAGTATGTGGATCTTGGGAAATGGCCTACAGATCTTGATTGTGGTCATTAGCTCACGAGTGTATACGTTTGTCAACATTCACCAGATTTTGCACTTACAAATAGGGGTAATTTATTATATGTAAATTATATCTTAGTAAAGTTGATTTTTTTTTGTAATGTATTTAGGTAGTTTTTCCTTCCAAATGTTGGGTTATCAATGAGTATCTAGTTTGGTTCATTTCTCACCCACATTCTCATTGATTCCATGTGATTTTTTGAGTATATAAAACATTAAAATGATTTGAAAATGAAAAATATATTAAAGAATTTTTTTGGGAAAGGTCATTTCTCTTTGTATTTATGTATACACACTCATACACATACATATATACATGTTCACAAACATGCATATATATATATATGCACATATATAATACATATTATATAAAATGATATTGGTATCTTCACAAAGATGGTATTCGTTATATACTCCTTTGCTCCTTGTTTTTTTTTTTTTTTTTTTTAATCCTGGATAATAAAGTCAAGCTTTGGAATTTCTGTTCATCTTATAGGTAAGAAGTGATATCTCAGTGCAGTTTTAATTTGTTTTTCTCTGATCTTGAGTAAGGTTGAAATCAGTGTTTTATATATCTTTTTATTAGTTGTCTGCCTATAATTATATTTTGTCTATTATTTCAAAAGCTCTTTTCTTCCCCTTGATTTTTAACAGTTCTTCATAAATTAGGGATATTAGCCCCTTTTTTGTATCACATGTTTCCCAGGTATTTTTCCCAATTTCTCATCTCTTTTGAATTTGCTAATGGTGATTTTTGCGAGCAGATTTTTGTCTTTAGTCAAATATATCCATCTTTTCCTGAATTGTAGCTTCATTTTAAAATCACATTTAAAAATCACACATTTTCCATACCCAGGTTGTCTAAATGGCACTCATAGTTTCTTAAAGTATTGTATGGTTTTATATTTTTACACTTTTATCTCTGATCCATTTGGAGTTTATTCTTTTTTTTTTAATTGAAAGAAGGTTTATAATTCACAGTATAGTTTCAATGAGTAAAGCATACAGCTGTAACCATATGCTTGTATCCATAGGTTTCCAAACATTTATGTCTTTTTTGTTTGTTTTAGTTTCTGTTTAAAACCCAGTTACTTAACATACAGTGTAATATTAGTTTCAGGTGTACAATATAGTGATTCAGCACTCACATACAACACCTGGTGTTCTTCGTAACAAGTCTCTTCAACAAATGGTGTTGGGAAAACTGGACAGCAACATACAAAAGAATGAAACCGCATTTTCCTCTGCTGTACCCAAAAATAAATTCAAAATAGATTAAAGTCCTTAATGTGAGACAGGAAACCATTAAAATCGTGGAGGAGAACACAGGCAAGAGCCTCTTTGACATTGGCCAGAGCAACTTGTTTCTAGATATGTCTCCTCAGGCAAGGGGAACAAAAGCAAAAATAAACTATTGGGACTTCATCAAAATAAAAGGCTTCTGTACAGTGTAGGGAACAATCAACAAAACTAAAAGGCAACCTACGGAATGGGAGAAGATATTTGCAAATGACATACCTAATAAGAGGTTAGTATCCAAACTCTATAAAGAAGTTACAAAATTCAACACCCAGAAAACAAATAATCTAGTTAAAAAGTGAGCTTATTCTTGTGTATGAGATTCAAAATAGTGATCCAATTTTATCTTTTTCCAAATGACCTTCTGTTTGTCTCAACTCCATTTGTTATATGGAGTTTAATAATTTCTGCTTTATCCCCAGTGTTTTAAAAATGCCATTTAAAAGAAATACTAGGGTGCCTGGCTGGCTCAGTTAGTTAAGCGTCCAGCTCTTGATTTCAGCTCAGGTCATGATCTCACGGTTTGTGGGTTCGAGTCCTGCACTGGGATGTGTGCTCCCAGTGCTGAGCCTGCTTGGGATTCCTCTCTCTTCCTCTCCCTGCCCCTCTCCTGCTCATGCTCTCTTGCTGTCTCAAAATAAATAAAATAAACTTTATAAATAAATCAATAGATCAATAAATAACATACTGAATTTCCGTAATACTTGGATCCGTTTCTGGGCTTTCTATTTTGTGACACCAGTCTGGCTAATGTTCACATGCTAGTACTACGCTTTTGTAGTTATAGAGACTTTATACTATATTTTAATAATCTAGATAGGACATTCCCCCTTCATTGTTCTTCCCTTTCAGGGTTTTTAGTGCTATTTTTACATGCTTATTTTTCTACATGAGTTTTATTTTCTTTTAATTTTTTTAATGTTTTATTTATTTTTGAGAGAGAGAGACAGAGACAGAGCGCAATTGGGGGAGGGGCAGAGAGGGGGGGTATACAGAGTCTGAAGCATGTTCCAGGCTCTGAGCTGTCAGCACAGAGCCCGACGTGGGGCTCAAACTCACGGACCATGTGATTATGACCTGAGCCGAAGTCGAACGCTTAACCCGCTGAGCCACCCAGTCCCTTTCTACATGAGTTTTAAAATAAACTTGTCTGGTTCTAGATAAAAACATATTGCTGTTTTTAGAGGAATCTTCCTTGACTTGATAAATTATGTAAAGTAAACTAGCAGGAGTTTTTTTTACAAATTTTCCTCATTTTGCACATTTTTATGATGTTCACTCCTGAAGTATTTTCTTTTTTTTTTTTTTTCACTGAAGTAGGATATTTTCTCCCAATATCTTTTCAGTTATTATGCATGTAGAGGAAAGCTACCGGTTTTTGTATTTTAGTTTTATATATGTTTGCTACCTTATTAAGTTATTTTATTGAATCCAATTTTCATTACACTCTTCCAGTCAGATTTCGCCCTTTCTGCTTCTCGGAAACTGCTTTTACTGAGGTGGTAGTGACCTCCACATTGCGGAGGCTGGTGGCGATGCTCAGTCTTCTCCTAACTTGACTTCTCAACAGTGTTTGACAGTCACCCATTCCCTCCTCCATGAAAAGGTTTCAGTTGGCTTCTGGGGCACTAAACTCTCTTATTTCCCTTTGCCTTGCTTTCCATAGCCTCCCTTTCTGGCTATTCTTCTCCATCTAGAGTTATTCAGACATCAGTCCCTGGCACTCTTCTGCTTTGTCTCCACTCCTTCCAGAGTGTTCTTTTCTGGGATCTGGCTTCAAGTACCAGATAGATGCCGATAAATCCCAATTTTATAGCTCTAGCCCAGCCCTCTTAACTGGTCTCCAGACTTTGCTACCCAACGTACAGCCCTTATATCTAGTCTTCTCTTGTTTTGATGTGTGCTGCCATGGTGAGTTTAGTCTCAGCAGAGCAGAATGATCATTTTAGATGTAAGACAGATCGTGTCACTCCTCTGCTCAAAACCCGTAACTGTTTTCTCATCGCAGTGTAAAAGCCAGGGTTCCCAGTCCCCTACCTGGCCCCACAAGATCTAGTCTCCCACTGCATTTCCTCAGCTCTTAATCACTGTGATTAACCACTCTGTACATTTCTTGCCTCACGGGCCTCCTGACTATTACTTGGCTCTGGGACTTTACGCTTGCCGCCTCCTTCGCCTAGAACATTTCTTCCCTAGACCTGCCTGTCTTGCTCCCTCACTTCCCACAGATCACCTTCTCAATGAATTCTTCTCTGACTACTCTGTTTGAAGTATCAGTGTTTTTCCTCCTTTCCACTGGGAGTTGTTATGATTGCCCATCATACTTCCGTCTTCTCCCTATTTATGTTCTTCTCCTTAGTAGAATATAAATTCTAAGGATAAAGATGATTTTAGACTGTTTTTCTTTCCTTTCTCTTCCACTGTTGTATCCTCAGCCCCTCAAATATTTCCTGGCACAAAGACAGTGACCAATAAATGTTTGTGTTCTTACTGCGGAGTATCGAAACTGCTCTTTTGTGGCTCATAAACTGATTGAGAAGGCAGCCCGCAAACTACTCTCAGTGATAACATTATAGACTAAGAATGTAGCTATCTAGACAGACTGCTTTAAACGACACAGTGGTCTGGGTTGGTTTAGATACTGACATTAGGTATGTGTAATATCATTCATTAATTTAATGTAAAATCCTAAAGAAGAAAAATGCCAAGTACTATTTTCCCAGAATGACTGATGGTTCCACAATAATAATAAAAAAAAAAAAAACCAACTAAGAGTTGCGTTAATGTGTACGTATTATGTCTATATATAGAGAGAGAGTGGAGTTCTGACGGTGTTTTAAAAGAATTTAGATGTCTTACTGCTTTGATTTTTGGGGCTTACAAGGGCAGTGTGTTCCCCTAGGAAAAAAAAGAAAGAAAGAAAGAAAGAAAAAAACAACGTAAGTTCCTAAATTACTGAGGAGGAAGCCGTTTCATTTCTCATAACAGCGGTTCTCAAAGTGTGGTCCCCACAGACCGCCGATGGGCTCCTGAGAGTCTCTGGGTGGTCTGCCAGCTGGTTTCTTCTAAAGTTTATAATATGACAGTGTCTGTAGTCTGTTTTATAGCGTGGATTAATAATTTACTTAATGACATTTCTAAAGTATTTTCTCAGATGCCATTCTTCCCATGAGTAATGGCGAGGTTTCTGTTCAGTGGCAGCTGGCTGTGGGTGGAATTGTGGGCCACTCATTCTTTTTTCCTCTCATGAAATAATCCACGGTGTGGAACTGAGAACTGCTACTTCAGGGGTATCTGTTCACATGACTGTTAAAGCTTTGAAAAGTCCTTCAGCGGCAAAGTGAAACACCAAATTAAATGTTTTAATCGCAATCCCAGTTTGCATGTTTTATAATGACTCTTCATTCGGCTAGAGGGTGGTAGCTGAATTTTCAGTACTGGAGGAGATCACATCCAAGAACCTAAGACCTGAGAACCTAAGATAATATTTTGAGTTGACAGGCAGAGAGTCACCTGGGCTGCAACCCAGCAGGCTTGGATTTATTCCTGATTCCATCACTTAGTAACTGCGAGACCTTGATCACATTGCTGCCCATCTCTGAAGCTATTCCTGTCAGTAAAGTATTAAAGTGTTTATTGTACCATATTTAAATTCCTAGAATGGTGCCTGACACATTCATTCATTTAATGGAATACATTTTCAGCGTCTACTATAATGGCAGGTGCTGGGGATACATGATAAGGAAAGATGTGATTTCTGGCTTCAAGTAATTCTGCAGATAGGTGGTAGAGATAGAAAAGGAAATCTACCCTTCTGGTGTCAAAGATACAGGATAGATGCCAGCATTTATTCAGTAGTGCTCTGGGCATTCTGGGAACAGAAGATTAGGCAAGGTTTCCTAGAGGATGCGAAGTCCGAGCTGAGTTTCAAAAATTGAGTGGGAGTTAGACAGAACTGGGGACATGAGTCCAGCCTGCTGGAATAATTGATCCAAACACATACCAGCAGGACTTGTGTGGCGAGCTTTTCGCCTGGTGGCAGTGAGCAGTGCCTGGGAGGTGGGTGAGAGAGGAAGATAGAGGTTTGATTTGGACAGGGGCTTGAGAAATTAATAAATGGATACTACCACTGCCATTACTATTCGTCTTAGCATTTTAGATGGTTAGGTGAAGGAGAGGGAGCTATACCAGCTCCCCTTGAATAAAGTAATTTAGCTCACTTTGTTGCAAATACAAGTAGAGGAAAACGTGTGTGTGTGTGTGTGTGTGTGTGTGTGTGTGTGTGTATCTGAAATTAATAAATTCTGTTTCTAAGTTGCATATTTCTGAGTTTCTCACTTTTCAGAAAAGGAGTAATTCTTGAAAGCCCTTCTATGTAGAAGACTGAATTGCTTGCAACTTCAACACGTTTAATAAGTCAGTTTTCATGGGTCAAAGAAGATGAATTCGTATGTCCGGCAGGCTTGAAATTAGTGAAAGCAGAAGCCATGCAATTTTATCAAATAGTAGTTATGCACAGCGTTAATCAGGTCGTAGATATTTATGAGTTTCCCTTTGCTGGTTTTCAGCCTTTGCTGTGTGTGTGCAATCTCCCTCACTGGGATGGGCTCCTTAAAGGCAGGGTGGGACTTTTTGCTCTCCATTTTTCCACTCTCTTCTATTCTTTTTTTTTTTTTTTTGGTAACTCTAAATAGCACAGTACATAACGTTCTGCATAGAGAAAACAGCAAAATCAATTGTCAGAAAAGGATTTTTAACTTACACGTAAGTCTGATCATTGCCCCATGTGGGAATTTTGCCTTTAGAGAAGGACTGTGGTAAAAAAACTGACAGCATCTAAGTTCCTTCTCTCTGTGCATATATGTTGTTGCTTCTCTTATTTTTATAGATGGAGCATAAAAGGAAAGTCAACAGGAATTAACTGAGTTAAAATTTTTACATTCTTTTTGTAACCTGCCTTGATTCTGTTTGTCTGGTTTTAGGTGTAAGCCTCCCAGAAGTGTGTGCATTTTACAGGATAGTCCAAATAACCAGTGAGACCAAATAGATCCCTTTTACATGGGCTGAATACCACACTGTTTTATTATTATATTTTTTGTTATTTTAAAGAGAGAACACACATAAGCTTGGGGGGGGGGGGAGAGGAAGAGAGAGAGGGGAGGGAGCAGAGGGCAGAGGGGCTCAGCACGGAGCGCAGTGTGGGGCTCGATCTCACGACCCTGGGATCATGACCTGAGCCAAGATCAGGAGTCGGACTCTCAGTGTACTGAGCCACCCAGACAGCAACCACCCTTTTTTTAAATATTGGGAAAAGGAGGACAATGCCATTCTGTCAAGTCCTTTTTTTGAACAAATTGTTGAGAAAAGGACAGTTCTTCAGTAAAAATAATTATATGTATATAATTTAGTACTAGTCATTTCATAAGCGCTGAAGCTAGTTTTCCCTAATAATACCGTGGGGTGCCCTCTGTGTTCCAGGCATGCAGTTAGCAGCCTTACTGTGTTCTAGGTACTTTGTGTGCATTTACCACTCTAAGGATAGGGTAGAGACTACATGGGTTTTTTTTTTTTAACGTTTATTTATTTTGAGACAGAGAGAGACAGAGCATGAACGGGGGAGGGGCAGAGAGAGAGGGAGACACAGACCGGAAGCAGGCTCCAGGCTCTGAGCCATCAGCCCAGAGCCCGACGCGGGGCTCGAACTCACGGAATGTGAGATCGTGACCTGAGCTGAAGTCAGACGCTTAACCGACTGAGCCACCCAGGTGCCCCGAGACGACATGGGTTTTTAAGGAAGTTTGACTTTTGAGAAATTTGTTTCAATAATGAAATTTAATTCAAATTTTGTGTTCTGTACCATAACATATCTGTATATATTTCAATATGGATATAACATTTTAATTGCTGTCTAAGTTGACACTTCTTGAAGATGTGCTACATGTTTCTTCTTTAGCTTCTCTAACCTTCATGCACAGGTCTGTAGACGGAGGAGTCTGTGCACCCTCGTAGAAGAAGCCGTATCCATCTTAACGATAATCCTAGGAAGTAATTATTACTATCTCCCACTTGCCATGAGGTAACTGGGGCCCAGAAAGACAAAATCACTGTGGCTTGGGAATATACAAATATATTTAGAATGTTCTGGTGTCACAGAACAGTTGTACCTGGTTTGGGGACTTGCAACAAGTGAGGAGGAAGTGTTTAGGTTTTTTTAAGGTGCTGGATGAGAATGAGTATCAAGACGTTCTGTTGAGTCTGCCTACAAAGTATATCTCGATTTCATCTACTACTTCCCAAGCACAGTGATAGGCTCACGGGTCTTCCTGCTTCCACTTTTGCCCCATTTCAGCCCCTTCCCCTCACAACAGCAAAACATTCTTAAAATTCAGTCAGACCTTGCCACTTTTCTGTTTGGATCTCTGTTTACCCAGGACGTTCTGGTTTAAGCCAGTTTTCCAGGTGTATCGATAGCACACTCTTTCAAGCTCACGGAGTCCTAATTTAGATAAGTCCTGTCCACCACCTTCAATGGTTTCCATTTCGCGTAGAATCAATTCAGGCTTCTTAAAAGGGCCAGAGATGCACTGCGTGGGCTGACTGCTGCCCTTTTTCTCTGCCCTTATTGCTTCATTTTAATTTCTTTAACTCACCACTGTCATCTCTCAGTTTCTCAAGCCAAGGTCTTTGCTGGCCAAGAGTCACATGTTCTTCCTTCTACCTGGTACGCAGCTCTCTACTCCTCTCTCCCCACCTCCCAGTGCACTTCGACGAGAGCCCTATAATCCTTGAGGTCTCAAATTTTAGCTGAAATGTCACCAGTTTGAAAGGCATTCTTTGACACCCCTGCCTAATGTAGATGCCTTCTCTGTTATAGATTATTTTAGCAAACTGGGTTTTTTAAAATATCATCTATTATGACTTGTAAATCTTTCATTTATTGGTTGATTGATTTGGTATCATAATGGAAGATCCTTGAAGGCAGAGACCATGGCTGTTTTTTTTTTTTTTCAATCAGTATGGTACCCAGTGGCTAGGATAGTACACAGCACATAATAGGTACTCAGTAAGTATTTGTTGAAGAAGTGAATAAAGACAAAAGCCAAAGCTTGCTGTAGTCTTGCTTCTGTAGAATAAGACCAAAAAATAGCCACCTGTTCTCTGTTGAGATTTCTTTGCTAAAATCAATACTACCTCACTTTTGAAGTGGAAGAAATCAATTTCATATCAAGGGCTTGAGGCCCTATTGTTTCACCACACATATATAAGAGGGAAAAATCTTTCCAAAGAAGAGAGGGAGAATAATTACAGTGTAACAAGGTCAAAACTTGTGGCTTATTGTGGACTTGCATTCTAGATTTCCTCATCACTGTCAACATATTTAATTCATTATACATCTTAAAGTTATGGTTCTTCTCTATCATTCAACAAAATTATTGATAATCAGAATCATCTAGTTCACTGAGAGTAAATGAGAAGAAAGTAGAAATACGATAGTGTATTATTTAAAAGTATGAATTTCTATTTGGAAAAGTTTTATTTAGTTTGTTTTTTTTTTGAGGCGCCTGTATAGTCTGGTTGTAAGCGTAAAAGCATTCGGAGAAAATAGAGGACTTTGTGAGGATATACGTTGCAAATGGTTGTGAGAAATCCTAACTGCTATTTTAACAAAGTACTTGGTAAGGTCAAATCAAAACTTCTGAACAGCTAATATAACTAATCATGTGTTTTTCCCCCTATTCTTTATCTACATGTACATAATGGTTGCACATTTAAACTCTTAAATTTATGTTGTTTTGAGTGCTGCTTTTTTTGTTGTATTTTACTTTATAGCATAGCATGGTCTTCTGTCACAGTATAGTTTCCATATCTTTTCCATGATACTTTAGACCAGGGGCCAGCAAACTATGGCCCACGGGCCAGATCTGGCCCTTTTCCTGTTTCCGTAAGTAGAATTTTATTAGAACACAGCCACGCCCGCTCATTGGTACACTGCACAGGTATTTTCATCCTACAGTGGCAGAGTTGAGTAGATGTGACAGAATGTGTACCGCCTGCGATGCTGAAAATATTTACTGTTTGGTCCTTTTCACAAAAAGTTTGTTGACTTCTGCAACTATTTGAAGGCAGACCATTTGAAGGCAGACACTGTGTCTGATCCCGTCTTCAGTGTTCATCCTCTTAGTGCCCTGGTGGCGCCTGACCAACTCTAGAATCCTGTTGCAGGTTTAAAAAGCTGAACACCTTTATTCCTGTTTCCATAACCGTTGTACTAAGTTTGGAACATCTTGTAAATTTTATTCAAGCATGGCAAAGATAAATCCTACTTGTCTAATAAAATTTTCTTAGCTGTGCGTGTCAAAATTGTGTGTGTGTGTGTGTGTGTGTGTGTGTGTGTGTACGTTTAGTAAACTGATGGAAACATTTCAGAGCAAAAACTAAGTTTAATATTATAGAAATACTCATAAATTAGTCCTAACAAACAGGTTTTTTATTCCTTCAATTTTGACATTTGCCATATATTGTTGATTTTTATTTGAAGCCTTTCACACCTTAGTAAAGTAGATTTCAAATGTTTAGACAATGTCCATCACATATTAAAACATTTTTCTTCCAAGAGGAAGCACAAGAGGAAGCATAATAATTCATTCTTTTAGGGCTGTTGTGACTTAAATGCATCTTTTTCTTCCTGTTTCTTGTTCCAATATAATTAAATAATGGATTTTATTTCATAAGTTTTCAAAAGGAATAAATGGGAAATTATGTTCAGCAGACTTGTTTATTTTTTTCCATGCCCTTCTAAAGTTTAAATGGGATCCTTTCTCTCTGCACTAAAGGAAAGTGAAATAGCCCTTTCAAATCAATGTTCTTGGGAAATGAATGCTAATTAAAAAATACACTTCAACAGAAACATAATTTTTCCCTAGAAAACTCTGATGGTTAAGTCTTAGATGCTATTCTGAAAATAGTGCTAAGATTTGTAATAACTATTCATTCATTTAAAGATCAGTGCGATAAAATATATATACACAAGAAGGTATAAGGTAACTAGTTGCCAACTTAGTCCTTATTGAATAAGTTTTAGTTTTTATACCAAGAGAACCTTCTAAAACTCATACCTTCCCTTCAAATTATATTTGTATGTCTTCTATGTTATATTCATTTATCTTGTTGAGGAATAGTTTTCTCTTGGTGTTATAAAAAATAATGGCAGATTCAGAGTAAAGAAGTCCTGATGCCTCAGACAAGATAACAACTAGAGGGTTCTTTCGTATTTGCATAGGATACAGTAGCTGTTTTATGTATATTTAAAGCCAAAAGTGAACTCGGGAACTTCTCAGCCAGTATCATTTAGTGTTTTTAAGTACAATGAGGTAGAAATTATTAACTTGTTTGACTGTTTTTATCCTTGCAAAATACTCATTTCTGATTATTATGAAAACTAACGTAAAAACAACAAATAATGCAGTTTTATAATATAAATAGCTGCTCTAATCATTAGGGGTTTCCTTTTCTTTCATTAACAGTTTTCATACCTGTCTATGTATGAGCAGTTAGTGGGTATTACACGTTCGGCCCTTTCATTTTGGTTTTAAACCTGTCATACATGGGTTTTTAATGCTAGTAAAACCTGGACATAGGAGAAAGAATTTCGATTGGTGGGAGAAGGTGTGGTGGCTTGAATAATGAATTTGAATACCCTCTCTCTGAACAAGCCAGCTAGCAGTTTCTCTCAGGCCCAGGAAGACCAATGTGAGACTCTTCACATCATAAGTAAAATGCAAGTGGAATTCAATTGGAAAATAACTTTTGGATATTTTTATCATGCACACACACACACACACACACACACACACATTTTTAAACATTTTCCTGTTTGTCTTTGAGAATCTGATGAAAACTGTGGATGCCCCCCCCCGCATCCAAACAATATTTTGTACATAATTTCAGAAAGTTCTTAAGCCCCAGGATAAATCTCCTCAGTGACAAAATATTTACCTGATTAAACCCTTACTTTTTAAACCTAAAGACACAGTTTGAACTGTGTTTAAACAGTTCAAAAGTGGTTTTAGTTTAAAAGGGGTTTAACCATATTAGTTTAAAAGGGGTAAAGGTAATTGTAGCGAATTTGAAAGACACTGAAATAGAAACTAAAATAAAAATCACTTCTTGGGGCGCCTGGGTGGCGCAGTCGGTTAAGCGGCCAGCTTCAGCCAGGTCACGATCTCGCGGTCCGTGAGTTCGAGCCCCACGTCGGGCTCTGGGCTGATGGCTCGGAGCCTGGAGCCTGTTTCCGATTCTGTGTCTCCCTCTCTCTCTGCCCCTCCCCCGTTCATGCTCTGTCTCTCTCTGTCCCAAAAATAAAATAAAAAAACATTGAAAAAAAAAAAAACTAAAAAAAATCACTTCTGATTTTGCCATCTAGATTAAACTACTCAATGTCTTCATGTATTTTATTGTCTTTTCTGTTAATAAAATTATACTGTGATAAAATTTTTATCATTACTATACTTACAATTTGTGTTCTATTTAAATTTAAAGTTTATCATCAGAGTCTCCTGCTCCTGAACATCCATAAAAACATTTCCTTATGACAGAGTAACGTTCCATTGTGAGTAAACTGTCTCCTATCAACGGAAGGACTTTTTTTTATTCTCTGTAGCTTATTCCTACACTACTTCCTACAAGGGAGTAAACCAAGGAAAATTCTTCCTCTTTCCTTACTCCTTTATTTTGCTGGAATGCATTGTCCATTAGCTTTCTAAGAAAAGAGTCCATGATTGTGTGTTAATTATACTCAAAAAAAAAAAAAAATAAATAACAAAAAGTCATAAATCAATAAGAGAAAGTAAGTGTTCACAGAGGAAAATTTTCACATAATTTGCCTGTGTTAAATTACTTTGCTCAACCGTCAGAGATTTTTGACAGTTGGCCTACGTGCAAAAACTTTTAGGTGAGAAATTATTTTATGCCAGGATTTTGAAGCCATCTCTCTGTTACTTTCTGATGTTAAAGGTTGTTGTTGAGATGGCATTCTAATTATTGAACCTTGACATCTGAACTGTTTTTCCCCTTATTTCTGTAAGTTTCTAGTATCGATTGTTTGTCCCCAGAATTCTAAAATTCCTTAATGATATATCTAGAATGGTTTACATGACATGCATCCCACCCTCCCTTGGCTGCTACCATGTCCAGTAATGGTCTCATTGCAGAGCCTTCACACTTCCTATTCCGCCTGCATGGAATGTTCTCCCAGATACCCATGTGGGTCACACCCTGACTACTGGTTTCTGCCCAGATGTTACTTTAATTATGAGTACTTCCCTGATTAACCTTTATAAAATAACAAGTATCCCTTCAGCCCACCTAATCCTACTTAGTCTTTCTTCACTTCTTTTATTTTTTTCATTCTTCTTATTGTTTATTATGTGTCTCCTGACCCCTAAAATATAAGCTCCACGACAGTGTGGACTTTGTCTATTTTGTTGAATGTTGTATCCCTGCCATCGAGATTGGTGCCCAGTTCTCAGTAAATATTTGTGAATGAATTAATGGTGACTTGGCATTCCCTTTCTCATCCATTGTGCTGAACAGGTTAGTGCATTTCATCTGGAATCTTACATTCTCCAGTTCTGGGAAGTATTCTTCAATTTTTTCTTCAGATACTACTTTGCCTCCATATTGTCTTCCATAACTTCTGTTTGGGGATGTTAGACCTGGATTAATCATCCAATTTACTTATCCTTTCTTATTTTTAATTTCTATTCTCAGGTAATTACTTGTACTGTGTACTAGGTTAGGTGCTTTGGAGAAGTAAAAATGCAAAGTGAGTTTTTTACGTACAGTTACTTGTGAATTTATAATAATTACTTACATTTATTGACCAATGAATCACCATTATCCATTGTCACAAAAGTAAACCATTTTGGGTAGTTTTTGCCTTCTAATTCTAGGTAGTTTTTCCCTAGCTATGACTGTGACAGTACATCACTAAATAAATTATTTTAAAAAATACAGAGCATAAAATATTGATGGGAATGGGAGACACCAGAATCTGTAAGTATATGACACTTGAATAAAATTAGTTAGTGAAAATTCCCCTTTGCTACAAGGAAGCAGAGAGAAGGATTTCTCCTCAGGCTCTGGGCTAGTACTTTTCACATTAACTCCTCCTACACACATCCTTTGGGACAGAAAATGGTGAAGGTACAACAGGAATGAATATTTCTTGAGTATCTGTTATCAGACACTTACGGCAGACACTTTGCATTTATAATTTAGCATAGTCCTTGCACAACCCTGAAGTACAAATGTCATTCCATCCATATTAGAAATGGGGAGCTGAAGATAAGACATAGTAATTATTTAGCACAGGATCATACACCCAAGGTGAGATCTGAAACACCAACTGATAACTTTGAATTTAATTAAAGTCTTAATAGCACGTTCAGACTTCTAAAATAATTGCTACGTGTCTAAGAGTAGATCTGCTATGGACCATATGAAGTTTTTTTTTTTTTCTACTCCAAAAAACAAAATGTGCTTACACAAGAATATTTACAGAAATTTTTCAGAGACTTTAAAACTCCATAAAAGCTATATTAAACTACTCATTCTGTATAAATTCTGTAAAGTGCTGAATGTTGATTGGTCAAGTTACTGAGTTTTACATATGTAAGTATTAGTTTATATGAGGAAACTACTAAATATTAGTTTGCGTGAGGAAAATGGAAAAGTTAGCTGTCTAACTATGTGGGATACAATGGAAACAGGGAGTTATTGTCTGACAGACTTGTTCAAATCCCGTCGTAGTCATTTCAATGCTCTGAGCTGTTATTGCCTTATCTATAAAAGAAACTATAAAATGTTAATATCACTTAACTCGTAGGATTTTTGCAAAGATTAGAAAAACTAACCATTTTTAAAATATGTCATGTATGTCAGGCATCTTGTAGTATATTTAGTAAATGCTAGTTCATTTTCTTGTTACTCATATTATTGGTGCTCCCCTTCCTTAAGCTAAATGTTGGGATATAGAATTATAATGTCCATCACTGGATCACATTATGTATTTGGAGGCGGACGCTTCCCGCCCATTTCTGCTTTTAAATGGTCTGCACAGAAGCATTTTTAAAAGGAGATGAAAACATTCTACTTCTGGTAGTTAAGGGGGAAGGTGGCCCCTCATAAAGTTATCTTTGAGAAGTCTAAAGACTCATTTGATAATGGACATCTAACATTTGTCCCTCCAGACTCCCTTTTCACCCTTCCTCCATTTCTGTACCCTGGGAGGCTCACCTCTTTAGACCTGTCTTGCCCTCTGACTTCTTGTTGAGTGTGGTCAGTGGGAGGTACCAGCAGGAGAGCTGAGAGTAGGGTGAATAAACGTAAGGCCGAGGTTGGCTGGATCCGTGGCACGTGGGCTTCTCCAGCTTCCAGGCTCACGTGGCGGCTGCCTGCCCCTTAACCCTCTAAGCCTAGGTTTCATAATGGTCTCTTGTTGCTCTTAGAGCCAGAAGGGGACCACGCTGTCCCTTGTGGTTTCCCTAGACCCTCCCCACATCTTCTCGCATAGTTTCTGCTTAAACTCTTCTCCAAGTACCCAGTTTAACTATGCCATCTTTTTTTCTCCAAGCCCCTGACTGATTAATCTGATATATTCAAATAAATATCAGTGATTGCATATGGGCCATCCGCAAAGAGGCGTCAGACACACATACATGAGCTGAGATTCATCCAGATAAATTGTAAAATTGCAGTTTTCTATAAATCCTGATTAGAGTTGGAGGCACAATTTGATTTGCCTTTAGGCCAGAAATTCATCACAGCTAGGATCTAACTGGGCTAACTCCAGATGAGTCCAAATATCTTCTTTAGACATTTTAGATGATCTGTAGCAATGTCTTTGTGACCCTCCTAAGATTGTAAAGATTATCTTTACAAAATAGAGTGATAAGAGGTAAGCTGACTGAAGTCCTCCAGCGTTCCCAGAAGCGCAATGGAAAGGGGGTGATTAGGTCTGTGCTTGAATTAGAGGAGACCTCAGAGAGGCTGTGGCTCCTTACACGCGGTCTTTGAAGGACGTGGGGCTCTGTCTTCTCTATCCTGCCTGCTTTCTCAGAATATGACCGTGTGAGTGCTGTTGGATGGCTGTACCATTTTAGCCCCGTGTGAATGAATCTCTTAAGACAGTCCCAGTTTCAGTTTAAGTAACAAATCTAAAACATTTTCTCTGCTTGCCAAATTACCAGTAGACTCTTTTTTTTCCTTTTCATATATAGACTACATTTTTCGTCTTCTAACCAAGAATGAGTCATTCCTAAGCAGTGTGTTATGCTTTTATGGTGCATTTGAGTCCTCCAAGTGCCTGTACCACATTATTTCATTTTGATCTTCACAATGACCTGTGACTGTAACAAGATCTGTACTATAGCAGCTTCTTGGGCCCTGTTTAATAGCCTTTTTAATTCTTGAGTAGAATATGGGATTGACCTCTGAGCACAGGAAACCTGACTTTTCATTTAGTTTTACATATACTACATCTAATTTGATAAATACTATATACAACATTGATTGGTTT
Source organism: Prionailurus viverrinus (assembly GCF_022837055.1). Lineage (NCBI taxonomy): Eukaryota > Metazoa > Chordata > Mammalia > Carnivora > Felidae > Prionailurus > Prionailurus viverrinus. Next base: position 42,935,112 of record NC_062565.1, on the reverse strand, counting down.
TCCTATGCAAGCAATGTTTGAATACAAAATTTGAATAAGGGCTGCTTTCTCTGACAGACTGAGGGGGAAGTATATACAAATTATCTCTCTTCATCATATGATAAAAGCAAAGGGCAGATTAGAATCAGATAGAGACCAATCTCTCTTATGCATTAGTAATTGCATTGCTTTAATCCCATTTTGCAACTGACTTTGGCTTTCAAATGTTTCTGGAACTATTGGGTAGGATACTGGAATAATTAACTGTATCACCTGCTGATTTGTGTACCATGGTGAACATTATTGTAAAATCAGTCATTAATGCTAAATACTGGCCCAACCTCATACTCCCTTCCACACTTACACAATTAATTGGATTGGTTGCTATTTCCACTGGTATAACTAAGTGGATTTTTTAATTTTTTTTTTTGAAAATGACTCCCTCCTGAACCTCATCTTTTTGACCTCTTCTTTTTTATTTCTTCTCTCATTGATGCAAGCATTTAATTATGGAGCCAAAAGTAAACTATACCTAAGGTTAAATACTAGAACCAGAAAGTAAGAGCCAAAAAGAGCTCATTTTTAATTCCCACTTGAAGAACCTGAGGACCAGAAGGAGCCGCTATTCTGTTTAAAACTATAGCTTCAAAAATGTATGCATACGAAGGCATGCGTTATATTTCATGGTGGGGTGATTCGACGTGAGAAATTACTACAGCAGCTATGAGTTCTCTATCAAAAGAAGTCTATATAGTTTTTTCCCTTTAACTTCAGATGAGAGTTACTTTTTAAAAACTTGTTTAAAAAGTGATTCTAGGGGCGCCTGGGTGGCGCAGTCGGTTAAGCGTCCGACTTCAGCCAGGTCACGATCTCGCGGTCCGTGAGTTCGAGCCCCGCGTCAGGCTCTGGGCTGATGGCTCAGAGCCCGGAGCCTGCTTCCGATTCTGTGTCTCCCTCTCTCTCTCTCTGTCCCAAAATAAATAAACGTTGAAAAAAAAAATTTTTTTTAAAAAAAGTGATTCTAGGGGCTCTTGGGTGGCTCATTCCAGTAAGTGTCTGACTTCGGCTCAGGTCATGATGTCATGGTCAATGAGTTCAAGCTCCACATCAGGCTCTCTGCTGTCAGCACAGAGCCCACTTTGGATCCTCTGCCTCCCTCTCTCTCTGCCCTTCCCCTGCTCACGCTCTCTCTCTGTGAAAAACAAAGAAAAACATTAAAAAAAAAAAGAAAGTGATTCTAGATATACACCCTCTATATACATAGAAATACATGTGTATGTGTATATATACACATATATGTATGTGTATAAATTGTGTATATATGTATTGTGTGTATATGTGTATATATCCAAACAAATTATGTACATCCTAAGTTTGTTTATGGTAAAATAAGTCATTAGTGCTAAGCGTAGCCCAATAATAGCCTTTAATCTTTGTGAATACTGGAAATGATCAACTTTTTTATGATGACCCTGAGATTTAAATTTTCATTTCTAAATAAATGTACCTAGCATTTATTCAGGACTTATTGTATGCTGCATGACAACACCTCACATAAACCTCAATCCATAGGCATTTATTTTAATTTTATGAAAGAGAAAACAAGATGGTTTGGGAAACTTTTTTAAAGTAATGATTTTTTTAAAGCTTCTTGATTCAACTGTGAAATCAGTGTGTAGAGGGCTCCATGCGGAGATAATATGCTGTTAGACCATAAAATGGAGGTAATCATAAATGCTCAGAAACAAGATACATGGTACTGACCGAGGAAACCACACCTTCACGGAGTTTCATAGCAGACCCTTGCTCTCCTCCTGCAGCAATCGGGTTTTGAGGGAACCAGCATCAGAATCTGTAACTCTCAAGTCTAAAGCTGGCACTTTCTCTATTTATTTTCTTTCCTTTTTTTTTTTAATGTCTATTTATTTTTGAGAGAGAGCGAGCACACGTGTGGGGGAAGGGCAGAGAGAGAGACACACACAGAATCTGAAGCAGGCTCCAGGCTCTGAGCTGTCAGCACAGAGTCTGACACAGGGCTCGAACTCGTGAACTGTGAGATCATGACTTGAGCCTAAATTGGATGCTTAACCAACTGAGCCGCCCAGGCACCTTTCTCCATTTATTTTCTCAACAAAAGGACCAAATTATAAAATTGTTTTTGCCAAAACAAGGGTGATAGTAATAGAGATAAAATTAGAAATCAGTTTTCCTCATTCTTCATGATTATTCTTTAGGATTACTTTATTCTTCCCATTTGGTAATTTTTCCAGTCATTAAATTGGTCTATGTGTGGTCTGTTGTAATTCAGTGCTTTTAATACCCTGATCTAAGCATGAAGATTTAGTACAAGGCTTATGTTTATTCCTAAAATTCTGGGGTAAAATGAAAGCAGGCTATCATGTGAAAAATTAGGCAGAGTTCTGAAGAAATGTAATGAACTCAGTCTTTTACCTGTTAGAGTTTTGCCCTCTGGAGAAATAACTAATGGCCACAACTCTTTGAGTGGATGCCTCTTTAGAAAAGTGGGAATTACAGAGGTAGGCAGAGAGATGCCATGAAATAAGCAGAGGAAAAAAAAGAGTCATTATTATTTGTAGTCAAGAAAAGTATACATTTTGGGGGGCGCTTGGGTGACTCAGTCAGTTGAGTATCCAACTTTGGCTCAGGCCATGATCTCACAGTTCGTGAGTTCGAGCCCTGCGTCAGGCTCTGTGCTGACAGCTCAGAGCCTGGAGCCTGCTTTGGATTCTGTGTCTCCCTCTCTTTCTGCCCCTCCTCTACTCATGCTCTGCCTCTCTCTCTCTCTCTCTCTCTCTCTCTTTCTCTCTCTCTTAAAAATAAACATTAAAAAAAGTTTATATAAAAAGAAAAGTATATATTTTGCAAGCCACCAAAATTTTTAGAAATGCAGATGAAATGTACACCCTTAGACCTTTAAAGTATATCATTTTCAGGGGCGCCTGGGTGGCGCAGTCAGTTAAGCGTCCGACTTCAGCCAGGTCATGATCTCGCGGTCCGTGAGTTCGAGCCCCGCGTCAGGCTCTGGGCTGATGGCTCAGAGCCTGGAGCCTGTTTCCGATTCTGTGACTCCCTCTCTTTCTGCCCCTCCCCCGTTCATGCTCTGTCTCTCTCTGTCCCAAAAATAAATAAACGTTGAAAAAAAAAAAATTAAAAAAAAAAAAAAAGTATATCATTTTCAGTTATTGACTAACTGAATGATAGCCATGTAGAATGTTGAGCAAATCAAGACCTACCGTCTTTCTACAATTTTAATGTATTTTAGCTTAAGTAGTTACATAGTATTTTAGGTTTAATAATTAAATAGTAAATAGTTAAATTTTAAATAATAGTAACTACAGTTAGCTAATAGAATAATATTTAAACTCTAATCCAGTTTTAATATGGTAGATAGGGTATAATACAGAATAGTATACTATGTAAGTTATAATCTAGTTTATTACTTTAATTTCAACTTAAAAAAATTTCCAACATATCCTTTTGCTTCCTTGCAAACCTAAATGTGTTTAGACTTGAAAGTTACTTATGAATAACTTCTACGCAAAATAGCTTAAAACTTTCAAATGGTTGTTGTTCTCCTCATTTCATATTTAAATAGGAGTAACCAAAGAATTAGTTCCTTGTCCAGTGTGCTGTTCTTATACAACAAAAGCAGTGATTGTTTATTGGACATTTTTAAAGCTTTGCAGGTTTATATTGATTGTGGCTTGGTAATTCTTTAAAATATGTATATAAATAAAAACAAATTCTTTGAGTCATGAGATACTGATAATTATAGCTTTATCATATTTTTTTAAAACTTGACTTAACTGTGTTTGACTTACTATTCTAAAAAGAAGAGTTAAAATGAAACTCTCAAAGAGTTAGGCACATCTTTTATCAATTTATATACTTGTTTATATTTCAGATGTCTAAGACAGTGGAAGACCAGTCACCAACAAAGAATAAGGAGATCATATGATAGGAAAATACGAAGTCATGTATCTTACATTTATAGTATCCTGAATGTTAACTGTATTTAGTTACAAATCCATTTCCTTTCAAACACTTGCTTAGTGCTCAGTCCTTAAGCTGTGTCTGCATGAAGCAACGGGCTTGGATGTTTTGATCCAAACCATTTTTATTTTGGCAACCATTTCATTGCCAGCAATGAAAATGTTTTGAAAGGCAAATAAATGTTTTTGTGGGTTAGACTTTCTATGCAACGTAAGGTTTGAGTTAATGATCATACCTTCCTGTATTCTGAATAAGAAATTAGCCTTAGAAAAATGAATGGCTTGATATTAAGCATTTATTATTTAGTACCAGGTTTGCGTACCTGGACATCTCTCATAGGTTTTTCGTGAGGGTTATAGAAGACAAGAAGCATAGGATAGTATATTCAATAAATGTTAACATTAAAAAAAGAATATCAGTTTCTGCTTAAACATGGGTGATACATGTGTTTATCTCCAGTTCTTCTGAAACCACATGAAAAGACAGCAGAATAATTAAAGGGGCATAAACCTACAAAGACAAAATGGGAGAATATTAAATAACAGATGAAATGTGTCAAAAAAAATTACGGAAATTTAAAGATGGATAGAAATGCCAAAAGTTTAGAAGAGCTGAGAAACGTGAAACCTTGGAACCTGGAAAAGATCAGGATTGAAGGTGCCTCTGAAGAAAAGAGTCTTGGGTGGATGAAAAACAGGAGGATTGGTAGAAAGTAAAGAAAACAATTTTGTCCCAGTCCCTATCCCATATAGGCAGTCAACTATCCTTTTGCCATTTGGCAAAATAGTGTAGATTTACTCTCTAGAGGGGTTGAATAAAACAAACTTTGGTATTGGAGATCCTAGGCCCAAAGACTACTGGCATTCAATCAATAGACATTCTAGAAAGAACCCAGGAAACAGAAGGAAAGAAATTTTCAGAGTGATTTCATAGTGGCAAGTAAATTTGCCAGATATGAAGAACAGAAACATGAATTATAGTATCCCAGGGAATACCAAGAAAATCTATGAAGAAAGAACCTCACCAAGGCACAGCACCATGAAATTTCAGAATTTCAGGTTTGAAAAGAACAATACTAAGAGTTTTTCAGGGGTGGTGGAAAAAGTCACATAAAGGCTTAAGAAAAAAAGAAAAAAGCCTCACTTCTCACCAGCAATATTTTAAGCTAGAAGACAGTGGAGCGATGCCTTTACAATTCTAAAGGCAATGATTTTTAATCTGAAATTCCATACGCAGTCAGTTTACTAACTGAATATGAGGGTGGCTTAAATGAATTTTCAGAAATACTGGATCTTTAAAATTTTATTTCCCTTATACCTATTCTCAGGAAACAGTCAGAGGTATCTTTTAGCTATAGCCCCACCACTGGGGGAGGATGATAAGTGTTGTAGTTTGTTTGAGTCCATTCTACTGTTCTAGTTTTCATTCTGCCTGTTGGAAAAAAATAAAAATCACTATTCTTCAGAGGAACATAACCAAATCCAGAGTCCTTATAAGGTACAATTCACAATATCTCAGATAAAACTGAGATTCCTTAAAATATGAAGGGATAGGAACACATGACCACATCCCAGAGAGTAGACAAAATGAAGACTGACTCCAAAATGACCAGAGGTTGATATTAGCAAATGGGGTTTTTAAAGCAGCTATTATATCTATGCTCAAGAACAAAAGAAATCTACCAAAATAATGAAGTAAGCTAAGAAAGAGCAAGAAATAGGATCAAGAAAATAGGAATCCAAAAGGAATAGTTAAAGAGTTGGAGGACACCAGGTGAGGTATCTCTGAGTGAAAACAAAACAATGAATTTGAAAGGAATCCTTAAATGGTTCAAATCTTTCAAGGAGTTTGTGATGAAACAGTGTTCGGTTCATAACATAGTAAGCAAGGAAACAAACCAAGGAAATGATTAACGACAAGAAAAATATTTTTTTTTTAATTTTTTTTAACGTTTATTTATTTTTGAGACAGAGAGAGACAGAGCATGAATGGGGGAGGGGCAGAGAGAGAGGGAGACACAGAATCAGAAGCAGGCTCCAGGCTCTCAGCCATCAGCCCAGAGCCCGATGCGGGGCTCGAACTCACAGACCGTGAGATCGTGACCTGAGCTGAAGTTGGACGCTTAACCGACTGAGCCACCCAGGCACCCCAAGAAAAGTATTTTTTAAAATTGTAAAAAGAAATTTGCTCACAGTAGCCAAGCTGTAACAGTGTTTACACAGCCATAAAAGTATAAACACTTGGTATTAATTTTTTTTTAATTATATTTTATAGATAAGATCAAGGCGGGGGAAGGAGATAGCTAAATACGAGGCATCTGAGAACACTCAGTCTTTATCTTCTGTAAGTAAGAGTTGATAGTATTTAAAGCTGAAAATAAAAACAAGCGTTGTAAGTTTGCTTCAGATATGGAGGTGACTAACAGGAGAACAAGCTAGACAAGTTGAAAGTAGTTGCCTTTTGAAGTAGAATTACAGACTGCAAAGAAGTTGATAAGGTATTCCTGCCTGTCATTATAAAACTTAGAGTATTATTTGAAATTTAATGTTACATACATTTTAACTTAAAATTTTTAAAAACTTTAGTTAAATTACATACTTACAACACAGCACAGTGCTTGGTACAAATTGGGTACTCAATAAATGGGAGCTATTGTTCCTAAGATTATTAACTCTCTTAATAGTCATTAAAATCATTATTTACCCATTTCAAATGTAAATATATACATATACATACATATATATGTATCTGTATATATTTAAATACACACACACATACACACACACACACACACACACACACACACATACAGATCTAGGCAAGTTGTGTGATATATCTGATCTTACATATTTACATAGTAGTAGAGCTGGACCTGGAATCCAGATTTCCCAACTTCTAGTTCCTTCAGTCACAACATAGAGTTTCAGAGAGGATCTTTGAGGTTGTAAGTAGAGCTGTCCTTTCATCATTGGACCTAGAATCTGGCCTAGTAAATAGTGATACACCAATGGATAGAAAGACTGACAAATCTTAGGGGGACAACCTAGCTTTTTATAATATAGCTTTTCATAACATAGCTTTCAACAGCTCTTGCCTTTTACTATTTATTTTTTTACTAAGTATTCTCAAAAAGGTAAGATCCAGGGATTTAGTCAAAACCCAAAGGAAAGAGGTACAAGAGAAGTGTGGTTAAAATGGAATACTTTCAGGATGTTAATAATTGTGAAATTAATTTTGTGATACTTTTGAAACCTTTTGGAACTTTAGAGAAATATTTCTGCTGAATTTATATGGGTCCCAGACAAATGTTACTGACTTCATCTAGCCCAATTCATTTATATCATAGACGAGAAAACTGACAATTGTCAAGGGGAAATGGATTGCCAACATTTAACAAACATTTATAAACTGTCTGTTGGGGATTGGTGGACCTGGACCTACAGATGTTATTCAAAATGTAGTTGGGAAGTGAGAGTGTTAAGTAACTGGTTGAGGAAAATAAAGAAGAAACTTGTTGACAAGTATAATTAAGGTATTATAAACTGAGCATGTAAGTTTCATGCCTAGGTTAGGTAATGAACACTACTGTATGAAGATAATCATAGAACTTTTTTCTTTGAGAAAATTATTTTGAAACCTATATTTTATTTTTTTATTGTTCTTAATGTTTGTTTATTTTTGAGAGAGAGAGACAGAGCCTGAGCAAGGGAGGGGCAGAGAGAGAGGGCAACACAGAATCCAAAGCAGGCTCCAGGCTCTGAGCTGTCGGCACAGAGCCCAACGCGGGGCTCAAACCCATGAACCGCAAGATCCCCACCTGAGCCCAAGTTGGACGCTTAACCAACTAAGCCACCCAGGCGCCCCTTAAAGGCATATATAAATATATAAATATATTTATATTTAAATAAATATATTTAAAAGAAGAAAGTGTTGCATCCCGTAAAGAATCTGTTTCTCAAAAAGAATACAAAAATGTCTGATAATTTGAGTATATAGTTCTATATTACGGTTCTCCAGAAAAACAGAACCAACAATGTATGTGTTTGTGTGTGTATTTGTGTGTGTGTGAGGATAGGTAAGTAGGTAGGTAGGTGGGTGGGTAGATAGACAGATCGATAGGTAAAGGAAAGGCTTGGCCCCCATGATTATGTAGACTGAAAAGTCCCAAGTGCTGTGGTTGGCAAATTGGAGACCCAGGAGAGATGAGATGCATTTCCAGCCTGAATCCAAAGGCCTGAGAAACGGGATGTTTTAGTCTGAATCAGAAGGCTCAAAAAGACCAGTGTCTCATTTCAAGGTAGGCAGGTGTTCCATTCCCTTTCTTTGGTCTTTATGTTCTTTTTTTTTTTTTTTTTTAAGTTTTTTCTTAAATTACAGTTAGTTAACATACAGTGTAATAATTAATCTCATGTGTACAAAATGGTGATTGAACAATTCCATATCACCCAGTGCTCATCACAGCAAGTACACTCCTAAATACCCATCACCTACTTCTCCCATCCCTCCACCCACCTCCCCTCTGGTAACCATCAGTTGTTCTCTATAGTTAAGAGTCTGTCTCTTGGTTTGCCTCTCTCTCTTTTTTTTCCGTTTTGCTTATTTGTTTTGTTTCTTAAAGTTCTGCATGCAAGTGAAATCATATAGTATTTGTCTTTCTCTGACTTATTTTGCTTAGCATAATATTCTTTAGCACCATCCATGTCATTGCAGTTGGCAAGATTTCATTCTTTTTGATGGCTGAGTAATATTCCATTGTTTATATATACCACATGTTCTTTATCCACTCATCAGTTGATGGACACTTGCACTGTTTCCATAATTTGGCTATTGTAGATAATGCTGTTTTAAACATCAGGGTGCATGGATCTCTTTGAAATAGTATTTTTGGATTATTTGGGTCAATACTAGTGCAATTGCTGGGTCATAGAGCGGTTCTTTTTTTAACTTTCTGAGAAACCTCCATACGGGAGGAACCTCCGTTCCAAAGTGGTTGCACCAGTTTGCATTCCCACCAATGGTGTTAAGAGGGTTCCCCTTTCCCCACATTCTGGCCAATACCTTTTGTTTCTTGTGTTGTTGACTTTAACCATTCTAACAGGTGTGAGGTGATCATGTTCTTTTTTTTTTTTAAGTTTATTTATTTTGAGAAAGAGAGAGAGATAGAGAGAGTACGAGGGAGGGGCAGAGAGACAGGGAGAGAGAGAATCCCAAGCAGGCTCCATGCTGTCAGCTCAGAGCCTCACACGGGGCTCCAACTTATGTACCATGAGATCATGACCTGAGCCAAAATCATGACTTGAGCGTGAAGCTTAACCAGCTGACCCACCCAGGGGCCCCAAGGTGATCACTCTCTGTTTAGTTCTTCAGCTGATTGATTGAGGTCCTCCCACATTAGGGAGGGCAATCTACTTATTTTATCTATTCTCATGTTAATTTCATCCAGAAATACCCTTACAGCCACACCCAGAATAATCTTTGACTGAAGGTCTGATCACCTTGTGGCCCAAACAAGTTGACACATAAAATTAACAATTATAGATGCACAAAAGTGTGAAAATAGAATTGAAATTACTGGAATTTAAATGTAGAGTAATATTTAAAAAAAAAAACCCACAAGAAATATGATGGGAATGAATGTATAGAGAAATCTGTGAGTCAGGCTGTAAAGACACATTAAAGTTAGATAATAGTGAAGTCTCATATCCTAGAACGAGAATTATGGACATCATATTTGAGCAAGATCATTTTAGCACTTAAATCTAGATTGCATCACAATTTGGAGATGTTGCAATTTCCTGGATTAGGACAAGTACTGTGGCAGTAGAGAGCAGATTGGAGAACCTGAGCAGATTAAAACAAAACAAAATCGACAGAGGTTAGTGAAAATGTAGCAGAGGAAGAAAAATACAGTGAGTCTGAATGTTAGTGTCATTGACGGCAATGAGAAATTGAGAAGAGATTTGTTCGAGGGATCAAAGATGAGGCATTTAAGATGAAATGTAAAGTTTAACAAAGAAAGTGTCAAGCATGATGAGTGTTCATATGCAAAAGGAACTTTGGTCTTTTAAACAGTCCTTACAAGTATAATATTATTTTTAGTTTACCTTGAAGAACAAATAATATTTATCAGGAAAAAAAATGCTGTAATGAGTTGTTCTTGTGCCAAAATAATAATGTCTTGTAGCACAATATTTTATTAAGTTCCAAATAAATCTCTTATGGTTAGTATAACCATACCTTTATCCATATGGTTAAGAAGATTAAGTTGTATACTCATTCTACTGGTGATTGGTCTTAAAGTACTTATCTGCTCTGTTATTTCTTGCATAGTTTATATCACAATTAAATGTATACTACTTTCATTATAATAAAAAAGTGTGAAGTGTACCATTCAAGTGATTCAAATTACTGCCAGAAATATTTAACATGCAACAGTAAATAATGATGTACAACTTCGATATAGTTTCACAGATTAAGAAACTGAGATTTCTTAGAATGTAGAATCAATTTTTGTAACACTGAAGTTATTAGGATTATTTTTTTTATTTTGGTTTCCTGGCTCAGTGAAGGGCTTTCACATTAAATGTACCAATTCTGAGCTCAGCATTCTGTGAAACTGGCCTGGCCAGCTGCTATCCTGTTTTTTAAGCTTTATATTGTTTTTGTTTTTTGTTTTTAAAATGTTTGTTTATTTTTGAGAGAGAGAGACTGAGCACAAGCAGAGGAGGGGCAGAGAGGGAGGGAGACACAGAATCTGAAGCAGACTCCAGGCTCTGAACTGTCAGCACAGAACCTGACACAGGGCTAGAACCCATGAAGCGTGGGATCATGACCTGAGCTGAAGCAGGACTCTTAAAACAGACTAAGCCACCCAGGCGCCCCTTAAGCTTTACATTGTTAAAGAAGAGTTTCTTTACTCTTTCTGATAGGCATGAACAAAAATTTCTACAAGGAAGCCAATGGGTAATCCACACTTTAGTGTGATCGCCGTAATTAGCTAATGCGATAGCTCTCCTCACTTGGTAGAGAAGAGGTCAGAGTTTGGGAGAGGTAATTTTGGAGCATGGGGCACATCAGGACAGACAGGCTTAGTGAAGTAACACAACAGTAACTTCTGGTCTCAAGGAATCACTTCATGAAAGTCCATAGCATTCTAGAGAATCCTAGCAGTGCCAGGGCTAGTAAGGTACAAGTTTAGGTGAAGGAAATTGGTGCATCGGATAGACAAAAAATAGAGTTCAGGTTTCCTGCTAATTATGACAACGTACCATGACGTATATTCCTGGAGGTCCCTACAGTAGTTGTGTCCTGGCTTTCAAAGGTGTTTTAAAATGTCTTAACTCAATTACGTCTTTATTTTCCACTGTCTCTTTTTTCCTGGTTAATAAACTGACATTTTGGAGAGGATAATAAATACGGATTATTTATTTATATGTAATGCGGGTAAACAATTAATTGGGGAAACTCTTTAGGGAGTTTAGGGATATATACTTATCCTGATCCTTTCTTAACATCAGTGAAATTCCTTCTGTTCTGTATAGTACTTTGCAGCTGTCAAACCATCCCCATCCTTCATTTAAGAAAATACAAAGTTACTTGTCAGTGCTGCCTCCTGGTTCAGTGTATGTTCTCTGTGTCCAGACATTTAAATGGATACTGAGCGCATATTCTTCTCCACATTGATTGTGTGTATTTTATACTATGGTAGAAATGTTTTTATTTGGGAAAAAAAAAAAACGTGTACACGTATCTCCCTGACACTCTTGCAGTTTTTAGAAAAATATGTTCAGATTTTTCCTGCTGAAAACTTGTAGTTTCTTTCTGGGTAGATACATCATCTTTTTAAAACCTTTCCCCTAAGATTTCTTTTTAAATGGTTCACAGTTAAATTTAAATTTCTATATTTAGGTAGAATTATGTTTATATACCAACCACCAGTATCCAGGAAATTCAGTGGTGAGGCTGACACATAGGGAGTTTATAGTCTATTTTGTAGTCTGTGTATTTAGACAAGGTTTGAAGCTTACTTAGCAAAATCGCTTGAACATTCAAGCAGAATTTCTTTAGTACAAATGCACTATTTGATTCCTTATAATTGTTAAGATAACAGTGTGTCACTTTTGAAAGATTAGTTCTCAGGGATATGTTAGATGTATTCTTTTCAAAGAAGAATGCATTTAGGAACAGCTTTTATATGTAAATATTTTTATAATATTGGATAGAGATGCTGTGGTGCAGTCACTATGGTTTGATCAAATTTGGAAGAAGTTACAGGCACATATTTGTAGTGTTTTCTCCAGTATCTTTATTTTTTTCATCTGGACATATTTTATGTTCCTTCCAACTAATCAAAATACGAAACCGATTTTGCCTGTGCCAGAAAATAGAACTATCATTTTTCACATTCTTTTATTTTCCAGGTCATTTTCAAGTAAGATTGTGTTTCTAGGACTTCTGAATTCCAGAAAACTCTCAACTTTGTAGATATAAGGGCCCAGATGAACATTGCAGGGGGAATCTAACTTTTCATGCAGTATGTTTTGTGTTGTGCATTCCAGATACAGTTAACTTTTTGTGTGCATGTGATTAGTGTGGAAAGAAATTAATGCAGTCCAGTATTATGATTTATAGACTGAATCCTTTGCCCACTGAAGACTTGCCAAAACTAAAACTATTTTTTTTCCTTTGGATATTAGAAACAGCTACTGTTTTTGTTGATCTTTTAAAGTTCTGAATGGGCCTATTTCAAATCATACCAGCATGGGAGCTCAGATTAATAATATACTTATTCAACTAGTGATACTGAGTGAAACCATTGCTCACATGGATATGAGGATAAAATTTCATAAAATTATTTTCAGGTGCATTAATGCATTTCTGGAAGCTGCACATGATTTTTCTTTTGCATGAAAGAAATCAAGGATTTCTGTTTATTGTATCAGTTACAGGTGGGCTTATAAGTTAATTTAATTGTGTTTTTTTTACTTCAAAACATAAGACATTTTGCTTTTAAAAGCAGTAATGTGATTGCCGGATTATTCCCAAAGGTTTTTAACTCTTAGTATATTTATCTCCCTTGAGACGTCATGACCGTAGTATATTTAATTTAGATTATTGAGAAAAAAAATCCTCAATTTTCTTTGTTGTTAGTTACAGCAAGCTGCTGAAGTTTCTCAGCTTCGGGGAGCCAGGGTAATCTCTGCCGAAGACCTTCTGTTTTTGATGCGCAAAGATAAGGTAATATAAAATAATTTCATTGTATTAACAGGCCATGTTTGGTGCTTAATTCACACATATTGGGAACCGTGTCCTTGTTATATAGCTTTCACATTGGAGTACAACTATTAAACTGATGTTTTAGTCTTCGTAGTTTACACAACAAAATGGTTTACTACAAGAAACTTGGTATTTGTTTTCGTGGGTCAGGCACTTATGCAAAACTATGCTAGCAACGAATTTTCACTTATGCTTACATATATATTTAGACATTTTCGTTACTACATACTATTCACTGCGTATCCTTTGTGTGCTTTGTTCTAATAAGTGGGGTAGAACTAAGTGGCATCTTTTTTCTTTCTAATTTTACACAGGATTACAGGCTTTCCCAGAGTTTGTTTCAAGGTTTATTCGGGGAAAACTAAATCAAGATGAGTATTTCAGTAGCATAAACATAATAGTGGCTAGACTTTTCTTTTATGGTTAAAGATCTACCTTTCTTACTCTTTGAACCCTGGTATTAAATAAAATATTTAGGCTGGTATTTACCAGTCTATAACTATCTTCCATGAGCAGCTAGTTGAAAATATTTTGTAAAATTTTACATGTTTTTAATAAAAGTGTCATCTGAAAGTTACATGTACAAAAGCTAGCTGAATAGCCACCATGTGTCATGGCAGCTGCTATCCCGAATGAGCCAGCCGTGTTTAGTTTCTGATAGTCCATCTGATTGCTCCATTGTTTTTCCGCCGGCCTTTTCGGTACACACACCCATTCCTCTTCCACCATTTTTGATATCCTTGTGGCTCTGTTTCTTATCAGAAGACATCCCGTCCGACCTTTTGGATAACCTTGTTACCATCCTTTCCAATATCCAACTACTTTATACCTGTGAAACCTTTTAACTCTGCTTGACTGAAGGTTGACTGAACTTAGATCATGTATTTTCTCTTCCTCATACAGTGAGATCCAGAGATCTAGAAACCGCACCTTGGCCAGTCTACTATTAAATCTTATAAACTCTTACTTCATTAACTCTTTGGTGGTATGAGGAATATAAAGGAAGAGAAAAGAAATGTCTCCACTATCAAGAAGCTGTAATCCGGTGTAGGAAACATGTGTGATTTGGTTGGAGGAGCAGAATTTTGAAGTTGTATGCTTCGATGAGAGGCTGTGGGATATGCTGAAGGGGAAGTCTCTGCGTGGGGTGGGACTCGCGCAGTTGCATGCAGAATGGATCAAACGCAAAGGAACTGGCCAAGATGCTGGTTCAATAATCAAGGCAAAATGTGATGAGCATGATGGCTCCAGAAGTGGGTAGGAAGGAAGAATTCAGAGAGATGGGAAAGAGCACAAATGTGCCGGATTTGGCGGCTTCATTATCCTCAGAGGACCAAGGAGGAATAGACACTGTTGGCAGAAATGGGGGTGTGGAGCCAAGGTCCCTCGGGAAGGCAGCGGGGGAACAGTGCAGTTAGCATTAATACGTGACAGACTATGTCCAACCACCTTTCCTTTTTTCATGGCAGAGGTTAAAGAGGATCGCACAAAAAAAAACACAGTCCCCCTTGACGCTCTTTCCTGCCTTTTGGGAAAGTCAAAATTTAAAATCATACTGAAACCACAGGAACATACACTAATTGACAACGCTCCTCGACTTCCAGAAGGACTCTTAACCAGAAAGCTTTCATCAACTGCAAACATAGCTGTAATATGATAGCTGCCAGAGTTCTCATCTTCCTCTGCAAAATAATAGTTGTATTTATATGCTGACGTGTTCCAGACCGAATTAAAGTAGTTTACATAGGTGTACTATAAGACGAAGTTAAATCTCAAGTATTGAGTACAATCGGAGAAGCAAAGAGAAAGGAAGGGTAGCAGAAGACCCATATATAGGTGCATGGTTTTTCTCTTGGTAATTCTGGTTTATTTTCAAGCTTTATTTATTGACTGCTTACTGTATTGTACCTGGCACCTTCACTCATACTGCCATTTATTCCTCCCAGTGGTCCTGTAAGGTAGGTACTTTACTTAAAATCATAAACAAAGGAACAGGTTCAAAGGTTACGTTCTACTTCTGGCCCTGCTAAGCTCTAGTTGTAAGACTGTTTTTAAGTTCAGGTTCCCTGTATGTAAAAAGGAGATGATTATGTTTGTCTGTGTTTCAGGGTTGTTGCAAATATCAAATAAAATGCGTGTAAAAAGAGCTTGTGTAAAATGTACTATGGTTCAGCCATAATTAGGAATCTTAAACCTGAAGTTCAGGAGCCCTTAGAATATTAAATTCTAAGGGTAAGCACACAGCAGATTACAAAGTATTATCAGTTACTTTTAAAGGTAAGCAGTATTACGGTCTTTTAATAAACCTAAAGAAAACCATCAAGACGCAACTATCATTCGTCAGCTTCGAGTCTCGTTAAAATATTTCTCAGATTATAGAAAGTCGTCCAGACTTTGGCATTTTAAAGCAACTGTTAAAGCAACTGTTTAAAGCAACTGTTACAAAATCCTTGTCTAGATGTTTATAAATCACTTCAAAAAATAAAATTTGGTCTTCAATGTGTACAAAATTTCATCAAGTCAGAATAGTTAGCTTAATATGGAGCATGTGATATTTATCACAGTCTTCAGGAAGAATTTGAAACTTTTTATAAGACCAAAAAAAAAAAAAAAAACCAAAACCAAAAACCCCAATGATTGCAATTCTAGAGCATTTAGATACTTGCAAATAAAGAGTACTTTTAAAAACACTTGTGTTTGAGCTGTTTTAGCTTTTTTATTTAATACGATGACACCTTTTATTTCACAGTAGTATGCTGAGGACTGCTGTGTTTTCCCCAATGATCCTGGACACAAGTTTATTAGATTTAGTTATTGTAGTGGTCTGTTACCTGTAAAGTGAATGTATGTGTAAGGTTTCTTACTCATTTCGTATTTTTAATAGAAAAAACTGAGAAGACTGCTAAAGTACATGTTTTTCCGAGACTACAAATCCAAGATTGTCAAGGGCATCGATGAGGATGATCTTCTGGAAGGTAACCTAAACAAAAACACTAAACGGAGAGCGACATGGCTCATGTGCCCGTGTGACACATCGATGCAGTGACAGCGTGGACATACCCGTCCCAGTAGGACGGATGTGCTTCCGTGACGTAACGTAGCTGAGAAACTATCCAAATATCTATTCAGTCGGCAGCTAAATCGTATGATTTTCTCTTTCCGTTGCTTCATAGTAATCTGGTAGGTCAGTCTTTTTAATCATGTGGCCTGTTTTATATCACAATGCCATGAAACTGAGAAAATCATGTTGATACAGAACCTAATCGATCGGAGCAAGAATAACTTTTCTGTCGCAGATGTATGGAGACAAAACTGTTATTGTATATATCTGAAATTGACACATGGGTTTTTCTCAGTTTATTATAGAAAGTATCTGATATGTGGTATGATGTAAAGTCACCTCATTTTGGGGTGCTATTTCAGTACTCTTTGAAATCTTACCAACAGCCTAACGCAGAATAGACAGTTGCCCTTATCTGAATTTCCAACTCAGTTCGCCATTTCAGAATATTTAGAAAAAAAAATACTAATGTTTCAGAATCAAACAGTGCTAAGCTGAAAACAGAAATGTGCTGAACAATACTTACTGAGTCAAAGTAAATATATGTGTTTTAGAAACAACTCACATATTTTGCATTGGATATAGTCACTGCGTAGTGAGTATCCATGGCTAATAATTACATTGATAAATCAACAAATTCTCCTGGATTAAGAAATCCAGCAAACTACTCAAAACCAACTGAAGAGTTAACAAATTTTGGAAGTGAATTGTGATATACCTTCAACAAATTAGCAGGTGTACTAACCGTGCAGAAAGAAAGAGAGAGAGAAAGAGGAAGGGAGGAAGAAAGAAAGAAAAGAAGGAAAGAAAAATTCATATCAAATGTTTCATCAGTGGTGCCTATTTAATATTACTGTAATTCTCATAGAATTTAATTTCTGAAGACTAGTCATCCAGGTGAATTTAAACGTTTCTTTTTTTAGAGAGCATAAAAAATACAGACTTACACCCAAACAGACCTGAATTCTAATCAGTCCCTCTTCTCTGCTTTCTCTCTCTGTGAACTTGAGGATCCATTTTCTCATAAGTCAAAAATTATACCACTTACCATGGTAGAACTCATATGCATGTTTAAAACCTAATGTATGAAAATCACCTGATACATTCTTGCCATCGAATCAATGATAGATATTAACAACAACCTTAGAACGCTAAGAAGCTCAGGGTGGTAAGCCTAGTATTCAGTTGTATTAACAGCATCATATCAGTTTGATGTCCTCTCCTCATGTATTTCAAATCTCGCCTGTTTACTTTCATCTAAATTTTCTTTTTTTGTGCGTGTCATATAAAGTCTTAAAATAATTGCTGTAACATATAAGATGAAATGCTCAGGTAAAATATATCAAATACTGAGGTGGGACTTTGAGAATGGCCATATGAGCAGTGTGGCAGACTCGTTCCCCAGTGAAACACATTTAACTGGTGAAAACTTTAAAAAGTAATGGCTTCTGAGACACCTGCATGGCTCAGTGGGTTAAGCAACTGACTCTTGATTTCAGCTCAGGTCATGATCCCAGGGTCATGGGTTCAAGCCCCATATGGAGCCTGCTTAAGATTTTCTCTTTCTCTCCCATCCTCTGCCCTACTCCCCCATTCACTCTCTCTGTATATATACAAAACTAAATTTTAGAGAAAGTAATGGCTTAAAGTCTCCAGAAATTGTCCTAAGGGTATACAGCAAATGGAGAAGCACATATTTTAAAAAAAAAAAAAAAAAGTCTCATTAGGAACAGGAAGAGTCTGGGGTGCCTGGGTGGCTCAGTCGGTTAAGCATCCAACTTCGGCTCAGGTCATGATCTCACTGCTCATGGGTTCGAGCCCCACGTCGGGCTCTGTGCTGACAGCTCGGAGCCTGGAGCCTGCTTCGGATTCAGTGTCTCCCTCTCTCTCTCTGTCCCTCCCCTGCTCGCACTCTGTCTCTCTCTCAAAAACAAATAAACATTTTAAAAAATCAAAAAAAAAAGAAAAAAAAAAAAGAAACAATACCAAAAACAGTGAGAGTCTGTTTGATTTGAGCCAGGACCTGCCCCTATAACTCCTCTTCTCTTTTCCTGCCACCTTAGTTCAGTAGAAGCTTCACTCTGGGCAAATGTTCCCAAGAACCCTGGACACTTGATTCTCCAGCCACAAGTCTAAGGCAACAGTGTCCCCCAGGAGGTTGGCAACTCACATCTCCTCTGGCTCCGTGTCGCAGAAGCTGTATTCCATGCAGGAATAGCTGAAAGGACTGCACCTTCCACTCCTTCTCTACCCATAGGGAAGCTCTACCCCAGACGTGGCAGGCGGAGAATACCGGGTCCTGAATGCCCTACCCTAGCTCGCTCAGGCGAAGTAGAGCTCCACGCGAGAAGGGACAAGCTTAGAAGAGAGTGGGCTACTACCATTCCCCACCCAGATCTCCACTCACAGAGTTAGGAGTCTTTCTAAGAGACGCCGATTGCCATTCCCACCCCCAGCTCCAGTACAGCGATACAGAGATTCAGCCGAGAGGGGGAAGCAGGCTTTGTTCACAAAGAGCTCTTCACCTTTCCCTACGGGGACTGATTTTTTTTAGAACAGAGCCTGTGAAGTTCATACCTAATGGTGGTATAGGAGACAATGGAAATCCTGATGGTGAGCAGTTAAGAGGAGGCTGGAAGCTCTGTGATACTGGTAATAACAAAACAGTGCATCAGCTAAAGGTTTAACAGGAAACGAAGGGAATATACAGCCAAGAAGAGTCTTCCGCGGTCAGGGCAAAATGTAGAGGCTAGCAATATCTTGACTCTGCAAAGGGGCCCGACATGATTCAAGTCCATCTGTGGAACGTTTTCTGCCCAAGAGTATTTAATTAAAAACAGTAAAGCAATCAGCCAGAAGTTAGTGGAAGCTAATGGCTGTGTGTGATACCCTTAGAGTCAGGTAACTTAATGAAGAGAGCTGGCAAAGTGACGGCCAAAGAGAACCCGACTAAAACCACAGTCATCCCTGGTGGTCGAGGAGACGGATTGCATGCTCAAGGCTGGGCCCTCTGAGGAGCACTTCTGAGGCCACATGCTGTGAGGGAAAAAGATTTTATTTGAACCAGTCTAGCCAGGTCACTAAACAAACAAGCAAACATTGACAACAAGCCCCAGGAAGAGGAGGGAATAATTATCCAGAAGTTACTACAATATAAAATGTCCATTTTGAACAACAGTCACAACAAAATACTTGGCATGCAAAAAACCAGGTATGTAATCCACAAAAAAGGGGAACAAAAAGCAGGCAACACAGACTGCTTTTGAGAGCACCTGGATATTGGACTGGTCACACAAAACCTTCAAAGTAGCTATCGTAAACGTGCTCAAAGAACTAAAGGAAACCATTTTTAAGGAACAAAAGGAAGATATGATTACAGTGTCTCACAAACTAGAAAATATCAATTAAGAGCCAGAAATTAAGGAGAGCACTTGTTGTGATGTGCACTGGGTGTTGAATCACTATACTGCACAGCTGAAACTAATATTATACTGAATGTTAACTAACTGGAATTTAAATAAAAACTTTTTTAAAAAAAGATTAATATAAAGAGACAAGTTATAGAAAAGAAATGCAAATTCTGAAGTTGAAAAGCACAATGACTAAAATGAAAAATTCAGTAGAGACTCAGTAGTAGCTTTGAACTGAGAAGAAAGAATCCGTGAACTTGAAGACAGATTGTTAAAGATTATGCAGTCTGAAAAACAGAGAAAAGAATGAAGAAAAATTTATAGAGCTTTCTGAAATCTGAGGCATCATGAAATGAGCCAATATATGCATAATGGGACCAGAAGGATAGGAAAGATAAAAAAAAAAAAGAGCAGAAAAAAATCTTCAAAGAGATAATGATTGGAACTTCTCAACTTTAATGAAAATTATTAATCTATACATCCTAGCAGCTCAACAAGCTCCAATTAGGATAATCACATAGCAATCCACATTCAGACATATTCTTCTAGAAATGTTGGAAGACAAAGACAGAAAAATCACAAAAGCCACAAGAGAAAAACACTTCATCACATACAGTGGAACTCCAGCAATATTAACAGCTGACTTCTCATTAACAATATAGGTTAAAAACAAAACAAAACAAAAAAAAAAACCCAGAACAGTATAGGTCAGATAGCAATGGAATGACATATTCAAAGTGCTGAAAGAAAAAACTGTTAACCAAGAAACATATCAAAAGTGAAGGCAAATTTATATATATTCCTAGATAAACAAAAACTGGGTCAATTTCTTGGTAGCAAATCCATATAAAAAATGCTAAAGTACTTCAGGCTCAAGCAAGTGGCACCAGACAATAATTTGAATACACGTGTGTGCATGCGTGCGCGCGCGCGCACACACACACACACACACACACACACACACACACAAGTACCTATAAAGCTAATTGTGTAGGTAAATATAAGAAACCATATAATTGCATATATTTTTCCTTCTTCTCGTAACAGATTTAAAAAACAACGTATAAAACAATGTATATAATGTAATGTCAAGTCCATAACACATAGATAGGTAATATATTCGACGGTAACAACATAAGTGAGGTGGGGGGTACCAGGGTTGTATTGGAGTAAGGAGTGACACAAGATGGCTGCTCAAATTGTAGAAAGAAATGAAAAGAAGCAGAAATGGTAAATACAATGGCTTATATAACCAAATCTATAAATATCTACTTTCTGTCCTATAAAAACACAAAGTACTGAAACTGAGTCAAATAGAAAATCTGAGTAGAGCTATGACAAGTAAATTCTTTGAATTAGTAATTTTAAGTTTCCCAAGGAAAAACCCAGAGCTAAATGACTTCATGATGAATTTTACCAAATGTTTAAAGAGCAATTAACACCAATCCTTTCCCAGTGCATTCTTCAGGGCCATTATTACTCGGATATGAAAACCAGACAAAGATATCACAAGAAAAGAAAACTAAAAACTAATACATTGTTTTTCTGTATTCCTTATGCTATACTTTCCATTTCTATGACTTACTTACTTTGTTGTTTTTTAAAAATTTTTTTTTACATTTATTTATTTTTTGAGAGACATAGAGAGACAGAGCACAAGTTGGGGAGGGACAGAGAGAGAAGGAGACACAGAACAGAAGCAGGCTCCAGGCTCTGAGCTGTCAGCACAGAGCCTGACGCGGGGCTCGAACTCACAAACCGTGAGATCATGACCTGAGCCGAAGTTGGACGTTTAACCGACTAGCCACCCAGGCGCCCCATATGACTTATTTATTTTGTAACTGGAAACTTAAACTTCTTAGTCCCCTTTATCAATTTACCCATTTCTTCACTCCACCTCCCCTTTGGCAAGCACCTGTCTATTCTTTGTATTTAAGCGTCTGGCTTTTTTGTCTGGCTTTTTTTGTTTGTTTCTTAAATTCTACATATGAGTGAAATCATATGATACTTGTCTTTCTCTTTCTAAAGCACTTCACTTAGCATTATACCCTGCATACATTTTGTTGTAAATCTCGTTTTTTCTGTGTATGGCTGATTAGTATTCCATTGTGTGTACACACACACACACACACACACATACACACACCCCAGATGTTTGTTATCCATTCACCAATTGATGCACACTTAGGTTGATTCTGTAGTTTGGCTATTGTAAATAATGCTGCAATAAACATATCGGTGCATTTATCTTTTTGAATTAGTGTTTTTATTTTCTTTGGGTAAATGCCCAGTAGTAGAGTTACTGGATCATATGGTAATTCTACTGTCCGTTTTTTGAGGAAACTCCATACCATTTTCCACAGTGGCTGCACCAATTTACATTTCCACCAACGGTTCACAGGGTTGTTTTTTTTTCCCTCCATGTCTTCACCAACACTCGGTATTTCTTGCCTTTTTTAGTCTAGCCATTCTCACAGGTGTAAGGTGATACCTCATTGTAGACTTGATTTGCATTTCCCTGATCAGGATTAGTGATGTTGAGCATCTTTTCATGTGTCTGTTGGCCATCTGTACATCTTCTTTGAAAAATATTCAGGTCCTCTGCCCATTATTAATCAGGCTATTTGGGGTTTTTAATTATTGAATTCTGTAAGTCCTATGTATATTTTGGATATTAATCCCTTATCAGATACATCATTTACAAATATCTTCTCCCATCCAGTAGGTTGCCTTTTTGTCTACTTAATGTCTTTTTTAATATAGATTGTGAAAATCCCTAACAGAATACTTAGGAAACCAAATCCAGCAACATCCAAAAAGGATTATACACCATGACCAAATGGAGTTTATCCCAGGAATGGAAGATTGGTTTAAATTTAGAAAAAAACTTGTGTAAAAAATCATAATGATAGAATGAAGGTTATAAACCACATGATCATTCAATAAATGTAGAAAAATCATTTGAAAAAAATCCAAGGTCTTTCATTAGAAGAACACTCAAAAAAACTGAGGAGGGAACTTTCTCAACTTGATAAAGGTCATTGCTATGAATAGAATATTTGTGTCCCCCTAGAATTCCTATGTTGCCTCCTAATTCCCAGTGTGATGGTATTTTGAGGTAGAGCCTTTGGAAAACAAATTAAGTCATGAGGGAGGGGCCTTCATGAATGGGAATAGTGCCCTTCCAAGAAGAGATACAAGAGAGCTTGCTTCTGCTGTCTGTCCTCCGCCATGTGAGAATAGGAGAAGACAGTCCATCTGCAAACCAGGAAGCAGGCTTTCATCAGATACCAAGTCTGCCGGGACCTGATCTTGGACTTTCTAACCTCTAGAACTATGAGACATAACTATGGGTTTTTTAAGCCATCCAGTCTACAATATATTTATATATTTATTATAGTCTGTGCTATAAACTGACCAAGACAGCTATCTATGGAAAACCCACAGCTAGCATCCTGTTTAATGGTGAAGGATTGGATACTTTCACCCAGAGATGCATAGGCTGGTATCTGTGCATGTAATTTATCACTTTAAAAAGTAATCTAGTTCTCTGTCACTAATTCACACTGATATTTATACATTAAACTGTACTGCCTATTGCATTATTCCCTCTTGACCTTTTGCAATAATTTTTTTAAAGTTAGGTTTTGCTTTTAAATAAATATGATAGTTTTATCTCTTAAGAGGAAAAGAGTAAGGCCTTGTCCCTTTAGGCCTCAAATGTATTGCCACAGTAACGTGTAACATTCTCTCCTTTTAATTCCACATTTATTTTCATAAATAAAATAATTTAATTTCACATTAATTTCGTATTTATTTTCTGAATTAGGCTTGGTATATCAGGATTCTTTTTCTAAATCTGAAAGGGCTTCGGTTTTTTTTGGTAAGGAATTTTGATCAGTCCCTTCACACTACGTTAATTGATAATTTGGTATTTTGTTCCCTCAATCTTATTTATGGCATAAATAAATGATTTAATTCTGTGTGGCTTATGCTTTTTTTTGGATGCAAAGATTCTCCCTTTTTTTTTTTAAGTTCATTTATTTTTGAGAGAAGGAGAGAGAGAGAGAGCACACCCACTGGAGCAGGGGAGGGGCAGAGAGAGAGAGAGAGAGAGAGAGAGAGAGAGAGAATCCCAAGCAGGCTCTGCGCTGACAGCACAGAGCCTGACACAGAGCTAGATCTCGTGAACCGTGAGATCATGACCTGAGCCAAAATCAAGAGTCAGACACTTGACCAGATGAGCCACTCAGGTGCCCAAAGATTCTCCATTTAAAGATTATTTCAAGAGAATTCCAATTCTGAATTTCACATGCAGTATTCAATACATGTAGTGATTGGTGTTGATGTAAACCTATTAAGCACATTTTTTTCCTTCTTTTTTATGTTCATGAAGACAAACTGAGTGGCAGCAATAATGCAAACAAAAGACAAAAAATTGCCCAAGACTTTCTCAACTCTATTGACCAAACAGGAGAACTCTTGGCAATGTTTGAAGATGATGAAGTTGATGAAGTTAAACAAGAAAGAATGGAGGTATAGTATATTCTTCCCTTTTTACAGTAATAGAATAGCCATTGCAGTGCTTATGCTATTTGGTTCTATTCTTCTGTTCTTTGATTGATGTCTGAATTGCCCAGAACAGTAGTTGCATGTCTGAAGGCAGCATTATACAGCCTTCAGACATGACTTTGGGAGGCAACTTCAGTGCTCTGTTTCTCTGTTTCCTCCTTTGAATAGGAGTCGATTTCCCTCAACTTTCTTCCAGGTCTTACTTTTCCTGTTACCATTTTATCTGAAACTTATTTTTTGTCCCAAGTCATCCAGTTCTCTTTGTGGGCAAAGGTAATTTCTCCCACTTTTGTGTTGGCATGTAGCTGAAGAACTGTTTTTCAGGACATATCTGCAGGCTATGAATGCACTCATTAGCTGAGGTAATATTCAGGCCAGTTACGTGCTTTACATCACTGTAACATGTGTTTGGATTCCCTGAATATGTTTTCACAATAAATATGAAAATTGTTTGCCTTCTATTTGTCTGAGCTATCTATTCATAAAATTACTGTTTCCTTAAATACTTACTTGAAAATAAAAATGACTGATTTCATTTGAGTGCCTTCCAAAATACAAAGCATTCTTCTTCTTCTTATTAGACTTTTACCTGTTTAAAAAAAAATCTCCATTTTCCCCTTCTCTTTAAATGGGACAAGAGAGGTAATTCCAGAACTCCAAAAGATCGTTCTAAGTACCTACTTTATCATAATCTCTGTGCATGCTAAAAATATAATTATTTCATGTCAAATTTTGGAGCAAGTCCAATAGACATACATGCTTTGTAAACTTTAACAGCCTTCTTTAAAGAATTAGTATGCTTAGATCACGAACTGTGATCTAAAGGCAATGTTCTTTTTAGGTATCAATTACCTTAGAAATGTGTGGTTATCTTGGTTTGGGGCAACTGCAAATGATTTTAGTTCAACTTCGCCGTGGGCCAAAATCATGCTAACTTGTCCAAAGCGGATGATAAACATATATTTCTGATGTCATTATGGCCCAAAAAGGATATGATTGTTTAGTAGCATGGTTTCACTTACGATGCATTACACAGAGAGCAAATGTTGTTTATGCTTTTCTAAGAAACATTTTTATATTACTCTAATGGGCATTAAGAAAGATTCATTAAGGAAAGACTCTACGTAAAACATTAATAAAATAGAACACTTAGCTTTTCAGTTTTGATGGGAAAATCTCTGTCAACCAAGCCTACTGCCTGGAAGGACATTCCACAATCAAGGAGAAGAGAAGAAATGGAGCATGTTGTAACACTAAGCTCATAATAGCAGGCTACTGTAGGCCTGGAAAAATGATGAGTCAGTAAGGTATAAGTTAAAGTCAATAAAATATCTGGAAAGGCGGGGGAGGAAAAGCTTGGGAACTTACGCAGTTTCTCTTCCTCTTCCCTGCACTTATATACGAGGTAGTGGTAACCAGGACAATAAAATATCGATAGTTGGTAAAAATAGTTACAGTGACGTGTTAAAAGTCAGATTGGCGGTTTCTTTAAGCTTTATATCGTACCTAAAATCTTTTGTAACCAACATAATGGAGAGCAATTTTGAGATTCTACTCATCCAAGTAGCAGAGTTTAACTGACTAAAAAATGCTGAACTTAGAGACGTAAGTGTAGACAGTAGAAAGCGGAACCGTGAAGAGCATAGGCCTCGCCTGCTTCTAATTTGACAGGTTATAGTTTCAAGCGCAAACCGCAAGTGCGGCAGTCCATATGAAACCACTTTGGGCTCACAAGACTGCGATCTCTGCTTTTCAAGTGCAGTGGAGTAATCAGTCCTGGCATCGCTCAGTGATTTCATTTTTCTCTAAGCATCACTTACTGTTGCAGAAACTTTGTTTGCTACCTTCTTCCCAAGAACGTATGAAAATGGTATAGACCTACCAACAAAGCTTATTATTGTTTTGCTTTCTTTCCCTTTTTTTTCATTTAAATGTAATTGAGAAGAGGAAAAAAAATTTTTAGAGGCATAAAAACTCATTTGGGATCCTAGCTTTTTCTCAAAACATCGAGCAAGAGTACCAAAAACCGAGTTGTTTCCTATTGTGTTAGGTGACTTTATGTGTGCCTGGCTTTGTGTTTCACTCCTAATGCACCTCATCAGTATGAAATATTATATGACTTGAAATAAAAAGTCTGAATTTTTACTTCCATTTCTACTTGCTAGTCCTTCATCATGAGAGTTCGCTAACTCTTACCCTTATAGTTTTCCTCCAGCACCAAATTTTTAACACTTGGGTAGATGTATAGTAGAGACCTATGATCCATTATCTTAAGATCCTTCCAAATTATCAAATAAAAATTAAGTAATGTTCAGAATTGCTTTTGAGAGACTAGGAAAGAGAATCAGGGATTTGGTAAGCATAATAATGCATATAAATGTTGACCCTCCTCTCACCTCCACTTAACCCCCACCACAGAATAACAGGAGGTGTGTTTTACTGTTTCTTACATTCTGATCAACTAAATATGGCTGTGTCAACCAAAGGCCAGGGGGGTATCACAAAACGCTGCAAAGAGCTTTGGGTTTTCTTAACAGAGTGACTGTAGTCACTCACAGAAGAGCCTTGCCTAAGACCCAACTACTCTACCGTGAAGGAACCTGAGAAGCTCAAGTTTATCATCAATCGAGTGAAATATCTGGTCTAATAAACTACTGCGTTTGTGAAGGGGATGTAAATAATGAGTACTTAACGAATTTGGTGAACTCTACCTTCTGACTAATCCTTAAATTGGTAAAAGTAAACAAGAAAGTAAAGATTAGGCCATCAGAGAGAACAACCTTTAAATAAACTAGGGTCCTGAAGCCCCAGAGGCCTGATACTGGAACCCAGAAAGAAAGCACAATGGGATACATAACATTTAAGGTCCTTAAAAATGTTTTTAATTGGCTTAAGATTGAATAACATTCCAGGTGGCCATCTGAATTTAACCTAAAGTGACTGACCAGAGATTGTAAAACACAAAGTTTCTCATAAAATCTGAATGATCAGAGAAGTCAGGTTCACCATTCAGTTATGCCCCAAGTAATGTGAAGTTATGATCTCTGGGGAGGTTGAGTCCCAGAATTACCATTTGTCGAACTGAGTATACTGGAAAACTCACCGAAGAAGCCAGAGAGGTGGATTGCTGTAGATGTTCTCCATCTTCTGTTTTGAAGTCTGTTCTTTCTATTTCCCTTTTCTATTTTTCTACTATTATTATTTTTTAATTATAATGGAAAGTAAAGTACAATGCCTTTAAGATAAGACAGTTCAAAAATATCTTAGTTAAGATTTATCATAAAAGAAGAAAGGCTAATAACTCTACTGAGATAATGGTGTACAAATACGAAAAAAAGTTTTTTAAGTTGAGTTGAAAAATGAAACCCAGAAAAAAGTTGAAATGTATGTGAGATTAAGAAATATAGAATTTATATGCTGGAAAGATAGTCTATACACATACATACATGATATATACAGATACGCATCTACATTTACATACATACTATTATGCCTGTGGGTATTCTATAAGAAGAGGTATATAATTTTAGTAGATTTTTTTAATGTAAAAGTAAAAGAACAATCAGAGGTGTATCAGACAAACGCAAATGCTAGTGGTAGCAATATTAGTTCAAAGAAAAGAGGATTCAAGGGAAAAAGTTTTCAAATGGAGCGATGTCAGTAATTTTATGTTACCAAATGATGCTGCCTGTGGTGAAGATAGTAAATACAAAATGTTAATCATCAAATTCCAGAGAATTGAAATGTACAAAGCAAAAGATTCCAGTAATGTGGGGAGAAGTTAGAGAAAATGCATTTGTTGAGTCTGGAACACACTATTCTCAGTACTTAACAGATTGACTTGGGGGAAATTTTTTAATCATAAACATTTAAGTTTAATAGATGGATATAAAACATTTTATAAATGAGCAGCAGTTTTAAAATCTTAACCCAGGTAACCCCAAGGATTCCATGGTGCTCTTTAGGGGAGGTGAGGAGAAGTTTGGTGGGGCTCTATCCTCCCACCTCCCCCTACACACTTTCCTCCATCAGGAGAACTTTGAGGTTACATCATGGATCTATATATCACTGGTAAAGAAGGGGCTTCGTTATTTTTTAATTGAAAGTCAATACAAATGATCACTAATTCAACTTCTCATGAGGAGTGTTTCTCTCATACCCAGATAGATATACACTCAGTTAACAGATTTCAACAATATACAAATTTATAGAGCACATTACCTTACCAGAGCAGAAAAAGTAAACCTGAGAGTAATAACAGAAGTTAAACAAACAATTAACAATTAGTTAAAACAATTAAACAATTAGTTAATCTAATTGATTAAAAATTTGAAAAGAAAAAAAGCTAATAGAAGCAACTAATGGACCCACAACAAATCAAAATGTATTACCATCGACTGTTTGGATAATGACAGCAATGAGAATAGTCCCTGTAAAATTTACAAAATTTGGACAACACTTTAAAATAGAGGCAACTTTTTACATTTTAAGCCTTTATTAAATTGGAAAAAAGTAAAAGAAACTAAAGATTCACCTAAAATTAGAAATTTTATGTCAAAAAGAGAAAACAGGAAAAATGAAAATAAAAAATAAATGCATAAAGTTAGAAAACAGTAATTAAGGGGTGTCTGGGTGGCTCAGTCGGTTAAGTGTCCAACTCCGGCTCAGGTCATGATCTCATGGGTTGTGAGTTTGCGACCTACCTCGGGCTCTCTGCTGACAGCTAAGAGCCTGGAGCCTGCTTCAGATTCTGTGTCTCCTCTCTGCCCTTCCCCTGCTCATTCTCATTCTCATTTTCATTCTCTCTCTCTCTCTCTCTCTCTCTCTCTCTCTCTCCCCCCCGCCTCTCTTCTTTCTCTTCTTTCTCTTCTCTCTCTCAAAAATAAACATTAAAAAAATTAAATAAAAAAGAAAACATATAATTGAATATACAATTTAAGGAACTCTTTGCAACAATAGTAACAAATGGTGGAATGAATCTATGGCAAGTCTAAATAAGAAAAATGGAAAGAAAAGACAGCTAACAAAAATCAGCAAGGAGTAGGGATCTAGCCGTAAACTGGAGAAATCGAATTCACATATAATTCTGTACTAACATTTGGAATGAATATCTTCTTAAGAAAATGTAAATGATTAGTTTTACTCAACAGGTAGTAGAAAACTTGGATAGACCAGTAACCTTGGAAGAAATGCTAAATGTTTGGGAAAGAATTATGTCCTCAGCAGATTCTGAATCCAAAATGATTTATGGAAGAGCTCTTTTAAACATTCATAAAATAACTCATTGTCGTGCTATATAAACTATCTCAGAGTAAAAAAAAATAAGGAAACCTTATTAAACTTTACAGAGTATCATAATATAATCTCATTTATGAATATGGATGCAGGAATCTTAAAATATTAGCAATTTTAATTTGGCAGCATAATATAATAAGGAATGTACCATGACCAAATAGGATTTTTTTCATGAGTTCAAGCAAGCTTAAGTATTAGAAAATACATTAGTGTTAAATACCCAAGAACTAGGTCAGAGGAGAATAACCATATGGTTATTTTAGGAGATGATAAAACAAAATTCGCTTCCTATTCTTTTTAGAAATTCTCAATGAACTGGAAATAGAAAAGTTACCTTCATATCATGATAAAGAATATCTCACTCCAGTGAACAGCCATCATTATAGTTTGAAAAATATTAACAGAGTTCCGTTAAATTCTAGAATGCCCATGTTATCAGTTTTATTTGCCAGAGTTCCAGGAGCATTAGCCAGTGCAATAAAAGACCTAGCTATTGGTAGGAGACAAAAATTATCATTATGTACAGATAATATAATTTTTATTAGGTAATCCTTGAGGATCAATCTAAAAAGCTATTGGAACCAATTAAAGTCTTCACCAAATCATATAGATACTTTAAAAACCAGTAGCTTCCCCCATATTTCATAAGAGTTAATAAAAATTAGAAGACCATCTCAGTTAAAATAATACAAGGAATAAGTTTATTTGGAGGCAACTTCATATTAACAAGAAATGTAAGAGAAATATGAAAGTAATATTTAATAATGTACTAAGATAGAAGAGTGTAAGTCAAGAAATATAATGTTCCTGGATACAAAGACAGGATATTATAAACCTGTCAGTTGTTCCTAAATTAATTTATTAGCTTGATGAATTTTTACAAAAATCTCAGCAAATTTTTTAAACTATCCAGTGATATTAGAGGTTATTTTAAGTAATAAGACAGATGAGAATAACAAAGAAATTTTCATTAAAGAAGAATAGAGAGCAGAGTTCAATTTATCCTACCAGATACATTTCATAAAACTGTTGCCATCAAAATAGTGTGGTACTGGTGTAAAACCCAATAAGCATACAATGAAGAGAATTCTATCCATGAAATAAGTAAGTGTAGAGAAGACTTTAGTCACGATAAAGGTAGCTTTAGAAATCAGTGGGAGAAAGGTGCCAAACAGTTGGATAATATTTGGAAAGGAAAAAACACATCTAGTTCCTAACCTTAGACTGGCCTCAGAAGAAATTCAGGTGGATTCAAGAACTGGGTATGAAAAGTAAAGCTGTTTTTAAAAAACAGAAATAGGGGCTCCTGGGTGGCTCAGTCAGTTGAGCGTGTGACTTCAGCTCAGGTCATGATCTCACAGCTCGTGAGTTTGAGGCCCGCGTCGGGCTCTGTGCTGACAGCTTGGAGCCTGAAGCCTGCTTCGGATTTTGTTTCCCTCTCTCTCTGCCCTTAACCCACTCTCATTCTGTCTCTGTCTCTCTCAAAAATAAATAAACATCAAAAAATTAAAAAAAAAAAAACAAGTAAATAGGTAAATATCAATTTGGGAATGTGGAAGGACTCTCTAGGCTTTTGTTTTCTAAACAAGCTTTTCAAGAACTACTCCAGATGTTAACAGGTGCACTGTTGGAGGTGGGGATGGAGAAGTGGTCCATTTTCAAATAAGTTTGTGAAATCCTAAATTAAGAAATTTAAGAGGTTGCTTTTAAAACCTTTAAGAGACTTTTGTATACAAACATGTATTGTGAGTTTTTCAATAGTGAAAATTGAATCTATTAACGTCTTCTGAAAGGAAAGCCCACTCTGGAGACAAAAAAAAGCACAAAGGAAATGACTTAAATTTAATGACATAAAAATCATATAACTTGTCTGTGTCAGAAAAAGAAAGACAATTGAAAGGCAAACTACTGTTAATAATGTGATAAAATATTAATATTTATTTATATAGATCTTTCAGTCCATAAGAAAGCATTCCAGTAGAAAAATTGGCAAAGGATAATAATAGACAAATCACAGAGAGGAATACAAATAACAAACATGCAAAATACCTGCTTACTTGTAATGAGCCAGCGCCATTTTTGCTTATAAAATGGTGAAGACTAAGGTATCATTGGGTACAGATTAAGTGTTGGTGGAAGTGAAGTTTGATAGAAACCAGAAACTATTTAAAAATACCAATTGGAAGTAATTCATATACTTCAGCCCAGTAAACACATATTTGGTAGTTGCTGTTTAAAATACAATCAGACATTTTGAACATATGCACATTCTTATGCACAAGGCTGTTCATCACAATGTCATTTATAATAGTGGTAATGGAAATGGGAAGGAGAACCCTATTTACCCAACGGTCAGCGAATGTGTATATTTCCTCACACCTAGAAATTAAGACTGGAAGGATATATACCAACGTGCTAACAGTGGCTGTCATCATCAAGCATTGAGATTATAAGTAAGTTGAGTATGTAAGTTTATGTCATTTTGATTTTACATACTTATCACTTGTGTTCTTCTTAATCCTCAACTGATGTCCTTTACTCTACAGTTTACCTTTTCATTTTTTTTTCCCATCAGAAGAATTTAGTTTATATGTGGTGCTGCAGGATAGGCTTTGTGAGCAAATGAAGTAGCCTCGTATTATATAATTGAGCAATAGGAACGTATACCATACACAGTGTGACACAGACTATATTCTTAGCTGTAATAATGATCTAAGAAGTTTAAAATAGTTAACGTTTTTCATGATTGCAATG
The DNA here is from genome assembly GCF_022837055.1 of Prionailurus viverrinus. NCBI lineage: Eukaryota > Metazoa > Chordata > Mammalia > Carnivora > Felidae > Prionailurus > Prionailurus viverrinus. The sequence continues at coordinate 42,902,751 of NC_062565.1, read as the reverse complement.
AACAAAAAGCCCATTTCAAATTGAAATAAACAATTATTAAACAATTAGGGAAGTGGTTCAGGTAAACAACCACAGGTAGATTTGGCCTCAAGCAAGGTTTGATATCGAGGTTCACAATATGTCACTGGATTTGTAGCTCCATTTTCCATGGCCCCAGGCCATGATAGGATGCCTCTGTCCAAGACTGACCCTGAAAATGCTTAAGTCACAAGATCTTCTGAAACCCCTACCACCCACAGTAGCTAGTAGGATGACCTACTCTGGTTGACTTAGCCTAAGTCATAAGCTCCATCCTTAAAGCTGAAGGTGCATCCAGCCCCTCACAAAGGCATGGATTGCTGGAGCTATAGGAAGAGGGAATGAGTGCTGGAAAGGTAGCTTCAAAGGTCTATAAGGGTAGAGGATCTGGACATTATTACAGTAAGAATTGACCAAGTGATGTATTACAACCTTGACTCTGCCTGGATCTGTAGGAAGTTTTCCTTGAGAGATAGCATGGAGAATGAGTAGAAGTCATTTTCTTTGGATCTCATCCATCCTTCCTTCCACTCTTTAACTCATTCAGCATTTATTCATTGAGGCTCTTTTGTAAGTCACTATCCTACCCTCTGAGGTCGTGACTGCACAAAAGACAAAATATAGTTTCTGTATTCACAGTACTGTAGTTAATAACTGGCAAATAAGATTTGTACCCTCTTAAGGGGAATACAGGCTCAATAAATGGTTCTTAATTCTGTTTGGTCTTGAATCTTGAACCTTCTTGGTGGATCATTGGTTGTATGATGGAGCCCTGTATTTTCGGTTTCTCTTGCTATTTGATTTGAAACTTAGTTTTTTTCTGAGGTAAAGCACATTACTTCTTTAAGAAATCTTTATGACTAGCCTCAGACAGGGACATAGAATTAGCTTCAGAATTTGCTGAAGAGGGCACAAAATAATAGAACTAGGGTACATTTTATAACATGAAAAGATAGTATGTCAGGGTGAGACTCTGACAGAGATTCATCAGGAGAACACATTAGTATGCCCATTTATTCTTCTGAAGGGAATCTTGGGTAACGTAATTGAAAAATACAAAATCATTCTTCAGGGAATATTAATAGAAATTCCTCCAAAAAAACCTTTGGCGATTCCAGCTACATGGTGCATAATTAATGTAATTTAGTGTATGTTTTTTTCTGGCCTAGAAACTACAGAACAGGGAGTATTACATGACTTTAGGAGAACCCAAAGGTAGGTATAATGTGTTGCTCTGAAATTTATTTCCATTCATGACTTTATAGACTCTATCAAATTATTTTGTATCCACAGCTAGAGCTATCTTCTAGTTACATAATGGTAGATATGTGTATGTCCATTGCCATAAAAGTTTGTCTGAACTCCAGAAAGGAATCTTCCGGAGAAGAGATTTTTCAGTTAATGACATGAAAAGTTACAGATTTTATAAAAATAGAACATTCCCTCGCTTACCTAGGCTTATCATTCTATGGCTTAATATATCACATTTGACAGATTGTTCTTAAGGGATTCTTTTAGGTTTTTCTTAACCATCTGTGAACTATGGGCTCTAACTGAGGGTAGAGTCAGACTTCTGCTTTGATTAGAGTGCTCCATATACTGGGTGTGAAACTAGAAATGGGTGGGTTTTGTTGGGTTTTTTTAATTGCTCTCTATTTTTATAGGGTGTTTAATCGCTTGGGTTATGCTTTACTATAGAATAAAATTTAGAGCAAGAGTAGCCAAATGACTACCATCTTTATGATACAAATTTTAGTACCGGTCCCATTTTGTTTTCCACCCTCAGACCTATTTTTTACTATTCCTCTCTGGGTGAAATTTAAAAGATTTCTTCTTGTTACCCTTTCCCTAGACTATTGGGAAGCTAAATACATGGTGACAGCATTGAAACAGTGCTCATAGTAACCATGCTTTTCCAAATCCAGATCAAGATTTAGTATTTGTTGCCCACAAGTATCTTTTCTTATGTGGATAGAATATTTATTTGGGGGGAGGGGGGATAAACTTTATTTTTTCAGATTTATTTAAATTCAAGTTAGTTAACATATAGTGTAGTCTTGGTTTCAGGAGTAGAAGCCAGTAATTCATCACTTACATACAACACCCAGTGCTCATCCCAACAAGTGCCCTCCTTAGTGCCCATCACCCATTTAGCCCATCTCCCCACTCACCTCCCCTCCAGCAGCCCTCAGTTTGTCTCTGTATTTAGGAGTCTCTTATGGTTTGCCTCCATCTCTGGTTTTATCTTATTTTTCCTTCCCTTCCCCTATGTTCATCTGTTGTGCTTCTTAAATTCCATATATAATGGAAATCTATATTTGTTTTTTTCTCTAACTTATTTTGTTAGCATAATACGCTCTAGTTCCATCCAAGTCGTTGCACACAGCAAGATTTCATTGTTTTTGATCACCAAGTAATTTTCTATTGTATATAAATATTCCACATCAGTTCTGTGGACATTTGGGTTCTTTCCCCAATTTGGCTATTATTGATAGCACTGCTATAAACACTAGAGTGCATGTGCCCCTTTGAATCAGCATTTTTGAATCCTTAGGATAAATAACTAGCAGTGCAATTGCTGGGTCATAGGGTAGTTTTGTCTTTAATTTTTTGAGGAACCTTCGTACTCACTGGACTCCAGAGTGGCTGCATCAGTTTGCATTCCCACCAACAGTGCTAAAGGGTTCCCCTTTCCTCCACATCCTCACCCACATCTGTTGTTGCCTGAGTTGTTAAGTTTAGCCATTCTGACAGGTGTGAGGTGGTATCTCATTGTGGTTTTGATTTGTATTTCCCTGACGATAAATGATGTTGAGCATCTTTTCATGTGTCTGTTAGCCATCTGGATGTCTTCTCTGGAAAAATATCTATTCATGTCTTTTGGCCATTTCTTCACTGGACTCTTGTTTTTTGGGTATTGAGTTTGGTAAGTTCTTTATAGACTTTGGATGCTAACCCTTTATCCAATATGTCATTTGCAAATATTTTCTCCCATTCCGTCAGCTGCCTTTTAGTTTTGTTGGTTGTTTCCCTTGCTCTGCAGAAGCTTTTTATCTTGATGAAGTCCCGATAGTTCATTTTTGCTTTTGTTTCACTTGCCTCCGAGACGTTTCTAGTAAGAAATTGCTGCGGCCAAGGTCAAAGAGGGTGCTGCCTGTTTTCTCCTGTAGGATTTTGATGGTTATAGACTATTTGAAATCAGAACTTGGTAGTAAAATATAAGAACAATGATTACCATTCACTTCTACCTTCCCCACATCAAGCAAGTTTCAATTTTAGTAAAACAGAGAACCATTTTTGAGGATAAAGATACACACCAATGCTGCAAACTAAACATTTGTGTCTACCAGTGGTAATGCATGTGTGTAGGTCTCGCTGCTGTGTTTAGTCTCGCATAAATGGATATTTGACTAACACATCTGATTATACCGTTCAATTAGGTTTTTATGGAATCAATCAATATTTTCTTTCCCAAATAATTTCAGTTTGTTCTTTTTAAAATGATATCCTTCTCTTTCAAAAGATCCATTGCAAGGGTTTTCTTAGAGATCAGTCCACCGACTTGTTTATAAAACACCTTGGCAGAGAAGAGTTTTAAAATATCACTGAATTTAAGAACACCACAGGATTTACCACTAATTTACATTTAATGTTTATAGTTCTCAAATTGTGGTTGTTGTAATAACCAAAATATTTTTGCCCTGAATATTTTGTGGATTATATTTCCCTATTCTTTCTCCTTCACCCACATTCCCCACAGTAGGTGGGCAGATTGTTGTTACATAGTCTGGCTTTTATTTATCTGTATTGGTTTAATCTCTACAAGTTAGTCATTCTAAATATGAAAATAACTGTACTCTGTGGCAACATTTTTGTCTTTTTAATCCTGTAGTTTGTTTAGTGGAATTAACAGCTCATTGCCTGTTTGGTATAGGTAATTTCCCGCTATTCCTATGTTGCATCCGTGCTAGGGAGCTGCCTTTACTTCGGTTCTTAATGTTGCCACCATTTTATGACATCATGCCAATCAAGCTGTTTAATCAAGACTTTTTCCTAGATCATTGCATTCCTCATTGAGAAATAAGAATTCTAGATGAAGCTATAAATATTTAGTGATCAGTGCAATCCATTGTATTTGTATGTCTGTCGAGAACTATCCTTTCCATAAAGCAGTGGTCCAAAAGGCAATTCACATCTTGCCAGCCTTCTCCTTTTCATGACTCTCCATTTTCTGCAGAAGAGTCTCAACTTCTTAGCATGATAGTAATACATTGTTTTATAATCTGGCCTCAGATAGCCTTTTCATGTTCATCTCTCACCATTCCTGATCCTCCTCTTTTTTAATATTCTTTCCCAAATCATGCATGTGCACACAACACACACACACACACACACACACACACACACACACACACACACACACATGTGCACACACACACACACACACACAATGCTTAACGAACCCCTTTGGATTTGTAGTTCTCTAAATGGGTGTTTACTTTTCTTCCCTTTGCTGAGCCTTCTCGATCTGCAACATCTATGTTCAGATATTTCAGTAGGTGATAGATTGTAACTCATTGTATTTACTTAATTTAACTTACTAAATAAAGTCCTTGAGAGCGTGGACTTACTTTAAACGTTATAAACTTCCAATAAATATTTTCCAAATAAGGTAACTAAAAATAGGCATCATTTTGTAGCTAATATATGTATTATTAATATATCCTTTGGATGATTTGAATATTTTTTTGTTTTATTTAAAGCATGCAGTTTTGGGGCGGCTGGGTGGCTCAGTTGGTTACGTGTCTGACTTTAGCTCGGTCATGATCTCGCAGTTTGTGGGTTCAAGCCCCGCATCGGGCTTTGTGCTGACAGCTCAGAGGCTGAAGCCTGCTTCGGATTCTGTCTCTCTCAATCTCTCTCTCTCTCTCTCTGCTCCTCCCCCACTTGCTCGCTTTCTTTCTTTCTCTCGCTCTCTCTCAAAGATAAATAAAACCTTAAAAAATTTTAAAGAATGTAGTTTCCAAGTATATAAAACCAGTCATTTTTGACTCACATAGGATTCAAACAGGATATCATAATTAGTTATGTACCTCTGTGAACTTTTCATATCAGGAGTTCTCCAACAAATCTCTTTCAGGTGCTTTCCAGTTATTAATGGATTTCATTGGTCAGATAACTTTCTGTTCAAATTATAATAGTGGCTTTTCCAGTTTTAGCTATAGAAGTTCTTCTAACCATACTGCTTTGGCATTGATCTCTGCTGTGTCCCAAATTTGTCTACAAGCTGACACTGAGCATCAATTCCAGTTCAATCAGTTGGTTTTGTTTCAAAAGGACCAACACCATCTGTGACCATTGGTCCATTCCACCTAGTGGCCAAGTCAGAACATTTGACAATAAATGTTCCATACCTTTTCTCGTGTATTTCCTGCAGTTGTAAGATTTTATGATTTAGCATCTTGACATAATAACATACTTACTTCTCTGATCCATGAAATACCTCTTCTGGATAATTCTTTTAGTTATTGGCTGATTGGTGCTTAGAGGGTAGTTTGAATTTTCAGGTGCCTTAAGTTACTGTTGAATTTTTTGTGCCATGAAAATTTTGCATCTCCACTCATATGTACTTCACACAACAGGAAAGTGTTGTTTCACTTCGTTCTTCTAACACTAAGGAACAGGTTACCAATAAATCACCATATTCACAAAAATTACTTTTGAGTTTAACCTGCCTCATGTATGGCATTTATAAACTACGGGGTTATTGAATTAATAATTTATTAATAACCATCACTACTGTGGCTCTTATACTCAGTTACAAAGGGTAATATTTAGCCATATACCCACAGTTAATATGGCCATGTAATAAGCTGTTTTAAGCATGATTTTTAAAGTAACCAAGTAATAAGTATTAGCAATTTGGGGCATTTTAAAGTATTTATTAAATGTTACTTTTAAAAGTCCCTGAAGAAAGGGCATCGAGGTTTTGTAGTTGTTCGGCACCTCAGACAGAAGACAGTCATTGATAATGGGTTTCTTGACCTGTTCTCAAGTATGGAAAAGCTGTAAGTACAAAAGTGAACACTTTTGGGAAAACACACTATAGAAAAATCTAAAATCACTGGCGTAATTGTTCTTATTTTGAAAAAAGCACCTTATTATATAAAAGCTCTTAAATAACTTAAGAGCTTTTAAATAATTCAAAATTAGACTCTTTTTACCAAAATTCAGTACGTACACAACTATCTCCAAAAAATACTATTGTATTCCTTTGCTGTATCTGTGGAAGTTACCCGAGGGAGGGGGGAGACTGGAGCGGGGGAGGGAGGAAGAGAGAAATAGATGAAGGAAAAGGGGGAAAAAAAGAAGAAAAAAATGCAATCTTTTTTCCTAGGTAGTAGCTCTGTGTGGAGTTCCTCTTACCCATCTGGGTTTAGTGGGGAGGATATTTGAGGCTCGGAAGGCTTGTTCCTTGTCTTCCTACAACGAGTTTTTCATCAATAGAAAAAAATAAGATAGCCTAATAAGGCAATTATTACTGTCTGTGAAAGCAGAAATGCCTCCAGCAAAATTTGGGGGAATGTTCTTCATTATCTTAAGCAGTTCTTACTGATAATCCATTATATGGTTTTGAAGTAGAAATTGTAGTACATTATTTGTATAATTAAATATTGCTTAAACCTTTCCTGTGAATCGTAAAAACTCGTGGTGAAGGTTTTTTAATATATTATAACCAAGGAGTGATGAATTATCTTGGTTGCCTGGATATTATTTCTTTGGGATATCAGTCATCTCAAACTCATAAATTCTTCTAAAACATTCTTCTCGTGGTATTCTTTTAAATCATTCCAGTTACTTGTGTGGGACTTGGGTGCTTACAAATGACTGTAGGCCAGTTGATTATATTGGGGAGTTACTGAAAGAACTATGGATCCTCTGTGGCAAGAGACAGCGGTGAGAAAATTTATCATTTGTAATGCATTTTAATGTTGAATCTCATCTCCACCCTTCCCTTGCTTCCACCCCCACACCCCCCGCCCAAGGAAAAAACAAACCAAAGCTAGGGGAAAAAAATCGTATTTCATTTCAGCTAGAAAAATGTATCTTGTTTAAGTTGTACCAAGAATTTTTCAGTGTTTACTTGGTTGTGGAGAAGTTCATTATCTTGTATATCAGCGGAAACATAAGATGATACAGCTTTCGGGAGAAAAGTGTGACTCTATCTGTCAAACACATGAAAAGAAAAAACAAACCTGTATGTCCTTTGATCCAGAAATTGCATTTCTAGGTACAATGCTGAAGAAATAATTGAACAAAAGCTTTATTTATAACTCAAATGTGTTCATTGCTATTTTTAACAGAAAAAATTTTGACCATGGAAATATTAAATTTGTAATGTTTCTTAGCATAGCTTTTGATATACTCCATAGGGTTTAAAAAATGTCTATTACGTCTATTATTTAAATACTATTTTGTAAATATATTAATATTAATATTTATTAATTAATATATTATACCATGTATTTATATGTAACTATTAATATTCAATATACTTTTGAGTTGCTCTTTGGCCTAATTTATATAGGAGAATATTTAAAATAAATAGATATATGTTCCAAGTGGCTGAATATTTTGTTTGTGACCCTAGTAGGTGTTTTAGTTACTTTATTGCATAGCAGTCAAATATATTTAGAGATACTATTTTAGCCTTGGGAATTTATTAGAATTTACTTGGTGTTTTAATATGTGGTGACCTTTTGTAACTGATCCATGGACAGCACAGGGAGACACTTATGTGTCTATTACATCGTCATTATGAGTAGTATTCACTTCCTTTTTATCATTAGTCTACAAACTCTTTTTGATCACAGAACCTTCATCAGTAAAAATTTGAGACTTGGTTAGATATATTAGTAGATTGTTTTAACACTAGGATTTTATTCACACTTAGAGCTCGCACTTACACCTGCCCTAGCAAAAGCCCAATCCTGGTTAAATCCAATTCTTTGCTTATTTTATAGCTACATATTATGCCTGTTCCCCAGCAGCAGAACATGACTGAAGGAAAACACAATCAAGCTAACTATTATCGCTTCAAATTGCCAACTAAGAACCTCAAATTGGCCTTAGTGCTGCCTGGCAATTTCAGAGAATCCATAGTGCATCCATTCTGCCACTGACCTTAATAACTGTTTAAACTTCTGTTGCAGAAGACCTCTAGCACCCCTGTTGTCCTTGCTCAGCTGGTAAACCCACTTCCTGTCTCCCTGCAAAAAGGAGAGCAGTGAGAGGAGTACTTCCGCAAGTCCTACCACAACCCGATACGCTTCATTCATTTCTATCCAACAGCAAAGTGCTGTGATTTTCCCTGCCTCAACACAGACAGAAACCCTTCCAGCTACTTTTTTGCCCTCCTTTACTGTAGGACTTCTCAAAAGAGATTGCATTTGTTCTCCTCCCATTCTCTCTAGAACCCACTTGAATCACATTTTCATCCCCACCATCCTATGTCAATGGCTCTTGTTAAGGTCACAACAGCTTCCACTGTTGCCAGATACATTGATCAGTCGTCCATCTTTCTCCAGATGTTCGCTCTCAGTGGCTCTCAACCGGGCAAACGCATTGCCTCTTGCGGACTTTGTCGCGTACTGTTCCCTAGCCCTCTCCTCTCCCTCAGAACTCTGCTCACATCTCACGTCACCACAGAGACCCACCCCAACCTTGCAACAGAGAGATGCTGCAGACTGAATTGTGTCCCCTCATAAAAACGTATGTGGAAACCCTCTAATGTGACAGTATTTGGAAATGGGGCCTTTGGGAGATAATCAGGTGTGATGAGGTCATAGTCAAGGCCCTCGTAATAGGACTAGTGCACTTGTGAGAAAAGGAACAGACACCAGAAAACTCTGCCACGTGAGGACACTGTGAGAAGGCAGCTGTCTGCAGGCCAGGAAGAGAGTCCACACCAGAACCTGACCGTGCTAACATCTTGATCTAGGACTTACAGCCTCCAGAACTATGAGAAGTAAATTTCTGTTGTTTAAGCCACCAAATGTGTGGCATTTTGTTATGGCAGGCTGAGCAGACGAAGACAAGAAGAATCCCTCTCCCATCCCATCCTTCTCTGTCCACTTCCCCTACTATATTTTGTTCATAGCAGTTATCAGTCTCTTTTATGTGTTTATTATTTGTTTTCCCCCCTGACTAGAATGTAAGCTTCAGGAGGTCAAGAACATTGTCTTTTTTTTTTTCACTGCAGTGCCCACAATAGTGTAGAGCCATAGCAGGTGCTCTATAAATATAGCGATATTAACAAAAAAGTTAATAATAATGAAAATATTTCCAAACCTCTGTAAATCATAGATGTTCCATCATTTGGAAAACCTTTCTATTTTTACTGCTTTTGCCTTTAGAGGGATACATAAGTTGTGGTTTTTCACTTTAAATATCTGCTAGCATCCAGTGGCCACGAGAAAAGTTCAGCAGATTTATAACTCTTAGACTCTAAAGGGACAAAAGCATTAATTTGTCTTCAAGTTCTATAACTTTCAACTTCCTCTGCTCAGAGGTAGCCTGCGAGACTTTGGGTGATGCAAAAGATCTCTACGTTCATTCTGCATCTCAATTCAAAATGTTGCATAGAATCTGCTGTCGGTGGTCTTTTTTTTTTTTTTTTAACTGGCACAGTGAAGATGTCCTCCTGTACCAAGTGAGGTGACACCAACCACACCATCCTTGCCCTGAACAGACCCTGCTCGAGACTGCACTACAATCAGCCCGTCCGTGTGCGAGCACTGCCCTCCTTCAGGATGTTTTATTCACCACGTGTAACTCTGGGGCATATGGGTCGATTTAGGGTAGCAGTGTCAGTCCATGTAAAACGTGTTCTGTTTTCTTTAATTAAAAATAAGTCTAAATAGGTGTTCCAGGATTTCTTTCACATCCCAAATGGTCATTTGGGCCACCACCACCCCCATTTTTTTTCTCTCTTTAATCAATTAGAAACCCAGAGGCATATTAAAAGTAAGCTGTTCTGGGGTGCCTGGGTGGCTCAGTCGGTTAAGCGTCCGACTTCAGCTCAGGTCACAATCTCACGGTCCGTGAGTTCGAGCCCCGCGTCGGGCTCTGGGCTGATGGCTCAGAGCCTGGAGCCTGCTTCCGATTCTGTGTCTCCCTCTCTCTCTGCCCCTCCCCCGTTCATGCTCTGTCTCTGTCTCAAAAATAAATAAACATTAAAAATTTTTTTTTTTTTTAAAAGTAAGCTGTTCACTGCTGGGATGTTTCTGTTAATACCTCCTTCAGTTTCTAGCCATTTTTGCTGTATGTAAACCAGTTCTCCCAAATTAGGAGGCAGAAATTTAAGCCTTTTTCTTCATTGTTGCTGGACCCTTCATCAGGAGAAACTGGCTCTCCTGTTTTGATTCATACCTATGCTTGTTCTAACTTTGTTTATCTTTCCTTTCAGTCTTCCGTTTGGTTTGGATGCAACTGTTATTAACAGTATATATATAATGGGATTTTGAGTTTTGCCCCAAATCTTAAGATTTTTTTCTGTAATTTGTTTCAATTAATGAGATGACCCTATTTGCATTTATTGACATAGCCCATATTATTTTATCTTATTTTATGATTCTGTCTTTTATGCTTCCCTGCCCATTTTCTTTGTCTTTAATTTATAATTTCAGAGCCTACCATCATTTAAAGCCTTCAGTGGCTATTTTTAAATTCTAAGGAAACTTAAACCTATGTGTCTCAATTTATCAACCTTCCAAATAAATTAGTATTTTTTCATTTGATAAATACGCTCTGATTACCCACTAGGTGCTTGCTACTGTACTTTATCTGGGGGTCTGGTATGAGATTCATAATATAGTTATTTCCTTGACAGAATGTTTGATACACCAGAGAAATAGACATAATAGTAATGATAGCAGAGTCCTGTATAGGACTTACTACATGTCAGACACTGTTCTAAACCCTAATGTATATATGATCTCATGTCACAGTCTACCCATGGAGTAGGTTCTATTATCCACCCCCCGCCCCCGGCCTTTGCAGACAGAGGACCTCGAAGCATGGAGATTATGCCTAGCCTAGGATCACAGTTTAAAAAATGTAAGTGCTAGGAAGGAAAATGGGTGTGTGGACTATCTGAAAAAGCAAAGTAGGAGAGAAGTAGTGATGTTTATCTGGGAGGAAAAAAAAAAAACCTTGCGTTTGATTGTATATAGTTAGTAGCCTCCCTGATGTCAAGGCTGATAAAGATACTTTGCTTTATTTTTGCTTCTCGGGTAATTGCTGAGCAGAATCGCACATTAGAAAAGATACTGGATTTCTCATACTTGTTTCTCAAATGTGAATCATTGTTATCTTAAATCCACAATTTTCAAAACCATAGTCGATAAAACCGTGTCTTCTTTCAAAACTTTTAAAAACACATGAAGGGCCAAGGACACTCAGTTATTACATATTGATGTGAATCAGATTTCTTACATCTTAATCATTAGCTGAAAGGGACTTTCTGTAAACAGTTTTGGTTTCCAAGGAGTAAAGTAGTTTTGAACCTTAGAGAAATTTGAAGAATAGAGAACATTAAGTGATATGCTCTATTATTGTATGCTTGTGGGAAAGCAAATGCAAGAGAGAGATTCTAGGAAGTTGAGATTTCATAAATAATGTGAGAACCTATCAAACACCAACTTTGGGTTTTCAGAATTTTGGTGCATATGGGAAGGGGCAAAATTCTTTTACTTAATTTGCCCCTTTGGAGCCTTCCATAAACTGAGTATAATCCAGATGCATATGGGTTAAAGAGCTTTTTTAGATTACATGAGACATTAGCCACCATGTAAGATAGTATTCCTATGAGAAGATGTATTTTTAATTTAAAACAAACTTTTAAGATCTATTTATGAGTTGGGAGTTTTCTGTAATTTAGTTTTAAACGTGAATCTCTACATGTTCACAAATTTTCAACGACCCAGAACTGCTTGTCATCTGTAGAAATTCTTTTATCAATTTATTTTCTCTGGAAATGGAAAACTACTGATTTTAGGAACCAAGACTGAGTAAAAATTCGGTACCTCCGCCTGCTTTTTTATAAGGTTATTTAGGAAGGTATTTTCTCTTGATTAAAGGACTTGATGACTGTATTTAGGCCTTCATATAATTTATGTGCAAACTAGGCAATGTCCTTTTTTTTTTTTTTTTTAAATTTTTTTTTTCAACGTTTTTATTTATTTTTGGGACAGAGAGAGACAGAGCATGAACGGGGGAGGGGCAGAGAGAGAGGGAGACACAGAATCGGAAACAGGCTCCAGGCTCCGAGCCATCAGCCCAGAGCCTGACGCGGGGCTCGAACTCACGGACTGCGAAATCGTGACCTGGCTGAAGTCGGATGCTTAACCGACTGTGCCACCCAGGCGCCCCAAACTAGGCAATGTCCTAATGGTCAATTAATGATATAGATAATCTATTTGAATAAGAGAAGTGTTGGCTGCATGCAGGAAAGAGGTCTTTGTTTTCAGGATAATGAAGCAAAGTTGTCATGGGAGTTACACTTCCACAGGAGTCACCACTATTCTTTCTGTGATTGTACACACTCTGTAGAAAGATGATGGATTCATATAAAGACTAGGGATGACAAGCTAAATTTATAAAACATTGATTCAAATTTGTTTGCTATGTTGTTTAGAGAACTAGTTAACCCTACAAATAGACACATTTCTCATGTTGTAAGGATGTGCATCTTCTAAGCAACCTAAGGATAGAAATACAGCTGGGCCTCAGGAACTATGGCTCAGACACCAATAAAATCAGTTTTTTCTTTCTCTTTCTGATCTCTGCTTCCCTTAATACGTGGGCTTAATTTTTCTCTCCCTGTTGAACTGTCTTTTTATTGGTAGCTAACATGCTGCCAGAGCAGGTGCTGGCAACTGAGTTTCTTCACCTAAAAAGAAAGAGACCCAGTTCTCTGGATTACCAGTTTCAAATCTCTGGAAGTGGGCCCTGATCGACCCAGCTTGTGCTGGGTGTCCAGGCGTAGACCTGGCAGTGTGGCTGGAGGGCAGGAACACGCTGCATCACTCTAAAGAGGAGGCTGGCAGGGTAGCCTGGCAGCGATGGGGCAGCAATGGGGCAGCGAGAGCAGGTAGACAGTGCCTGAACCGCTCACTGCCCCGGCCCATTCATCCATTCATTCGCTCATCGTTCCTAGCGTGCCCACAAATATGCTGGAGTTGATCTTGAGACCATCGGTATTTTCCTTCAAGAATTATTCTCATAATCTAAATCTAGTTTCTTTTTAAAAGCTGCAGGGGCTGTTACACAGTTATCTGAGACTTAAAGGAAAATGGCTCATGAGAGAGTGAATCCAGAAATCCCACTAACGTTCACAGAATGACAAAGAGAGAAAGTAAAATGTGCTTCAGTCAAGCTTTTCCTCTCAAAAAATATCCTTGCTAAAACTGTAAAACATTTCAACAAAAACATGTCTTCAAATATGTTATTTCAAAAACTGCATTACTTAAGCAAATATTTAAATACTATATTAGTTTCTCTGCAGACTTGACTTGAATTTAATTCTACCAGTCTGCCAAATATGTTGAAACTCCAAATCCATTTTCATTTGCCAGGTTAAATGTTTATTTTGTTTTCCCACATAATATGCTCTTTAAAGTGTCACAAGCATACCGAATCTGATTTCTTTTTAATAGGGACTTAGTAGGGTTTTTTTTTAATCTTTTCAGTTAATGGCACAGGATATGCCTCTCTTAAGGAATATGCAAAGGTATGCTTACCTTCCTACCTACTGAAGGTAACCCCTGCCTTTGTTGTTGGAAAATAGAAATTAACTCACTTAAAGGAAGTTAAAAATATGTCTCCTAAATTTACCTACGTTTTTGGAGCCTCACTGTTATTTCCTCATAATCAGAATACCGAAGACTTTTCTTGTACTGGAGAATGTCTAGTTTTACTAGTGACTCTGTGTAGACTAGTACAGTGGAAAGGTTTTGGGCTATGGTGACTTACAAGTAACTAACATTACTTGATGATAAGACTTCCCTTTTCTTCTGCTCATCGATGTTTATCTGACCCAGACAATCATTTGAACATCTTCTCTTATTTTTGAAGAACATTTACATGCCTTTGAATATTACAGTCTCTTAGATATTCCTTTGTAGAAAAAAAAAACTGTTTGCTAATAGCTTTCAGCATATTTCTTACTTATTTTTAAAAGACAGATATTCAGCTTCCATATGAATTGCACAGCTGTTTGTACTTTTTGCAGAGTTCATTCGTATATCTTGTTAGGTTTCTTGTATTAGACCTAATTCACTACAGAAAAGAGCATGTTGAGGGGGAGGTGTTTGAAGACCTAGTGATAGTGATCTTCCTACCCTTGAACTTCCCAGGAAAAAAAAAAAAAAAGTACCTGGAATTCTTTTTTCTTTCTGCATCTATTATGAAAGTGCAGATTCTTACTTACCTCTTCTGTTCAGTTTCACATGGCCTCCTCATTTTCTAAATCCAGTGCCCTTCTGTGAGAGAAATGGGAGTCATGGGTAAAGTCGATGCAGCGGGTTAAATGGCTGCATCACTGCTGAGGGTGAAATAGTTCACACACATTTTTTACGGTTTTGAAATATCTGGCTGTTTTCCAGAAGTTAGGAACCCACTGGCTTCTCCCAATGGCATTTCTCCTAGATCAGAATCATTGCAAATAGACTGAGACTGATTTCCATCGTGGACTTGAGCAGGTTGTCCTGTCTCCTCAATCATTAGGACCCATGGCTCTGACAAATTGCTACACATTTCAAGCCCTCCCTACGATACAGGATACACACAGAACCTCAGAACACCAGAGTTATATTCAAGAAGGGAGAAAGAACTCAGCCGCAGTCAGAGGAAGCAACCCAACCCAGAGATTCCCTTCCTGTGCTAGAGGCAAAACCAAGACCTAAAGTGCAGGTCTCCTGAGCCCAGGTCGGCATGCTCTTCACGAGGCACTCTAGTCTTCCTCTGACGATACAGAATGGCCCTCATGATCACGTAAGAACATTTCAGAGCTGTACGTTTAGGATGGAAACTCAGTTGTTCCTGTTCAGCACTGTTGATTTTGAATATAGAGAGATTGAGTTGAAATTGTATTAGCCCTATAACGTACCCTGTCCATGTGTCAGATAGATCTTGAATGCCATCTTCCTTGCTTTTTGTTTGTATCTTTCTCACCAAGATAAAATGGTGTATAAATGTAGACCCTCTTGAGACGCTTGCAGTATTTGCATTTTTTGCAATTTTAAGTTTTTCATCAAAAAGTGAAGAGGCGTTTTTCAGATATGACGGCCTGCCCCTTCATGAAAATTCACCCTGCCCTGACTTATATCCAGTGCTGAAGATACCCTCTGTTACTTTCAAGTTCATCGTACTTGGGATCACTTCAGCCCTCCCCACCCCAGTCTACTTTAATCATCTTTTCTTTCTTCGATGAAGTTTGAGATTGGTGGCTTTTCATTGGCTGTATCTAGGATTCCAGTAAAAGGTTAGTGGACAACAGATCAAAAGTAGTTCCCAGCCTGCCAGCCAGCTTTCATGCGAAGTGCATAGACTAACATTGGCAAGGCAGTTAAGCACCCACTGGAGTGAGTCATTTGCCAAGTCCATCTTAATGTCACTCACCTTCACTGATGGTTGTGCTGACCCTAACATATGAAGGGATTAAATGCAACTAAACCAGTTTCTTCCTAGAGCACCTCAGTCATTTTGGAGTTGGCTTAATATTCTTGGCTATTGGTTTGACTTACCTCCTGGAAGCACTCCATGAAGTTAAAAAATGTGTAAAATGCATTTTTTAAAAAATGTTGGCGAGTGATGTGATGGGAGAGAATCCTTACTCTTAAGCCTCAGCTCTTACGAGCAGTAAAAATCAGGTCTGGAAATCAATATGATGGATCACATAAATGTAATATCATATACCAACATGATAGAGACAGCTCCTTACCACCCAATATCCTTTCTCTTCTTCCTTTGTAATAAAACTGATTTGTAGCTGGTCGTGTTGCCACACAGCCACAATAGCACGTTCCTCTTCTTAACTTGCAGCTGGATTTGATCGTATGACTGAGATACGGCCAGTAAAATGCAAACGGAAGTATTGTAACTACCGTGTTAGTTTTCTGAAAACAGAAGTGCATTCACTTTTTTTCTTACCTTCCTACATTTGACCACTTTATGCAGAGGTAATATCTGGAGCTTTAGAAGCCATTCTGACTCAAGACAAAGCCACAGTCTGCACATTGTTAGATGTCAACGATATCTCAATGAAAGGAATAGATAACTTTTAAAACTGGAAAGAAAAAAAAACACAGCTTAGAAAAATGTCTGAGCAGAAGCTGGAGGAGACTGAGGCCCTGGTGACTTCAACCAGTAATTATATCAAGCCTGAACTACTCCTCTCCAGAATTCATTTACGTGAAGAAAAATACACTTTTATCTTGCTTACAGTAACTATAATTTGGCATCAAATTGCAGTCAGCTAAAAATATTTAAACTAGTAAAACTTGTGACTGAGACCCCAGGTTGATAAAATTGAGACTAAACTTCTAGAAAGTAATCAGTGTCTTAGGATAGGCCTGGTCTGCTATAAAAATTGTTTTCCTTAGAAGTTGGAAATGGACAGCATTTGACATTTCTAGTCCATGTGGCAGTGACTGGACACTGTTTTGCCTGATGCTAGTAGAAATTCAGGTTCTCCCATATAGTGTCTGGGCTGTGCCAGTGAACTCGTAAGTTGTGAAGCAGAATTTCTTTTTTTTTAATTTATTTTTATTTTCGTTAACGTGTATTTATTTTTGAGAGACAGCATGAGCGAGAGAGGGGCAGAGAAAGAGGGAGACACAGAATCCAAAGCAGGCTCCAGGCTCTGAGCCGTCAGCACAGAGCCCGGCGCGGGGCTCGAACTCGCGAGCCGCGAGATCATGACCTGGGCCGAAGTCGGACGCTCAACCGACTGAGCCACCCAGGCGCCCCATAAAATTTCTTTGTGCCTCATCATGAGAGCAGATAATTCTTAGCTGTCATGTAAACTCATCACTTTTGCTCTGGCAAGGAAGCTGTTAAAAAGGTGGCTTGTCTAAGCCCTCTAACACAGGCCCTCTGGTTGGGCTCTCACGGACCGTTCCAGAGCTCCACTATGGACAAAGCTAAGGCCTTTTACATAGGACGTTAATTTTTTCCTTCTTGTCAGTTATTTCTCGGGCAATTGACAAAATAAGTCTCTTATTTTATATTGAAGAAATACTGCATCATGTGGCTATGCTTGTCAAAGAACTATGATATTTACAGGATGAGTGTTAATGTCTTAATGTGTTTCAGTCTCAGTCTCCTACTATTTAAAGAGTTTCGTTTATCTAAACTTCCCAACATCAAAAGATTGAAGAAATCACTCAGCATTTATTAGTAGATTTCCTGTCTCTTAAAATAGGAAAAAAGATTTGATTTTAGCTTTGTGCTGTTGTTGTTGTTAATCAAAATATCCATCGTGGTACTTAAGAAATTGAAATGCTGTGCTATAGAAAATAAGTACCATCTGGGCTGTGTTTTTCTCTGCCCTCTAAAGAGTACTGCACAAAGGAGGGCATGTAAAGTAGCCAGGCGTGCTTCATTTAACTATACTTATGGGATACCTGACGTGGTGCAGTAGGAGGATCACTTAAAAGTTGTATATAAATCAAATTATAGTTTATTTCATCATATCGTAAATGTACCAGCAAAGCACCAGTATTACAGAATTCTAAGAGGATGGATTTCGAGCTATGAAGAATTTTAATTTGTTATTTTAACAAGATCATATTTTCATCATTCATTTCAGTGTTCCCTATGTGATGTTTTTTTAATTCACCTACCTGTGGGCAGTCTGGTTATGAAACCTGTTTTTCCATGACCGTCAGGCTACTAGACTGCGCTGCACTCTGTTCTCCCCTCACCCTGCTCCACCCACGTGGAGCCTCCTTCTTTCTTCGTCTTTGAAAGATGATGATCTTCCCAGACAGATGAGATCATGCTTATGTCACAATAACGTTCTCCCTCTTAAAAGCTACAACCTAGCAACAGATGTGCATGTGTGCGCACACACACACATACATATACGCACACTACATTATACGTATCCTCAAGTGTTAAGCCCAACTGTTTGTTCCCCTGGCGTCATTATCCTAATCAAGGGTGTCAGTCATAACAAAAGATGATAAAGTCTTTATTATAGGCTGACAAAAGTATTTTTTATCTTTTACTAAACTGTGGTATACCTGTCTTCTTTCCAATGTTCTCTTTAGACTGCATGGTATTATAAACAGAGCATTGGCTTTGGGCTCAGACAGATCTAATTACAGTTCCATCCCTTACCTTGTGCAGGGTATCCTTGTTACCCTGGACAAATTACTAAATGTTTCCAAGTCTCAGATTGTTCAGCGGGACCTGCATCACAGAACTGTTGGAAAGGATTTGTGGTAGCAAATGTAATGGACCTAGCTCAGTGCCCAGCACTCACGAGTTGTAGCTATCTTGAACAAAATCTTCTCTATAAAAATGTACACTACAGCTAAATTCGTATAGATAGACATACAAATGGAATAGAGTTTAGATACAACCTTACTTTCGTAACGACTACAGTCGGAACCAGTGAAGGAATTTACAGCATATATGAACGATCAAGTTATCGGGCTATCTATCTAACACTAACTGCTCTCCTCCAGGAAAATGAGTCTGAAAATGGAGCATGTTTCTTAAGAAGTCACTGTGCAAAGTAACTCTGGAATACTTGTCCACTTACTAATTTGTTCATGTTGGGATGCATTTCTAGATCTTGTCAAACCGCACACAG
Organism: Prionailurus viverrinus; assembly: GCF_022837055.1. Lineage (NCBI taxonomy): Eukaryota > Metazoa > Chordata > Mammalia > Carnivora > Felidae > Prionailurus > Prionailurus viverrinus. The sequence continues at coordinate 42,883,850 of NC_062565.1, read as the reverse complement.
TTCAAGTTTTAGGGCTTTCAGTTCTGTAAAAAACGAAACCCGTTTCTTACTAGAGCCACTAAAGAACACTTCAGGTAGAATATTCTAGATTATTGCATATTTTATAGGCATCTAGAATTGTAACATGTAGTGGTAATGTACAGTTGTACCCTTTGGGTAATTCTACTTGGGGAAAACTTGGGTAATCCTGTCTACAGTCAGAAAGAAAATGTCATAGGTAAGTAAGGAGTTTTGTTTTAGGAGTCAGTGATACAGTGAAAAGAACACTGGTTTGGAGGAGATATCTTAAATCGTTCTAGCAATATGTCCTGCCTTGATGAAAAGCCACAAAAACTCTCATCCAAGCACTAAACATATGACGGACCCTGCATGGCTTCTCAGATCAGAAAGGATCAGGAGAGGTTGGGGGTGGTGAGGCTGGGTGAAGAGTACACAGAACTGTCTGCGCTAATTTTGCAAATTTTATGTAAATTAAACTGATATCAAAGTAAGTTTTCTTAAAAAGCCACAGAGTCAGCAAGCTTTAGCTTCTGTGTCTACAAAAGGAAGATGTTGATAATAGCTGATCTTCCTACCCCTTAGGGTTGCAGAGAGGGCCAACAAGTAAGGCAATGTACATAAGACTCAAAAGTGCTGCTGTTCCGTCTGTGCTGTGATTCTTCCTCCCTTGACTTCACCCACTTTAGCACGTCTGATCTTCCCTTCTGTTGTCCTTTGCCTCTTTAAAGTTTTTGTGGTTACTTTAAGGTGAAACACTGCCTCACATCACGAAGTTACTAAAAGCAATTCTCCTTTCTGCGTCTTTCTACATAATCCATTCCACACCCTCTGTGGCATGCCTTCTGTAAGCCTTCTTACTTCAGAGCTGGGCCTAATGGCCACTGACATTTAATCAAATAACAGTTAGAATACATTTACTTATGAGTAAAGGCTGATTAAAATTTGGGCACTGACATCTGAGGATGGGAATTTCATCATCAAATATCTTAACAGAAACCATTTTGTTAAATAACCATAATTATAGGTTTTACATTTATGATTCCAAGGGATTTCGCTATTCTGCATTCTTTGAAGCCCAAGAGGCTGTCATAGTGTTCAGGCTGCTTGAAATACTGAATCCAAGTGCAAACAGGGCTGCTTTAGGAGAGAAGTCCCTCCCTCTAGTGCTTTTTTCAAAGATTTTGAAAGCACAGTTACTTCCGAGATGATTTCTGGTTTTGTTTCGGTTTTAAATTCATTGGGTAGACTTTTTAAAGATAAAAATGGAAAATAGACCTTAAGTTTCTGAGCGTGTAGACATTCCTGCTTTTTCCTGTTAACCATTTAGAAATTTTCATTTATTACATTGGAAACAAAAGCAATTTCAATAGCTATGATTACTGAATGGCATTGTAGCCATATTTGGTCAAGTCCATTGCTGGCTTTTTTTTTTTTTTCAGTGATTAAAACTTGGCATACTCAGGAAATCATTTTCTTTCTTTGTTTTGTGTTAACTCGTGCTTTCAGCTAGATCAGTCTCTGTGGCAGACTTCTATTGATGAACTTGTTCACTTCTGACTCATGAAAACAACTCAGCCAGTTATGAGAAAAGAAACTTCAGCTGTAAAATGATTAAGGGCATTCTCTGTAAGGAATAAACAATTTAATTTGGTTTTTTTTGTTTCTAATCTTAACTCAGATGGTACCCAGTTGTAAAAGCCTATTTTTCCTCTATAATATAGTCCCTTGAGAATTTTCCATCGATGGGTGACTTCATTTCTTCACTGGTGCATAATGTAAGAGATCCCATTATTCATCTTTTCATCATTTCATCTTTCTCCTTTATGAATTTTTAAAACATGGCGTGATTCAGATTTACTGTTAAAACATGTTTTTTTGCTGCCCCCCTTTATTTCAGAGTTTGTTTACAGCAGTATTTTTCTTCAATGGAAGATTCCTAAATGAATAATTTGACCATCTTGCTAAGCTACCTTCTTAGTTAGAATGATTAAGGTTTACTATGTGAATTGCCAATTTTTAAAATATCTTCTGAACTGAGAGCTGAGGAGTATCAACATAAATTATAGATAATGAGGAGTTTATTTTTTTGTATCTAGATTTTTTTTATATTTTATTTATTTTTTATTAAATATAATTTATTGACAAATTGGTTTCCATACAACACCCAGTGCTCATCCTAACAGGTGCCCTCCTCAATGCCCGTCACCCACTTTCCCCTCTCCTCCCACCCCCCCATCAACCCCCAGTTTGTTCTCAGTATTTAAGTCTCTTATGGTTTGCCTCCCTCCCTCTCTGTAACTTTTTTTCTCCCCCTTCCCTTCCTCCATGGTCTTCTGTTAAGTTTCTCAGGATCCACATATGAGTGAAAACATATGGTATCTGTCTGTTTCTGCCTGACTTACTTCACCTAGCATAATACCCTCCAGTTCCATCCACGTTGCTACAAATGGCATGATTTCATTCTTTCACATTGCCAAGTAGTATTCCATGTGTATATACAAACCACATCTTCTTTATCCATTCGTCAGTTGATGGACATTTAGGCTCTTTCCATAATTTGGCCCTTGTGGAAAGTGCTGCTATAAACATTGGGGTACACGTGCCCCTATGCATCAGCACTCCTGTATCCCTTGGGTAAATTCCTAGCAGTGCTGTTTCTGGGTCATAGGGTAGTTCTATTTTTAATTTTTTGAGGAACCTCCACACTGTTTTCCAGAGTGACTGCACCAGTTTGCATTCCCACCAACAGTGCGAGAGGACTTTAAATTGGTTGTTCTGATCCATCACTGAGGCAGGTAGTTCTGCTGCTCCTAAGTGTTTCTGGCAACAATAGTGTGGCTTGGGATAGGGAGGAGGGTTCTTTTGGGAGGTGAGGGCGGGGCCTATCGCACTGGGTCAGGAGGGCTAGAAGTAGCAGCGTGTGTTGTGATCTGTATTTTAGGAGCACTCTGTCTTTCATATATGCCTCTCAGATAAACCTGTCATTTTTGCAACAGTCCATGATATGAAAACCAAAGAGGGATTTGATAGAAATGACACAACACAATTCCATTTTTAAAAGATCACTCTGACAGATGTGTGGGGATTAGTTGTTCATTCAGTATCATGGTCCTCCTAGGAATCTCGTGTCCGAAATGGCCTCAGTTCTAAAACCAGATATGGAAGCACAGTGCTTGTTCCTTGAAAGGCAGATGCAATAGGAGAGCACAGATTTCTGCAGTTTTTATTTCATTGAGGAATATCTTTCAGAAGGCAAGGAAAATTGGAAGACTGTACATCCGCTTCCCTCGCCTCTATCAAAGTATCTCTGCTTTCAGCAGTTTCATTTGTGAGGATTCATAGGAAAAAGAGCGTAGACTTTGGAGTAAGACAGACCTGGTTTGAGATTGTAGCAACCTTATTTGATGTGCAGTCTTAGACAAGTTACCTAACATCTGAGCCATAGCTTCTTCATTTTAAAAATAATCATATCTGCCCATTGAGATTATTGGAAGAATTAAAAGAGATAATGTTAATGACCAAGCACAGCACATGACACATAGCAGGGAGGCAACCAATGGTAGGTCTTCTTCCTCTTAGACTAGTGGTTCTCAGTTGGGTGTGATGTTGCCCTGTAGGGGACATTTGGCAATATTTGGAGACATCTTGGTTTTCATAACCCAGGAAGTATCAGGCAGAAGCTGTTGGCATCTAGTGGGTAAAAGTCAGGAATTCCCTAAACATCCTACAGTGCACAGGACAGTCCCCACAGCACAGAATCATTCAGCCCAAAATGTCAGTAGTGCCAGGACTGAGAAACCTTGCCTTAGAGATATTAACCTTTCCATATATAGACTGTAGGAAGAATATATATATATGTGTGTGTGTGTGTGTGTGTGTGTATGCATATGTATATATACATATATATGTATATGCATATATATGTATATATATGCATATGTATATGCATATATATGTATATATATGCGTATGTATACGTATATATGCACATGTATACATATATATTCAATTCCACCAATGTTTATGAAACACCTACTCTGTATCCAACTCATTGGGGAGTTAGCAGTGAATGAAATAGGCATAATCTCTGCCATTGAGGAGCTTTGTATTCTAGTTGAGAAACAGATAAGTCACAAAGAAATACATCTATCATTGTGGCAGATGATAAATAGTAAGAGCTATGAAGAAAAATGAAGCCAGGCAATAGAGAGTACCCTGCCAGGAGCTGCTGTTTTATATATAGTGGTCATCAACAGCTTCTCTAAGAAGGGGGCCTGTGAACAGAGACCCAAAGAAGTGAGTGAGCAAGCCAATGATGTGGGGTGAAGATAGAGCAGGGGTGTCACAAATGCACAGGCTCCTGGATGGGAATATGTTTGTCGTTTTCGGGAAACATCAGATAGGCGAGTGGGCTGGAATGTGGAGTAAGTGAGGAGGAGAGTGATAGGAAATGAGACCGGACAGGTAGTAGGGAACAAGACTGTGTAGGGATGTGCAGGCCATTCTGAGAATTTTGACTTTCATTCTGGGGGGATGAGACACCACTGGCAGTTTTAATCATAAATGGCATGACCCGATTTTCATCTTTTAAAGGATCACACTGGCTGTTGTGTGGCGAATGAACTGGCAGGGGTTGGGAAGGACGAGTGGGAGCAGGAAGACCCATTAGGAGATTATTGCAGTAATCCAGGGGAGATGATGATAATGACCGCTTGGACCAGAATAGTAGCAGCGAGGTGGAAAGTGGTGAAAAGTGGTTTATTCCAGATATATTTTAATGGTAGAGCTATGGAACTTAGAATTAATGGATGAAGTAATACAAGGTAAAAATTTTATTTTCACATGCAAAAGTCCTTATCAAAAAAAATGTAGATGTATCATATAGTAGCAACAAAGGGAGATTCCAAGCAGGGCCCTTCCTTGTTCTGGTAGAGTTCCACGTATCCTGAAGAGGATGAGAGCCATGTTGCACTGACAGGCTTCCTCCTTCACGAGATTTTATTTTAAAGGTGCCAAACTTTCCCACTGTGTAAGCGAAGCCAGCCTCCATTCGATATGTGCATTGGACTGCTTGAGAATTTGATCTTGCTAAATGAAAATGGAAAGGTCTACAGCTCCAGCTCAAGGTTAAAGAGAAAATATGAACTACGTTTTGTTCAACAGTGGCTTTGCATGCACATTTTCCAGACAGTGTCTTAAAAGTTTAGCTAAATAGCCAAAATATTTAACTATATCCTTCTAGATTTGCTAGACTCTAAAGCCGTGTCGACTCATCTGGATAGTACATAAAGCGATGAGAATTTTTAGGAAATGTTCTTCAGGATACCTAAAGAGCTTGTATGTATTCATTTAGTATGTTCACTTTTGGATGTACAGCCACATAAAAGCCACAAAAAAGGGTTACAGCATCCTCAATCAGGAAAACAAAAAAGAGGTTAGTCTTCTGTTACTTCAAAGAACTAGTTTGGGCAGAAACTCACATAGCTTTTTATATTATTTGCCAACTTAGTTATTACAGAGCATGTTTACAGTTTCGGGGGAAACATTAGTAAGAATTAGTCCTAACACTGCATGAGGATTTACAGCTAAACGTGGAATTGTGTGGTTGTGTGCTACTAAGTTATTGGGAAAAAAATGTCTCTTAGCACACGTTTTATCCCAGGATAGGAAATAATATATTGTGTGTAATTTTCCTCACTACTAGCTTAATAAATTCAGATTTAAAAATTGTAAACATTCAACCGATTTTAAAAGCACCATTTAAATAACAACTGTATTTTCCTTATAACGAATTCATGCTCATTCTTGATAGTTTAGAATATACGGAAAAGAAAAAACTATAGTCACATTAATTAATGTATCTAGACCCATACAGTATAAACGCCCCTAAAAATTCAATATTTTGAAACAACTCTATTATGAACTACTGTCACAAATATCCTTTTGTGTATTTCTCAATCACTGATGCTTTGTACTCACTGGGAATTACTCACTTATTTTTAGCTCAAAATCCCTTTTAAGTCCCTTGAACGTTCTCCTAAGTCTATAGCTACTTCTTTAAGAAACTTCTCGTGATTATTGTAATATATTCTTAATACCTTAGGCACACAAAATTGATGTATTATGAAAATCATGCAGGAAGAACAAGTTGGCACCAATGGAAAATTTCATTTTTCAGGCTATGAAATAGAAAATACATTGTATTTGTATTCAGTTGTATAATTCAGAGACAATCAGGATTTTGAGTTGGCTCCCTAATTAATTCAGTAACATTCTCCTTTCTCCCTCTTGCTCACACTCACTCTGTGAGAACATATATCCAAACCTATGCTGTTCCTCTGTGATTTTCTGCCTCTTGAATAACTGCTTTGATTATTTTTGTGTGTGTGGACATTTACTTCATGACCTCCAGTAGGCCAAGCAAAGTTAACTCAAGAGGAATTTCTTTACATTTAAATTCTCTTCGTTTTTAAAAATGTTTTTTCTTACTGTAATTCACCTAAGGAAAAGTTAAAACAATACTGAAATGCGTGACTGAAAACGTAAAACTTACCGGCAATGCTACCCCCAGGGATAAATACTACGAAAATATAATGTATGTGCTTCCAGACGTTTGCACACGTGTGTGTGTTTTAATCATAAACGGGATCAAGATACGTGCAATTCAGTTTTCAGCTTGCTTTTTTCAGTGAATAATAAATACGGTCTCGCAGCTACAACCTTTGAGGGGAAACAAAAGTAGAGCACATAGAAAGTGCAGGGGTGTAATACTGTCTAGAAGAACAAATGTTCCAGGAGAGAGATCAGTGTGACCTGGGAGCTTTTGGGAAAACTTCCTAGGGAAGGGTGGTGCCCACGCGGAAGGGGAAGGAGCTAAATGCCCTGTGGAAGAGGGGGGAGATGGACGGCACAGTCATGGCGGAGGCGCACGGGACAGCAACATGGCGGCTGTGACAGAGGGTGACCTGAGTACCACAAAGGTGTTAGGTTTTAGTGAGGACATTGCCTGCCTATAAAGAATGAACCAGATTGTGGCTGTATTTGGAAGCCCAGCATTTGAGCTTAAATTTGATGCAGTGAGTGATCTGCTGAGAGCCATTGTTTGAGTGTATGAGGCAGAAGCATGAAAGCAGTGTGGGGATAGAGGAGGGCCTGCTATGGTAAGGTCTTGCTGTGTGCCAAGGCCTTTTCTCCATGTTTTTATTTATAGTTGCTGTACCCAGATGGGTTGGGAGAGTTAAAATATTTGGGAGGAACCGGCCAGGAATGAGTTGCAGTACTCTAGGCCCAAAATGGTGAGCTTTGCACTTGGGTGCAGAGGTAAGGAAAATCTACCAGGTGGTTTGAAGGAGACTCACTTGACTCCTGGGTAGGAGGATCCACTGAATTACAATCTGATCCAGGGAGGCCACTGAGCACTCAGCTGGGTACCCGGTTGACTGCAGCAATCCAGGTAAACCCTTTAACCTTCCTGAACCTCCGCTTCTCTATCTAGAGTGAGTGGGGGATATGGCATCTAAGTTTCTTTAGCATTCTGTGGTGTTTACTGATCTCTTCATGTCATTCTGCAGACGACCCACAACATACATGAACACGCATACACATCCCACAAGCTGCATGTTTTCACATTGCTGGATTCTACTGCCCGCCGTGCCATTTGCGGTTTTCAAATTCAGCAACCAATTCCTGTTTAACATGAGGTAGTTGGTAGTGGCTATTGGCACTTCGCCTTTTCCATGCAGAAAGGACTTTGCGTTTCAATGGTAAGACTTCTAAGAGTAATCAAAGTTAAGATTTTTTTAAAAATCCAAGGTGGAAGTGAGAGCAGATAAACTTTCATCTTGGTTTCAAAGTTACGCTCTGTGATTCTGTATCGCTGGAGAAAGATAAATGTCATGTGTCTTGAGAAGCCGCCAAGAGATATGCCAGCACATAGTTTCTCTAACCTTTATGGATGCTTCAGTGAAAGCACGTGGAGAATTTAAATGAAACTGTATGCTGCGTAAGTAATCCAGCCTCATACCTCAAACTGGTATAGACAGGGGCAAAATGGTGATCGTCACTGCTGAAAATATTTTTCCAGGACACAAGCAGTTTCACGTTCATTGAAATGAGAGCTCCTCACTGAAAATTTAAATTAACAAATGTATACTCAGATCCTGTTTTGTTAAGGTAGTGAACAAGCAAACGAATCATACTGGGTACTGCATCTGTAGGGATATCTGCTTCTCTGTTTTCATTTAGGTAGGACCCAAGAAAATGAGTTCATCTGGCATGGAATTCTGCCTTTTGAGTTTGTTTTACAATAGCCAGAAAAGGCTGTTAACTTCTTGGTAGTGAAATGAATGACGATTAGCGTAACTATGCTCTCTTAAAGAGCCATTTTTAAAGAGCCATTCCAATGAAATTTTAGCATATTGTTGCGTGCTTGGAAAAGGTTAGGAATAATTCGTCCGAAAGTGATTTTTCCATGTATGCCCCTCTATGGGAATATTTTGCTAGATTGTAGTACTGGTAAGGTCTAATTTCTTAAAAAGCCTCTAGTATGTACCATAAACCAAGGACTGGGTAGAATTGACAGATAAGTAGAAAACAAATTGGACTTGTAGATACAAGAGCGTGACTAATCCACAGATGACCTTACGTCCATGTGGCAGTCTGAGATCAGGAGCACATTGTGTCATTTGAGAATATCCAGGATGAATAAAAGCTATGATTAACCTGCCATGATTGTTCAGTGATATACCTCACAGGAGGATGTCTAGGACCCAAGTTTTACTTACTAGCTTTATCAACTCTATGCTTAAAAAGCTATTTTTTTTACTTCTCTAAAAAAAGATTGTTTTTTACTCTCTAGAGCTCAGTATCCTCAACTGAGAAATGGAGCTTTTACAACGGTTTATTTTAAAGGTTATTGTGCTGCTCTCTGTACAGAATAAGCATTGTTTTTCTGATCACGCTGTTCTACAGGGCTTATGATTTTCCCTCTTGCATCTTTTCCGGTGATTCCCTACAGTACCAGGAATAGAAGAGGACTGTCAGTGTGCACTCAAAGCGTGGATTGCAATGGGTGATCTGAATAGAGGCAGAAGGGCAAGTGGAATGAGAACATTACAGAAAATTGGAGCCAGCTTATTTAATAAGTTGGCCAATGTCTTGATTTTTTTTATGGGACTTTGGCTTTAAAAAGCCACCTACCCTCTCTGGAATTTGGACAACTTGATTACAAATATTAACAGTTCCTGATTTTAGATCAGGCAACAAGGATTTATATGCATTTCTTTTGCCTCCATCCATCCATCCATCCATCCATCCATCCATCCACCTGCCCACCCATGTACCTAGCCAGTGACATTTACTGGGATCCAGGTAAATCCAAGCTAAGCACTGACCAATGCTGAGATTAGAGAAGTAAAACATGGTTAACTATCTTTAAAGAACACAGAGTCTATGAGGGTTAGATACTTACCACCTTTCCTGATTTTAAGGTGACAGTGTATAGACCAGAGATAATATAATCAGATGTGAGAGATTTGGGCCCTTTTATAAGGCCACATTTGTCCCTTTCTTTCAGTTTATTTGAAATAACTCATGGGGAAGAGAGAGGAGTAGACGAAAATTAGCGTGATGAGCATATCTGAATCATCCTCAGCATCCTGGACTGCCGGTCGGTGTCTCTGATTTCATTTTGAGCTCACTTGACCATTCTGTGAATAGCACACATGCGCTGTGTCACGTAACATTCAGGGACATTGGTTTTAGTACAACTGCTTCCCACCCTCTTTCGTGTCACGGCACACGTAGAAAGTGATCGTTTTATGCCACACTGCGGTAAATGGACAAGGCAGCTTACAACCAGATACCGGCCTGGGGGTTCTGCTGCCTCAGCCTCCTGCACATTTAGAAGGTTGAGGGGAAAACAGGATGTCTGCACACCTGTATTGTGTTTGCAGCACACCTGTGCACTCTCAGGTTCATTACAGTTTGAACACTCTGCACTTGATTATCCCCGGGTTATGCCTTCTTTGCTGACCCAGGACCTTATTTAATTGTATTTGGGCATGAGCACTTTGAGCACATTACTAATGGTGGCCACATGATATGGGTTAGTAAGGGAATGTATAGACTTTAGAGGATTCCAAAGAAAAATATTGGAGTAACACCATTACTGTAGGTTGGAGACAACTTCTTATAATGAAAATAGGCTGGCTCCGGAATTGGCAGTCCAGGCCTGCAGTACTAACTTGATGACCTTTGACAAATCACCTCTCTCTGAGCCTCAATTTCCTTCTCTTTAAGATGAGGGAGTTTGAACAAGGTGAACTTGAAGTCATCCTCCAGCTCTGATATGCCATGGTTTTGTAGTGCCTGCGCATCTTTGCTGTTAAGTCAGCTGCTCTTTCCTGAGCGTGTGCTGTATGCTGGGCACTTGGTCGGTGGCTTCCTGCTCACGGCCAAGGGCCAGCCTCATGGGGCTCTAAAGCTTCAGTGCTAGAGGAATTGAAAGCAAACTTAAGATACTTGATGAAAAAAAGACAATAGACCGTGAATCAGGTGTCCGAAAGGAATCGACGCTAGCTGTAATAATTGGAAGTCCTCCAGTGTCTTTTAAATGTAGCTCGGGATCTTACATCAAATGCCTGGCTTGATTAAAGCCCACAACCCTGGAAGCCTGAGCCCCTTAGGATGAGTGTTCCTACCTTCCGTTTCCAAGAATACATATTCAGATGCTTAATGATCAACCACGCAAACATCTATAGAGAAACCAAATCTTGATTGTCCAGCTCGGTGGAAGGAAAGTTAGTGTTAAGAATCCCATTAGGAATTTTCTTTTTCCATTATTTATCTAAGTCCTTTCTGTTTAGCATGTGTTGGGTGGATGAAGCTGCCTAGCTGGAGAGCAGCAGAGAAGACATACAGGAATGCGTAGATAATCAAGGACTAGCCACATCATGGCGATGATGGTCATTTGCC